>NC_062579.1:101556271-102193771 GCF_022837055.1 Prionailurus viverrinus
TGTGAATATTTTAAGGAGTGAGGTGCTAATCTTATATTATTATCAATTTAGAAGGCAGCCTGGACACCTGGCCTATAATCACAATTATGTTGATTTTAATAAGATGACAAAAGATCACAGAGTTGATAGATATAAAGTGCTTGCCTAATTCTTCCTTATTATAGTGAGTTATGAATAGATTAATTTGATATTTCAAAATGTAACAATCATTAGAAAAGCATTTTCATATAAATTATAGTTTAACGTATCAATGTCTTGCTTTACTTAGCATCTAAAAATGCTGTTCTTTACTCATCATGAGGAGAAAGTATTTGGTGTACGTTTATAGAACTGGGCATTGGAGTTGAGTTCCTCTGACTTTAGCCTGGTCTCTTACCTGGTTTCCCAACAAACCATCTAATCTCCACTAATTTGTGTGTCAGCATATGATATAGAGAGAGCCAAAGAGTGGGATATATTTGTGTTTGGGGCAGAAAGCTTCATGCCAAAATAAAATGTGACCTGGCCATCTTAATTTACTCTTAATCGCCCTGTTAGTAACCATGGACAAGTTACTTAACATCTCTTTTCCTTAGTCTCATCATCTGCAAAGTAAATATAAATATTAATGCTTACCTGATAAGGTTGTTTTGAGGATTAAATAAGATAATTTATGATTAAATTAATCCATCTAAAAGCTTTAGCACAGGATTCACCATGTAGTGAGGGCTCAATAAATGTTAACAGCTGCCACTGCTATAGCCACTACCACCACCACCCTTACCACTACAATAATAACGAGATGACAAAACCATTGCGGAGTTGTTAAAGAGTTGGGTACTCTGTTTCATAAAGTATTCCAGATCTCTGAAGGATGGGATGAGAACTTTCTTGATTTTAAACCCCATTTTAAAAATCTTTCCAAGGGGCCTGTCTCCAAATTGCTTGAATTACCATGGAAAATCTTGGATCATCATTGAATATTGATGCATGGAGAATTTTAAAGTCCATACAAAGATCACTCATACTCTTTTGTACCATTATCCAAATGGTAACAAAGCTATAGAAGATATAGGTAACTGGGCTGAGTGTAATTTGAAATAGGAAACTAGGCTGAGTGTAGTTTGAATGCAAGAGAGTCCCTCAAAATCCTTGTAATTTTAATTGTGGTGGCTTCTATTTTAATTTTTCTTTTTCCCCTAATAGCAGAGTATATTAAACTTTCTCAGTTTGTCTCAACTAATCAGAATTTTACAAGAACCTTTCCTTGTCTCTAAATAAACCAGTGTCTGTTATATAGAGAGATTTATCTAGGTGCCATGCATATTTGAGCAAGTAGGGAGAAGGGAATAGAACTAGGTTGATTGAATTCTTTTCATTTTGAAAATTGACCAGTTGTATGGCTGCTCTAGAGACTATATTAATGCAGGTAAATTTCCTAAATAGCACATTGATAGCTCAGATGGGAATAGTGAACCTGGATGTGTAATCTGGAAATTTTCAATAAGTTACAGACCAGTGTGTGAGCGTGACTTTACAGCAATAAGAATGGGAGGGCAAAGAGAGCCGTGGAGAGTTTTGTGCAATGAATTCTCAAAAATGGAATGATGAGTGGTTCATAATGTCTCTTGTGTGAATTCAGAGGGCTGGACACCAGTGGTCTCTTATGGTCCCTTCTACCTCCAGGGCCTTAGAGTTCTAGAATACCTTATTTCAACACTATTTCTTCTTTAGATATATTTATCAGAATCTTCCTTCCTTCCTCCTTTTATATTCTTCCTACCTGAAATATTTACTGTGTGCATACTAAATAACCTAGGCACTATGTTAAGCATTGGAGTACAGCATAATCAAGACAGACACTCTTCTTCTTCTCATGTAGTTGACAATTTATAATGTTCTAGGAGGTACTTGACATGATGTTTGGAAAAAGATAGCTCCTCAGTTGTGTTTTGAGCTCTGTGTTATATACAATTTATTATATGTGAGTTTTCTCCCTTTCCTTCAGCTTGTAGGATTTAAGATCTTAGACAAAAGGATGATTTTTTGACTGGAGCTGATCAGGTTGAGGTGGCAGAGAAACAGGACTAGGGTGGGCCCAGAGGTACTGACTTCTTGCCTGTGACATAGCCTCATAATGTAACTCGCTCATGGCATCTCCTGCTTGCTATGCTCACCCAAATAATAGAGGAGGCGAGGTGTATAATTAAAACAAACTAAGCAAACAAAAACAGACTAACAAGGGAGAACAAAACACCAAACCAAACAAAAAAACAAAACCAAAATAAACACATGAAACTCTTCATTCTAGTCAGCCCCATAAAAAGCGTCTTCCTTTGTCTTTGAAGGGCTCATTTTTCTTTTAGTCCTTTACTCTGGGGTTGAGACTGCAGCATTAACACCTAGTAAACAAATAAGATAGTCGATTCACTTGCTTTGTCTAAAAGAGAACTTAGGACCAGGCTGCTCGATTCCCACCAAACCCTCTCCCTTGCAAAAGAAAACAATGATTTATCTTGGCATCAATTACTGACATTGCCCCAGATGGTCCCAGGGCACCATTGGTCTCCCAAAAATTTGTGAAATACCCCCCTTGAAAGAAAAGAGGAGCAAAGCCAGGTGTTCTGTGAATGTGGGCTGGAATCAAGGCTAGGGATCCTGGGGCTCATCATGCTGGGCCATGGGGCAGGACTTGGGAGCTTCAGGCCGTTGTGCTGAGGAAAAATAAAACCTATGACAGATTTTCATCCACTTATTCATGAGTACATCAAAAGGGTATTAAGCACTGACTAGTATTGGGAATAAAAGAGCAAACTGAAACATCTTTCACTTTTCCAGATTCAACAAACATTTCCATGTGTTAACAACCTCTAAAGGGGATAGTATCCATCAGTCAAGTAAACAATAATGTTGAGAACAGAAGTGAGTGCACTGATACTGTACTTTTCCTCTTCTTTAAGAGCTTTTGAATTAGTTTTCTTTAAGCCCAGAAAAGAGAAAATCTAGGTGTAGGTGTAGAATGGGACCACAGTATGTCTCTTCAATTATCTGAAGATAATACAGATTAAAATGATATCTATTACAAATAGAAAAAAAGGGCTATGTTGTATAGAATCAGTAAGCAGACCTGGAACAAATGGATGGAATTTAAAGGGATTTTGATTTTGGTTTATTTCTAATAGTGCTTATGAATTGTGTAATATGTGGTCTTGGGAACCAATAATAACAATAACTATTATATAAATAATTGTTATTGTAAGGCATTTTCTACATAGTATTTAAAATAATTTTTTAAATGGTGTGTCTCATTTAATCCTCATTACTAATTGTATATATCAGTCAGGGTACATAGCATTACCCTTATTTTACACATGAAGAAACTGAGGCTTAGAAAGGTTAAGACTATTACTCAAGGTCACATAGCTAACGTGGGATAAGCTGGAAACCAAATCAATACCTGTTGATTAGTCTTGAGGGAGTGCTTAAGGAAGGATTCTCTTCCTTGGCTTCTGAGTGTGAAGAAGGGAAGAATCAAATGGCAGCTCTGACTTCCATTGAGGCAAGAGACATCTACCAGGTCAGAGCCCAGTGTAGAACTACACTGTGCAAACCAATCTGGATGAAAGTGAACTATTTTGCTTATTGCTGTTTCTATTTTAAGGCTGTGTTCTCTGATTTTAGTGTGAAAATGTAGGTCTGGGCTGGTGAATAGCATAAAGTACACCCTTCCTTGCTCATTATGGCTACAATCACACTGTCTTTTGTGTGCACAGATGCATGTTTATGTGTGCATATGAAATTACTTTCCTGAGCCTGTGAACGCACACCAGTTTCACAATTGGCCTGAAGCAATAAAGGTTGCAATAAAAAAAAAAGAGCCAGGTTTTGCCATTTCCTGCATAAAAACAAACAGCTGAGTTAATTCATTTGCTCAACTTGTCCATTTTCCCAGTAGTTTTCTTGGCATAGAGAAGAGAACTTCTCTGTGAGTACAGCCTGTATGTGTGAGAGTGTGTATGTGTGAGTGAGTGTGTGTGTGTGTGTGTACTACCCTATAGCACTGTTTTAAAACTTCTTCTTTTCTTTTAATATGTTTTTCCAAAGTTCTGCCTGATAATTGTGGATTGTATCTAGAGGCCCACTTGCTAAAAGCATGTTGAGTCATAGGTGGGCTTTAAGGGTCCAGGAAACCTGCGGCGGTGATTAAGAGAGTCATTATTTGATAAAAAGGGAAAACTCGGTATTGGATTGAAAGGAAGACTGGGGGAGCATGAAGAACTTCTTGAGCAGGGGGGGAAAACACTTCGAAGCTAGCTGGCAGGGTGAGTGGAGACCGGAGAAAACCAGTCTTGTGCAGTAGGACTTGCTGCTGCATTTTAATGACATCTCTGTGTGACCGGTTTTTTTTTCCTCTTTCTGTTTTTTCATCAAGCAAGAAAGAACACAGAGGTGATTCAGCAGTAACCTAGCTCCTTAAACTTTGCAACGTACTCTGGTCCCTTGAACATTTTCAAACTGACATCTAGAAATTCTTCATCACAGTTTCAACTAGATAAAAACTAACTTTGTAAATATTGACAGGTTAAAATTACCAAAAAAAAAATAAAATAAACCCTTGCCTCAGTTTTTTAACTTCTTCAATGGCTTCTAAATACTGTAGTGTTTTTATAGCCACTGTCACCCATTAAAATACAAATGGACAACTTTTCTAACAGGCAGGCATTTAACACCATTACCTTTTCTTTTTGAACCCACATTTCTGTTCACTTTCCCCACTGAATTTTATCTTAATGTCATGCATATTTTTATACCTGAAAATCTTCTCTCGATGATTGTATCATACATCTCTACAAAAAGATGCATATAAAATAAAATTTTAAACTAAAAATGTCCCAGTGACCACAAGCCTCCCAAGTGTTAAAATAAATAAGCAAATTAAGTAAATAAATAAACATCCCACAGTGACTAAGTGACAGAGAATTAATTAGAACCAGGGACTATGCTCCAACTTCAAAATCTTATCAACTCTGCTCTGCTGTACTCTGGGACCTTAGAGAAACAAGTGCCTACAGTCAAGGTGAGACTCAAGATGCCTAATAGGTAGACCTTCCTCTTGTAAATTAGGAGAAGGGTAATTGTGAAAGTAGAGGTGAGAAAGGGGAACCAGAATGACTCTTCAACCTCAGGTACATTCACAGCACAGCAATCTTAGAGAACAGTCCCTATGTAAGTTAGAAATTAAATTCTCTTACAACTCTGCCCGTCTGCATACCTCCTTAGGAAGTCATCCTGTGCTTCTAGGGCAGGGTTCCTCATCAGCGGTGCCATTAACATTTCTTCTTTGTTGTACGGGGCTGTTCTGTGCATTATAGGATATTTAGCTATATCCCTGGCCTCTGCCCACTGGGTGCCAGCGGTAGCCCCCCTATCCAGTTGTGGCAACCAGAAATGTCTGCAGATATTGCCAAATGTTGGGGGGGTTGCAAAATCACCCCTAATTGAGCACCACTGGTCTCATGCTATGCATACCCCAGTTTGAAGTTTGTTTCTCTAGCTCATTAGGAATGTGAACAAGGTTATTTGTGCTTTATTCAGGAAAAGGGCAAAATCTGGTTGTTTGCATTGAAATTCCCTTCCTGGTTCATAGGGTAATTCTATTTTTAATTTTTTGAGGAACCTCCACACTGTTTTCCAGAGCAGCTGCACTAGTTTGCATTCCCACCAACAAGGTACAGGGGTGCTGATTCATAGGGGCACATGTACCCCAATGTTTATAGCAGTGCTTTCAACAATAGGTAAATTATGGAAAGAGCCCAAATGTCCATCAACTGATGAATGGATAAAGAAGATGTGGTTTATATATACAATGGAATACTACTTGGCAATGAAAAAGAATGAAATCCTGCCATTTGCAACAATGTGATTGGAACTGGAGGGTATTATACTAAATGAAATAAGTCTGTCAGAGAAAGACAGGTATCATATGTTTTCACTCATATCTGGAATTTGAGAAACTTAACAGAAGACCATGGGGGAAGGGAAGGGAAGGGGAAAAATAGTTTCAAATAGAGAGGGAGGCAAACCATAAGAGACTCTTAAATACAGAGAACAAACTGAGGGTTGATGGGGGGCAGGGGAGAGGGGAAAATGGGTGATGGGCATTGAGGAGGGCACTTGGGATAAGCACTGGGTTGTATGTAAGCAATGAATCACAGGAATCTACCCCCAAAGCCAAGGGCACACTGAATATACTGTATGTTAGCTAACTTGTCAATAAATTATATTTTAAAAAAGTATTTACACTTCTTGATTATATGTATTCAAGAGAAAATAAAACTGTACTACATAAAAATGGATATTTTCATGTAGTTTTATAAAATAAAACACACTCACAACATAAAAAAATAAATTCCCTTCCTGAATGAGTGGGGAGTTAAGCCCATGGAGATAGGGAGTTGTTGAATCCATATCAAAGGCTTAACCCAGCATTGGGTCTTGAAGGAAGCAAAATTAGGTTAGGAGAAGATATTTAAAGATGCCAGATAAGGGGAAGAATGGAGATGAGGAATGAAGTTACTAACAACAGAAATCATGACAGATGCCATTTATGATTTGCCAGCCATTTTGCTAAGTACTTCATATGGATTCTCTTGTGGAATAATCATAATATCCTGCGAGATAGTTATAATCATCTCTTAGGGTACAGGTTATACTGTTGTAACAAAAGACTAAAAAACTTCAGTGACTTAGACAATGTAGAAATGTATGTATCTCCATGAAAAGACCAGGTAGACTGTTTAGGATACCATGTTGAGGATCCAGGCTGCTTCTGTGCTCTGTTCCCTTCTATACTCAGATTCCATCTCGTGGTCCCAGATGGCAGCTGCTAATTCTCCTATCAGGTCTGTATTCCAGCCCGCAGCAAGAGTAAAAAGGAAAAGGTGAGGAAATGCACTTTTTTGTAAGGGCACAATCTAAAAGTTATACACATCATTCAATTCACACCCAGTTGGCTTGACCAAGCTGCGAAGAAAATGTGGGCTTTAGCTGAGCAGCCAGCTACAGCGGTTAGAAAACTAGAGCTTGAGGCCCAACGGCTTTTTGCTTGGTAAATAAAGTTTTATTGCAACAAGGTCACTCCCATTCATTTATGTATTATCTATGCTGCTTTCTCACAACAATGTTATTTGTCAATTGTGGTGAAGACCAGATGGCCTGCAAAGCCTAAAAACGGGCTTTTAAGAAAAAGTTTGTCAACCCCTGCTCTAGAAGAAGGAGGGAATGGATATTTGAGATCTCTTAGCAGGCTTTGCCACAATTCTTCCTTAACAGAGGAAATGGAAGCACATAGAGGTTAAGTGAGTGGCTCAAGGTGACATACTGATAAGTGGTAGAGCTAAGATCTGAATGTGGCTCTGTTTAGCTCCAAAGGCGAAACACTATTTACTATATCATACTGCCTTATGAATTTATTCAACAAATATTTATTGTGTCTACTCTGCATCAGGCAATGTTCTAGGTGTTGGGGATTCAGTGGTGAATAAAAAAGGAAATTGATACTCTTGCAAAGCCTACATTAAAGGAGAGAGGCCATTAGGAAGGAGTTAAGCAAAATACATTCTATGTTCGAGGTGATAGGTGCTATAAATAAAAAGTAAATCAAGAAAGAATGGAAGGCAGTGACAGAGTTGGGGTAAAGATTCGTTTTTAAAAGAAATGATTAGGGGCTCCAGGGTGGCTCAGTCAGTTGAGCGTCTGACTTCAGCTCTGGTCACATTCTCACAGTTCATGAGTTCGAGCCCCGCATCAGGCTCTGTGCTGACAGCTTAGAGCCTGGAGCCTGTTTTGAATTCTGTGTCTCCCTCTCTCTCTCTGCTCCTCCACCACTCAATCTCTGTCTCTCTCTCTCTCTCCTTCAAAAATCAATAAAAAAACATTAAAAATTTTTAAAAGAAATGGTTAAAGATGGTTGCAATATTGGGGAAACCAAGAAGAATGAGTCTGGATTGTAGCTCTTGACAAACAGGTAGGAAGCTGTGCCGAAAATTCCCAGTAAAAGCCCCGAGTTTCTCCTTACAGGAAGCTTGGCAGGAACTGGAACCAAAGGAACCAAGAAAGTATGAGTACCCATGGCTTATGCATGGTGGGTGCCTGGTGCAAAATAGATGTGTTGGAAGAAGTCTGGTTTAAAGGTATTAGATTATGGTGGAGTGTTTGCCTTTAATCCTTTTAGACAGAATTCCAGATACCTTTCACATAGAGACAAAAGTAAACACGTACGCATGTGTAATTAACAGTAGGCGGTGAGTTGGTTTGCATGGTGGAAAGATCATGAATGTTGGAAGCACACAAAACTGTGAATCTCAGCTCATGCTTGAAGACTTCAGGCAAATTGTTGTTAGTACTATTATTAGACATGATTTATTGACCATTTTCTATGTGGCAGGCAATTTATATTCATAATCTCATCTAATCCTCACATAACTCTATAAATAGATATGAGTGCTATCTTCAATTATCTTTAAGTTAAGTGGTGAAATTAAGTGGTGATAGGTAACAGTTGAGAAGTAATGAGAGCTGTACAGTTTCCTCCCATGCATTTATACTGCTTTATCTTATTTAAGAATAGTGATTACTAATGTTACTTGATGCTCCTGTGGGGCTGTTTTCACAATTTTATTTTGTAAAGAAAAATGTTAATGTTTATTTAGTGCTTACTATGTGTCAGGCACTGTTTTAATTACTTTACATGTATTTACTCTTCAAAACAACACTGTGAGAAGTTACTATTATTCTCATTTTTCAGATGAGAAACTTAGGCCCAGAGAGCCTAAGTAACTTGCCCAAGGTCACACAACCAGTAAAAGCAGAGACTGGGAGTTGGTCCTGGGCAGTGTGGCACTGGTGTTCCCGTGTTCAATCATTATACTATAGTGCCTCACAGAACAGACCAGTAAGACAATTGAATGAAAAAAACGTGCTAATTTATCTTCTGTTGCCCGTGTTGTATATGGAAAGCCTGGCTATTTGGGCCTTATGATCTAACCCACGGCCACTACTACTTCCGTAATGCCAGTATATCTGAATTGCAGGCAAAGTTCCATGGAGCAAATATTTCACCTCCAGAAGACTACTCTGTGAAAACCAAATTTTAAAAGTGATAGCAAAGGTGATAGCATGTATGACCGTCTCTACCTGACTGTGTAGCTCCAGATGGATGTATATGTGCATTCAGATGTGTGCACGTGAGTCTAACCAGAGTTTTCAGATGTCAGCTGCTGGGCTTTCTTTCTAGTAGCCTAAACTCCAGTCTTCTGTGTGGCAAGATTTAAAAATAAGAAATCTTTATTCTGTTTT
The DNA here is from genome assembly GCF_022837055.1 of Prionailurus viverrinus. Classification (NCBI taxonomy): domain Eukaryota; kingdom Metazoa; phylum Chordata; class Mammalia; order Carnivora; family Felidae; genus Prionailurus; species Prionailurus viverrinus. The sequence continues at coordinate 101,565,608 of NC_062579.1, forward strand.
AGGATGTACACCTGTTTTTACTGGAATCTACTCTCTCCAGAAACTACCATGCTGCTGTTTCATGGATGTCACTACCAAATAAGCATGGATCGCCCAGTATCATCAATGGAATGATTCTCTGCTCCTGTCCTGGCATTTTAGCTCCTATTTCATGTTCTGATAAAGAAAGTCATAAATATGATTTGCTATGTGGCCTGTCATTTCTTTGACTTGTCAACATTCAATAAGGATTTCTGTGGGAATTTCTTCTGTCCAAGATGGCACAAAGTATGCCATCCATGGGCTCTACACTCCTCCTTTGAATGTGAATTTGGGAGTCTTGACCTGCTACCAGAACAGTTGTATTCTGGACTGTCCTCCTAGGGATGGGGATAGATTTTCACTGAGCCATTCCTTCTATCACTTCATCTCCTCATCCTATTCCACCCCTGACCAAATGACAGGTTCAACTGATTTCTATAAAATAGCTTTTCTGAGGGCAATTTTAACTGGCTACCATGAGGACCAACCCCAAGAAATGTCCTCATTGGTGCAGAGCTCTGACCACTGATAGAATTGGGCTATATAGGAAATCTTAGAGGCTGATGGACCTGCTATAACACTATGGATAAACTGACACTTCCCCAGGAAATTCTGACTTCTGTGGGGCCAGGAAATATCACCATGATTGTGACTGAGTTCATCCTATTAGGGTTTCTCCTACTACTGTAGACCTCAAGGAATTGGGTCCCTTGTTCTTCCTGGTGTTTGGCATTGTCTACCTAGCCACCATTTCTGGGAATCTTCTCCTCGTGGTCCTGGTGAGCACTCAGCGGGGACTCCAGACACCAATGTACTTCTTTCTGGTGGACCTCTCATGCCTAGAGGTCTGTTATACATCCAACATTGTGCCCATGATGCTGGTGGACTTGTTAAGAAATAACAGAGTGATCTCCATGGCAGGTTGTGTTATGCAGCTCTGCTTCTCTGGGGCTCTGGGCAGCACTGAATGTTGTCTTCTGGCAGCGACGTCATATGACTGCTACCTGGCCATCTGCCAGCCTTTGCACGATCCAACATTAATGCATGGAACGATATGTGTAGGGCTAGTAATTGGTTCATGGGTTAGTGGCTTCACAGTGGCAGCTGCATTCCAGGCTGCTATGGTACCCAGTTTGACCTTCTGTGATGGCAATGAGATTAACCATTTCTTCTGTGACTGAAACCTCTGCAGAAGCTCTCCTGCTCAGATCCCCATCTGGTCAACCTGGACTAAAAGTGTTGGTTACTCTGGCCCCTTTGGACTAACCCTAGTCTCTTACTGGAAGATTCTTTCCATGGTCTTGCATATAACTTCCATGACTGGTAGGAAGAAGGCCTTCTCCACTTGTTCTTCTCATCTAGTGGTTGTGACCTTGTTCTATGGGACCTTGATCCTGGTCTATGCTGTGCCCTTGGCCGGCCAGGTGCCAGTTCTCAACAAAGCCTTCTTCTTGATCTATACTGTTGTTACTCCTATGTGTAACCCCCTTATCTACAGCCTCAAAAACAAAGATGTCAAGGAGGCCCTGAGGAAGCTGAGGATTTGATCCTATAATGATAAGTTTCATTCAATCAACAAAAATGATGACAGTCTGAAGGTCAAGGCACCGTCCTAATCCTCAGGGAGCTCTCAGCCAGATTAGGAAAGCATAGGATAGATTATAATATTTATAAGCCAAAATATTGGTTAATACCCAGATCATCTATTTAGCTGATTTGGGGGAAGAGTTATATTTGTCTTGGTGTCCTTGAAATTATCTAGCTTTCCTTGAGCACATTTATACTGTGAGAGGGTAGGGGCACTTCCTAGGAGGGAAACTAATTATTCTGGGATATAAAATAAATAGTTTCTGAATAAAATTCCCCCAGAAGCTCAATCCTGAAAGTAGGTATTGGCAGGTGTTCATGAGTTGTGTTCAGTTGTGTGTGTGTGTGTGTGTGTGTGTGTGTATGTGTGTGTGTGTTTTATAAATGAGACTGGGGGATTCTGGCGTTGGAGGAGGAGTGATAAATGTGCTATCCCTATAAGATTAAAAAAATAAAGGTGTTATCTAATAAAATATATGGAAACCCAGTAGGCGACTAGTTGTACATTAAACACAATTTGTGAGACATGTAGATTGCCTCAAGGCACTCTTTTCTAAGTTGAATTTTCTCTAGCACTTACAGCTACCTACGGTCATTTCTTTCTTTCTGCTCTCCTCCTAGACCCTCCTTCTGCTGTGTACCTGAGTTTGCCTTACTGGCCTCACTTGTGCTTTTTGTTCTTATTTTTGTATCTGTTACCAGTGACCTAGCATTACCGACTGTTATATTCAAGATACACTTTAAGAAAGAGGGAAAGCAAAAAGATTCTGCTGTATTAAGGGAGAGAATACATGTATTTGCGTATTGAATCAAAAATATTTATTGAAAAAAATTTATTGAGAGTCTAATATTATCCAGGCATTGTGCTAGGTGCTAGGAATAGAATAGTGAACAATGTAGATACAGTTTCTGACCTCAAAGAAATTACAGTTTTGGTGGCCTTGGTGTTCAAATGGTTCAGAATTTATGTTTTTTACATTATAGATGATGTAGTTCTTGAAAGCACTGCCTATAAAGAGAATCTCTGCATGTAAGATCCCAATATTCTTATTTACTTTTAAGAGTAATTACATAATTAATAAAAATGATTTAATGTAAAGACCTAACAAAGCATTTAGTAGCCATATTGAACAAACACAAATGCTCAGAATGTCCCTTGCTTACCTAAATCTGCCCCATGTTTTTCCTTTAAGACCCCACTCAAATTCTACTTTCTCTTGGAATTCTCCCTGACTGTCCTGTTCGTGTCATTTCTTCCTCTGAGAAATTGTTTATTTCCCTTCATTTGACAAGTAGCATGCATGGCTATTTATGTTTTCTGTATATGCCCCATCTTTCTACTGAGATTATAAATCTGTCAAGGACAGAGACAGAAAGCCATTTCTAGCTGTACACTCAGCACTGCACACAGCAGGCCTATCTTCAGAGGATAAAATCTGAGCTCCTCAGCATGGAATTCAAGGTCTTCCATGGCCCTGCTTCTGCCTCCTTCACCAGTCTCATCTCCCACCAGGCTCCATCTCAGTTTGTCATATCACACCTCTGCATCCTTACTCATGTCCTTTGCCTGGAAGATAGATCCTGCCCATATTTGTTTTTCACCTGGCTAATTCCCCTTCATCTTTTAATACTTTCATCCATCATCATCCTCACTGGAAAGACCTGATTATTTTCTTCCATCCAACACATTTAGTGAAGTGATTCTCTCCTGTGTCCCGATGGATTCATTGCAGACCCACGTTTAAGCAGTAATCATATCTGGTGGTTTGCCACTGCATCTTCAGTGCCTAAAAGAACGTTTGGCATAGGAGACACGCAATGAATACTTGCTAAGTGATGAGCTTAATGGTTAATATCTTCCTTCCTTAATAGATTATTATTATTTCCTTAGCTTCAAGTACCACCTCTATACTGATGATCTCTCCATAATTTGATGCCATAATATATGCTGTGAAGGAAAATCAATTTGCTGGGAAGGCATATAACAAGGGTAACTCATTTGGATTGGGTTGGAAGTATAAGAAAAGACTTCTCTATATGGCATTTGACTAGAGACCAGAAAGACCAGGCAAGTATAGGCCATAAGGTGGGGTAGGGGAGGGAAGGGTTTCAACAGAGAGATTAGCCACAGCAGGATCCTGCAGTGGTAAAGACCTTGAAATGTTTGGGATCAGAGAAAAGGCTAGTATAGTTACAGTGTGCTGGTCAAGTGGAAGAACATGGCAGATAGGGCTGGGGAGGTAGGCAGGAAACAGATAATACAAGGTCTCACTGGATTTCACTGTAAGTAGGATTAGAACTCTTCAAATGGTTTTTAGGAGAGTGACATGATCAATTTTATATTTTAAAATCACTCTGGCTGATATGTACAGTCTTTCAACAGGACTGGGGGCTAACAGACATTGAGAAGCCAGTCACGGGACTATTACAATGTTACCAGTGAGAGATGATGGTAGCGTAGGCTAGTAGAGTAGTGGCAGAGATGGGGAGAAATAAATTGAGCTCTATGTATTCAGAGGTAGAAATTATAGGATTTGATAATGGATTATAGAGGAAGGCATCAATAATAAACTTTCAGGTTACTGGTTTGTGAATTGAATATGTGTTTGTGCACATATGGGAGATGGGAGATGGGAGAGTTCTGGAACAGAAAAGGTTTGGGGAAGAAGAACAATGATGAAGTCAGTTTTGTATAAGAGTATTCTGATATAGCAGCAGATGTTAAATAGGTAGCTAAATATACTGGTTGAAACTCAGAAGAGATATCTGAGCTAGAAATCTGAATTTACAAGCCATCAGCATGTAGATGGAATTTAAAAGCCTGAGAATGGGGTGCCTGGGTGGCTCAGTGGTTAAGCGTCCAACTCTTGATTTCACCTCAAGTCATGATCCCCAGGGACATGGGATTGAGGCCCACATTGGGGTCCATGCTGAGTGTGGAGCCTGCTTAAGATTCTCTCTCTCTCCTTCTGTCCCTCCTCCCTCTCTAAAATAAAAAAGTCTAGAAATGGGTGAGATCATGTACAGAAACTGTTCAGAAGGAGAAAGAACCCAGAATGGAGCTCTGGGAATTCCACTATTTAGAGGTCATGTAGAGGAAGGATAATCAGCAAATAAGACTGAGGAGGGATAGAGAAGTAGGAGGAAATCTATACTTGCCAGTACAGGGAAGATAAAATATTTTTTTGAGAAGAGAATGGTTTAGGGAGGAAAGGCTGCTAAACTCTACTAAAGGCCACAGAGAGAAGGAGCAATCTGAGGACAGAGAAGAGTCCATTGTATCTGATAACATGGAGGACATTGATGACCTCACAAACAGAACTTTTGGTACGGTGATGGGTGAAGAAGCCTCTCTGGAGTGAGATAAAGCAATGAATAAAAAGTGGGGGCGCCTGAATGGCTCAGTCAGTTAAGCATCCAACTGTTGATTTAGCTCAAGTCAGGATCACACGGTTTGTGGGATTGAGCCTCATGTCAGGCTCTGCGCTGACAGCACGGAGCCTGCTTGGGATTCTCTCTCTCTCTCTCTCTCTCTCTCACTCTCGCTCTCGCTCTCTCGCTCTCTCTCTCAAAATAAGTAAGAAAACATTTCTTTTAAATGAAGATGACACAATGTGTAGAACGTTCTTTGGAGAACCCTGGCTCTGAAAAGAAATAGATTTGGTGAGAGCTGGAACAGATTGCTTAAGGGAAGATGTTTTCACAATGTGAAATAATAGAAAATGTCCGAATACCATTAGGAAGAAGAATTTATCAGAAAGGGAGAAATTGAAGATGCAGGGGGCCAGGGGGATATAGTGTTTTATGGACCCTGCAAGGGCTGGAAGGTCCGAAGTCCAGAGCACATGTGAAGGGATTGGCCTCTGATCAAAGGAGTGACACACGGTAACAAACATGTACTGAATACCTACCATGTGCTTGATTTTGTTTCAAATACTGGGGTTATGACAATGAGTAATGCCTGGTCCCTGCCTTCATGGGGCTCATAGTTTAGTGAAAGAGACAGACAAGTAAACAGCCAATTATTATCAGGTTGGTAATGCTGTGATAATTACAGGGTCCTATGTCAGTCCTGGGGACAGTCATTGTTATGGGTTGAATTTTGTCGCCCAAAGAAAGATATTTTGGAGTCCTAACACCCAGTACCTTAGAACATGACCTTACTTGGGTAGGGTCTTTACATGGGTAATCAAGTTAAAATGAGGTCAGTAAGGTGGGCCCCAATTTAATATGACTAGAAAAGCGGGAAATTTAGAAACAAAGACACACACAGGGGCATTGCCATGTGAAGATGGAGGCAGAGATTGGAATGCTATGCCTGCAAGCCAAGAAACACCAAAGATTGCCAGCAAATGACCAGAAGCTAGGAGAAAGATGCAGGACAGATTCTTCCTCACTGCCCTCAGGAGAAATCAATGCTGACTTGATCTCAGACTTCTGGACTCCAGAACTGTGAGGAAGTGAATTTTTTTTATTTGTAATTTAACTTTTTTATTTTTTTAAAATTTACATCCAAATTAGTTAGTATATAGTGAAGCAATGATTTCAGGAGTAGATTCCTTAATGCCCCTTACCCATTTAGCCCATCCCCCCTCCCACAACCCCTCTAACAACCCTCAGTTTGTTCTCCATATTTATGAGTCTCTTCTGTTTTGTCCCCCTCCCTGTTTTTATATTATTTTTGTTTCCCTTCCCTTATGTTCATCTGTTTTGTCTCTTAAAGTGCTCATATGAGAAAAGTTATATGATTTTTGTCTTTCTCTGACAAATTTCACTTAGCATAATACCCTCCAGTTCCATCCACATAGTTGCAAATGGCAAGATTTCATTCTTTTTGATTGCTGACTAATACTCCATTGTATATATATATATACCACAATTTCTTTATCCATTCATCAGTTGATGGACATTTGGGCTCTTTCCATACTTTGGCTATTGTTGATAGTGCTGCTATGAACATGGGGGTGCATGTGTCCCTTCGAAACAGCACACCTATATCCCTTGGATAATTGCCTAGTAGTGCAATTGCTGGGTTGTAGGGTAGTTCTATTTTTAGTTTTTGGAGAAACCTCCATACTGTTTTCCAGGGTGGCTGCACCAGCTTGCATTCCCACCAACAATGCAAAAGAGATCCTCTTTCTCCGCATCCTTGCCAACATCTATTGTCTGAGTTGTTAATGTTAGCCATTCTGACAGGTGTCAGGTGGTATCTCATTGTAGTTTTGATTTGTATTTCCCTGATGATGAGTGATGTTGAGCATTTTTTTATGTGTCAGTTGGCCATCTAGATGTCTTCTTTAAGAAGTGTCTATTCATGTCTTTTGCCCATTTCTTCATTGGATTATTTGTTTTTTGGTGTTGAGTTTGATAAGTTCTTTGTAGATTTTGGATACTAACCCTTTATCTGATATGTCATTTGCAAATATCTTCTCCCATTCTGTCGGTTGCCTTTTAGTTTTGCTGATTGTTTCCTTTGCTGTGCAGAAGCTTTTTATTTTGATGAAGTCCTTGTAGTTCATTTTTGCTTTTGTTTCCCTTGCCTCTGGAGACGTGTTGTGTAAGAAATTGCTGCAGGCAAGATCAAAGAGGTTTTTGCCTGCTTTCTCCTCGAGGATTTTGATGGCTTCCTGTCTTACATTGAGGTCTTTCATCCACTTTGAGTTTATTTTTGTGTATGGTGTAAGAAAGTGGTCCAGGTTCATTCTTCTGCATGCCACTGTCCAGTTTTCCCAGCACCACTTGCTGAAGAGGCTGTCTTTATTCCATTGGATATTCTTTCCTGCTGTGTCAAAGATTAGTTGCCCATACGTTTGTGGGTCCATTTCTGGGTTCTCTATTCTATTCCATTGATCTGAGTGTCTGTTCTTGTGCCAAGTGAAGTTTTGTTTTTTAGACCACTCAGTTTGTGGTACTTTGTTATGTTAGCCCTAACAAGCTAATACAGACACCCAAACCAGTCTGAGAGAGAGGCCTCGGTCAGGTTAAGGGAATCCTTCCAGTGGAGGTGTTGCCTGAGCCAAATCAAGATAAGTAAGTAGGATTGCATGGGTGGGCCTGTGGAGGCCATTCCTTGTAAAGTGATCATCACCTGCAGGGGTTTGGAAGTGAAAGAGTGTATATGTCCAAACTACTGCTAGTAATCCAATGTGGCTGGATGTAGACTGTGTGACCATGGTGGCAACAACTGAGATCTGAGAAGCTGGAGCCAGTTCATGAAAGGCGTCAATTCCAAGCCAAGGAATTTGGACTTCATCTTAAAGCCAAGTGATTGGCCTTTAAATATTCATTTCCCCTCCCAACTATTCCCCTGCCTCATGCCATTTTTTTCTAGGAAGCCTTCTCTTACATCTACTGTGGAACTTCTCACACACAAATATGGAAAATAACTTGCTTCTTCTCTCTTCAAATATGCAGTGATATGTCCTATTATGTCCTGTTTACTGGGATATGCCCGGTACCTGGCAAGTGCTTGGCATATAGTAGTCTGTTAATAAATGGCTCTCTGGTGTGTTCCTAGGGACAGCATTGGTACTCCCTTGGTTCTCTTTGGTCATATTCCAGCACACTCCATATTTTGTTTTCACTCTTCTCTCTTCTTCCTTCCTCTCACTGATGGCCCAGCACCAATGACCGCCATGACACTTGGCTCTCATTTCACTTCTCCACTTGGTTTTCTCCTTGGGCAAGGACTCTGGGAGCTCCTAGTATGCTTCCTCTAACACAGAATTGGCAGTTCCCCCCATAGGGCAGCCTCTCATGCATTCAGGTTCCTTATTGTCCCCAAGGGAGCCTGGTTCACATTGCACAAAACCCTGCAGTCCAACCTTGTCACCTTGCTCCTGCCCCTGGTTCTGCCAGGACTAGTGCTTAACTGACCCTAAGAAGGGTCATTAGGTCACTTTCAAGGAAGTATCTCTGGCCAGAATGGACCAAAGAACAGGTGGCAGCTTTGGCAAGAGGATGCAGTTGAGGCTACAGGATGCAGCAATGGGATTGCTGGGCTCAACAGGTGGGCAGGGTCAAGTAATCTGAGCAATCTCCAAGTGAGCCAGATTTGACCCATGGGATCTCCACCAAAAAAGGCAAACTAGGGCACCAGAACAGGAAATTAGGAAGAATGATAGTCAAGGCAAGAGGCTGAGCAGAAACCATGTGCACTAGATTGAATTCATTTAAAAAGTACATCTGCTCGGGGTGCCTGGGTGGCTCAGTCGATAAAGCGTCTGACTTCGGCTCAGGTCATGACCTCATGGTTTGTAGGTTTGAGCCCCCATCAGGGTCTGCTCTGACAGTATGTCTCTCTCTCTCCCTCTCTCCCTGCCCTTCCCCTGCCCTTCCCCTGCTTGTACTTTCTCTCTCTCTCAAATCAATTAAATAAACTTAAAAATACAAAATAAATAAAAAGTACATCCTCTCAAAAAAAGTGCATCCTCTCATACCTGCCCATTTCTACATGCATAAACACACCCCAACTTGAGCCAGCACACACACACACACACACACATCCCACAGACACAAAATGCTGGCACACAGTGTCATACTCACAATGGAAGAACCTAGTGTGACAAGTTTTGTTTGGCAGATATTGTAACTACCTTATGTGTTTGCAATTTGCAGGGAAAGATGTGCTCTTTACAAGTGTATGTTCCAAATAATAGAAACATCCCTTGAAATAACCAAGTTTTTTTTGTTGTGATGGTTTCAAACAGATAGCTTTCTGTCTTCTTATACCAATTGAATCTGATACAATTTAACTTTTTCTGGATGATTTCAAGCAATCTTTATAGATACTCATTATTGGGGGCTGAGCTGAGATAAAGAGTGTTATTAGGAGCTATATTGAGGTGTATTGGACTCTATCCCTCCACTAAACATCCCCAGTATTAAATATCCCATTTACACAGACACTCATATTACATATATATATATATATATACACACACACACCCACCATATTTCTATATAAATGTCTCTACATAAGATACACACATAAATCATGCTTATAGACACACACACCATACAGTTACTTGCAAGCAACCTATTCACTCCCTGCAATGAGATTTGTAAGTGGTTCCTTTTCCTATAGCCAATAGCTTGTTTCTTTCGTCATTTTCCTTCCTTTTTCCGCACACTAATTGTTAGGATTAAGGAGTTATCCCCTCACTCACTGCAGAGTTGGTGGTTTTAATTGGCTGCACCTGATTTAGTTAAAGAAGGCATTTTAACTATAAAGGACTTCACAGGGAGATAGGCTCAGGGGGAGTTATTAAAAGCAAGGGCAAAACAGCTCCTTGGGAGGTCATTATTTTGCATTTCTCGCCTGCCTCCCCACCCCCACATGTTTATTATTGGTAACAAGGTGAGAGGAAATCCCGTGACTTCATTAGAAAACTGGAAAAATACCTTTTCCTTATCAATACCTTCCTTTCTTGCCAGAGCACATTTCTTCTGGAATAAGGCAAAGTGGCCAGCCCCAAGCATCCTTTTTGTCTAAAGGTCAGGGTTAATAAACTCTCTGGAGCTTCAGGGCTCATCCCTGGAGAACAACCCTATCCTCCCACCCCCCACCTCCCACATAAAGACAGCCACATCATTAGCTGAAAGTTGTAAATAACATGGACACCACCTACCCTGGTAGTATTCACAAGTGTGCCACTTGAGGGAGGGGAGAGAAACAGTTTCAGAGGGTTTCACTAGCATCTGTTTTACTAACCTATAAACAATGTGCTCATCACAAACCCTGTTTGTTGAAACCAGGCTGGCAGAACCTAGTGTGACATGCCTTGGTTGGCAGATACCTTAACATCTGATCTGTTTGGCATTGGCTGGGAAGGAAATGTTTGCAAGTGCATGTCCCAAATAATAGAAGCATGCTTTCAGTGGCCAAGTCCTTTTCATTGTAATTGTTTCAGATGGATAGGTCTCTGTCTTTTCATGCCAAGTGAACCTGACATAATTTGCCCTTTTCAGGTTGATTCCAGCCATCTTTACAGACACTAATCATTGAGTTGGGCTGGGATGTAAGGGGTGTCCTTAGGAGCTATATTGAGGTGTATCAGACTGTTTAATCATCCAATAAATGGCCCCAGGCTGCCTATATTTTTTTACAACTATCTTGTCTTCTTTCTAAAGTCTTTGCTTGCTGATAATGTTGTTTATGCCTCCAGTAACCCTTTGACATTTTCCATTCTACCCCAGACTCAGAAACCAAGCTGAGTTACAATTGTGTATAAAGTAAGATTGAAAGCCTTAGGAGTTTTTCTATAAGTACTCTGCATGAGTTTTGGTGTATAGATTTTATATCATCTCTTCTGGATGCTCTAAGATTTTTAAAGGTTAAGTCTTAGTTTTTAGCTCTGAGAGTACTAGACAATTATGGTTTCCAGGAAGGGAACTTTCAGATAAGTGATGTATCATTGTAGTTAGGGTTAATACACATAAAGTAAACCTCACAAAAAGAAAAGATATGTTTGTTTAGTACATTAATACCTTAAACAGAATCATATGGGTAATTAATGCAAGTTTCATTTACATGTGAAACTTGACTCTACTTTCCTATTTATTAATACAGATCCTGTTAAGGAATCTAATCAGTAATACTATTCACTGTATATATATTTGGAAGTAATAATAACAAAGAATAATACCTCAATCAATCCATTGACAAGAAATCATTTGCATAAAGTCAGTCTGGTACATAGAAACAGAGAATTCATGGAAGCTCTCGGTCCTTGGGTAGTGGTAGTGGCAGCTGAGAAAAAGAGAGAACCAAGACCACATTAGTGGGAGAAGTTAAAGGTGTGGAGACTTTTTTAAAAAAAAGTTTGCCTTTATTTATTTATTTCGAGGGGGGAGGGGCAGAGAGAGAGGGAGATAGAATCCTAAGCAGGCTCCACACTGTCAGCGCAGAGCCCGGCGCGGGTCTCTAACTCACGAACCATGAGATGATGACCTGAACTGAGATCAAGAGTCAGATGCTTAACTGATTGAGCCACCCAGGTGCCCCAAAGTTCTGGAGTCTTTAGCTCAAAAATAACTGGTGTGGGGCCATATCTTAGGAAAACTGAAAAATGTCCCACAAGCCTGAGTCACAGCCTTCTCTTGTAGCATGGCTGGAATGAAATATGTTTCTGACATTATTCTGTGAAGGAAATTTCTAAAGAAGAAGAGTCAATATTAGTAGAGGTATTATTTTATAGTTTTGAAAGATATTCTGACTTTTTACTAAGTCAGAGTGGTCTTCCCACCAATTAATAGCAGATAGCTCAATGTGTGCCAGGTATCATGCTAAGCGTTTTGCATGTATTGTTTCATTTAGGCGCACACAAACTTTGCAGGTGGATGTTATTTCCATTGTGTAAATAAGGAAACTGCAGTTCTATGAAAGTTATTCACTTGACCAAGTTAGTGAGTGGCCAAACTGGGTTTCAAACCCAGTTCTAACTCCACAGCCTGCTATCTTAACCACTACCATATGCTGTAGCTCCTTAAGAGTTACAGAGAGGGAAGGAGGCAAACCATAAGAGACTCTTTTTTTCTTTTCAACGTTTATTTTTTGGACAGAGAGAGACAGAGCATGAACGGGGGAGGGGCAGAGAGAGGGAGACACAGAATCGGAAACAGGCTCCAGGCTCTGAGCCATCAGCCCAGAGCCCGATGCGGGGCTCGAACCCACGGACTGCGAGATCGTGACCTGGCTGAAGTCGGACGCTTAAACGACTACGCCACCCAGGCGCCCCTATAAGAGACTCTTAAAAACTGAAAATAAACTGAGGATTTATGGGGGGGTGGGAGAGAGGGGAAAGTGGGTGATGAGTATTGAGGAGGGCACCTGTTGGGATGAACACTGGGTGTTGTATGGAAACCAATTTGACAATAGATTTCATATTTAAAAAAAAAGAGATATGGCATAAGACAAACATTCTAGGGTACTTTAACAGGTATATGTTAGTAACTAAGCTGAGACTCATGTTGAGGGGCCCTTCCAAACCCTACTTATCTACCTCCAAACCCATGAAGCAATGACCTTTCCTAGTGCTGACTAGAATGATGATTACAAAATGCATGAAAGAGAAAGGACAGTCTAAGTGTCCTAATTTCTAAAACAATCATCCTTGATGCCACATCTATAAAATCGAAAGGGAAGTTGTTACTCACTGCTTGGAACTGTGACCAAGGTCAAATGGACAACATGTTTTAACTTTCAGGAGCAAAATTGGCAACGTCAATCAGTCTTGCAGTAGCTAGCGTCAGTGGTGAAATATATGCTACTTTCATGTCACTGAAAAAAATGAATGGCTATTGTTTACAGCAAAGGATCAATCTCAAATATTGTGTGAGATGAATTTGCAAGTGAGATACTTTATGTGTTAAGAGATACTTATGAGGGGTTGAACAATATCAAGAGCAAGAATTGAGACTGCCATGGAAGGTTTAAGAACGGTGTCCTTGATGATGCATGAATTGGCCATCTAGCCATTCACAGGACAGATGGAAGTATTGTAAAGGTCATAGATTTGCTTCATTAAATGTCTTAATGCCTTGCAACTGTAAGAATGATGGCTGAAGAATCCAATTTGGATGAAGAAACTAACTTGTTCTGGAAGAAACCCTAAACACAAGCAAAGTTTCTGAAAAGATGTCAGTGAATTTTGAGTGATGAATGAAAACATGAAGGACTTGACATTTGTTTTGAACTTTCAAGGGAAAGGACAAAACAAGGTGTTCTCAAGCAGAATAGTAACCAGGGTAGAAGCTGGTTTTTCTAGTATGACCAAGAAACAAATGATAGAATTTTTAGAGGCAAACTTTAGCATGCCCAAGACCCTAAAATGGGTTCAGAATCTGACTACAGATGAGGCTAATGGACTCATACTGTTCTGCTAGCAGTGATACTATCCATGTAGAATTCACTTCTCAAAGGCAGCAAGTCAAGCTAATAGGATAAAAATTCTAAGGTACTGGAGAAATTACGTGATTAGCTTATTTTTTAAAAATTTATTTATTCATTTTGAGAGAGAGAGAGAGAGTGCACAAGCAGGGGAGGGACAGAGAGAGAGAATCCCAAGCAGGCTCTGTACCGACAGTGCACAGCCCGATACGGGGCTCAAACCCATGAACCATGAGATCATGACCTGACCCAAAATCAAGAGTCAGATGCTTAACTGACTGAACCCAGGTGCCCCATGTGATTGGCTTCTTCACCATAACAGGTCCGTGGATGACAAATCACTTTTGCAATATTAGTTGTACCTGAGGACATTCAAAAACTCCTGTGGGTTCAGCTCCATCCTTGGATCCTAGTTTCGCACAGGGGGGTCTTAGAAATTCAGGCTTACTCTGACTTTGTAATCCCATAAACTTACTTGGGGTTCTACTTAATTTCCTGTAACTCTCTTCCAGAATCCAAATCTTTTATTTGGTTCCCCAACTGATTATCTATTCCATCTGAAAGTAGTGTTCTGATTTGCCTCTCTTCAGGCCCTTCTAATCCTTACTTCAATACTATACTTCTATCTGCTCTTAGGACTCCTAGATACTTTCTATTTTTTGCCTTGACCCTATTCCCACTATCAGGTCTCCCTGACACTTTGGTCACCTGCTTGATCTAGATCCATAATACTTAGGCCCTTCTTAGAGCTTATATAAGCCCTGCTGGTTTGTCTGGATCTAACTTATTTGAATGGTACCACTCTACTTAGTCTCCAGAGTCATTTATCAGACCAAGCTCAAAAAGACTTTTGACCATTTGTAGAATGCAAATTCATCCTCAAAAGACAAAAAAGTTAACCTCAGCTGAGTAAAGCCAAAAGAATGTATCTAAAGATATAAAACAAATACTCAAAAAAGGAAGTTCCAGTGATTTTGTTTTTAGTGTCACTGGAATATGTATATCATTTCCCAGTGGGCTTCTGTGACGGGGATAACTCTTATTTGGACCTATAAATTTTGATGGATTTGTCACACAATCCCTCCTATTACTTTAGTAGTAGTGAGAAATGCATTTTGCAATCAGCTTTATTAAACCCAAATCTTGATGAGCTAGAAGAGTAGTGAGTCCAGATACCACGTCCCCACGCTTTGTGCCTTCATTCATTTTTATGGCAACAATGATCTTGCACTACAGGTGAAGTTGAACATAGAAGGTAAACTTGAGGAGCCTGTGGAGCTTGAGAAGAGGAAGAAAAAGATGTTAAAGTTTAGAAATCTTGGAGCCTATGCCAGAATGCTCTCTGAATCCAATTCATTTGGCTGGGTTCCTGATACCTGTCTAATTCTTGGCAGTCCTCTGTTCATAAGGTCTTGAAATCTGTCTCTAGGCCCTCTCTCTGGAGTTTTACTTCTGGAGATACTGCTCTGGAACACAGTTATAAATATTTTTCACTTAGTATCACTGCCTTGAGAACCATGCAATCTTCCTCACTTCCTAGCTTGGGTCCTTTGTATAGACATGCTAATGTGGATGGGTTTCTGATGCTGAGACAGGTACTATTGGCAAGCTTCCTTTAGGCCAAGGCTGAAGCCATTTTGCTTTAGTTGTCCCTGACTTACCCATTCCCAGTTTCCTCTTCCTCTCATCTGACTACCCGCTGAGGTACCAGCAAGCCATCTGGCTCAAACGGTGGAGGTTAAAGTATAAATTGAAGGTGGAGCTCTTCTAATCTAGTGTGGCAGTTTGTGCTGATCAGGTTAATGAGGATAATTTCTCTTTGGCTTGTACAGAGACATGCAAATTTAATCTGATTTGCTATTAATTACTCTGTCCAATCATTAACATAATGTTTCACTAAATAGAGAAAATCTATTCATGTTGCAGAGGCAGTGTGTCAACCAAAGCACAATAATAGAAAATTGTTGCCTTTTGTGTTCGGCAGGGAAGCTGCCAATGTGAGCAAGGCACATGTATGACCAATGTGAGCAAGGCACATGCTTTGACATACTTCTCACCAGTAGGGATGGGCTGTCTTGGGTTATACACTCTCCTCCAGCTCCCTCAGGGGAATTACATACATTTGTGAGATGATTGGTAGGGAATACAGAGGTACACTGTTGTTTGGGGGGCAGAGTGAAACTAATTGGCCCACAAGAAGATTAAATAACCACATCTTCAGTGAGAACAACATAATGCTTTACCAAATAAATGAAATGACTTTAGATGGCTCTTTTGTATTCTTTTATTAACAAATATTTATTGAACAATGATTATGTAGTAAGCACTGTAGTGGGTACTGGGGATGTAGCATTCAAACAAGACAGACACAGATCCTACCTTTGTGAAGTTTATAGTCCAAGTAGAGGATGTATGTCTATGTGCCTAAAGATCCATGTCTATAATCATTGATAATTTAGGGGCAGAGAAATTTATAATGAAGAAATGACAAGGTCAAGGTGTTCTAAGAGCATATCATAAAGAGACTAGGTGGCATCCAAAGAACAAGCCAGGTGAAAAATAGAGTGAGGAAGGGGAGAAAGAACAGCATGTGTGAGAGTTTTGAGGAGGCATGTCTGAGGAACTTAAATTCTAAGAGGAAAGAAGTTCTGAGAGCAAGAAAGCAGGAAACGGGACTGGAGATTGAGGCAAGAGTTCTCTGGGTTTTAGCCATGAACGGGCTCTACGTGGGCTACATGTCATTGGATGCTGTGACAGGTAATGTTAGTCACTTCTGTGGGGCGTTTGGACTTCATCCCCAGGATGGGAAAGTTGTTGAAAGTTTCTAAGCTGAGTTGATCTTAGACTAGTAGATTTTAAAAAAAAATTCCCAGTGGCCAACATGCTAAATAAGCTCCTCAACCTATCTCAGAAACCTGGATGCAAGAAAAAGAAAAAAAAAAGACATATATGCATGGAGCAGATTAAGCATTTCCACTCTGCATCTGCACAGAAGGCCCGGCAGAACCCCTGAGAGGCTGAAAAGTAATTACACTTCTACTCTGGATCCATGTCTTAACCACAAGGAGTGTGTTCTGCAGTCTCTATTTCCTAATTGAGGGTAATTAGAAGAAGTTAAAGCTAGATTAGGGACAATTAGACCCTATACAAGAGGGAGCTCTGTGGGTGGTCGGGAAGGGAGTAGGAAGAACCAGCTGGGAAAGTGTTTCCCCAACTGTTTGGTGTTCTTTGACTCATATTGTAGGTGGAAGTTCTTGGAGGGTTTATCTGTGCTCCTGGTGGTGCCCACCTGGAGGGTGGGCAAGTGAAATAAATGAGTTATACACACACATATATGCACACATGCACACACATACCACTAACAGCCAATTGAGATTACCTTTTCCTCAAGCCAAAGGGATTCATAAGCCAATAAATGGAAACAAAGAGGAAAAGAAAGTGAAGGTTTTATTACAACTTGATTGAAGATGTCTTATTTGAGCAACTGCTTTTTTGTCTGGATCTAGATACTGTAGGAGGGATATGGCGAGTATATGATCTTGTCTTTAATGAGCTTCCAAGTCTATTTGAAAGATTTGGTATGGCTGGAGCACAAAGTGGGAGAAGGGGACTGGTGAAGGATAAGCTCAAGAAGTGGCCAGAAGCTAGGCTGAGGAGTTCTGACCCCATCCAAGGGGTAGGAGGGAACCATGGAGAGTTCCTGTCAACAGGGAAAGGATAGGGCCAGGCTTGGATTTTAGAAAGCTACATCTGGCCACCCTGGGGAAAGTGGATGAGAGGACATGACAAGAAGCAAGTTTGGGAGGGGGGTTAGTCAGAGCTGCCTGTGGAGAAAGCTGGGGGTATCTATGACCATGTGGAGAAAGCTGGGGGAGGAGAAGCCAGCGTAGGCAGAAAAAAGTAACTTACTTCACTCTTTTCATACACCAAACATTGATTGCTTTGATTCATTCAATGAACAAATAATTCTTTTGCATCTGTTCTGTGCAGAACATCATGCTAGGGGGACATTAAGAGGAATAAGAATAATGTTATTCCAATCTTCAAGGGGACTGCATAACTAACTGTTCAAGTGGGTGGAACAGTCAATAGCTGTTCTAGAATTTTAGAGATGGTTCTGCTTAGTGGAGGGGCAGATGATCTAAGAAATAAGAGAAAGGGAGGTGAATGTGCATGAACCCTGAGGAGAGGCATAGTGAAGAGCATTGCTAGGCAGAAGCTAAGAAAGTATAATAGGAAGTACTAGACAATAAGTTTGAATGGGAAAGGTATGCTGACTATGTGTGTATACAAATGTGTGTGTGCATGTGTGCGTGTATGTGTGTGTGTATGTATACATGGGTACACATACATAATGCAACCAAAAACCTTAGCACCAACAGATATTTCTATAATAGAAAGTCAGAAAAAGGAAGAGAAGGAGAGGGAGAAAGAGACAAGGAGGGAGAGAGAGATTTTTGTGGCATGCCAACTTGGGTCTTCCACATTTTCTCCTAAAAGACATCTATATATGGTGGTATAGCCTGATGGAATTGTATTTGTTGGGCAAACTCAACTTTACCAAGCAAGGATTAACCTGGAGGTCTCAAGGGCTTTAGGCTGTAGGGCCTAAGGGAGGGTCCCTGCTCTGCTGGCCAGTTCCCTGGAAGAGGGAGAAGCAGTGGCCTGAATCCCCAAGTACTTCGTCTAGTGCCTGACTGAGCAGGATGGGCACCATGACAAAGGAGGCCAGGAGGAAAGTGGCCTTCTCCACCACCTCAGGATCAGAACAGGCCAGATTTAGTAGAGGATCCAGGTCACTGAAGAAGTGGCCAATCTCATAGGCTATACAGGATGGCAGCTGGAAAGTCATGAGGACAGTGACCACAGGGGTTAGGAATCCATCCAGCCAAGGCCCACTTGCAAACATAATGCACGTGTGGAGGTTCATGAGGGATGGGTACTGGAGAGAGCTGCAGATAGCAAGGTAGTGGTCAGAAGGCACGGCCTGGCAGCACAAAGCACTCAACTACAGCTAATGAACTGAAGGAGAACTGGGCCACACAACCTGCAAAAGAAGCTGCCTCAGGATCTGAGAGAGGGTCTGCAGCATCTTAGGGGCAACGGAAGTAGTGGACCAGATGTCAAGGAAGGAAAAATTGGACGAAAAGAAGTACATGGGGGTGTGGAGGCTGAGCTTAAAGGAAATGGCTGTGAGGATGAAAACATTCCCCAGCACGGTCACTACATAGATGCCCAGAAATAACCCCAAATGAAAAGACTGTAGCCCATAGAGATTCCCAGATCCCAGGAAGAGAAATTCTTTGATCATGGCCGGATTACCTGTGTCTGTGAGATTCAAACGTTAGACCCGAAAAAAGGAGAGAAATATCACCAATTGGAAAAAGAGCTGTGCTCCTAGAGGGAAGCAACTGCACAAGAAATGCCATAGACTATAAAACTCAAAGGTTTTGTCTTTTCTCCTCCGGAACAAATTTTCTGTTTTGTTCTACCAGGTATATTTATCTAATACTTGTAGCAGAATCAGAAACTATGCCCTGGGGAATGAACACAGAGGGCGTCTCCTCTGCTCTTTTCCACTCTTTTCCTTGACATAACATGTGACAAGTCTACCTCTGGGAGTCTCACAGTGGGAGGCAAACACCTCTTAATAGGGATGTCGTGCAGAAGCTTCTCTGAACTTCTGAAACTCAGCTTCTGAGACTCAATAAAAGTGTGAGTCCAAGATCCTAAAATAACATCAGGAATTAAGACCACCCTATCGCCCATTGAACCCCTAAATCAAGGTGGGTTCCACCAGAAATGTAATTGGAGGGAGGAGGGGAATTCAGAGATATTGATCTTAATGTACCTGTAAGAAAAATAAGACTCTCTGCCAGGCTCTGGGGACACGTCGCTGATTGCTTCCATGGCATCAAATTCCTATGGAAATCGGGGGAAATGTATGTAAAGTTATTCACTTGAAATGTTAGAGAAAAATAATGTTCCATCCTTCATAAATGAAAATGACATTCCTGACTCACAAGCAGTAGGATGTGCATTTAGAGTTATTTTTTTTTTCCAGCAGCGGGGATGGGTTTGCAGTGAGTCATGGCTGCACTCTCTCACTTTCCCACAACCCCACCTCCCCCCGCCAGGGCTCAAAGGCTCATATTTGTGAAATGGCTGTCTGGTCTTAGCGCCTGGGCTGCGATAGAATTGAAAATCAGGCTGTGTTGTGACCTAAATTAGGGGTAAGTGTGCGGCAAGAGTTAGGGGCTCGGTTTAGTTGGCATTCTAAGCTGAAGCCTCTGTCTGGCCAGGGAATAAAGCAAAGCCATCTTTACTACTTTGCTTTGGTAATGACAACGTGTCCCTAAAAGGTTACAGTTAAGTCATATTTTTGTAAATTAAAACCTATTTTAAATCCACTCAGGGAACTGGCTATGCAAAGGAATCTTATTAAGAATACTTTTGTATTTCTCCATAATTTGCCCTTTGTACTAATCTGGATTGTTAATACAATGGGCTTGTGTAAAGGAAGGTCTACCTAAAATGGGGTATTCAGGATATTTAGGGTGCCTAAGGTGGTGCTGAATATAATTACAGCATATAAGGAAAATCAATCAGCAACTAGAGTTGTCTCTGGGGGCAGGGGACAGCTGCTTCCTAATTGGGGGATTAAACTGCAGTGTCCTATTACCATTTTACCTTGTCTTCAGAGACTGCCAGCCAGCATTCAGAACTGACATTAACATCATTAGATTTTTATCGTTCAATCCCAAGTCTCATTAATTAATAATGAAATAAACTTGATTTCCCCTTTTAGCTTACAGGCGTGCTCCTTAGTGCTTCCAAATTCAAAGGCACACCAGCCTCCCTAAATCCTCTCCCATCCTCTCTTTTCTTCCAGTGATGACAGTAATGCTGATGCAAGAGAGAGGCTTAAGCTCCAAATTCTATTCATTCTTTCAGTCATTTCTTCACTTACCCGATATTTTTGAACACCTGCTATGTGTCACATATTGGGCGACATAGGCATTGGGGATAAAATCAGGAGCAAGAAAGTTATGGTCTTAATGTTCCCAGAGCTTACAGCCTAGTAGTGGAAGTGATCTTAAAAATAACTGTAAAATTACTACTGTGATAAATGCTATGGGGAAGAAATATGGGGTCTAATACGAAGACTAATATGCCTGGAGAGGTGACCTCATTTTGATGAGCTGGTCAGGGAAGATAGCTCTGAGGAGGAAGTGATATTACAGCTGAAATATGGTGGATATGGAGTAGCCAGCTATGAGAACAAACAGAGGGGAGGTATTACAGGTAGAAGGGCAGCATGTGCAAAGGGACTGAATGAGATAAGCACCTGAGCCCTGAAAAAAAGTAAAACAAGCAAACAACAAAACCAATAACTGTGGCTGAAGGGCAACTGGTGAGGCAGGCTAGTGAAGAGTGATAGGAGGTGAGTTCTTAGGAGGTGTGGTTTGATTTGCATTTTTAAAAGATCCCTTAGGCTTCTCTGTGAAAACGGACTGTAAGAGGCTAAAAGGGAAAGTGAGGAAACAGTAAGAGATGGTGCCTAGATTCACGGGAGGATGAAGTAAGGTGGATTAATGTTAGGGCTTTTTAATAAAAAGGAAAAGGAAGAAAAGCTTGCCATTTGCACCAACATGGATGGACCTCGAGGGTATCATGTTAAGTGAAGTAAGTGAGACAGAGAAAGACAAATGCCATATGGTTTTATTTATACGTGGAGTCAAAATAATAAAACAAACAAACAAACAAAATAACCCAAACAGACTCTTAAACACAGAAAACAAACTGGCGGGAGGTGGGTGAGGGGATGGGTGAAGTAGGTGAAGGAGGATAAGAGGTACAAACTTCCAGCTATAAAATAAATAAGTCACGGAGATGAAAAGCACAGCATAGGGAACATAGTCAATAATATTGTAATGACATTGTGGGGTGATGTATGGTGGTTACGCTTACCATAGTGAGCACAGCATCATGTATAGAGATGTCCAATCACTGTGCTATACACCTGAAAATAATATAACTTTGTATGGCAACTATACTTCAGTAATATCTATTTTTTTAATGTAGGGCTTTTTACATAGGAGACCGGATACAACTTTTTGTGCTTTTATGTATGCATGTTAGACTTTGATAAAAAGTTTACTCTAACAAAATGACATGGATTAAGCAACTATATGTATGAATGATCAAGTCTTTTCCTGAGATCTGAGATGAGAATACCAAGTAGGTAATTTAATTTGGGTGGGGGTTTCTTTTGCCTCCCTCCCTTCCTTTCCTTTCCTTCCTTCCTTCCTTCCTTCCTTCCTTCCTTCCTTCCTTCCTTTTCAAAAGATCTAGTGGGGTATGATCCGCTGCTGGGATGACAATTTCAATCCTCATATGGGTCAACAATCTGCTAACAGATGGAGCCTCAGCACCGAGAGACAGAACTCTCACTGTGGCCACACAATAAGTTCTTAAGTGAAAAGCCTGACAAATTCTTGCAGTTGTTCTCAAAAGGAACCAGGGAAGAGGGTGAATGGGTCAGTGTAGCCTTTTACTCCCCCCTGTAGAAATTGCTTAAATGTGGTTAGCAACTGCATATCAGAAGCATCCTCTGCATATGAAGCACAGGAAAACCACAGTTCCATGAGGACTGCCTTCAACTCTCTTCAACGTGAGTCTCCACAAAACCTTTATTAATGGCAACCCAACTACACAGAGCTTTCAATTATCTGAGATTTTTTTTTAAATCCTGTTTTGTCTCATTTTGCTTTTACATGAGAGAGACAGATAATGAAATGAGCTTAGTCAAGAAAACAATTTTCAGGAGATGTCCTAGGGTCAGAATACATTCAGTCCTACTCTTTCTCTCTTCTCCAGCTCCTTTTGTAGTTATGGTCAGTCAGGATTAATGCTCAAAATAATGGTCGGAGGCTCTCAATCAGTAAAGAATGTTTCAAGTATATCATTATACTTGATTTACTAAGTCGGAACAGTGCACTCAGATCTATCTTAGTAGATTTCTTTTTTTGCAAACACGGTGGAAAACAGCTTGTTCTTAACCTTCATTTACCCAAAAAATCTAATTAAACATATACCCTTTCTCCTGGTAGATGCTTAATCAGATTTTGCTCTGATATTAATTCTCCTATGTTTTTATAATCACCAAGAGGTGTTCATTAGCATAAAAAGCTGTTTGGTGCCCGATATAAAATAAAACCCACAAATTTACCTCCTCCCATCACTTCTGAGATGCTAATAGTTGCAAAAATATAATCATAAAATTGAAAGTGTAGCAGCATAGCTAGGGAGTAGAGAGCAACTATGGAAGCCCAAACTCATTACCTCTTCTACAGTCAATCCAAGAAAACCTTGTGGAAAAAAGGGATGGAGAAGAGAAAGCAAACAAAACAAAACAAAACAAAACAAAACAAAAAAAACAGCTGAAAATTAACTTCTGGAAGGGAGAAGTATATAGCTGGATAAGGAGAACAATGATCTGGCTATACCAACCAGATACCATATGATCCAGGAATCTCACCTCTGGGTATATATCCAAAGAAAATCACTGTCTCAGAAAGATATCTGCACTTTCCATGTTCATTGCAGTATTATTCATAATAGCCAAGATACAGAAACAACCTAAATGTCCACTGGTAGATGAACAGATAAAGAAAATGTGGTGTATATATGCACTGGAATATTATTCAGCATTAAAAAAGAAGTAAATCCTGCCATTGTGACAACATGGATGAACCTAGAGGGCATCGTGCTAAGTGAAATAAGTTAGACACTGAAAGACAAATACTGTATGATCTCACTTATATGTGGGATCTAAAAAAGATGAGTTCATAGAACCAGAGAGTAGAACCATGGTTACCAGAAGCTGGGAGGTGGGAGGAATGTGGAGATATTGGTCAAAGGGTACAAACTTCCAGTTATAAGATGAATAAATCCTGGGATCTAGTGCCCAGTATGACGATCAGGCATTATAGTTAATAATACTGTATTGTGTACTTGAAATTTGCTGAGAGGGTAGATTTTAAGAGGTTACTATGTGAGAGAAGAATGAGTTAATTAACTTGATTGTGATAATCATTTCATAATACATGTATATTAAAAATCATCATGTTGTACATCATAAAAATATCAGATATCCAGTGCTCTCCCTCCCTCCAAACTCCTAATTCTATCCATAAAAAAATTTAAGCAACAAACATGTAACACTCATATTCTCTTAGATCTTTATTCTCCCCCAAAGTTATACCAAGCTGATATCAGGGACAATTGCTTAATGATACATGTCAGGATTAATTGGTAGATACAGATCATCTGGGTAACTGAAGCCTCACTATTTAGGTCATCCCTTGGTCCTAATACATATAAACCTGTTCCTGAAAGCAATGTCTGAGAGAGAAAAGGCTGGTGAGCAGGAAAACTACCCAGAGACAGACTCTTTGAAAAGGGCAAAAAAGAAATCCTTAACTGGTACTATACTAACTCTTCTACCAGTAGAGGAAGTTCGTGTGTGTGTGTGTGTGTGTGGTCAACTTTCTATATTAGTGCCTTTCTTGAATAATTCATGTTTGTGCCATGCAGCAGATTTGGGTTAAGTGTCTTTTTCCTTTGAATACAACTTGTGGAACATTATAGACAGCTCACTTTTTAAAGGAACTGCACATTAATGTGAGAAACCCCTTGGTGTCCAAGGGAATGGTTTTTTTTTAAATATATGAAATTTATTTTCAAATTGGTTTCCCTACAACACCCAGTGCTCATCCCAAAAGATGCCCTCTTCAATGCCCATCACCTACCCTCCTCTCCCTCCCACCCCCCATCAACCCTCAGTTTGTTCTCAGTTTTTAAGAGTCTCTTATGCTTTGGCTCTCTCCCACTCTAACCTCTTTTTTTTTCCTTCCCCTCCCCCATGGGTTTCTGTTAAGTTTCTCAGGATCCACATAAGCATGAAAACATATGGTATCTGTCTTTCTCTGTATGGCTTATTTCACTTAGCATCACACTCTCCAGTTCCATCCACGTTGCTACAAAAGGCCATATTTCATTCTTTCTCAATGCCACGTAGTACTCCATTGTGTATATAAACCACAATTTCTTTATCCATTCATCAGTTGATGGACATTTAGGCTCTTTCCACAATTTGGCTATTGTTGAGAGTGCTGCTATAAACATTGGGGTACAAGTGCCCCTATGCATCAGTACTCCTGTGATCCCTTGGGTAAATTCCTAGCAGTGCTACTGCTGGGTCATAGAGTAGGTCTATTTTTAATTTTTTGAGGAACCTCCACACTGTTTTCCAGAGTGGCTGCACCAGTTTGCATTCCCACCAACAGTGCAAGAGGGTTCCCGTTTCTCCACATCCTCTCCAGCATCTATAGTCTCCTGATTTGTTCATTTTGGCCACTCTGACTGGTGTGAGGTGATATCTGAGTGTGGTTTTGATTTGTATTTCCTTGATGAGGAGCGATGTTGAGCATCTTTTCATGTGCCTGTTGGCCATCCGGATGTCTTCTTTAGAGAAGTGTCTATTCATGTTTTCTGCCCATTTCTTCACTTGATTATTTGTTTTTCGGGTGTGGAGTTTGGTGAACTCTTTATAGATTTTGGATACTAGCCCTTTGTCCCATATGTCATTTGCGAATATCTTTTTTGGAATGGTTTTGTTACTTTGTTTTTTGCACCTTGAGATCTGGAGACAGCCATTATTGAAATGCCTGAAACAAACATTATTCAGACTCAGAAACAGACAGGAGATAGACATTATTGAGACTTGGTGACAGATATTTCTAATTAAACTATATATTCTTTGGTGCCAAATAACTTTTTTCCCCTGGTTCTGTTCCATTTATCAACATGAAAGACAATGAAATGGGCCAAGAAATATTTTGGGCCAAAAGATATGTGATGTATCATTATGTGACATACCTAGTCTAAATGTGAAGAATAGCAACAATTATCCTGGTAAATTGTGCAAAGAATAATGAGCTCATACTTTTAGTCTCAACTGTCAAGATACTTCATATAAAAATTTGGGGGTCGAAATAATCTGTTTAAATAGGTTCCTCATTTACCCTATCAATATAGACTGTAATTATGGCTATTATTTTATAGCAAAAATGTGAAATTGATGGAATTCAGAAAACATTTTATCAATAAACCATTATAGAAAAAACAAATTGGTCTCCACCATTCTAAATATCCCATTTGAATGAGGGGTTTACTTTTTAACATGTTATATTTTTTCTAATTGTCTTCTCATGTTCATCTTGTACTCTGAGTCAGGAAATAGCATTTGCAACACTTTCGATGCCTGCTCCACTCCCTTATATACAGGAGTACTGAAATATCCCGATCCATCATTCTAATACTTATCTGCTCATGATGCCAGGCATCTGAATAGCAGTGACATTTATTGTTTTGCATCTTTCACTCACTGTCCTGGTGTTTGACTGTGACAATGGAGAAAATTTCAGTACCCTCCTACTTGCTGCTCTCTAATCTCCACCCTGTAGCATTCAAAAGCTGTATCTGTCACCACTCCCATTTTCTTTTTGAAGCTGTCTGCTCCTAGACTCCTTTTCTTCGTGATCGTGACAAATTTATAGCAGTTAACGGAAGCTGCAATAGTCACAGTCACGTGGTATCTTTAGTCTGTACTAGAGGATTTATCATGTCACATGGAAGTAGTATTTGGAGTAGATAAGAGCATGATCTTCAATGTCAGACAGACCTGAGTTTGAGTTCTGGCTCCACCTCATATTCTCTGTGTGACTCTGGGCAAGTAACTTAACCTCTTGGTGCTTTGATTTTCCTCAGCTGTGAAATAGGGAATAATTATAATAATAAAACTACCTCATAGTTTTCATTAGGGTTGAACGAAATAATCCATATGAAATGTTGATGAGGTTCCCAGTACTCTGTAAGTGCTCAAACTTATTTACGTTTTGCATTGTGTACATGTGTATATATATACATATCTATATATCTATATATAGATAAACTATAAATATATATAGTTACTCAGTTCATGTGTTGGTCACTGCTGACAGAAATCTAAATAGATTTTTCTTTATCTCTCATTGTCCATGTCCTCCACGGAAGGACTGGCCACCATCACCCCATGATTCTGGATGTTTTGTTTGTCCTGACAGAGAATCAGTATCCACATTCAAGGGGCACCTGGGTGGCGCAGTCGGTTAAGCGTCCGACTTCAGCCAGGTCACGATCTCGCGGTCCGGGAGTTCGAGCCCCGCGTCAGGCTCTGGGCTGATGGCTCAGAGCCTGGAGCCTGTTTCCGATTCTGTGTCTCCCTCTCTCTCTGCCCTTCCCCCGTTCATGCTCTGTCTCTCTCTGTCCGAAAAATAAATAAACGTTGAAAAAAAAATTAAAAACAGTATCCACATTCAAGAGCATTCAGTAGGGGTGCTGCTCTAACTGCTCAACTTAATATCCTACCTTAACTTCCTCTGATTAGGGAGTCAGGTCCTACCTGATTGCTCTGAGTGTTGTTCACATGAAAATCAATTACTAGTAAGTCTGTTTCCCAAGGGGTAAGGTGTCCTCCCCACTACTGGGAAAGTTAAATAAAAAGGTAGAGTATACAAATACCATCCAGAATGTCTTGTGCCATCACATTTTTCACCAAACCCTGAGCTCTGAAGTTTGGGGGTTCATAGGAGCCAGTTAGGACTCTGAAAGCCCAACTTCTCTGTTGTGGTGAACAGGGCCAATCCTCAGCAACAGTAGGATACTGGCAAAGGGTTATCTGTTGCCACATTTTCTCTTTCTCTCATTCTTTCCATCCTGGTTGATTCCACTTTCATATTGTCTCTGAACCCTTTTCCTCTCTCTCTCCCTCTAGTTCAGTACTTCTAGAAGTTCCTTTCAAACTACTATTTTCTCTTTAATTTGTAGTTGAATACAAATTGACCTTTGAGGAGCTCATCTAATATAAAACAGAATATAGATAGACCTGTGGTGGAAATCTTTGTACATGGTAGGCATTCAATATTTCCTGGCTACATAAAGATCTGGGAATAAAATTATTTCCTCTTGAGTATGTTCAGTAATGAATCAACAGCTAACCAAAAGTATTTTCAAACTTTCACCCCATCCTACCCCCTTCGGTCCCACAACCTTTGGCTCAATACTGCTAGGAGACCCTTTCAAAATATCAGTCTTTCTTCTTGGGCTCTGATTTGTAGTTACATTTCACGAACTTATTATGAATTTGGGACTCTATAAATGACAAGCTACAGAGGCTCAGTGCTGCATTAGCTATGAAGGAAGAGTTTACTGAGAAATATTAATATTGTAATATTGTAAACAAGGTTGCAGGGGTCACGCTAAACCTCCTCAAGAGAACCGAGCACACCTAGTATAAATCAATATTGCTGATTACAAATGATTTATGTCTATTCATTAAAGCAGATACCTGAGACATCTGACAACCTTTTAAAGCTGTTAATTCAAGTTATTGAATATACTCAAGAGGAAAATAGCTTCATTTTAGATTTCCATTCTATTATTCAGTCAGAAAATATTTACTGAACTCTTGCTACACACAGAGCCCCACTATGGATATATATTGAATTATATAATAGATGTGCTCCTTTAAAAAGTGGATATCTCTTAACTTTTGTAAAACTACTCCAATTTTAAATGCATTAGGGGAGCTTTCTAATAAAAGAAGTCCTGTAGCAAATTTTGGAAGAGTGAGGAATATTTTTTAGTATAATTACTTGTCTGGTTGTTATGTCTGTTTTATAAATTTAGATGTTTAGGTAGTAGATCTTCTTAAAAAAGAGTTAGCCCTGTGATTTAAACTGGTCTTTATTCCTAATTATTATAATGTGTTCATATGGGACCCTAGATTTCTCTGAACTTCAGGTAGAATCAGAGAAACATCTACCATTACATCCCTAAAATCTCTTTGGTAAGACAAATTCAAGAAGTACACTTCCTTTTTTCCCCAGAACAGTGTTAACCTTGTTCTGTAAGGTAGCCATTAAGAGCAAAAACTTGCTTTATTCCTTCTAGAATGCATCCTTGGGGAGTTCACTAGATGCATTTATAGGGCTTTTTCCATACCTTTGTTTCTTAGGGTTAAAATGAGGGATTCATTCTAGGGTATGATCACATGGTAAAGAAGAAAGATTACCAGGTTCTCAGAGATGATGCCCACTCAGAGGACTGACTTCAGAGTAGGTGGGACAGTTGGAGAAAGCATTCTGACTTTTGCTGATGATAGGGGATCACAGAATGGGGCTGGCAGTGTGGAGATTTGATACCAGATTCTATTGGAAAGTGCCCACATCTACTGTTCCAAGTGCCAAGAAAAAAGGGTTTACTCTGGGGTGCAGATATTGATTTACACAAGAGGGGTAGTGCTGTGGAGTGCAGAGGGCACATGCTTGAAACCAGAAAGAACCCATCAAATCCCAATGTGGCTTCTTACTACTTGAGTGCTCTTGGAAAAATTGTTAAAGTAAACTTCAGCTACCTCATCTGTAAAATGGGGACAACACCCACCTTATTAGGTTGTTGTGTGGTTTAAATGCAAGTGTCTTGTATGCAAAGGGGCTACTAAAATAAGTGTTCAACAAATATCAGTTTCTTCTTACCTCTTCTCTTTAGTTTCTTTGATGAAAAAAACAAACCACGATGATCAACTTCATTCACTTCAAAGAAAGACAGCTGGAAGAACAGAGTGATGCTGTGATTAGGAGTCAGGAGCTGAGAGAACTAATGTTTTTCAGCAAGTGGCATATAAAATGCAATGTTCATAAAAGCTTAATTTATAATACTGTAAACTCCTTGGGGGCAAAGGGCTGATCATATCTTTTTTGTCTGTCTAATCACATGTTTTGGTGAATGGTTGAACATTCAGAAGACACCAATGAAGCTTATAGGTGATCCCATATGATCACAACTTTGTACTTAGCAAGACTTACTTGGGAGATTGCAAGGAAGGAAAGTCTGCAAATTGGATGACTAGTTCTAAAAGTTTAGTTTTAGACTAAAAGCAAAGTTTGGGCTAGGCAATCTTCAAGAGCTGAAGAACGTTATTGATATAGAGTGGTGATTGGCATCTGGGCAGGCTAGTAAGTGCCATTACATAAAGGAGTCTAATTTCCTGCTCTGTATTTTTATCAGAGGTTCAAGATGGAGAATTGGATCATAAGTTTAATGAACCCCTCTTGTAAGAATTTGTAGTAGATAGGAGGGCGGTTTTCATCAAAACTTAAGTGGTAAGGACAAAGGGACAAGATCTGAGGTTGTTATGGGAACCTCTTTCCTCTCAAGGGCCATCGGCAGGATTAAATAATGGCCACGGTGCATACTGCAATAGTCAGGGGAAGAAAAAGATGGAAAAGAAGATAAATAGGAGTAGGAGACAGGGGATGAAAGAAAGAAAAGGAGGGAGGGTGTTAGTGCCACCACTAGCGACTTTAATCACTCTATAGTCTTGGTTTACCAGTCTCTGAGACCTCTCCATTTTCTCTTTTTGCCATGTGATTTTCTCAAGCCACAGCCAGGCAAC
Source organism: Prionailurus viverrinus (assembly GCF_022837055.1). Classification (NCBI taxonomy): domain Eukaryota; kingdom Metazoa; phylum Chordata; class Mammalia; order Carnivora; family Felidae; genus Prionailurus; species Prionailurus viverrinus. The sequence goes on from NC_062579.1 coordinate 101,595,667, forward strand.
AGATAGTTACTAAGTGCCCATTCCGTACCACCTCCTGGGGTAGGTGTGGTGAGTGATACAGACATAATTAGAATGTGGTTAGGGTGGAAAAGAGCCTTGCTTTGTCTGGCACAGGAGGCTGATAGCTTTATTCCAAGGTGGAATGAAAAATGCCAAGAGAGGGATTCAAGGAAAGTGCTCGAGTTAGAGGAAGCAGAGAACACTTCCTGGAGGAGGTAGTATTTGAGGTGTTCCTTAAAGGGTGCAAAGGATTTCAGTAAGTGAGACTGGGAGAAAATCAGGGAAGAAGAAATGGACTGATCAAAGAGAAGATGAAGGTATAATATGGGTAAAATTACAGCAAACTCTTGCCCTTTTTGTTGTTGTTTTCAATGCATCAGGCACTGTGCTGAGAACTCTAGATGCATTGCCTCATTTAATTCTTATAATAACCCTATGGGGCAAGGATTCCACTATTGTCCCCATTTTATAGATTAGAAAATTGAGACCAGAGAGGCTATATAAATTGTCCAAGTGTCACACAACTATGAAGTGGCAGAGCCAGGTTTCTAACTTGAGCTTATCTGAGTATGGAGGCCATGCATGCAACTAACCAATACATTATTTGCAGGCCAGGGCATGGAAAACAACAAAAATATAATGTGGCTTGAGCATACAGCATGGGGAAAGGAGGAATGGCAGCTGCAGAAAAACCGTGGAGCATCTTCTTTGCAGCCTAAGGAGTGGAGCTGAATCCTGTAAACAATAGGAAATCATGGGAAGCTTTAAAGTAGTGGAGTGACAGTCAAAGTGGTGCTTTAAGAAGATTAGTCTGTCAGCAGTACAGAGGATGGATGGGAAAGGGGAGAGACCGGAGGCAGTTAAAAGGCTATTGTAATATAATAGTCTGGGTGTAAGGTAGTGTATTAAGCACTTGAACTAAGAAAGCCAAAAAGGGGAATGGACAAAGGAGAGACATTGTGAGGGAAAAAGAAAAAGAAATCATGACTAACTGGATATGGGGGTTTGTGGGAGGCAGCAAGTTAGGAAATAAATACGTGACACTGAGGTCTGGAGGCTCTGTAACTACAATGGTAACACCATCCCAGAACAGTGGGACTGCTACCTTGGAGAGAAGATTGGACTGGAGATTGAAGCTGGGAGAAATCTCTACAAAATGATCCTTGCAACTATGGAAATGACTGAGATTAACGTGAGGGAGAGACAAGAGCCAAGCGCAAAGGCTTGGATGCCTCCACTGAGTTGATGTGGCAAAGAGGGACAGTTCTAATGGAGTTAGGCAAGAGATGGTATGGGGAAAGGGAAGAAATCAGAAAAGTTGAAAAGGGGTTTGGAAAATGTGGAGTGGTCAACATTGTAAATACGGTAGAGGGGTCAGAGGAAAAGGAGGATGAGAAAATATTATTGATTTGGGTGATTAGAAGATCTTTAGTGGTTGACACGGAGCAGTTCCATAACAGAGCCAGATTTCAAGGTGATGAAGGAAGAGAGAGAGTAGGGATCACACATCAGAAACAGTAGGTATAGAGCATGCTCAGAAGAATGTTTGTGGTGAAATTAAGGGAACAAAATAGATACTTAAGAGGTGGTAGGATTCCTGAAAGACCTTTGTAGGGTAAGCATGATCCCAGCAGATTTGTTAGCTGAAGGAAAATGTTAATTAACATTTGCTAGCGCACATGTAGAGATTAAAGACTTGGGACCAGGTCAGGGGTAATAATGGTTGAAACAAGATCCTGATGAATGTGCAGAAGGGTAGGATCAAGAGCTAGGTATAATGTTTGCTTTGGCAAATATGGGCGTGACACCTTCTTTGGAAAGTGAAAAAAAAGAAAAGAGGCCAACTGAAGTTACAGAAATATTTAGAGATGGAAAGATGACATTCAACTAGAAACATTCTGAATTTTCAAAGAAGTTTGAATGCCATGTGTTGACTGGTCTTGGTGTTGCCGGTGGATTATCTGTAGAAGGGAAAGAGAGTGGGCACAGGGCAGAGCACTTCAGGAATGTGTCTCCAGCAACTGGCAGAGTGCCTGGCATACAAAATGCTCAATAAAATTTTTTTGAAAAAATAAATGAGTAAATGGACAAGATTTAGAACAGCCACTATGAAACAGTAGTTACGATGCCACAGAAAGTGAATAAAAGTATTATAGAACGAAAGCCAGCAGAATGGAGAAGAAGAGAAAGATAAATGATACCAGAGTTGGTGAGAACATGGAGCAAGTGGATTGTTCATACACTACTGGAGGGAGTGTAAACTGGTCCAACCACTTTGAAAGCCTTTGGGAAGCAATAGCTACTAAAACTAAACATATGCATGCCCCACGATCCAGCAATTCTACTTCCAGGTATATACCCAAGATAAATGAGCACATCAGTTCACCAAAAGCCATGAACAAGAATGCCCATAGCAAGACATAGAAAATTAACACATTCATAAAAGTCAGATGACCAGCCTGAAGTTGCTTAGGTCATAAGTGGAAGAGCTGGGATTTGAACTCAGGGCTTTTTCACTGTAAGGCTTATGCATTTGCCTTTAAACCACATTGCTACTCAATGTCATTTATTATGCCGATCACTTTATATGTATTGTTGCTAATACTCACAATCTTGCAATATGTATAGCATTACCTCCATTTTATAGATTGATAAACTGAGGACTAGAATCTGCTTGCACAAATTCACACAGCTAGTAAATGGTGGATACATTTTTCCCTTTCGAGAGCTGAAGTGTTAACTCAGATTTGCCAAGCTCAAAAAACCTATGATCTTTCTCTTCCATAAAGAGATGCAGGCTTTTCTCAAGTTTTGAGAAGTTTTAAGAAGGAAGCATGGTAGACTGATATAGTTGGAAACATGGGAAGGGTTCAGTGAAAGAATCCTGCCTAGCCTGGTCTTCACTGACCAAAAGGCAAGGACCAACGCCACAGTTAAGTAATGTCCTTCTCCATCTTTTTATCTGTGATCTACTTACTTTATTTTTTTAAATTTTTTTACATTTATTTATTTTTGAGAAACAGAGTGAGACAAAGCGTGAGCAGGGGAGGGGAAGAGAGAGAAGGAGACACAGAATCTGAAGCAGGCTCCAGGCTCTGAGCAAGAAGTCAGCACAAATCCTGATGCAGGGCTTGAACCCACAAACTGTGAGATCATGACCTGAGCCGAAGTCGGATGCTCAACTGACTGAGCCACCCAGGCGCCCCTCTACTCACTTTATTATAAGAGCCTGGAAGCCAATGATGGCTCTAGGTATACTGGTAAAGCAGACAACTATTGTTTTAGCAGGAACCAGTCACCTCCTTTTTCAATCTTTTCACTCACTGTAGGCCACCTTCTCATATATTTAACACACACACACACACACACACACACACATGCATGCATACACGGTCCTCTAAAACTATTTCTTTACAAATCAATTCTTCATTGCAGAAGATTCATTAAATACTCAAAGACGTTTTCATGCCTGAGGTGACTTAATGGCTTTAGCCATCCTGATTGGGGATCCTCTCGCCTGGGATACAGTCTGAATTCCCTTCTCAGAGTGGCTGTTCAGAGATTTGTGGCAAGTATCTCCACCATGCCAAGAGTGCCAGAACACTCCCCGTGTAACCCTGATTAAAAGGCCCCTCCTTGATCTTGAGTCACTGCTTTAATAGAAGCAATTTTGGGAGGAGAGATCCTAACCAAAGTGGATTAAGACCCAGAGGCCAAAGCAAGTTTTGAAGACACCAGGTTGGGCATAGAGGCTCTGCCCTCTGCCAGATCTTCCCTTATTCCCAAATCAGAACCATGCAGCACAAGTCTGATTGCTCTCTCTGTCCCTTCTCTCACCCTCCCTCCCCTGAGTAGATGTGAATTAGTTGCCATGGTAACCTATGACTGTGCCTGATAGCCTCTTCTCTCAGCCAGTTCTAGGCCCTGGACATCTGTTCTCAGTTCACTTGTAATGTCCCCAAATCTAAGCCCAGGACCATATGCCAAGTTCCACAGTATCTGTGTATAGGTGATGGAGGGGCCTCACCTGCATCCAAGGTAAGAGAAACAACAAAGAGGAAATGGAGTAACAGGAAAGCAGAGCACTTTAAAGTTGCTTTCTGGGAACAAGGAGTGAGGGCCACTAATTTTAATTAAGGGCTTATGACCTGGCAGCCATGGTAATGTCCTGCTCCTTCTTTCATTTGATTCCCTCAAATGATTCTATGAAATAAGAATCACTATCCTGATACACTGTACGGACGAGGGAGATGGAAACTCGGAGAGGCAAAGTGACTTGCCTAACAGTGCACAACTGTGGTTTCAACTTCATCTTTAGCTGAGTTTCTAAAACACAATCTCATTGGATGACACTGATTTATGGTTCTTCATGTTTTGGCAGGAAAGTAAGAGCTGCAAAGAAGTCTTTCCAAAATCCATGTGCTTGTGAATCTATCCTAGCCTTTCCCTGGGAATAGGCCCCTCCTTCAAAGGTGGCCCCTCTTCAGACATCACCTTCTCCTTCAAAGCTTCTTTTCCCCTCTTCATTAACCTCTTTCTACCTTCCTGAGGCCACTTTTCTCACATTCTCAGGAAGTTGCCTGACTTTTCTATCCTATGTGGCCTCTTCCATGGCATGGAAAGGAGATTGGTTTGGGCTGATTTTCCTGACACAAGCGGAACAGAGGACACTTGTGTTACTTTCCTATTGCTATAAAAAATTACCACAATATTTGGTGGCTTAAAGCAATACAAATGTATTGTCTTATGGTTCTGGAGGCCATAAATCTGAAATCAGTTTCATTGGGCTAAAATCAAGGTGTCAGTAGGGCTGCACTCTTTCCAGAAGCTCCTGAGGAGAATCTGTTTCCATGTCTTTTCCAGCATCAAGAAATGCATTCTTTGTATTCCTTGGCTCATGCCCACTTCTTCCATTTTCAAACCCTAGCATCTTCAAATCCCTCTTTGCTTGTGTCATATCTTGTCTCTTCTATAGTCAAATTTCCCTCTGCTTCTCCCTTTCAAGGATTGCAATCCCAATTATGGCCCACTCAAATAACCCGAGGTAATCTCTCCATCTCAAGACAGTTAACCTAATCACACTTGCAAAATTTACTTTGCTATAAGGTAATATTTGGAGTTTACAGGTATTAGGAGCTAAATATCATGGAGAACCAACCAAACACAGCATCCATGACAAGCAATTGTACCATTATAGCAGGAGCTGGTTGTCCTTCATCTGGAGTAGATGAACCTGGACCTCAGGAGTTAGAGACAGAGTAGAAGGCATAAGCATGGATGAAGTTATAAGTGTTATATAAACTTGACTTGTTTTCATTCAAGGCCAAGTACAGAGCAGGTGACTCCTGCTTTCTGAGGAGAGGTTTCTTTACTTGCACACTACCCCTGCAGAGAGAGGTAGAAGGTGAAGGCATCTCCCATTCTCTTTTCCAAAATGGTTGCCTTACCGTTCTCCTGTCTGCCTGGGTGCTTTTCTGGTAGAGTAAGGCAGAGGAAAGGGTGAGGCTCTGGCTCCAGATAGGGAAGAGGAGACTGAATATGGAGAGAGAGAGGGGAAGTAGAGCTCAACTAGAGAGGGGTTCTAGCTGTCCCCCTTTGTCTCTGGAGAGAGAGAGGGAGAGAGAGAGAGAGAGAGAGAGAGAGAAAGAGAGAGAGCATTGAGGAATGTAATGTGTGATGTCCCGGAATAGGAACGAAATATGGGGAACCAGCTGCAAAAAGCATAAGTTTACAACTCTGCATCTGGTGCTTATAAATGAAAACTTCAGTGAGCTTATGATGCTGTTGTTGACACTCCAAGACCATGAAAATTTAATCTATAGCCAGGCACACCCCTATATTCTCCTGGCACTCAGTCTGTTCTTGTCTTCAGAATCTGAGTGCCCCAAATTCCTACTATCCAATCTCTTCACTGACCTTTAGCACAGATCTGTCAGATGTGATTAAAGCTCTTCCTCATGATAAGCATTGGGCAGAGAACCTTGTAGAAAGGGGTTTTTGAAGGTCTCCACATCCTAGATAGCAATATTCAGTGCCAAGGAAAAGAAGTTAATTGTTATCAAGAGATGACCTTGTAACTCCCGGTTCTTCTGCCTGACAGCCACCCCCAATTCCTCACCTCCCTCAGACTACTTAATGGAGAAGGCTTCTCTGTCCTGGGGTGGGCCAACATAAGGGTTTTTCCTATGGAAGCCTCCCTTTCTCTGCTCTCTACTTATTACCCTGGGCTTCACTTTGTTTTCACGTCACACGCCAACAAACAGGAGGTGCCTGATCTTCACCTTGGTTGCCAGGAAGCTCAGTTCTAGATTGCATGCCTGATTGTTTTAGCATTCTGGAAATATAAGGGTGGTTAGTATATTTTGTTTGTCTCCATCTTCTTCTTTTCACACTGCTTTTATTCTTGGTTAACAGATTTTTGTCTAATTGTACCAAGAGCTGACCAATTGTTTTTTCAAGTTTCTTTTTTAAAGGAGACAGAATAAGTAAGCATATAGATACATGACATGTTCTTTGTGGGCTCACCAAATTTCTCATGTGCCCTTACTTGCATTTAATGTGGTAAGGATATTGACCTCGACTCAATCTATGCTCACCTTTGTTCTGCAGATTCATTGCTATTGGCCATGAAGGGGTCTGGGCCAGTGTATGTACTGTTAGCAATGGGTACAGGCATTGCTGCAAAGGAAAGGAAACACCTCATTTTGTTAGATGCTTTTATTACCGATGGCATCACAATAACACTTTCCTCAGGTTTCTTGCCTTGGGAACACCTAATGGCAAGATGTTTTTGATACTTCAGTAACTAAAGCTCCTTTAATGGGGTCCATGATGGACATGCCTTGTTTTGTTCTACCATGAAAAATGTTATAAGGAAGTTGCAGTATATATTTTGTTGGTAACGATGCCTTAAGCTATTAAGGCCATTTGTTATTTTCTGAAAGCAAGAGCGATAATGCTCACTAATAAAATTCACCACACTGCGGGTAGCTCTGAGTTCCTTTCCTACAAAGTATTCCATAGCCCTTGTAGGTCTGCCTACCGTTTTCATCTTTCTTATGTCCTTAGAAGATGGGGAGGGGGCTTAGCTCTTTCAGTGCAGGGGGGAGGGGAATTGGACTTCATCTGAATCACAAATAAGTCACCTTAAGAGGCAGCTTAATGCAAAGTGCACCACATCTTTACAGTCTTCCTCTCCTGTCCCTGGCTTCCCTGTTAGCTTCTCCCAGTCTCCAGAGCCAAGCCTGCTTGGAACACTGATTCTGGCATTTCCCTGAAGACCCTGCCCTTTATTCCCGCCCCCTATCCAAGATTCAGGCTTTGAAGTTCCCCTTAACCCAATTTCTCCCCGAATTGAAAATGCAAATGTGCCTGCTTTATTGTCTGTTTGTATTAAGCTTCTACAAAAGGCTTTGTGGTAGGCACAATGCTCTGTATGGGGCAGTAAGGGAAGATGGGGGGGGGAGCAGAGTGGCCTCCGAACCTCTGTGGGTCAGCAGCTGGAGTGCTTTGCACTATTCAGGCCTATGATTGGGGTGAAGAGAGCAGAGGGATTGGATGTGGACAGAAGCAGGGAGAGGTACTGTGGGCTCCATCATGAAACTGGAGGGATTTGAACTGGAAACTTGAAAACCATCTCCGGGAGAGGAAGCTGCGATTTCCATCTTACTCCTTCTCTAGGCACAAAACTATTTGCAATTCTACTGTCATAAGAACTTGAGCTCTTAGGCATGGGAGAAGAGCACAGAAGAAGGTGGCGAAGGAGAAAGGCTGTGGGTGTCCCATCTTTCTTCCAGACCAACTCCAAGAATCTGGAGAATGTACTTTTCCTCAGGTACAGTGCTGTGTCATGTTACACACAGGGACCTGAGGCCGGTTCCATGTGAGCGGGACTCTGGCAACTTTGCATGCTGACAGTTCACCTGCAACACCAATTCAAGATGTTTATTTCTCTAGCTTCTATCTTAAAAAGCCACTGGAAGTTGGACAATATAAAGTTTCAACTTTGACACCTGATGGATTAAACCCACTCTAAAGGGCTGAAATTTTAGAATCACTATCTGACTGGACTCAAGTGTATTAAAAACAGAGATTTTCACAGTGATGGGCAGAGGTGACGACAGTATGCAATATGCCGATCCACAACTGGCTTCTTTTAACAAACCAGAAGAGTTATTTCCGGTTGAAATTCTCAGAACCACTATAGGAAATTAGTATGACTGATTGATGTGATCTCATCTAATAAAAATGGGAGTTGAAGCCTTATCCCTCCAGAACAGGTGATTAGAGGCAAATGAGGGGCAGGTTCCCATGGCAACCATTTGGCTATCTCATACCCAAAGGAGGTCTCTGAAGGGGAAGCTTTGCGAAGGAATACAGATTTTCAAAGAGAAGGGAGAGTAGATCTTTGTCTTTTAGGATCATGCTGGAGTGCTTCAGGAATTAAGGTGATATGGAGGTAACTCCAGAGTTGTTCTGTGAGCACTGAAGAAAGATTTTACTGTTCTAGTCTCTTGATGCCTGAGAATCACCCTTTCGTATGGTTATTGCTGTCACTCCAACCTCCTCTGAGGGGAGCTGGTGTCTTGGAACCACACTGCAGGCTTCCTCAGGGCCACGGTGGGTGTGGGTGTCTGGTGAATCCATCATGCTCAGCCTCTTCCTTTCTCCCCACAGATCTTCTCTCTCCTCCTTGAACTCATAACCAACCATTCCAGCCTAAAAAGGGATTGGGAGAATCTTTGGGGTGGCAGTGCTTGTGCTGAGGGGTGTGTGGCAGGCCATAACATCTCTTTTTTGTGAGTGTGGCTTAAAGCTCCCTGCTGGATCATTTTTAGTAGATTGATGTCCTATTTCATGGTAGCCACCAGGGGAGAGGGGTTTAAACCGAAGGGACACTGCTCTTCTTACTCTGGAGGCGTTTCCAGCTTCCTGTGATCACTCCTAAACTACAACTTCTGCCCTATCAACGTGTCTCTCCTCCCTTTATCCTCCCTTCTTTCATAAGAGGTATTACAAAGTCTTCTTTTCTCTCCCCAGCTATTTTCACTTCTTTGCGGTTCCACCCCTGCTCCTACCCCTTCCTCTCTTCCTCCCGCACATGCTTCCAAGGACTTTGCTGACATCTGTGACATCAGATTTGATAAAATGTCTGTTTGTCTGCCCCTGGAATCTCAGGGGCTTTAAGGGGTTCCCAATCTAGGCCACCACCTTCGCTGGAAACAAGGATAGGTGACAGAGTGTGACAATTTCTAAATTTTCACTATATGCCTTCACATATGCTGACTCACTGTATCTTCAGAATAGCCCAGCAGAGTAGACTTTATGAATCAATCCCATTCTGCAGATGATTGACTGAGACTGTCAAGATTCAAGTGACTTCTTTAAGGGATTAGAGTTTGTAAGTACAGAATCAGGATTTACATCCCTGTCTTCTAGCTCCAAATCTGGTTTTTCTCCCACTCCCTTAGAAGAGTGTGGGGCTTCGAAGGCCACATGTTCCCAGGACATGTTAATGTTGGCACCTGATGACTGCCAGACCATGGAAGGGGGATTTTCGAAGACTCATTCTATTTTGACTCTTACAACTCCAGGGGCCTTGCAGTGGTGCCTGATCTTGAGGCCTCTAATCTGTTTTCACTCAGGGTGATGGCAAGTAATACTTTGTCATCCTCCCACAGGAGAATATCCTGTTCCCACCATAGGCTTTAGATGACCTGAGTCAGGAGTTCTCACCACTTGACTTCTTGATTTCCATTCAGTCATCCGTTCTTTCATTTGTACATTCATGCATTCAACTCCTTTGAGTATCTCTTAGGTGCCAGCCATTTTGCAAAGAGTGAAGGATCCATTAATTATGAATCCATAGTCTCCTCTTTTCTGTAGCTTGTGGTTTTCTGAAGGATTAGAGACTTCAGTAGATAATGGCAATGTGATAAGGTAAGAACAGTGATAAAACTGTGGACTGATTTGTACAATGGAGACTTTGACCAGAGTGGGGAGATGAGTCCAGCTGTGAGGATTTATCTTTGTAAGGAACAGCCTTTCCTGGCTCCCAGCTACCCCCTCCCCTTCCTTCAGGTTCCTAGGAGTAGCAAATATTCAAAGTTGATACTTTATTTTTAAAATACGGTTATTTTTTGTGGGGTGGAGAGGGTACATTCATCATATGAATCATCAATCAGTGTCTTTAAAGAAAATAGAAAAATAGAATGCCCAAATGCTCTTTCCCATTGAAGTTCTTGGAAATATACCAGGAAATTAGCCCACAACTGATGGATGCAATCCCCTCAAAGAGAAATCATCCCATACAAACATACCCAATTAGTGTAGAGAACTTGGATTGCCTAGGTTCATAAGTAAGTGGGATGCATTTTTTGATCTACCTGCTTTATAAATAAATGTCCCTGCCTTAGAACATGATCTTTAAGTACTTTCTTCTATACAACCCTTTTCCTGTCCTTCTCCCTAGGGGTGGGTGCCCATGTGCACAGCAGTGACTTTTTTGCCCTCTAATCGTCTTTGAAAGCTTGTTTTCTCTGGTTGTTTTTCTGGAACAGAACTGATAGAGAAATTTACACTGTGGTGTGAATGGATGAAAACAACTTAATGCTGTACCTAGATTTTACCTTTTAATAAAGACCAGGCACTTAATTTGAAGACAGTCTTTCTTTTAAAGTTTTGAATGCCCACAGTCAATTTATTTTTTAGAAACTCATCCACAAGGCTCCAAATTCCAGGCCTTTTAGAATTTAAATTCTTTTTAAAAAATTTATTAATGTTTATTTATTTTTGAGAGACAGAGAGACACAGAGCGCGAGCAGGGAAGGAACAGAGAGAGAGGGAGACACAGAATCTGAAGCAGGCTGCCTCCAGGCTCTGAGATGTCAGCACAGAGCCCGACTCCAGGCTCGAACTCACGAACCACAAGATCATGACCTGAACCAAAGTCGGCGTTTAACCGATGGAGCCATCCAGGTACCCCTAGAATTTAAATTTTAACAGAAAAATTTAAGGCACTGGCAAATTTGACTCATGGGGAAATATTTTGGGGTAGACTTTGGAACAGTTGCTTGGGGTCACATCTGTAATTTCTCCCCCTTTCCAAAGTACTTTTGGCTCAGCCTATCTCTAATGTTTTTGCAGTCAGCCATGGAATACTTCTAGTCCATGCAGAGTGGAGTGGAGAACTGAAGGTGTGCCTCCGTCTTATTTGAGGTATGACGATGGGGAAGATATTACCATGTTCTTGAGCAATTGACCTGATTCTGATTGGTTGTCAGGATGAGAATCAGCCTCTTCTCACGCATGAGTTCTGTGGCAGGTAAGCTCATATGTCAGTTCACATATGCACGTGACCACATATGTTCTTGCACATATTTGAAGATAAAAGGGTTTTAGGGTATTGCTGAAAGATGGATAATGATAATAATGGCTTACTGTGCTACAGACACTGTACTAAGGGAGTTATACATCCATATAACTGTGCTAAGGGAGCATGCATATGAGGTAGGTTATCATTATTGCCATTTATTAAATAATCTCTTTGCCCAATGTGGGGCTCAAATGTACAACCCCGACATCAAGAGTTACATGCTTTACTGACTGAGCCAGCCAGGCACTCCTATTATTGCCATTTTTAAAAATGAAGAAACTGAAATTCAGATACATTAAATAAATTTCTTAAGATATGAACTTCAATCTTGATCCAGAGCATATGCTTTTGACCACTATACTGCACTGCCTTTCCATGGGAGTGAGTAGATGGATGAGATTGACTATTCCAAACTGAATGGAGATACAAGTTTGAGCAATGTTCTAGGAGTAAGAATGGCCAAAGAGTGCCCCACGGACAGTATGTATCCCAGTCCAGTGTGACTAGAGGCAGGAATTCTTATAGGGTAGTAGAGGGAAGAATTCCTGTAAGGGTTTGTCTGGAGCTATGTTGTGGAGAGTTCAGAATATTTATCCAAAGAATGTATCTTTTGTGCTTCAATTGTTAAAAATCAGGGACCAAAGAAGTTTTCAGAAAGTATAAATGAAAATATTTTCAGAATTTTACAGAGGACTTTACAGATAGATCAAACACGAAAGCCTGAACAAAAACATATTTAATAAAAGTAATCATTCAGCACCATGAGGCATTAGATGAGGTCTATTGTGAATTACTTTTCCTTTGCACATCACAGAAAAAATATCCAGTATTGAGATTACCAAGGTAATTTGTCTTAAGGTTAATAGGTGGTAGGAGAAAATGATGTTTTGTTGTGTTTGGCTCTACAGGAGCCAAAAGGTTCTGCTTGGCCTGTATAGCATTTACAAAGAAGGTACTGGTCTAATCCCAAAATGACAATCCTGCTAACATCACAAAATGAGTTATATTGTTGGTGGAACAAGTGGGATTTTAAGTAATAATTGAAATGGCTACCTATTTGATGCTCCCTGGCCTGGGAGACTAGGGGCGTGGATTCCCCTTTTTGCTACTAATGAACTATGTGACCTTGAGACAGTAACTCCATTTCTTTGGAGCTCAGTTTTCTCACTTATAAAATGTGGGAGTTGCAGTAAAGCTCCCTGACTTTCCTCCTTGCCACTTTTTTAAAATTTATTTTTAAAATTTCACAAGTAATATGTGGGTCTTTTCTGGTTGTAAAAATGTTAAACAATATCAAAGTTCCCCTTCAACCCTCTACTTCATATCTCTTCCAATATATAAATTATATTTGTAGTGCACTCTTCCAGACAGTTGTTATATATCTGTAGACATATAGATATATATCACTTTGTGGGGGGTTAGTTTTAAAATAGATGGTCTCAAACTGTATGTGTTGTTCTACAAATTGACTTCTTCACTCAACAGCATATCTTGGGGATATTTTCATGTCAGTACCTATAAATATGTCTCATTTTTAATAACTACTGCATAGTATGCATATACTATCATTGGCTTAGCTATTTTTTACTCCAATAAATACATAGGTTATTTACAAATTACCACAGTTACAATTCTGCAGTGAACAGCCTTAGATGTCTCTTTTTACACATGTGCAAGTGTTCCCTTAGGGTATATTTCTCTGATGTGGAATTGCTGGGTCTGAATCTTTTAGTTTTATTAAACACGGTCAAATTGCTCTCGAAACCAATTTATACGCATGCTAGCAGTTTCATTGCAACTTTATCAACACGTTTTAATTTCATTTATTCTAATCAGCCAGTGATTCTATTGCCACTGATAGGGACTGTTTTTAATTTTTTTTTTAACGTTTATTTATTTTTTGAGACAGAGAGAGACAAAGCATGAACGGGGGAGGGTCAGAGAGAGGGAGACATAGAATCTGAAACAGGCTCCAGGCTCTGAGCCGTCAGCCCAGAGCCCGACGCGGGGCTCGAACTCACGGACCGCGAGATCATGACCTGGGCCGAAGTCGGCCGCTTAACTGACTAAGCCACCCAGGCGCCCCATGGGACTGTTTTTAAAAAGTGATTTTTTTTCAGCATGAATCTACTTATACATTATCTTATGCATTTAGGTGTTGATCAAAATTTTAAAAAAGTTAAAGAGTGTAAACATGGTTGAATTATATATAAGAACTCTGAAGAACCATGGAATAAATGCTAATAAAATTTTAGAAGAAAGATCAAATAAATTATAAGATGGAAACTAAACTTCAAACCAATAAAGACAGAACACTGGAGAAACAGAAGTGAAAAGAGTGGAGTCTTAAGATGAATTAACCCAAAGGACCACATTCAAATAGTCAGTGAGGTGTAATCAACATGGAAGAGCAGAACTTAGAAATATGTGTTATAACTGTAATCTCAGTGCACTGAATACAAACAGTAATGTTTTATGAGTACTAAAATATGATCGGCTACAATGCTGTGTGTCATGTTGGGAATAGCTAGTTTTATGAAATAATTTGGGGCATCTAGTGAGATGATCATATAATTTTTATATTGCAATCTGTTAATGCAGTGAATTGCATTAGTAAATAACCTAATATTAAACTATATGCATTTCAAGGGAAAAGTCTTACTGGTCATGACTCATGCTGTACTTTTCTTTGAACACATTCCTGGATTTGAAATGCTCATAATCTGTTTAGTATTCTGCATCTAGGCTCATAAGCAAGATTGGCCCCATTGTTTTCTGTCTTCTGCTATCTTTGCCCAATTTTTGGCATTGAAGTTATGCTAGACTTGCCAAATGAATGGAGAATATCTCCTTTTTTCTCTATGCTCCAGAACATTTTATAGTGCATGACGGTGACTTGTCCCTTGAGGAGTTAATAGAACTTGTCTCTTCAAACTTTTGGGTCCCATTCCTTTTTGACAGGGTAGATCTAGGATTGTCTTCCAGATTATTGATCGATTCAGGTTTTCTACATTTTCTTGTGTCATTTTTAGCAATACATGTTTTCCTACAAAATATTTCACTAAGTATTGATTTTCAAAATTTTACTGTCATAAAATTATACATAACTGCTTTTACTACATTAAATATCCTCCATATATGTATTTATTATAGGTATTGTTTCAAACATTGTTCATTCTTACCTCCCATCTGTTTTTCTTGCTCACACTTCCCCAAAGGTTTATATATTTTAGTAGCCTTTTCAAGTAAATTGTTTTAGGTGTTATGGATCCACATTACTCTTTGCTTGTTTTTGTTCTTATCAAAATTTCTTTAAACTATGCTTCTATATTTATATTTGCTTTTGTTTTCCCTGAGTTAGCCCTGCTGTTCTTCCTCTAACATCTTGAATTTTCTACTACATTTATTTAGACCAAGATATTTCTTTTCAGTGCCATTTTGGCCATGTTCAATAGGTTTTGCTTTATAGTGCTTTTACTCTTGTTTATTTCTAAATAGTTTGCAATTTTAATTTTTATATTTTTCTTTAACCTGGAGTCATTGAAGAAGAAACTTTAAAAGATTTTATGGACAAATCTCAAAACTTCTTTTTGTTCACCAGTATTACTAATTTCCAATTGTACTGATATGTTTTCAGAGTATATAGCCTTAATGTTCTCTGCTTTTCCTAATTTGTTGAGATTTCGTAATCTTACACAGTCAGATTTTGTGCATGTCTCATATATGTTTAAGGAATGCTAATTCTCTGCTGGTTGGATACATGTGTGTAAGTTTCTGTTGTAGGACTCATGGGTTCTATAAATTCTCTTTGTACTCGTGTTTCTACTTGATCTGTTGCGGGGTTTCAGAGAGAGAGGTTGTGTAAAAGTTTCCCATTAACCTTGTGGATTTCCAGTTTCTTCTTGTTTTCTTATCCATATTTATTTCATTTATTTCAAAGTTATGTTGTTATGACTAATCTAATCATTGGTATAGCCAATCGAATAATTGGTACAATAGTCTAATAATTGGTATATCCTCTTGGTAGATTACACCAATATGAAATATTCCTTTTGTCCTTTTTAATTTTTGTCTATGTTTTATTTTGCTTGATATTACTATGGTCACACTGACTTTAGTTTTGTTAGCATTTTTTTCATGTTATCTTTCTCAATTTACTTTCAAAATTCATGTGTCATTTTGCTCAAAATGTGTCTCTTTTAAAGTGGATTGGCTAGATTTTGCTTATTTGTCCAACCTGAGATTATCTATCTTTAAAAAAATTTAACTATGGAGGTTAATATGATTACTGATATTTAAGATGATCCTTGTCTTCTTTTACCTTTTCTAATTATCATGATTTCTTGTTTTGTTTTTTCCTTTCCAGCAACGTTTTGGAAGATAGCATTTTCTGTATTTTATTTTTTGTTGTCTAGTAATTTGGGGGAAGTTTTACATCTCATATTCTAGTTGTTACCTTTAATTTCTTAAATTTAAACATTTATTTTCCATACATTTCTAGAATGTATAATTATCTATATCCTGATCTTGAAAAAGACAACAACCATAGCATACCTCCCTTTTCTCTTTTCTCCTGAACCCCAGAATTTTCCATGTAGAGATCATCTGATATTTAGTTCCATTTTGTTATTTTTTATTTTTTTTTTAGTCAATGGCTACTTAGACCTCATTATCAATTTTACTGACTTTTTGAACCCATTGTTTCTATTACGGCACATCATTTCCTTGAGTTCATTTTTTTATTTTGCTAGAGTACATCCTTGGTAATTCATTCAGAGATAAATTGCAGATGTTGAAATATCCGAATCTTTGCATACTCAACGAAAAATATCTTCATTTTTCCCAGACCCCAACTCTCCAGCTTAAATGCTTGTTTTTCTGAGTATAACATTTTTTAATTCCAAATCATTTTTTCTCATTAATTTGAGGCTAATCCATTACTATTATTTAACATTGAATATTGCTGATGAGCAATCTGATGTTAGCTTGATTCTCATTTCCGTGTAGGTTGCTTATTTACTGCTTTGGAAACATTCACAGATTTTGTTTTCTCTCTCCTTGGAGTTCTGAAATGTCACCATGATGTGTCTTAGGTTTGGATATCTTTCTATTTAAGTTAGCTTTCCCTGTAATTGGTGTGTACAATTCATTTGAAGATTTTTTTGTCTTTCCTCAACTCTCAGAAATTTTATACTTTTCTGGTTTGTTAAATCAATTTTCCCTTCAGTTTTCTTTGTTACTATTTAACTCCTATTTACTCTGTTTCCTTGGGCATTGGTCCTGATTGTTGAGTTTGGTGACTTTTTGTCATGTTTTTCCCCCAAATGTTTGTGGATTTTTGGTTTGTGCTCACCTTACGTTTTGAGAACCCCTGTTAGCCTCCATACATTTGTTTTTCTCACAGCATGCACACTTAACAAGAGTTTAAGAGAGAACAGGGCATACTTCTGAGTGGAATGTGTAAGTAACTCATCTTCTGGTCATGGACTCTTCCTGTTTTTCTTGAGTGTGGCCAACCACTTGGGTCCCTGTATTGCTTCTCCAGACCAAGCATCCATAATAAGTATTCTAGCCTGGGACAAACACCTATGCCACCCATTACTTGACACAGCTGGACAGAGAAGAATTCAGGGATTAAACCACTTAGCTGCTCAATATGGGGTACTCTAACAAATAATGATTTTCCCATGGCTTCCATATATTACCTGTTTCTCTTGGCTTGGAAATCATCTGGAGTCATACCCATCTTACTCCGCCATCCTGTACAATGTACCTTTTTTTTAAGGCTGTACCTTTCTCCTTAATCTTATTCTGTCCACCTTAAGACTGAAAAGGATTCCTCATAATTTATGTTAGGCAAATTATACTTCTTATTTTAAATTTCTGTTGAGGAGATATTAACTGCAAATATATATAAATACATGTTTTCTGCCATTTATGAGGATTTAGGGCTTGAGGGAAAACTTGACATGTGATTCCAGGCCACCTTTAGTCATAGCGAGCAAAGTTGAATAACCCATAAGATGATGGTTTGTGAGGAAAGTCCTGGGCTCAAAGGGAGTAATTCTAATAGACCAAAGAAAATGACCTGAATTCACTTTTAAAATTTGCTGAGTCCAGATACATTGCAGAAAATGCCAAATTCATAGACAAGTTTGTCTGCTGATTGTACTCCTCGAACATTGACTTGAGAGACTTGCCATTCAGAGCTTCTATTTAAAATGAATACAAAGGGAAGTTTTAAAATTCACATGTGTAAACATCCAAGTATTCAAAATTCAACTCTTTCCATAGATTTGATGTCTTCAATTGAAGATAAGACATGAATCCAGTGTGTGAAGTATGTTGAGGTAAGAACTTTTAATGGAGTCAGATCATATTGGAAGTGGTACCGGTCAGGCAGTCCGGTGGAGTTGGATAGAGTAGTTTGCAGTGTCAAAGTAGCTTCACTAAAGAAAAAGGAGAGGTGATTTGCAGGTGAAAATTTTAGATTCACTATAAAATTAACATACACGCTTGATGGGCTGTCATCTAATAAAACTGAAGGTGAGTGCTTGGTACCCTAAAGGCACAACAACTTAATAAAATTAATCTATAGTGTTCCATGTGCTTAAGTACTGCAAGGCTTCAATGATGCATTTTTTCATTAAGTGACTGGGTTAATATAATTGTTTATGCTAGAAAGTCTGAATCCTCATTCTAATTTATTTAAATTAGAAATAAAAAAACTTATTTAACAACTCATCAATGTTGGGGAGACAGAAGAGGGGGCATCATTTTATTGTAGTTTTCATGACTGGATTAAGAGGGACGGTTTGAGCTCCAAATGGCTGTGAGCTAACAAGACTATTCCAGAACCCACTGGTTTTTTCCAGATAGTTTTGCCCCAGTTTGAGAGGGCTAGGCAAAGCTTCCACTACTCCCATCTAACTTCTCCAATGTATGTTGAACTCTCCGCCTTTATGTAAGAATCATACTGATCCAGAAAAAAAGGGGGTTAAGCTAGAGTGTGACCTCTGTATTTCTGTCATGGTTTGCAGGGTAATCCTAGCAAGGGAAAGGACAGGCCGGGGGCAAGGCCAGCCTTACCTGTGCTATGTATGTGGAGGGAGAGGGGAGTTACGGAGCAAGTTCCTGCTTCGGTTGATGTAAAGAAGACCCTAGGACAGAAGTCTGCCATCCCAAAATATATGCCTCATCTGCCTGTCCCTTTCACCAGACATTCCAACATTAATTAGTCATTCAGTCTTTTAAGAAATCTCCTTTTAGCATGCAAGAACTCTGGAGAGGTATAAATTATTTACACCTTACAAGTCCTCTCAAACTCTGGAATCAGACAGACACATATTCAAACTGTCACTTGTCTTAGGTATATTATTTTAGTCACAGTTTGCCCATTTGTCAAATGGGGATGATAATCTCTACCTCAAAGGATGATATATTAAATAAGAAGAGCAAGTGTCAAAGCACCTGGAAAATGCCTGACATGCAAGGGCTGCGTCCTGGCTTCATTGGATCAACTTAGGAGGGAGGTGCCAAGGTAGGGTATGAAAATGGCCTTCAAAATATGTAGAGGAGTGGGCCACAACCAGAGAAAGGAAAATACAGAAGGCCAACTGTGACTCAGAATTCTATCTGGAGAAGGAATTGCTGTGTCCCCGGGGCCTGGGGTAAGAAGCAGCAGCAGCACCAGCCTGCTGTTATGTAGCATGATTGTTCAGAAAAGGGCTTCTTGGCTCAGGCTTGGTTCTCAGCCAGTGGAGGAGGATTCTGCTTATTAGTTGTATGATATTGGGCAAATTACTAATATCATTGAGCTTCAATTTCCTCTTTTGTAAAACTGAGGGTATAACAGTGCCTTCCTAAAAATTATTATTAGGTTTAAATGAGTTATTATGCATACAGTGTTTGGCACAAAGTAAATGCTCAGTAAATATAATCTGTCATTAATAACATCAGCATCTCCACCATAGTGATCATTTTTTAATATATATGTGCATGTATTTATTTTACAAGACCTCTAAAATATTTATATTTTTGTCTATAAATGCTATTTAAGTTTAATTCAATTTCTGGAGTATTCTGGTTCATCATTATGAATATTACTTAACATTTATTATTATTAGTAGTAGTAGTAGTAGTATTAGTATAGCCTAGCGTTAATAAAGTAGCGGAAAGTTCCAGAGAATTCAGTCCTGGGACCAGATTTCAGGTGAATCAGGGGAAAACAGAAGATTCTTTCTGGTGTTATTCTATTTCTTGTTTCAAGGTCTTTTTAGGTCTGGTGGTACTCTCTCCCCAAGGATCTAATGCCCTGTTTCTCTTCCTATTCTTTGCCCTTTCATAAACTGTGTCCTCAGAGTTTCTGTAGGGAAGACTCCAACACTAATTCATGCTAAGATTATGAATGAGTATTAACTCAAATGCTTCACTTTCTACTGAATTTACACTTTTAATAAGGGCTTAATTTCAGAGTCCATTAGTTATTTCATTCCTTTCAAACTCCAGGGATGGATTAGCAATAAACAAGTGGCTCATGTACAGACTTTTATGGTCAATTTTTCATACAAACTAGGAAATGAAAAACAGCTTGTGATGGAAGTAGCTTAGACCAACATGATCAGGGCATGTGAGGAATGACCTGGGTCCAAAGAGAAAGATTCTAATAAACCAGGAAAATGACTTTCTTAACCCCCATTGCTCATTGACGTCAACCCCAAAAGCACAGGCCCAGGTGCTGAGCAGGCTTGCAAGTCATGCCAATTTAAGATCCTTAAAATTGGGGTTTGTTTTCAGCCAGACAAAATGGGAAAGAGAGAGTTTGACAATATGCATTTAAAAACCCCAAATCAGAGGAATGAATGCGGAGGTACATCTTGACCTTCTGCTTTTGCCATTTCCTCCCCCAATCTTTTAATGAGGTAGATGTTAGGTTTGGAGTCAACAGAGGATGAGAAGGCACTTTGGGTACTGGAATCAGCTATTAGATTTTTAAATGAAAATATAATATTCATATGTTCTTTCAAGATAAAATTCTCAAAAACACTCCAAAGAAATTAGCCTTTAGCAGATTGATGTTATCTTTTCTAATCTAAATAATTCCCTACAAATATGTCCAATGAGTCTAGAGAGTCTAGATTGCTGAAGTTCAGGGAAGGGTATATAGGAGGATGTATTCTGTGATTAAGCAGCTTGGTACATTAAAGTGCCATGGTAGAATGCTAGAATTAAGTGCTTTCCTCTGTGCACTCCCTTGCTCCTGCATTCTTCAGTGATCCCTCTCTTGCCCTTTACTTCTTTCCAGCCTTCCCCTAAAAACTTGTTGTCATAGACTTTTTTTTTTTGCATTGAATTAGGCAACAAAAATCACACTGTGGTGTGAATGAATAAAGAAACCCAGCTCAACAAGATATTTGCATTTTAGTAAAGGACATCAAGTCCTAAAGATAGAATTTCAGGCAGTAGTAATTACGAAGTAGGGGGCTTCTTGGCCAGATGGAGCTTTATTATGTTTCTTTTTACCATGCACCTGCAATATTTAATTAGGCTTTGGTCACATCTAGCTGGCCTTTTAAATCACCTAGCTTGGGTAAGAGGTTATAGGTACCAAGCAGTAGCAGATAGAGAAGAGGCTCCCACTGGGTTAGTGGTAGAGTTAACAAAATGTGGCACACATAGGCTACTAATTGTCTCTCAGCAAGCTTTGTTCACTGACAGAGGAAACTGAAACCATCTCTGGCATTCATTCAACATGTGTTGAGTAAATGCTATTATGTTCCAGGCACAGTGTTAGATGTTGAGTTACAACAATTAGTAAAGTAGGGCTCTTTTCTTGGAAGAGCTCAGATTCTAGTGGAAGAGACAAGTAAACATTTAAAAATACAAAGTGATTGCACAACTGGTTAGCCATTCAAATAAAATATCGGAATCCGTACCAGACCCTTTACACCAAAATAAATTCTAGGTCACTCGACTTGAATATTTAAAAATGGAAAAGCCATAAGGTACTAGGTGAATGCACGGATGATTGTTTTTATAATCTTGCAGTGAAAGAGACATTTCTGGGGCGCCTGGGTGGCGCAGTCGGTTAAGCGTCCGACTTCAGCCAGGTCATGATCTCGCGGTCCGTGAGTTGGAGCCCCGCGTCGGGCTCTGGGCTGATGGCTCAGAGCCTGGAGCCTGTTTCCGATTCTGTGTCTCCCTCTCTCTCTGCCCCTCCCCTGTTCATGCTCTGTCTCTCTCTGTCCCAAAAATAAATAAACGTTGAAAAAAAAATTAAAAAAAAGAGACATTTCTAACTAGGCATACTACAAAAACCAGATACTATAAAGGAAAAGATGAATACATTAACCACATAAAATATTATCATATACGGCATTATATACGGCAATAGCAAATAAGTAAGCAAGTCAAAAGGCAAATGGCAAACTAAGAAAAAAATGGGTAGCACATATAACAAAAAATTTTTTCAAGTCCTTTTTAAAATTTAAAAACGATAATTAAAATTATATGTACGAAAAGCTTTTAAAGTGATGAAGGGAAATGACCCCATGCAAAAGTGGATAAAAATTTTTAACAACTAAAGAAATATAAGTGCCCGATGAAAATAAAAATTTGACTTGTGTGCTGATGATTAAAGATAAATCAAAACGATGAGATATAATTTCCTCTGCCGCACTTGAAATATGATAAAAACCAAATGCTTTTGAGGATGTGGGGATACAGTAACTCTCATTTGCAATCAGTCAGAGTATAACTTGGAGATACACTTTGGGAGGACAATTGGACATATTTATCAAGACTGTGAAAGGCCATACCCTTCCACCCAGCAGTTCTGCTTCCAAGAATTTATCCTGAGGGCATATGCATGTAAACAGGCAAATATGCGTTTGCAAGAAGATGTTCATTACAACAACACTGTTTCTAACAGCACACAAAACCCAAGCAAGAGTAACAGCAACAAACCAAAACAATGACAAAAAGGGACAGACTCTTGGATAGGTATGGAATCATGATACATCTATCCTTTGAATATTTTATAACAAATTAGAACAAGTATATATTCCGATATGGGCAGTTCCCCCAAGATATACACAGTGAGCAAAGAAAGGTGCAGAGCACTGTGCTCCTTCCTGTGTGAAAACAAAGCATATACAAATATTCTTATATATGCATCCAACGTTTCTGGAAAAATACATGAAAAACTGTTAACAGAGACTACCTCTGGAGATACTGTGGTGGGAGGAATTTGGAAATATTTTGTTTTTCACTTCATAATATTCTGCACTGTTTGTGCATTTTAGCCACGTGCACTTATTATCGTTACCACTATTGTTCTGGTTAAAGACATACTATCTTGTATGGAACTTATAGATAACAGTACATGCCATAACAACTATTACATATACACGTATAATTATATACACGGGTAGAAAGTCAGCTAAAAACAGAGGCTGCTGTAATGGCACAAGGGATAGTCCCCTAAGCTAGACGGTACAACTGTGTGTGTGGCAGCGTGTGGTGCGGGGGAGAGGCTTACTGCAAGGAGGCTGGCATCTGTACTGAATTGTGACTGACAAGAATTGGGTAAAAGAGCTGTAGGGGTTATTCCAGGTAGAGGGAACATTAACATATTTGAAGTTGCTGCTTTGAGCTGGAGTGCGGTAGGAGGTATTAGGGTGGAGGTGGGGGACTGAGGCTGGAGATGGAGATATTGTATTTGTGTTGCTGACTACATTAGACTAAAGTCTCAGAGACTAGTCTTCTCGGAAATGATGAACTAAAAGATTCACACTGTGTTGTAAATGAATCAAAACAGGTATTTGCATTTTAATAAAGTACAGAATGTTCCAAAGGTCCAATTTCAAGTATTTAGTAATTAGGGAGGAGGAATCTCCCTCATGTCCCTCAGTTCACACATTTATGAGAAGATGACACACCTGGTTGTCTGGGTACCAGACTGTTCTTAGCAGGGAGATTGCCCCCCTCCTGGAGGTGGGAGAGGAGTCTATTTTCCTGAAGCCCCCTTGTCCAGGACTGGTAATAAGAGGCTAGGGGAGAGAGGGTGGCTCCCATGGTAACCAGTCAGTCGTGCTCAGAATCCTGCAGACTTCTGTGGCTGAGAACAGGAAGGCAAATAGGTGTCCTTACCAGCTAGGTCAGCTGGTTTCCTTCCATTGTCACTACATGCATGGTACAGGGGGGAAGGGCACAGGTTTTGGAGTCAGACATACCTGGATTTTCATACCAGCTTGGCCGCTCATTAGCCCTGTGGCCATGGTCAAGGTACGTAATTTTTTCTGAGGTGCAAGTCCCTTGAAATGTCGTGTAAAATAATACATACAAAGCACTTAGCACTGATGTGTAGGGAGGAATTGCTGTGCTAGCTTTTATAATCATGATCATTTCCTCTTCTCCATGAGCCCACAAGGATTACCATGATCTTTGTTGCATTAATTATAATTCTCAGTATCCATTCTTACCCATGGATCGTCCCAGAACTTTAGTCCTCTTCCTCCATGACTCCACCAAATATTACTATTGTGGTTTTTATTATTATTGTTCCTTCTTGTCTGTGAGCCCCTGGTGGATTATGGCTACTGTGGTCATTGGCATTACAGTCGTCACTGAGGTTATTAGTTGCTCTTCTCCATGATCTTAGGAATGCATGCCTCCTGGGCTCCACCTCATGACTTCTCCAGGCCCCGCCACTGGAGGGGGCAGCAGAGCTGACACACCACGCTTGGCGCTCTTTTCCAGAGCTGCCCAGCTGGCTTTGAGCAGGTGTAGAGGAGGGGCCAAGGAGGCAGACTTGGAAGGATTTCCTCTCTCTGCCTTCCATCCCATCCCTCCCTTTCCTGCCTGGTAAGGGTGCAGGGTCTCCTACTACGGTTTTGGGGTGTGTGTCCTCTGCTCCTTTCCTCCCTGGAGTGATTGAAATAAGTAAGCTCAACCAGGGGGTAGAGACACATCAGTTCAGGTTTTCCCAGAAAGCAAAAGAGGACCTAGGAGGAAAGAGAATGTGAAAGAATTCCTCAGATGTGGCTGGGATCCATGAACACAGCCCTAGAAATTCACAGACCCAGGAGGTAGGAGCCCAAACTAATGAGAGCAACTTCGTTTTCCTGAGCTCTTATACTGTAACAAGTCCATCACATCCTCACTGCAGCCATAGAAATCGGGCACTCCAGCTATTCTCATCCTGCAGATGAGGGAACTGAGGCTGAGTGAAATTAAGGGACTCGGTTAAGGTCACAGATCTGGTAAGGGACAGTGCTGGCATGGGATCCCAGGCTTGTTTGACTCCTAGACCACGGGCTTTCATTTCTACCCCAGACTTCAGTTTAAAGAAAAAGAAAAAAAATCTGGAACTTGAGCAAGCCTGGGGCAGAGACAGCTCAAGGTTATTTCTATTCATATTTCAGTAATTACCTCAGGTTGTGATTTTTACGGTTTTCTCTTGTATTTTCCTTTTAAATTGTTGTGACTTTGTAGCCCTCAACTTTTGTTTGCAATTAGTATCTTTTAAACCTCACTAGTTGTTTTCTTTATAGTTGCCAAGAGAAAAGTCTGTAGAAAAAATAATTAAAGCTACTATTTATTGACCGTTTCCCTACTGCACGCTAGGCAGTTGGTGTACATCATAGCTAATCCTCATAACAGCCCTTAGAACTGAATACTATTTGTATTCATTTTCATTTGACATGAGGACAGACTGAGGTTCTGAGAATTCTAGTGGGCATACAATGGGGTGCAGCTGATAAGTGGTAACGGGGGATTAAACCCTGGGTTTGCTCCCTCGCTCCAAAGCTCATATCTTTCACCACATAATAAAATGAACTGTTTGTATATTGTGCCACCTCAGAAGGGCTTGTGGCTTGCTTTTGGCCAGACAAGGAGAAATAAAAGTATCATTGTGCACTAGCCTTGGGAGGATAAGTGGGCGCAGTCTAATAGCGCAGAACAATGCCTAGGGCCCGTGGAAGAAAAAAGGTGAGTGGTGAGCTGTTGGCAGGCTCTGAAGTATCCCCAGGAGTTTGTATCAACAAACCTCTCAGACTACAGTTGTCTCTTTCAGAACGGTGATCCTTGAACCACTGATGCCACCACACTGAGTGGCATCTGGAAGTAAGATGTGCTACAAGGAAGAGATTTTCTTTTCTCTTAGACTTATCAAGCTGATGGTAGGTTTGGAATGAAATGTCGGAAGAAGGGGATGTTTGAAGGGAATGAGAAGTAGGGACAAGCTCAGTTCTGAAGGAGGGGACGGTAAATGCACTCCCATCTCTCCTTTGTCCTTGGGAGGCTCTGCGGGAGAAGGTTAAATCACTGGAAAAGCTTCTGATGGGGCCCTTCCTTCCTTGCAGGAGCCACAGATTCTCCCTGACCAGGCCTTTCCTTTTCAGATTCTCTAATGTATGCCCAGGGCATAAAGAGAAGGAATTTGCCAAAAGTTGACTCTCTGAATGTTGTAAAATGGTCAACAGTGTAATAATGGTGATCCTATTAACAGGCCTCAGAATGGCCCTTTTCCATGTCCTCCCAAAGGAGTGTCAGGTCTGGCGCCAAGAAGAATTGCTGCCGAGGGAGGATTCTTTTGCCTAGAACTTTTTTGAGACCTGTCACCATCCGCTCTGCTCTTTGTTCCCCTTGAAGCCTGGCCTCATTTGGCCGTTCTCCCTCTGGTATGCCCCTAGCTGGAGTGCCAGACAAGCCGTTGCCCTTCACACACCCCACCCACAGACCGATACGCTTTCTCCCTGCACTTGGCTGCCAGGGAGAGGATTTACATCAGCATTGCTCAACCAAGAAATGCCCAGATCTGTAAAATTCCAAAGCCTCCTCTTTTTTATATTTTTCTTTTTTCATAATGTTGATCCTTAACCTTTATGTTGAGGAATCTTCAGGGAAGAGACTGTACCTTTGAATGACTTGCCTTTGAATCTTAGGTTTAACATAATGTGTCTCAAATTCTTTTAGTTGCCTAGGCTAGCCTGCCTCCACTGTCATCGGCCCACTATCAATAAAGACAGAGTTTGTTTAACAATGAAGCAATTCTGTTTCATGTGTGTACTCCGATCAAAAAAGAGATGTTTACTATAAGTGAAGTTCTCTATGGAGGTCCAAGCCAAACCACAACCTGGCCATTTCTATGGTACTTTCTAAATTGTCATGCGAGTGGTGGTGTTATCTAAAACAACCCACTCGGGGGAAAGTGACTTTTTATTGCCACAAAACTATTTCTAACCTAACCTTCCTCCCACATGTCACCCCACTGACCCCTCAATTATGGTAGTAAGCAGCAATAGGAAAGCAAAACTAACCCTAAAATTACCAACAATGAAATACAGTGTCTTACAATGCTTCCAATATTCTTGGTTAACAACATTTTACTAAAAAGAAGTGTCTTTATGCATGGGCTTATAATCAGTAGGTCCAGCAGTGGCATGAACTAGGGGATAAAGTTTGAGTCCTCCCGTAGAGTATTGACCAAAAGATGAAATATAACTAGTTTTAGAAGAGTGTTCTCAACCTTGGATGTGCATTGGAATAACCCAAGGAGCTTCAGGAATAGGTCCCAACCCCAGAAACTCTGACTGAGTTAATGTGGGGAGCAGTTTGGTAATGAGGTTTTTAATTTTTTTAATGTTTCTTTTATTTTTGAGAGAGAGAGAGAGAGAGTAAGTGGGGGAAGTGCAGAGAGAGAGGCAGACACAGAATCTGAAACAGGCTCCAGGCTCTGAGCGGTCAACACAGAGCCCGACGCGGGGCTCGAACTCACGGACCGCGAGATCGTGACCTGAGCCGAAGTTGGACACTCAACCAACTGAGCCACCCAGGCACCCCTGTCATGGAGGGTTTTTTTGTTTTTTTGTTTTTTTGTTTTTATTTATTTTTGAGACAGAGAGAGAGCATGAACGGGGGAGGGTCAGAGAGAGAGGGAGACACAGAATCTGAAACAGGCTCCAGGCTCTGAGCGGTCAACACAGAGCCCGACGCGGGGCTCGAACTCACGGACCACGAGATCGTGACCTGAGCCGAAGTCGGCCGCTTAACCGACTGAGCCACCCAGGCGCCCCGTCATGGAGGTTTTTAAAAGCTATGAAAGTGATTCTAGTGTGTAGCCAAGATCTAGACGATTAATCTAGAACCTTGCTATTCAAAGAATAATATGTGTATCCACAGCATGGACACCACCTGGGAGTTTATAAGAAATGCCAAAACTCAAACTCCGACCCAGATCTACTGAATCAAAATCTGCATTTTAACAGGATCCACTGGCGATTCATGTGCCCATTAAAGTTTAAGAAGCACTGCTCTAGAAGTGTGAGCTCTTGTAAAACATCTCCTGGAGAGGACACTTTTGCATTGTTAACCAGTCTGCCGTTGACATTCTGGACTTTCTAAAATATGGCATTTATTTAAAATTTTTTTTTTAACTCTGAGCCATCAGCCCAGAGCCCGACGCGGGGTTTGAACTCACGGACCGCGAGATCGTGACCTGAGCCAAAGTCGGACGCCCAACCGACTGAGCCACCCAGGCGCCCCTAAAATATGGCATTTAAACTCCATAACCTCAATTGCAGAGGGCATGTCTACATCAGTCTAACCAAGGTGAATTCTCCCACTTGAAAAAATGAGGAAAGGTGAAAGACAGCTTAGGAGCTGGCGTTCTTTTTGGTCTGTCTTATAAGCGTGGATATCTCTGTTGGTAGTCTCCAAAGACTTGTGGATAAAGAGAGAGGTGCCAAAAGACTAAATAAAACAATGATTTTCTTCCCCTACAAAGCAAGGAGAAGCTACAGGTGCTGGTGAGTTTGACGTCGATCCCCAGCAAAGTTCTAGAATGGATTAAGAAGATGATTTCTGAGCCCTTGGAAAGGGACTTACTAATCATGAAGAACCAGCATGGGTTCATTAAGAGCAAGTCATGCCAGACTAAGCTCATTTCCTTTTGCATGGGCTTACAAGAGGAAGCTGCAAAAATCATTTACCTGGGATTCAGCAATGATCTTGACAAACACTTCTCCGATGTTCTTTCAGACAGGGTGGAAAAATGGGGTAGGCTGATAGTATGGACAGTTGAATGTTTAACTTATTAAATGATCATATACAAAATGTGTGCATTTAATAAATTACGGCAAACCCATAAAGACACGTGCTTTCAATTTTAATGAGGATAAAGATGAGACATTGACCAAATTTGGGATTAAGACTAAACTTGATATCTATGTACATTGTACGATGGAAAATAAGAATCCTCATTGTTGTCATCATCAGGCCTTAGAGTGATGTGACACTTTTCTAATTACAGAGCACTTTCACATATATTAGTTCATGCCATCCTCATCACAACCTTGCAGAATTAGAATAGTGATTATCTTCACTTTACAGGTATAAAAACTGAGGTTGGCAGATTCAGTAATAGCTGTGAAGCCAAACATCCAAAGAAAAAAAACCCTCTTGCTATAAATGTAGTTGGGACAAATAGGAAATTGTATGTTTCAACTCTAAAATTAATTACATAAACTAAGAGTGAAGGCAAGGCTTAGAAGTGCTTCTATAAAAGGCATGGGAGTTTCAGTTAGCTTCAAACTTCATATAAGACCATAGTGTTATGTGGCTACTATCTATGCAATTGAGATATCAGGGATATACTAATGGAAGTATAGCGTCCATCACATTGGAGGTGATTTCTTTGTATTCAGAGTTGGCCAGAGCATCTCTAAGGTATTGTTTTCCTCTGGCTGCAGCATTTGAAGAAAACAAGGATGTTTTACTTGGAAAAGCAAACACTTAAGGAAGGATTTTGTGTTAAACATTAGATGTGGGCCAACGGGTATGAAAGCTGAAAGAAGGCAGGTTTCAGAACATCAAAAGAATTTTCTCACCATTACAGTTACCTGATAATTGAAGGGATAACCATTGCTTGCAGGTAGTGTCTCCCACCCACTGCCACACCACCCACACTCCTCCTCCAGAAAGCTTCAAGCAGAGGTCAGTCAGCCACTTGTTTGGTACGTTGTAAAAACTTTGGGCATTGTATCACCTCTGATGGCCTTTTCACTTCTAATCTTCATCAAGTCTAGGACTCCTGCACTATGTCCAGATTCATATGATTGAGTCTAACTTTGGGACAGCAATTGATGGGCTCCCCAGGACTGACTCCTGGGTTAAAATGGAACAACTGCTTGAGCAATGATCCTGCAAAATAAGGTAACTTTGGCTAATTTTGAAAAGTTTCTTAAGACATGCCACACTTTACAGGATTTGTCTCAAGCTCAAAATTAATTCTAGCCCCCTATATACAAATGTATATGTATACAAATGC
Organism: Prionailurus viverrinus; assembly: GCF_022837055.1. Taxonomy (NCBI): domain Eukaryota; kingdom Metazoa; phylum Chordata; class Mammalia; order Carnivora; family Felidae; genus Prionailurus; species Prionailurus viverrinus. The sequence goes on from NC_062579.1 coordinate 101,625,372, forward strand.
TAGCCTATGATGTTATGTGTATCATTCTTGGGCCTTTGACATATGGTGCCAAAGATGGCCTTCTGAAACAACAAGGGATTTTCTCACCAAAGGCATCCTTGATAAACCAATAACTTGTGTGAATGGCTTGAATTTCTCTACATGCCCTTACCATGCCCAGTTTAAAACATGACTCTAGCCAGGATCCTGTAGACTTAATTTACCATAGTCTGATATAACGGAGTGGTCTATGGGCCATTGTTGGGGGTGGTGAGGGGGCCAGGGGGAACATCTTTCTTCTCTAAGCCTCTATTGACCTGCCACCACCAGCCAAGTGTTTTTTAAGGTATTTACCAAGAATAGGGACCATTTAATCACATTGGCCCCCTCCTTAAGAAGGGAAGTTGAAAAATTTTGTCTACATGAGAGCAGTGTCATGGAGTTCTGGGAGGGAAGGGGAGAAATCAAGACTAAGTTTGGGGACGTGGGCAAGTTTTCATTCTTAGTAATCCTGGACACTAGCTTTCATTGATAACAAAGGAAACAGAGAAAAGGGGGAGGCTGAACTGGACTTAAACAGGAGGGCCACAGGCTTAGCATTGGGCAGTGGACAGTGAGCTAGACTTTCAGGATCTCAGAATAGCCTGAGACAGCATAGCATAGTGGTTATAAACACAAGCTCTGGAGCCAGACTGCCTGGGTCCAAATTCTGTCTCTAACAGTTGTTGGCTGTATCACCTAGGCAGGGATCTCTGTGTGGCTCTGTTTCCTTCCTTGAAAAAAATGTGAATAATGATAGTACCTGTCTCATAGATTTATTGTGAAGATTAAGATGCTTAATAAATATAAAGCTCTAGAACAGAGCCCAACAAATACCAAGTGAATATGAGTGTCAGTTCAATAACATAAATAAAAAGTAGGGTGTGAAAGTGGCCAATTTAGTAAATATTTGTTGTATACCTACTATGATCTAGACACTGGGCTATCCAAGATTTAACATTGGAGAATCTGGCTTTGGAATCAGACAAAGTTGGATTCTAATTCCAGCTCTGCACTTGGCTATGAGCTGGGTGGCCTTGGACATGTTACCTTACCTGTTTGAATCTCTGTTTTCTCATGTGTACAATGGGGATATTAATAGCACAGAATTGCTGTTAAGAGTAAATGAGGGAGTGCCTATATATGTGGCATATCAAAGGGGGCTCACTAAGTGATAATATATGACATCTGTAAGGTAGAGCCTATATGATGAAATGTAACAGGAATAAATGTCAAGTCTTATATCTGAGTTAAAAACTCAATTTCAAAATAACACATCCCTTGCACCAGTGAAGAACAAGAAATGATCAACTGGCAAGAGCTTGTGTGAAAGAGAGCTGTGGGTTTTAGTTGACCACAAGTTTCCTATGAGCCAACAGAGTGATCTGGCTGCCCAAGGACTAATGTAATTTTAGACGGCATTAATAGAAATGGTGACTTGAGATCCTGGAAGATGATCGTTTCATTGTCCTGTGTGCTCTGTGCTAGTCAGGTCACTTCAGATATACAGGTTTGCATTTTGCTCACAGTGTTTCCGCACGGATAATGACAAACGCATTGACAAACCGTCTGGAAGTGGTGACCTGGCTTGGGAGGCATTGGAGAACACTTTCTGAGGATGAGATTGAAATAACCCAGGGAGGGGGGCACCTGGGTGGCTCAGTTGGTTAAGTGTCCGACCTCAGCTCAGGTCATGATCTCACGGTTCATGGGTTCAAGCCCCACATCAGGCTCTGTGCTGACAGCTCAGGGCCTGGAGCCTGCTCCAGATACTGTGTCCCCCTCTCTGTCTTCCTCTCCCCGACTCATGTTCTGTCTGTGCCTCTCAGAAATAAATAAATGTTAAAAAAATTTCTTTAAATAACTCAGGGAAGGAGACACTAAGGTAATATTTGAAACAGTTCTTTCTTTTAATGAAAATGTTTACAGAACACACCCCACATCAAATCTGTCAGCAAATTCTGTTGACTCTTTTCTCAGATTGTATCAATAATCCAACCATTTCGCATCACCTGTCTGTTACTGTGTTGACCTAACCCACCCTCTCTTGTCTGATTACTGCAAGAGCCTCCCAACAGATCTTTCTGCTTCTGCTCTTGTCCCTGAGTCTGCTCTCCACAAAGACTAGACAGTCCTTTGTAAATCTAAGTCTTCTCGTGTCACTTGGGTGACTTCCTGTTTTATTCATGGTATAAGTCAAAGTCCTTACAGAGACCTGCAAAGGTCTTGCTCGGCTCCCACCACCTCTTTGACCTTATCTCCTGCTGTCCCCCTTGCTTACTGGGCTCTGGCTACTATGGTCTAGTTACAGTTCATCCAACCTGCCAGACATTCACCTGTGTCAGGGCTGCTGCACTTGCTGTGTTCGCTGACAAGAACTCATTTTGCCTAGATATCTGCGTGGCTTGCTCCACATACCCTTCAAACCGTAGGTCAAATTCCATCTTCTCCGTGAGGTTGTCTCAGCTACCCTTTTTAACTTGCAACAATTTCCCCACTAGACACTTCTGTATTTCCTATCTCTGCTTTATTTTTCATTACATAATTTATCATTGTTTACTATTCTATGTAAGTATTCTATCGCATATTGTTCTATACAATAATAGATATATAAGATATGTAGAAGAGCTGCTCTGGTTGAATCTGGAAGGAGTTGGATAAGCATGAATTCTGCCCTCCGAAGCCTGGGTAACTGAGAATTAACTACATAGAGATGCATTTGCAAACGAATGTGGGCGAAACCCTGGAAGTACCATTAGTGAGATGTTCTGGACTCGGGAAGGACAACTCACATTTTCTGGATGTTGAATATGTGTTAGAAGTAGATTTTGTCTGGGTTGCAACTTGAGGTGGAACTAGAGCTGGTGAATACAAAAGGAATTTACACAGGCAGATATGGAATCAAACAATTTGAAATTCTCAGGTTGTGTCATCAATGGTGGGCTCCCCATCCCTGGAGGTGGACAGAAAGAGACTGTGTACCTACCTGTAAGTTCTGCTATGAAGGAGATTCTGTACTGGGTTGGGGATTGGACCACACCACTTTGACAACCTTTGTAGCTCTGAGATGCTGGGGACAAGGATGTGTGAGCTCAAGGATCAGCGGTAATTTACATTTGTTTTTTAAAGATGGGAAGAGGATCTTTGGTCTGTGTTCCTGGAGCCCCAGAGACAAATTCTGCTCTCAAAGGTCCATTCCACCCTAACTGAGATTCCATTTCCCAGAAATTACCTGATGCTGGGCTGACGATTAGAGGCCAGCCAGGGGTGAAGGGACTGATTCCCATGGCAACCAGGTTGAAAAAAAGTGCCATGTGGAGCATTGTCAGCAACAAGCTAAGGTTGCATTATAAATAGATATTTAATTCATTGAGATAGTTTGTGACGACTTCTGCATTATAAATAGATATTTAATTCATTGAAATAGCTCTGACAGCGAGTAGGAAAGTTAAATCCCAAAGCCACTCTTTGTCTTTAAGTATTTCGCAGTTAATTGACAACTATTTTTTTCCCTTCTAAAACATGTAGAACTTGGTTCTCTAAGTGAAAGAATGGTATATGTGAGTGTTTTTAGAAAACCAACTAGCAGTCCAGTGTCACAATATTTCTCACTATTTGTTTCTCATTGAAAGGTTTATCAAAATTTTATCTGATTCCCTGAGTGCCTGCATTTAAATCTTTTTGACACAGGAGACCCCAGGTTCAATATCTGGATTTCACAAGAGTCTTTCTCTGCATTTGGCCTCATCTTCTTCCTGCTTTTCTAACTCAGAGCCTTCTCTAGACTTCAGTCCTTGGCTCTCCGCTCTTTTCTTCCCATTTGTCTTTCCCTTGTTTAACAGCTAAAGTAATCAAGTGTTCACTTGCTAACTTGCACAGCCCTGCCACTAGCCTTGATAATACACTTTGGAACACCTGATGATTGGAAAACGAAACCAGACCTGAGCAAAGACTTCTAAAACCAAGGACCAAGAAGCCTCCCTTTAGTGTTCAAAATGTACAGCTTGATTGAGGGTTAGGGATTATGAGTTTAAAGGCAGAGAGTAGTGCTCAGCAGAAAGCAACATTTAGGTTTTGCTAGATTCAAATGTAAAAGCACTTTTGAAATGCAATTTTTAGAAACACTATAAGAAATTAGTATAAGCAACCAATAGAATCTCATCAAATGGAAATCAGAGTGAGACTTTGTACTTCTACATTCCAAAGAGCTTAATACAAATTAGTCTATAGTATTCAGTGTTTCGTTCTATAAGGATTAAGGGAAATGGAATGCATTTTTTTTTCATTAAGTTGCTGGGTAAATAAGCTCCTTAATGTAAGAATATAGGAGTTGCTTTCTAAATTTTATTGTAACCTGGGATAAATAACTCACCATGTATAGCACCTTTGTGCATCATTCTGAACAGTGTTGGCTTAGAATTAAACAGTGTTGGGAGGTAAGGAACTCTACAGTCAGGTTTAAAGGAATCATGACCTCCTCTAGGACCTGTAGGACAATTCTTCTGAGGTCTTGAACAGGTTCAAGGAACTAGGTAAGCCCCCTTCCCCATTCCAATCCCCCTAATGTGTACTGAATTCCCACCCATGGAGCAAATGTCATGCTGATCCAGGGAGGAACATCAAGGGCTCAAAATGCAAGCCAGCAGCCACTTGGAGTCCTGGGAGGAGACACTGGGAGGCTCCCTTCTTCAAATCAACCACCGCATCTGCTTACTCACTCTCTGAGATCCCAACACCAGATACCGATTTCTTTGGGAAAACAAAGCTCTCTTTAGGGATCATCAAACTATTCAGCTTTTATCAATCATTTAGACTTGAGTGAATTAATGTACACTCCATGATTGTTAGGTAAGGGTCACAAAGCAACTTTGTCAATTTCAAAGTTCTGCAGAGGGCTAATTCTGATGTTTGAAGGCAGGCATACTATGGACCTACAAGTAACAGGGTAAAAAGGATATACTTTCAATGTTTGCCCTCCTTGGGCTGAACTTGGAAGGAACATCGCCATTCATCCATTCATCCATCCAATAATGAGATGGAAAGACAAAAGGACATTCTACTCAGTGACAATGTCTCAAACCAAATTGGGAAGTATTCTTTTGGAGCCTTCCCTCCTTCCCCACCCCATCCTTAAGCTCCTTTTGTGCTAGCAGCCCCATGCTCTCTTACTCTTCCATGGAGGTCAGTTCCAATACACCATTTCTATGCTGTAAGTAGACAACCGATCCATGGAAAAACCACTGCCATAGTTTTTTCAGTTAAATAGTGAATATTTATTCAGAAGATATGTTTTTAATAGAATTTCATGCACCAGTAAATCAGTACAGTGAGGAGTTACAGGGGTAGGGAATCTCTCTTCAGGAAACATCTCACCCTGTAAGAGCTCTCAACTCCCAGAATCCCCTTGACCCAGGTCAGGTGATTAGTGGCCAAGAACAGTAGATGGGGTTGACTCCTAGTATAATCAGTTGAATCTGCAGGTCTCTGAGGATAAAAGAGAGGAGAAGAAAGCTCTTGTAAATGAGAAGATTATTATATTGGGACTGGCAGTTCCACTGAGGTTTCCTGAGAGACTGATGAGGGAGAGCTGGTGTTGGCGCCTGGTTCTCCCTCTTGGTTACACTCTTCAAGGGCTATGGTCTGGTCTCTTCCATCTGTCTCTGAGTCCCTGTGTAGAGAAAAAGACATGACTAAGGGAGGACCCAAAACTGTTAACCTGAAAACAGGTTGTGTTATGGGGCTTAGATATTCAAGGAGCATTTCTCCAGCAGCCCTGGGTTTATAGAAGGAGGTTGACATGAGGCATTTACCTGGTTCGGAGTCGAGGCCACTTCTTCCACTCTATGGCTAGCACCACCCCCAAGGCTACAACTACCACCACAATCAGACTACTCCGGACAATGTTCCCCACAGTGCACTCCTGAGCAGCAGGCCCTGTGATGATAAAAGAACAGAAACCAAAGTCATGGAGGTTATCACATGTCTGTTCTCCTGACCTCTTTTTGCCCAGTCATCTGGCCTACTCCAGGATTCACTTGGAAGCCGCGTGTTGAGAATGTGAAGGGGTTGGTCAGAGTCAGTGCTTATGCTGAGGCAGAAGCAGCTCTCCTTTTGGGGGGTAGAAGATGCCTTGAAAGTATCCTGCTCACTATCTGTGAGTGAATCTGAGGTCCCACCTCCCTACCATCCCTGGGAGAAAGATGGCCACACTTGAGGTCTCAGACTCCAAACCCTCCCACCTCCACATTTGGGTGGTCTCCATCAGGTCTCCATTGGTGTCTCTAGGATCCCAGGTGGGTCATGCTAAGATGATGGAGGGATTATCCTCTCACCTGCTGCCCCCACCAGCTCCAGGGCATCACTTGGCTCCGACCAGATATCAGGATAGGCCTGGAGGCGGTAGCTGCAGCTATAGTTGCCAATGCCTTTTCCTTCTACATTGTTGATGACGAAGTCCCCATCCTCTGAGAACTGCTGAGGAGCCTCTTCTCCATCATGCTCCAGGACAAATTCAACACCTGGCAGGGGTCCTCGGCACTGAAGGGTGATGTCCTTCCCTAGCTTGAACATAGTACTGGGCCAGGCTGACAGCGAGGGCTTAGGGGGCTTATCTGCAACCAAACAGGACAACCAACCAGTATTAGAAGTGACTCTGAACCTGCTTAGGGCTAACTACTTTAGACTATAAAATCTAGACTATTACTGAGGTCTCTAGGACCTTACCAGTCACCCAGATCTCCAGGAAGTCACTGTGATTGGAAGCCGCAAAGGGAGCAGAATCCAAATAATAAACACAGCTATAGATCCCAGAATCTTCACCTCTCACCGCTGGCATCCAGAAGTCAGCCCTGTACCCGCTTGGCTTCTGTTGCTCCAAAGGCTCTTGAGTGCCCTCCTTCAGCAGGACAAATGTTGAGTCTGGAAGTTCCCCTTGGCATTGAAAAGTCATATTTTCTCCAGGGGCTACAATGGGACCTGGCTGGGCTAAGAGGCTGGGTTTGGGGAGCAAACCTAGAAAAAATTAACTACTGGTCAGAGAGAGGAAGCCACTTTCCAGTGTGCCACCCTTGGAGTTTGTTCAATAAAGAGGGAAGACTATTGCTTGCCTCTCCTTGAGCTCTTCAAAAACTATTTCCATGAAGTGTCTTGTGGTCCATTCTCTCCTCTCTATGCTCCCATGCCCATTCCAGAGCACCTTCCCCTTACCTGTGACTATGAGTTCCAGAGTGTTGCTAGGCTGTATCTTGATAGGGCTGGTCCAGTCAGGGTGGTAGCAGCAGCTGTAACGCCCTATGCTAGCACCAGATATATTGGTGATGGGGAATGCCCCGTCATTACTGGTAGATCCCCAGAGATGCACTGAAGTGGCTTCTCTTTCTTTGTGCAGAATGTACCCTACTCCATGGACTGGCCCCTGACACCAGAGAGTAACATTCTTCCCCACAGGAACCACAGAACTGGGCTCAGCAAACAACCATGGCTTGGGAAACGTGTCTAGGAAGAGATGGAAGATGGAAAGTAGTGAGTATGGAAACTTATCACTAGCTGCATTTACCCTTTACCTTTCTCCTTCTGGATGCAATGGTTCCCCTCTAGGGTCTGGCCTAGACTTCTACCATCCCTAATCCCTACTCCAGTTGTCTCTGTCCCAGTCTCCTATCTTGTCTGTTCTTACCAGTCACCCAGATCATAATGGGCTTGCTGAGATGCGATCCCCTATTTGACATGGTTGTCTCGTAGTAGACACAACTGTAGTTCCCAGAGTCCTCTGCTCCAACGGTATGGAGGAGGAAGTCAGCTGAGTTCCCTGAGGTGCTCTGGAACTGTAAGGGAACCTGGTTTCCTTCCTGCAAGAGGGCAAACCTCATGCCTGGGAAAGCCCCTTGGCAGCGCAGGGTCACATTCTTTCCAGGAAGCACCACAGGACCTGGCTGCGCCAGGAGAGTGGGTTGCGGGTAGTATTCTGAAATTCAAGAGACCACAACATGAGAGAAGCCTATCCCCCCACATTCTGGAAATTGCTTTTCTAGTGTTATTGTAAGAAACAGTATGTGTTCATCGTAGCAAATTAGAAAATACTGAAGGGGCGCCTGGGTGGCTTAGTCCATTAAGCGATTGACTCTTGATTTCAGCTCAGGTCATGATCTCACAGTTCATGGGTTTGACTCCCACATTGGGCTCTGTGCTGACCATGAGGAGCCTGTTTGGGATTCTCTCTCTCCCTCTCTCTCTGCCCCTACCCTGCTCATGTGCATGCACTCTCTCTCAAAATAAATAAATTTAACAAAAAAGAAAATACAGAGAAAACCTAAGGAAATATAATTCTACCACTCAAATATAACCATTCTTTATACATTTCTCTGTATTTCGTTTTCATTTTTTCCTATGTGTACCCATATCAGTGTAGCTGTAATGATTTGCATATTGGGATCCTACTGTATGCACAGTTGTGTAGGTTAACATTTTTCACTTAACTTTATATAGTAAACAGTTTCCTATGACGTTAATCAGCCTTTGAAAACTATCATTTGTAATGGCTGCATAATATGCAGCTGTCATTTCAAGGTCTTTTCCTTTTCTCTGAGGGCCATCCAGACCACCAATCTCTGACAGACCATCTAAAGAAAAAGTGAACATTGAGCCTAAAGCTCTAGGCCAAGCCACAAAAAGATTTCAGAAATAAAACAACATGAGCTTGGCCTTGGGGATTGGACACCCGCAACTGCCTTCCTTCTTTCCCTAGGAGTGAATTACTTGCCTCTCCCTTCTCCCCTCTCCTTTGACTCTTCTCTCTGTATCAATAATAATATAGTCAGCTGCCTTCCATGGACTGCTTACCATGTGCCAGGCACTTTCCTAAGCACATTCTTGGTGACTTTTATTTTATTTATTTATGTACTTGAATAGGCTCCACGCTCAACGTGGGGCTTGAACTCATGACCCTAAGATCAAGAGTCGCATGCTTCATCTTGGTGACTTTAAGAAAGAGCGCTTTTCCTCTCCTGCTGACAGCCCTTCCACCCACTGTCCCAGGGTCAATACTGTCTCCATCTGCATGCCCCCCCTCCTGACCTGTCACCACGAGCTCCACAGGGTCGCTGGGCTCAGACCAGATAGCAAAGTCATAATAGCGGCAGCTGTAATTCCCTCCATCACCAGCGCCCACTGAAATGATCAGAAAGTGAGCTGCACTGGCCCCTGGACTTGCCCAAGACCTGTCACTGGATGCTATTTCACTTCCATCTTTGTAAAGAATAAAGCTCATGTGCTGGTGGGGAGTGGAGCAGTTGAAAGTCACTCGGGCACCAGGAGTGACCACAGGGCTGGCCCATGTCTTGAAGAAGGGCTTGGGGTACATTTCTAGAAGGCAAAAGACAAAACACAACACAAAACCAAATTAAGAAACCAAAAAGAAAGATAGCTAATATAGCAAACATTGATTTCTGGAAGCTGCTTTGTTTTCTATAGCACTTCATTCACCAGTAGGTGCATTTAAAAATCAAAGCAAGTCCACTTTGCAGACGGACTTCTCACAGGGGACTCCTGACCCCCACCCCTCACCTCCTCGGATAGATAGCTAAAAGAGTGAACTTTCACTAGAGCTCTGCTGGTCCCCTGAGGCTCAGTTTGCCCATTTGGGCAAGAAGGGTGAATGGTACCTGTTCCACCTCCCTTGAATATTTGCTCTATATCTAAATAAGATAATTGATCTGAAAATAATTAGAAAACTTAAATCGCCCTCCACAAACCCCAGCTATTAATAACGATTATGGCTATTAATATCGCGCAGCCAGAGGCCCCAGCACTCCCAGCGCCACGCCTGCCTGGCTCTAAGATTGGACACAGGCTCCTAGGACCAGCAGCAAAGTTTCTGTGGGGAGAGGAGTGTCTGACCCAGAGCTTTGCCTCCCCCCACTCCTCTCTCACACACCCTTTTCAGCTCTACCTTTTATGACAAGCTCCAGGGGCTCACTGGGCTCAGACCACTTGAAGGGGCGCTTTTCAGTGTGAGTACGGCAGCTATAATTGCCTTGGTCTTTAGCCTCCATTCTTTGGATTGTAAAGAAGGCTTCTCTCCCAACCGCACCAAGTTGCTGGACAGGTTCCTGCACTCCCTCCTTGTACAGAACAAACTCCATGCCTGCCAGCCATCCTTTGCACCGGATTTGCAGTTTCTGGCCCCGGATTGGGGGGGAAGCAGAAATGACAGGTTTGGGGAGCATGTCTGAGAAACAAAATGGGGTGGAAAAGGAGGCCAAAGTTTGGAGGTGGACAGATGGGACACTTGGAGTCACTTTGTCAGCAAAAAAGAAATCCATCCCGCACTGGCCTTTGACTCTTCCTATAAGTCTGTTTCCAATCCCCTCCCCCATTTCAGGGCCTGTCCTCTCCTACTTGCAGCACAAGCCCCTTGGGCTCCAGGTCAGTGTGCATTATTCCCCCACCCTCAGGAACAGTGTTGGAGTCTCAGGGCACTGAGGATCACCCTGGGAGGAGCCTCTGCCTTTTCTTACCTGTGCCCACCAGCTCCAGAGCCTCACTGGGCTCTGACACAGCCATCTCCTCCCACGAATGGCAATGGTAACTCCCGGTGTGGCTCTGGGTCAGGGCACCAAGGGGGAAGGCAGCCCGGACCTGCTCTGAGGCCGGGCGAGTTGCAATCCACCCGGTCCCATCCTTCAGCAACACAAACTCCTTAGTTGAGCCAGAAGGGCTTCTGCACCAGAGGGTTAAGTTCTTCCACGGGGCAAGAGGGAAGTTGGTCTCTGCCCACAGCTCAGGCTTAGGGGTTGGCATGATTATTTCTAGAAACAGCAGAGTTAATGAAGCCATCTTTCCTCCTCCCTCCCCTCCCCCCTTCTTTGCCCTTGAACCCCCTACCCAGATCACATTGCCTACCTCCCCTTTCAACCCAAACCCAAACTCTTTCCTTCCTTCTGCAGGTGCTAGGGGAAAGAGGAAGCTTATGTCTCAGCTGAGCCTCAGAGAAGTGCAGAAGCTTGGGAGGGGGGCATTGTGCAGGCAGAAAAGCAGAGTTGGAGGCCGAATTTTGCCAGCAGCTTTAGCAAGTGCCCCTTCCTGGCTGTCTTTCCCTCCCAACCAGTCACTCCCTGGCCACTGACACTGACACTCTGTAGTTATTTCGGATCTCCAGGAAGGAATGTCCCAGTCTGGAGCAGGAAAAACTCACCAGTCTCTTCTGTCAATACCCCATTGCACAGTCCTGCAAAAGAAATTGCTGCCAAGGCTCTGCCCCCTCCCGCACGGGATTCCCCCGGCCTTCTGCCCAGGCCCCTTCCCCACCCCCTTATACTCACCACAGCAGAAGAGGACAGTGACTATGAAGAGCATGGTGACCCCTTGAGCAGTCCCCAGCAACCAGGCTTCTCTAGTGAGACCAGAAAAGAGACGAGAGGAACTGCTGGGGTTAGGGGGAGGGCGGAGAGAAGGGGGCGGCAATTTATGTCATTGGCTTTCTCACCACCCAATAGGGATTGGATTTGGGCAGGATAATGGGATATAATCTTTTCTGACATCGATGACTTTTCTTTTTGAGGACCTCACCACCTACAAACCTCTTGGTCTTTCATGACCCACGTGCCCCCCGCCCCCTCCCCCCTCCCCAGCCTGTATCAGGTGTCAGCTCCCCTTGGCCCCTGATTAGGCTGTTGCTGGAACTGAGTTGTCAGATGTGAAAATGCTTTTGTAACCCCAGCCCTCAGAACCCCTGGAGCTCAGAGTGATCGGCAGCTCTGGGTGGTGGGTGTGGGGGTGGAGGGAAAAATCTTGGGTGTTTCTCAGTCATCAAGTTTAAGTTTGGAAGCAGTTTTTATTATGGCAGTATTGGTCCTCAGACCGACCTGCCTCACCTGCCTTTGTTATGGAAGGGTTGCCTAGGCAGCCGTGGTGAATTACCGGAAGATTGTCAGTGCTGAGCTAAGCTTGTCAGAGAGTGGGATCTCTCTACCCCCACCCAGATTATGACTAGCAATGTGCAGCAGCTTTGGGTTATGGGTCCTGTAGAATTAGATGATATTAGGCCAAAATCCACTTGGCAATTTGTACTTAGAAAACACTGACCGCCCCCACTTCCTGATCACAAAAACATGCTTTTCAAGCTGCTTTTTCTCAAATCTGTTTCTGAACCCATTCTTTGATGCGGTGGTCCTGAGTTGAAGTAGGGCACTTGAAGTCACATTTTTTTCTAACTCCTGGCTTTGAGGTTACCCCCAGATGCAAGACTCAGGATAGATTCTAAGGACAACTAAGACTGGACCCCCACTGAGACCTTTTGAAAACTCAAAGGGTGGTGGTTTTTGCAGAAGATTTAGGGGGCTCCCTTCTAATTACCCAAGCACTCTGTCCTTCAGATCCTAGTGGAAAACACAGACACAAATCATAGTCATCAGCCTTTGTGTATGGAATACACAAAGGCCTGTGATAATGGTGAGGGGGCTATACCCAGGAACTAGGAGGTTGGGGGGGGGGACTAGATAAGGCATTCAGGGGCTGAAGCCCCCACGAAGCTGGGAGCTGTCATTTGTCTCCTTGTTTTTAGGCAGAATAGCTTAAGCACAGGCCATGGGGATCAGAGAGAGAGGGGGATGGCCCAGAGGACATCAAAAGATCATAGGAAATGGCAGGACAACCTGTTTGTTTCAGAGGAAGCAGTTTGATGCCCAGGCCCAATCCACTGCCTCATCAGATGCCCATCTAGGTTAAGATTATACTCTCAGGATGCCCTGCACAGATGGTTGGAGGCCAGAGCAGTGGAAATACTGGTTTCTAGGGCAACTAGGATGGACCACAAGGCTCTCTCGCCCTTGAAAGCTAGGAGTAATGATGCAAAGTTGGGATGGGAGTTGGGTAACACCTGGAGACACAGGACAGCTTGGCTTCTTACAAGAGAAGAAGTTCAGACTAAGTTAATGTGGAAGACATCAATCATCTCTGAGGGGCTGAGATTTGGGTACTCTCTTGTTGGGGGGTGGAAATCAATGGATGAGGTTCTGATTACTTCTCATCTCTGAGAAGTATATGTTTCTCCACCCTCTGGCTTGGGTGCTGACCTCTCTGCAAGGTGAAAGAGAAACAGCTGGGATGAGAAAGTCTTGTCTTTGACACGCAGAAGGTGGGGCATACAAAGGGTGTGACCCTGTGACTTGTATCAAATAGAGCATGCCCTGTGTCTGAGTCTCTGGGGAGCCTGGACTGAGCTACATTGAAGAACAGGAGGCTGGGACAAGACAGTTACCTGATTCTGAGTCTCCGACACTTCCACCTTATCCACAGCACTACCAACAGCAAGGCAACAAGCTGCATGAATAGGGACAGCCTGATAGCTTCATTCAGAACGTAATTCCAGGTGAGAAAGCCTGTGGCTAGAGAAGACCAGAAGAAGGGGCCTTGATAGAGAAAGGGGGAGGCGAAAACATTCAGGGGAGGGGTGGCAGGGGCTGGTTTCTGACGGTGAAGGGAAGGTGAATAGAAGTGGCCTTCTTTTTCATAAAGAATGGGAGCTTTGAAAGTATCCTGCTCACTGCCTTTGAATGATTATGAGGCCACCCCAGGGGAGGAATGCACAAACACAAGGACCTTAACTTATAAGCCCCTGACTCCCCTTTCCATAGCTTTCTGGGCACTGCTCTGGGATCCCAGGGCTATCATGACCAAAGCCACGGAGGGGCATACACATGAAGAGCTGTCCTCTCACCTGCTGGCCCCATCAGCCTCAGGGGCTCACTGCGATGTGACCAGATGTTGGGGTGTGCCTGTATACGATAACTACAACTGTAGGTCCCTGTGCCTTTCCCTTCAGCATTACTGATGATGAAGTCTCCATCCACCGAGAATTTTTGGAATGTTGCTCTTTCCTCCCATTCCAGAGAAAATTCGAGTACTGGATGAGGTACTCGGCACTGGAGGGTAATTGCCTTTCCTAGCTTGAACACAGTGCTGGGCCAAGCTGACAGGGAGGGTTTGGGGGGCTTATCTGCACCAATCCAGAAACCAGAGTTAGCATAAGTGACCTTGAACTCAATACCCCTTCCCCCAACAAATGTTTCCCAGCTTCCTATTTGATCTTTTCTGCTTTTCCACTTCCACTAGATCAGAGGTCTCAAACTTTGTGCATCAGAACCTTTTGGCCCACTCCTCAGTGCTCTGAAGACTCTTGGGTTTCTATCTTCTCTCAGGAAGACCTGACACCTGTGAGTTTCCCCTGGCCAGAAGGAAAATAACTTTTCCAGGGGACACAATGGGGCTAGGCCATGCTGAGAGGTAGGACTTGGGTAGCAATCCTGGGAGAGAAAATACCTAAAGTTTTTGGAGAAAATTCCACACCACCTTCCTAGTGTATTTTTCCTTGGCTCATAAATCCAAGAGGGTATAGGGCTGCTAGCTCCTTCTTAGAATACAATAATGGTGATAAAAACACACATTTGTTAGCACTTGCCTACAACCACGAGCTCCATGGTGTTGTGTGATGTCATCCTGATGGAGGTCTTCCAGGAGAGGAGATAGAGGCAGCTATAGACGCCAGCATCACTGTAGGTCACATTGTTGAGGAAGAATGACTCATCGTCATCAGTGCTGGCAGTATCCAAGAGCTGAAGTGGTTTGTCTTCTCCTTTCTTATAGAGTGCAAGCCCCACTCCATCCACTGGCCCTTGACACCACAGGCTCACGTTCTGACCCATTTGGACCACAGGACTGGGCTGAGCAAGTAGCCAGGTCTTGGGGAAAGTGTCTAGGACAAGACCCAAAATAGAAAGGGCTAGTAGTCTGCCTCGCTTCCCACCACTAAGGGTTCTCTTCCTCCAGTCCACCCTTGGCAAATCCTAAGCCCAGTTGTACAAATTCTGCTCTCTTCCCCACTGTTAGCCCTGGCTGCATGACCAGGTTCTCCAGGAGGCCCAGAGGGAGTTGTATATCCTTAGCCCCTAGCATAGATGAATGGCATTCCCCTCTCTTACCGGTTACCCAGATTTTCAGGATATCACTAAGGAGTGAACCCCTGTATGACCCATCATAGTAAAAACAGAGGTAATGTCCAGCATCATGGATTTTCAAAGCCCGAAAGAAGAAATATGCCTCATTTTTTATTGGCCTCTTGCGGTAAAAGGATTTCTCCAAGTCTTCAAGCCTTATTAGGGCAAATGTCATTCCATAGATTGGCCCCTGACACCTGAGGCTCAGGCTTTCTCCAGGTGCCATAATGGGCCCAGGATATGCTGTCAGAGTTGGTTTGGGATAGAGTCCTAGAAAGGGGAGAGACCCTGAATTAACAATAGGTTGAATCTTCTCTATTATCTTCTAGTTTTATTTTCCTAGTTTTTTCTAAAGACAGGGAGTGGTAGCTGAAGTTTAGCCTCTACTCTCTCTCTCTTCCTTGAATCTCAGCCTCTTCTAGGAGATAATCAAGGGCATGTCCACTTAGGTACCTCCCTGCTCGCCAGACTTAATCAGATCCACCGAGCTCTAACTATGTATAGGGCTGTGTCTCCGTGGAATAGCTACATCTGTAATTGCCGATATCTTTAGGTTCCTGGAATGCCAAATGTACTTCTTCCAACCACCCAAGAAACCAAACTTCTTAAACTGTACTTTTGATGCTATCTTTGTAGAGCATGAATACTACTGCAGGAAAAAAAAAATGGCTTTCGAACACATTAAGCCCAATAAGACCCTACTTCCAGCACAAGATAGGAAGAAAGAAATGAGGGATTGGCCAATAAGTCTTCAACCCAAAGAAATCTGTTAATGGGGCCACACCCTCTTTTCCATGTACTGTTCCCCTAAGGGAATGATACTACAAAATAAGGGGCGGGCCTTACTCCCATACCATTCCTTCTTACCCACTGCCATCCCAGGTAGACCCACCCATCCATTATTAGAAAGATCAGCTCTGTCATGTGCTCATTGAGCATTTAGGATGTAGCATTCAGGCATCATGTAGGTATAAGGGTTTACAAGTAGACACAGTCCCTGTCAGCAAAGAGTTGATGGCCTAGTGAGGGATACCAGTGAGTAGGTAACTGCCAAAGTGTATGTTAGTGGAATCTACTCTGGAAGGACATTCGTGCAACAAACATCCATACACACAGTTCAAACAGACAGTCTTTGTTATTTGATCCTCAATAAGAAGCTATACTAATGAAATTAACATCTACCATTTATTGAGAACTTATATGCCAGGCACTGTACATATATTATATTTAGGCACATCCTCACAACAACCCTGTGAGGTAGGCATTATTCTTATACCAATTTTGCAAATCAGGAAACCGAGGCACAGAGGGGCATCATACAGTAGGTTGTATAGATACCGTCATCCCATTTTAGAGTGGGGGAAACCGAAGCACAGAGAGGTGAAGTGACTTGCTCAAGATCACACAGGGAGGTGGTGTCAGAGGTTGAACTAGAAACCAAGATTACTGCTTCTAAGTCCGGGGTACCTTCTGTTGCGCCACGGCTTTCCCCAAGCCTATTGATGGGGATTGATGGAATAACTGATGGCAATGTGGCCAATTCTGTCTGAAAGCATCTAGGCCATGGGGTGGGCAAATTGGGGCTCGGGTGTGCATCTGGCATTTGAACATTTTCAGGAGACTTCTGCTGTGTTTAGAGGTTGACTGTCTTATCAGATTTACATATATAGGACTAAAGTCATTTATGAAGCCATTTCTAAAATACGAACTATCACCTTTTACCATTTTTGTTTATTTTTATCACCAGCACTTGCACAATCCATTCTGTTTTCCACACTTAAAAATAATAATCACAAATACAACAAAAATGCATTTAAAATTTAAAAACCAGCTTATAAGACTGCAGTGGCAGTGCCTGGCACATATTAAGTGCTCAATAAATATTAGTCAAATGAATGAATGAATGCATCATGTTCAATAAATAGAGAACAACAAAGCTGTGATGAGTTGAAGCTGCCGCACACTTGGTTGGGCTCACTCGCTAGCAAAGTGATTGGCTCCCACACACCTGCCTTGTAGAATGTGGGATTCTAATTTGCATCTCAGTAAAATGTCACATGACTGTAGCTCAGAGGCCTTGCAGGGCCTAGGACCTGGCTAAGAAATGTAAATTCAGAAAGCCTGGTTCATCCAGCCATGATCCCTGGGACAACAATCATCAGACCCCAGCAGCCATAGCCGCACCCACCTGCCACAATCAGCTTCAGGGGGTTGCTGGGCTCTGACCACAGAGTGGGGAGCATCTGGATATGAGTGCGGCAGATGTAAACCCCTTCGCTCTCAGGTGTCATGTTGGCAATGGAGAATATGGCCACTGTCCCAGTTGGGATTTGGTAATCCACGGGCTCTGCATATCCCTCCTTGAACAGCATGAATACCAAATCCTGCAGCCAGCCATGGCAGAGTATGTTAACATTACATCCAGGAAGAGGGGAGGTCTCAGCCTGGATCCAGAAGATGGGCTTGGGCAGCTGACCTAGAAGGAGAGAATGAACTAGAATTCAGATAGAGCAAGGATAGTGCTGCTCAGTGAGCAGCAGAGGAGAGTGCTACTTAAAGAAGACTTCCCTTTACCATCCTTATTTGCCGCCCTTCCCTCTCCCATCTAGGGTCTCCCCTATGTTGAGAGCTTGCTCTCTAGAAATGTTCCAGAGACTGCAACCTCATTCTGCATTACCTATAAAGAGTAGGCACTTATTGTGGAATGCCTGCGTGTATGCATTCATGCATTTGAGGTAAACAAATGAATTAATTAAACAAATCATGCTCTGCGAAGGCAAGTTTGAATTCCAGGAGCTGGAGTTTATTCTTGACTATCTGTCACTGTCTTCTTACCTGGTGCCTCCAACTCTAAAACTTTACTGGGCTCTGACCAGCCTGTCTCCTTCCAGTAGCAGCACCTGTAAAGACCTGCATTGTACTTAGTAAGGGCACCTAAAGGGAATGAAACTTGGAAGGTCTTGGAGGAAGGGCGGATCCAGGTCATCTGTGTCTTATCCTTCAGCAGCAGGAACTTGCTTGAAATCCGAGAGGGGCTTTTGCACCAAAGTGTTATGTTCTCCCAAGGGGCCTGAGGGTAGTTGGTCTCTATCCACAGCTCTGGTTGTGACTGCATCACTGTCATTTCCAAAGATCACAAAGATGTGAGTGGTCCAACACTCTCCCTCCCACAGCATGCCCCACAATGTCCCTTAAAATCAGCTGTGACCCTGATTCCTTTTTTTGTCTTCCCTCGGGGACAAGAGTGTCTGCTCCTGTGGGATATGGGATAGGGACCCCAGGATATTTGTTCAAGGGATTCAAGTGAGTTGGGGAACACAGCACAAGTCTGGCTTCCTTTCCATCTGAGGTAAAGCTTTTTATTATTCTGTGGGAAACCAAGTCACGAAGTGAGGGGCTCTGATTCCCAACCAGCTCAATCTGGGAATTATCTTTGTGGTCTCAAGGCAGTTATGTCCAGGGGCCATGGAGGCAGCTGATGTCTCGGAACCTCCAGGAAGTGGCAGGTTCCTGAGGTGGTGCCACCTGAGGTGGCAGGACTCACTTACCTATCGATGTCATACCCAGACTCAGCCCTGAAAAGAGAGAGAATGGTAAAGGAGGGCCCACACACTGACCCCACCAACTCTCATTCCCCAAAAGTCTCTCCTCCCTCCCCAAGGTGTCCACTCATAGGGGTACCTGTGACAGGATTACTTGCCCCTCACCCCTTCCTTGTACTCACGAATGCAAAAGAGCAAGACAGTAAATGTCCGCAACATGGTGGGTCGCTGCCCTGGCCGGTCCAGGGTCATGGGGCCTCTGGTGCTCAATGTGCACTTCAAGTCTGGCACGGTTCTGCCCCTCAGCAGGTGGTGAGATCTAAAAGCAGAAGTATTTTTACTCAGAGGACTTGTCCTGCCCCTCAAAGTTGAGTTTGAATCACTAAACTGCAATTGACAGCCCTACCTTCCAGTCCTTCAGAGGCATGAAAGGTACTACAAGGCCACCTGCTCCTTTGCCCCACCCCCTTCTCTTCCCACCCAAGGTCTTTGCTGGCATCTAAGATGTCAGATGGGTTGAAATGTCTGTACATCCCTGTAATCTCAGAGGCCCAGAGGGCAAGTTAATCCAGCCCAGAGGGAGCCCATGGGATGATAGAGATGGGAGGGATAGGGAATAATCTTTTTAGATTAGATTAGATTAGATAGATTGATAGATAGTCTGAGTTCTCCAACAACCTAGGAAAGGAGGCTTTCCTGCCATCTCCATTTTAGAGAAGATATATTTAATTTGCCCAAAGTCAAAAGATTAAATACTAAGGCCAAAATTCATGTTTACCTCCGATGCCAATACTCTAAAACCAGTATTTAAATTCCCCCTTTCTTACATTTACTCACCTTTCCCATTTCACACCATCCAGGCCCTCCCTTCTGTAGATTGCTTCAGACGCAGTATTATGCTCATTCTTATCTCTTGCCCCCCAAAGCTTGAAACTCCCCATCTTAAGTAGGTGTTGGAGAATCAAGGTGCTTGAGCTAATTAATATAAGGCGTAAATGATGTATTGGCTGCCCATAATTTATAAGCAATTTTGTTCATTGCTCCTAAGGATATAGAGAATTGTTTGAATTTCAGAGAATATGGTAAAAATATTTAAATTCAGCGAGGCCTTTTCATTTTCCAAAAACCCCACTACTGACCACATGTGCACAAGGTAGACCCTTTGTACTTTCTTGCCTCTTCTCCCCCACCACACCCAAAGTATCCATTTGCCAAGGGAAGGTGTATCCCCACCACACACAAACTCAAGCTAACTCTCCTCCACCAACTCTCTCTATTCAGACTCTGAGGTACTGGCTGTTTAATCCTAGCTCAGGCTCCATAGCTCAGGGGTTAGAGCACTGGTCTTGTAATCCTAGCTCAGTAGAGCGAGGTAAAGGCAGCTCCCAGAACAGAAAAGGGGTGCTTTTTCTTCACCCCAACAGACCCTAGTAATGAAGTCTCTAATCTGCTCCAGGGCTAACACCGGGCAGGTTGGAGGAGCAGGAAAACAAGAAGATTCATTTTCAAACATCTGGGCTGTAGGAAACAGGTGGAAAGTCAGAGATCCAAGGAGACAGTTTCCTTTCGCCTTGTTCACTTTACATTGAAGAAGGATGCTCAAATTACCCTCTCTGGACTTTTTTTTTTTCTTTTATCTGTGAAGTTGGGGAGAAACACCTACCTAGCATTTTGTTGTGTTGGATCAGAGATAATATATGTACAAGGCACACAGTAAACATTTCATTAAAAGGTAGCTATTTTTCTTCTTCCCCAAGGGGGTATTAACCTCATGTGGCACCCTAACGATGCTCATCCCATCTCAGTTCCTAGAGCCCCTTTTCCCTGCTCTTCTCAGGGCCAGGCCCAGGCCCAGGCTTGAGTGCCACCCTGTTGCTTTGTTCCCCCAGGGCTCTGGGCCAAGATTTATTGGGGAAGCCAGGTTCTACTGCCAAGGGAAAGGTTCAACCTGGGATTCTGCCCAGAAATGCCATCTGAGATTCCACAGTGGCCACTTAGACCCCTAAACCAGGGTTTTGCCTCCTGGGGACTTGAGCAGAATGAAGGAACCTGGACTTCTCAGCATGGCTGACCCCTCCCCAATCACTAAGAATCCAGCCCAAATGAGGACTCTTGTGCCCAGGGAATTTGGGAAACAGCCGCCAGCTTTAGGTTAATTGGCCACGCCCATCTGGGGGCTTTCACACCCCCACCCCCACCCCCAACTTCCAAGGACTAGCCCTTTAACCCTCTCCTTCTATTCCACCCCAAGCACTTTCCCCACCCTTAGGCAGCGCCGCAGTGCTTTTGAGGGTGACATACCCGAAATGTCTAATGGCTCGCCCCCTGCATAGCTTTGAGGGCTCCAGGAATCAAAGGGGTTGGGCTCGGCGGGGTGCCGGGTACATGCTTCGCTAAGGGTTTGGAGGGAAGACTGAGAAGGAAAAGGGAAGATAATTACAGTGCCCAGAGATTCTCAGGGAGGCAAGGCTGGGATCCGTGGAGGGACGGAGAAAGGGAGGGATGAAGGGGGTAGCGGGTAGAGACTGGGGAGCAGTTTGATTTGCGGCAGTTACAGCAGGGAGACTATTTCGGGGGCTTTTGTTTAGGATCTGATGGCCAGTATTTAATCTTCAGCCACTGGCCTATGCGCTCATTTGCAGGTACTTACGGTAGTTGAAGCCCCGCTCCGATGTTGGAGATTCTCCAGTGAGCTCCTCCAGATGCAGCAAACTGCCCGGCATGAGAGGAGCTGTTTAAGGACAGCCCCTCGGGCTCCGAGCCCCGCCTCCCTCTCTTCCCCCGCCTGCTCGCCGGCCGGGCTGCTCCAACCTCCTCCCCTCCTTCAGCCTGGCTCTGGGAGCCCACCTACACCAACTCTGCCTGACACCTGCAGTCCTCTGATGGCCGGGATTTCTCCGCCCCTTCCAGCTCTCCGCCTCTCTCCAGACTCGCTGCAGAGGTTGCCCGAGCCAAATTCAGGCCCCTGCCCCCTCTCCTGCCGCTCTGAGTTTCATTGGGTCACGGTATTCTGGAGGGGAGAGGGCCAGCTCTCAGGACTGCCAAAGCTGTAGATCTCTCCTCTCCAGCTCCCCAATGCCTTTAAAGGGATCTCGGATCTTCCTCTGCCCATTTAATGCCCCACTTATGCATGCACGTCGCCACCACGGTTTAAATGCTTACTGTGCGCCTCGGGGCCCTGGGCAGCTATTGGTTCGAATCTTCATAGCAACCCTACAAGACGTGTTACTTCACTCCGTTTTACAGATGAGGAAACTGAAGCTCAGAGAGAGTTAAGTGAGTTGGACAGCCTCCAAAGTCCAGTTTGGGATAAAAGCCCAGGCTTTGGAGACACAGCAGTTTGGATTTCAGTCCAGGTTCAGTAGCTGAGTGACCTGAAGTGAGTTACACTGTCTGAGTCCCAGTTTTCCCATCTGTAAAAGAAAACAGTAGAAGCTAAGGTGGCGCAGGGCTTTGAATGGACAGCGCAAGTCAAACTTCCAGCACAGCATGCTAGAACATGGTAGGTGCTCGATCAATGGTAGCTGCTGCCGCCACTACTACTATTAATCTGTAAAGCATTCTCCAAATGCCCTAGAGTAACATGCTTTCAATGATGTAGACAACCTTCCACAGATTTCGTTGGTCATAAAAGACTTTTTGAAATGACAAATGTATGGGTAAGATGCTAACCACAGCTTCTGACATCTAGTGTATGATGGGATTAAAATGCAGCGTCCAAGAAACTCACAGATCAATTCATTGTCGGGAAGAAATAGCCTAATTAAACATAAAAGATTACAAATTATCTAGAGAAAAAATACTGCAATTTAAGAACAAACCATGTAAAAACCAAATAACAGCTCTTTTTAACAGGCAAAGTGAATATCATCTCTTTATGCATCAGGTAACAGCAGTTGTAGCTTCCTGGCATCCTCTGTTCCCACACACCATTATAAACTACAGATTATCCCTCAAGGAAAAGCATAGTCATATGAATATAAACATATGTTTTTGGGGGCAGGTTATTTAACCTTTTCAAGACTCAGTTTTCTTACTTGTAAAATGGGGATAATAATTGTACTTACCATCACACAGAGTTTTGGGTAGGATTGAATGAAAATCCCCAGGTAAACCACTACGTGGTGCCTGGATCACAGCAAGCCTCCATTAATTCAATGAATGGTTGTCAAGTATTTTCTTTGCGCCAGGCGTTGTCTTCCATGCTGATGATTTAGAAAGAATGGAAGTTTCTGCTCCTTTATTTGCTATTATTATGTTTGAGTTTCTGCTTCTAAGGAGTTTGTGGTCTAAGGACAAATAGTAATGGAAAACATGCCAGAGGAAGGGGCACCATTAGAGTCAGAGAACTGCACTAGGAAAGACCGGCAAGTAAGACATGAAAATGCAAGCAATTTGCTGTTACTGTGGGCCTAGATGAGGGCGGTGGAACCAGTGAAGGAGGGGAGAGCAAAGGTTCCTGAAACATGTAAAAGATCAAATTGGCTCAATGTGATGATTGTTTGGAATACGGTAGTGATAGTTACTATCTGTCAGGATGGAAATATCCATGCCAATTTTCAAAACATTCGTATAGAAATTACTATGATAGTACCAGGGACTAAGTGCTTTATAAATATCAACTCATTTTCTCCCCATAACAACACTATGGGATAACTATCATTGTTGGCCCCATTTTACAGATGAAGAACCTTAAACAGAGAGCCAATTGAGCAAATTGCCTGAAGGCGACACAGCCAGCAAATGGCAGAGCCAGGATTTATATCCAGATAGTCTGTATATACAGTCCCATGTTCCTTCTTTTTTTTTTTTTATTTGCCTTGATTTTAATATATCTACAATTGGGTTTTATACAGAAAGGCTTTCTAAAAGTTTTTATGCAAAGTAACTGAACAACTTCTTAGCTCTTTCAATCTTTCTTTTCAATAAAGTATAATTGATATACAACATTATATCAGTTTCAGGGGTACAACATAATGATTCAATGTTTGTATGTATTGTGAAATGTAATCCCATGTTCTTAACCACTACCCAATGCTGCCTCTGCATTGGATGTTTGGAATGATAAAACTAAAAAAATCATTAATTAAAATTAAAAAACAGATTTTACTTAGTAAAATAAAAAAGCAACAATCAAATGCATTGTTAAGAATGTAGAAAAAGGCAATGATAGTGTCCCCCTGCTCTTTACAAGTCCTTGGCTGAAGCTTGTGCTTTGGGCCAGCAGCCTGAATCTAGAGCCCAGGTTCCCCACTAACTGACTGGAAGACTGCAGAAGGTCCTGGGGTTGCATAGGTAAGAATACAACTCACTCTCACACTTGCTCTGGGACACTATGAGATTCAGGCCTCCTACAAGCCAACTCATTCAAACTACAGCTGGCAATTGAGACACGAGAAGTTTCATCTCTAGGCTACCTCTGTGGGTCTTGAAACTTGCAGCCTGCCTGCAAAAGGAGAAACACTGTCTGGCCAACCTTTCTAAAGAAAACTTGAGTAGCCCAATAATAAATATAAAGCTGGTGTTAGAGGCCAATGTAGTCTAGGGCTGAGACTTAGCTAGGATGGAGTTCTTGACCTTGGCTTTGCTGGCCTTCCCCCATCATGAATCCAGTGGGCCTATGGCTTGTGATCCTGAATCTTTCATGTGCGTGCGTGCGTGCGCGTGCAAGCGTGCACCCACCCACCCACACACACACACCAGGAAATCTGGGATTCTTTCCTGGTTGATTACTCTAGAATCGGCTGGTATTAAACAACTCCTCCTTCAGGGAATGTTTAAGAATGATCAGTCTTATTCCTTCTGTTTTTACTTTATTTTATGTTTTTAATATTTTCAATGTTTATTTTTGAGAGAGAGAGAGAGAGAGAGAGAGAAAGAGAGAGAATGAGTAGGGGAAGGGTAGGAAGTCACAGAATCCCAAGGAGGTTCCAGGCTCCAAACTGTCAGCACAGAGTCTGACACAGGGCTCAAACTCACAAACCGTGAGATCATGACTGAAACTGAAGTCTGACGCTTACCCAACTGAGCCACCAGGCTCCCTGACTAGTCTTCTTCCTAATTGCCAGGGCCCCCCTGCCTCTCCATCCCCTTAAACTTGCCAAATGGACAGGAGAGGGCTGGTATGGGAGCTCCCAGCTTCACAGTCCTGGGGTGGGGTGATACCAGAAAATATTCCCGAGTCATACCCACAGCTTGAGCAGGGGGCTGGAATACAGTTTCTCCTGCAAAAGCTTCAGAATCACCTCTTCTGGATTAGGAGACAACTGGTAAAAACAATATTTTATTGAGTACATACTATTATATGTTGAAGTAAGTTGTGTGGTAGTGGTAGAACTAATGTGATTTGTAAGAAAGAATTTCTAAGGTCCAAAGACTCTCAGCTTAGAAGAAAAGAGCAACTCTATTGTAAAAGTTGTACTGGGAACCAAAGGAGTGCTAGAAAAGCTTCAAGAAGGTGGAGCTCAAGGTGAGGCATCAGGGGACATATGCTGCACACAGGGTGGTCTGGGGAGACTTCTCCCTGAGTCCAGTGGAGGACGAGGAAATCTTTTTAAAGCTGAACATGTCTTATAGTAGTCCAGGCAGGAGAAGCACAGGGCAAAGCTGATCTCTTCCCAATGATGTGCTTGAGCTGGTTGGCATTGGTTCAGGAGAGCTGAACAGGCGCATCTTATGTCAACCCAGTGTTCAGTAATATCAGGTTGGCAGCTTAAAATTAGCCATGGCCAGCGAATTTACACCACTGAATAAGCGAATGCTACAAATCAGGTTTTTTGTTTTGTTTTGTTTTTCCTCCAGAGAGCTGTTTGTTAAACATTTACTAGCAAACCACTTTCTTTCAGTTTTATGTTTCAGGACAGTGATTCTCACTGGCAGACAGGAACTACCAAGAATCCTGACAATTTCCTTACACTCTCAAGAGAGCAGTGAGCACTGTGGTCCCCTTGCCCTGCCCCCACATCACTGCTGTGGCAAACCGCCCTAGGATTGTGCCAGATCTCTAGAGTATTTGGTGCATTAAGAAGGCACCTAATATGTTTTATGTAGTATGGGAAGGTGTTTTAGCACCCCTTCCCACTCCCCAGTAACCCTCAGTCACCATCCCCTTCTGCAATTGGGGAGGGTGTGTGGAAGAGATAAGTAAGAAATTAAGGAGGGGTGGGGGAAGTGGACAACTGGTTTTCTGGGACAGTGAGGAGACCCAACCAGACAGGTTAGTTCCACCAGCAAGACCTGGGTGGGGTTTGAGCTCTGGAGGTAAGAAGTACCTCTTTTTGGAGGTGGAGGTGGAAGCTGGGGCCTGCCCACAGAGCTTGGGTTTCAACTTATCCTTTGTCAAGTATTTCAATTATTAAGGGCATGGTTTGGGGCACTAAGTCACTTCCAGAAGCTGTAACTGAGGGTATTTTCAAGACTTTGAAGCAAGATTTGTAGAATAAATCAAATGTAAGTGATGAACCAGAACTGAAACATTTAATTAGAACACACATTGTGAGCCACAGGGCATAGGTGCCTGCACGATCAGCCTCTGGATGCCTGTCACAGAGCAAACCAACAGTGTGATTACCTAGTTGAATTTAACTTAAGGTTAATGGGTGCGTAAAAAAAATGAGGTTTTGTTGTGCTCCAATCTAGCAGGGCCACAAGGTTCTGTTAGGCCCACGAAACATTTACCAAAAGGTTAACTACAATCCCACTGTTCTCCATACTAATCCTCCTAGCACCACATCGTTCCTTTTATTTATATGAGGAACAGCAAGAAGACCTGTGTGTGCTTATATGTTGTGTGCATTTGAGTACACGGGAGCAGGGGTTCAGGGCTCGATGTATAAAATGAAGGTGGGCTCTGAGGGTAGACTGCGAAGTATTTCAGTGTCCCTTTTTCCTGTGTTGGATGAAGATGATGGCCCCAGAAGGGAAGAGGCAGGCTTAGCCCACTGTCTGGTGTGGGCAGGCAGAGTGGCTCCCATGAACAGTTTAGGTCAGACATAGATGGGATGCTTTAAAGTGCCAGCACCAGGAAAGCCTTTTTTCTGCTTCAGAGCATAACTTGCCTCCACTGTGTTCAAATTGTAGCATTTTCATGGGTCGGGAGGAGAAGGAAGACAGGAGGGAATGCCACTTGGGAACTTTTAATGACTCGTCCAAAGGAAAGTATAGAAGTCAACAATTGGGTTCTTTTATTCCCATTCATTGTTTGATTAACCCATGATATAATTAAAGTTAAATGGAGATGTGTAAACAGCAAGAGCAACACAAATTAGCAGTTTAAGAACACATCACAGCAATATCATCCACTGTTCACAATCTGTTTCTAAAAATACCAGTTTATAGGCAATCATTTCAATGTACACACGTCTCTTTCAGTTCTACTTGTTTTTATGCTCTAGGATACTGTCAAATTTTCTAAAAGATCTGAGTCCCTTTAACAGAGGGTGTGGGGAGATTTTCTTTCTGTAAATAAGTCCGTTAATTTAATAAAGCTTATTGGTTTCATATTCACAATAAAATTATTTTTTCCTATTTTAGCTATCATATTCCAACGTCTCCCCATCCCATCTGCCCTTAATTATTATCTTACTGTATTCACATCCTCTGTCTCATCCCGCTCTCATCCCTTTCTTTTTTCCAATTGACTTTTCTCCTTTTCTCATGCAGGATAGACAGACAGACAGATAGATGATCAATCGATCGATACACTCAACTCAGTCAACATGACATCTGTTACTTCGTTTTTCACTAATTACCCGTCAAAAGGCAATTAATCATAAAACTAAGATCTACATTCTATTAAGAAACTTGGCTTTGTAAATCAATGTAGCCGCTTATCTCCAAGAGTGTCCTGTCCCTGGGCTGTAGCTATTTCCAGTAAAGCCAGTAGTTTCAGAGATCTAGGGCCAAATGTCTTGAAGTCATGTTGATTGTTCAAGCTTCTTCTCTCACCTTCAAATAGGAAAGATAACTTGGCTGGATGGTTCTCTCAGAACTTTAGACCCCGGAACTTGAGCTGGTAGTAGATCTTGCTCCACTTTGTCTCTCTTCCGTTGTAAGGAAGACATAGGGAGGCATAGGCCCTGTCTTTACCTTGTTGAAAATCAGTGTTCTCTCTCTCTCTCTCTCTCTCTCTCTCTCTCTCTCTCTCTCTTTTTCCTGAGCAGCTTGCGAGATGTTTTCTTTCTTTTTTTTTTTTTTAAGTTTAAGAGCTATACAATTTTGTGCCTTGGACTGTTACTTTGAGAGTTATATTTGAGTGGGGACCTGTAAATTGTTTTTATGTGTAAGCTGAGCTCTATGCTTAGCTCTGGACAGTTTTTTTTCAATAATTTTCTTAACAATGGTTTTAAGGTCACTCTCATTATCTGTCCCTTCAGGGATGCCAGATACACGAGTATTATAACTCTCTGATGTGTTTTCAAGATCCATTACCTTTTCTTGTACTGTGCAGAGCTGTTTGCTTAAACTTTTAAACTTTTGAGACTGAAGCTCAATTTGGTCCTCATTTGGACTTATTCTCTCTTCCATGATATTTACTTGGTAATTTTCCTGTCTTGGGGTTTCTTTCAACACCATGACCTGTCCTGTAGTCTCTGATGAGCTTTCCCTGTGTGCTTTTTCAAATGCCCACATGGTCCTGTATCACTTTCGGGGCGGAAAACATCAGGCCCCTCAGGTTGGCCTTTTCTCTGGGTTCTGCCTGCTGCTCCTCCAGGCCAGCTGCATGTCTTGAGCTCTCTGAGGTCCCTGGTTCCTCTGCAGCATCACAGTACTTCTTGCTTTCTCCCAAGTCTGTTTTCATTATTTTTCTCATGCTCTTTGAAGCTTACATAGTTTCTGCTTCCTTTTTTCCTGCGCTCAAAATTGAGGCTTCTGTTGGCTTTGAGGTGTTTCCAGAGCTCAGCAATTGTGTTTTGCACACAACTTCTCTCTCTGTCCTCGTCCCTGGAAGCTTAAGAACTGGGGGTCTTTCAGCTGAAATTCAACAGCGATTTGAAGCTGAAATCCTCAGAAACACTGTAAGAAAGTAAGGTATAATTAACTGAAGTGCTCCCTCCTAATAGCCTTGGGAGTAAGAGCTGCGCAGCCCTACAGGTAAAATAAAGAAAAACATAAATGCATAAATAAGAAATAAATTCACACGCGTATAAGTACACTCAATACCTGAATACATAAGTATGCAAACACACGGACAAACATAATACAAATAAAGGCACAAATACATGAACATGGAAAGAAAGATGTACATAAACTGAAATTCCTATATTCAGAATAATTTAGCTTCATCCTGACTGATGATGGACAGAGTGTGTCTCAGATTAAGCAACTGGGTGCATTCGAATTATAAAGTAGAGGGTGAGAGGCGTTCATTTAAATGTTCCAGTGTTTGTGGCAAGAGACTTTGACTTTGTGTCAGGGGGCTTGAATTTCAGTCCTGGCAGAGCCACTTACTAGCTGGGCAGTTGTGTGACATTTGGCAAGCTGTCGAAAGTTATTTGAGTGTCTATCTCCTCCGTCAAATGAGTATTCAATAACTGTGACTTAAATCTGAATATAGAACTCTCAGCCTCAGCCTCACCACGTTTTTTTTTTAAATATCTGTTTACAATGATATCTGGGGGTTAGGTTGGTGATGGCGGAGGGAGTGGAGACAGGACAATGATGATGAGGAGGAGATCTGAATAGGACTCAAATTGATACCCTCTCAGGTCTCATGACATCATCATTCTTTTTGGACAATTGAAAAAAGATGTATTCAGCCAGATTATTACCCAAAGCATTATAAAAAGCAATGAGAGAGATGAGAAAGTAAACATGAACAATGTCTTCAAGATTATGATATAGGGAGGAATATATCCGCATTCCCAGCTAAACAGAATATAATGCAGAGCAGCTTTGAAAGATGCAGTGGCAAAGCATTATGGGAGCATAGAGGGGGAAATGGTTCATTCAGATCGGCTGTACTTAGGAGGTTCCTCGCCTAAGTTCTCCAGACTCAAGCATCCCCATCATTAGGCCTGGTTAGTGCACATATGAGGCTTTCTACTCCAAACATCTGCCTGTCTCCCCAGTGTTCTACTATGTGATTCATTTTATTGGGGGGGAATACAGGACAAAGAAGTGCAAAGTATGGCAGCACAAGATGTGTGGAGAGTGGCTGGAAATGAGGCTAGAGACATGGACAGAAGCAAGGTTATTCAGGGCCATGTGTGCCCCGTTGCACTTTTTAGTAAAATTTCCTATTTGTGCCAAACCGAAAGGCCAGGTCATGATCCAAGTCTAAAGTGAGGGTTTCTAACCAAGAAGAAAATGACCTTCTCTGCCTGCCATTAGTTATGCTATCCTGGGCACAGATCCTCAGGGACAGGGTTCAGAGGCCACTTCTCAAGCTGACAGTCCACCTGTCCCTCTAATTCAAGCTCCTAGTTGTTCAGGTTTCTGTTTCAAACGAAAACAAAAACTGAAGATGGGGGTCAATTGCAATTAGAGTTACACATATTAAATACCCACGTATGAAAAGATCAGCCCTTCTCAGAGGTCTGGTAATTTTCAAATCAGAGTCTGTGTTAGACTCCAATGTGTCCAATCAGACAACTTTTTATGGGGCTTGGAGAAGGAAAGTTTAGAGGAAGAGATGGTGTGAAGGGAAAAGAAAATAAAAATTAGGTGCAATACATTCAAATGCCAAAGGTGATTTCACCTGATTCTCATCTGAATTCTCAGAAATACTCAAAATTGCTATAGGAAATTAGTATAAGCACTTGATGGGATTCGCCTAATAAAAATTAGAGCAGCTGTTTGGTACCTCTACATTCAAAACAACTAAAACATCATCTTTAGTGCTCAGGGTGCTTACGTGTTATGAGATCTCAGGCAAATGGGATTTCTTTGTGCATTTATTAAAAAAATATTTATTGCATACCTACTTTGCTTTCTAATTCTGAGGATACATGAGTGAGCAAAACAGAAAAAGCCTTGTGTATCAGTCAATGAATAATTTTACTAAGTATCTGGGTAAATACATTTTCTAATGCTTGAATATGAGAAGCTGTCTTCATAACTTTGTCAGTACTCAAGATACAGAACTGACTTATGGCACCTGAATTGTTGGATGTCATTTAGTAGTGTCTGAGATTGGTAGGCGTAGGTGACTCTGAAGAGATTGGTGGATGGCCCTATCAAATCTCCTTTCCTTGAACCCCCATATTCAGAATCAAGCGAGCAAGCAGAGGAAGAAGGGTAAGAATGCAGAGAAAAATTATGGAAAGTCTTCTACCTGTCTAAAAAGGAGTAGAGGAAAAGGTTTGGCCACTTGGCATTAAAGATCTTTTTGATTAACTATGTGACCTTTACCTACAGAAGATTCTTTCTTAGTATTTTTAACAAGACCTCCAGAAACTTAGGATGGCATAATCCAGTGGGGAAATTGCAGTGCCAACGAAACCCACACTATAATTGCTGTTAGGCACTGTGATGTTAAAAATATATATTAACTAATGGAAATAGTGCTGGACACTAATTAAAGTATCCAAATGACTTGTCATTATTAATAACTCTGTACTTCAACAAGGAGCACTTGCTGTGGAAGTTCTGTGGCTATCCTGGGCACAGCATGACAATATTTTAAAAATATGTACACCATGAAAGAATCCCACTTGAAATAGCTGGAAGATGGCGCCAAAAAGTTACCAAGTGGAACTCAGCACAGGCTCAAAATGAAGTGGATGTTTGTTCTTACATCCTCAAGAAGTAGTTTAAATGTTATACTTTTTGAAAATACATGACACAGACTTAGTAACATATGCTTTCTTGAACTTTATATGGCTAACTTCAACACTTATTCATTTAACCAACCTTCATTAAATGCCCGCTATAAACGAGGAACCCTCAGCTCTTTGGTGAAATAATATGGGTGAAAGACAGAAGGAAGGAGAACTGAAGAATGCAAAATGCTCTCTGTGCATATGTTGGCAGCTAAAAGATAAATACAACACATTCACTGCCCTTTGAGTAACTAAAAGTCTAGAAGTGGAGCAAAGACGTGTAAACAAAATGACAAGTACAACGTGCTAAAGTTTGATAAGGAAAATGCAGAAAAAATGGTCACGGAAGTTCAGTAAAGGACAATATTCTTAATATTCTTTTTAGCTGAGGGGATCAGTGAAGGCCTTGTGGATAAGGTCACATTTGAACTGAACTCTAAAATATGGCCATGTTCATTGGACAGCTGTAAATACTAGATGGTTAGTTCTCCAAAAGTAGAGAGGGTGACTTACTCATCTGTGTATCTCCTGTGCTGAATACAGAAATAACGCTAATACTAACTACTGTTCATCATGCGTTTCTTA
The DNA here is from genome assembly GCF_022837055.1 of Prionailurus viverrinus. Lineage (NCBI taxonomy): Eukaryota > Metazoa > Chordata > Mammalia > Carnivora > Felidae > Prionailurus > Prionailurus viverrinus. The sequence continues at coordinate 101,657,268 of NC_062579.1, forward strand.
TTTTCCAGGCACCATGTTAAGCATTGTCCATTAATTGCCACATTTCCCTTCACAACACTCCTGTGGGGTGCTTCTAACAACAACAACCATGGCAGTAACAGTAGGGATGGCAACAGCAACAGCAATGTTTGTTGAATGCAGACTGTGAGCCCGGCTCTGCTTTCATAGCGACATGTCACTGTTAGTATTCCTTTCTTACGCACGCGAGAACTGAGGTCCAGAGAGATTTAACAGATTGTCCAAGGTCACACAAGTTAGTGAGCAGTGGAACTAAATTCGAATCCAGGCCATCGGATTCTAAAACCTGTGTTGTCATAGTTCAGTGTCTGTTACCTAGAAAAGAGTTAGGAGTTTTGAATAAATAAGTGGATGAAAACGGAAAGAGGAAGGAAGGGAATTATTGTGAGGATAGAAACCACTAAATCTAGGGGTGCCTGAGTGGCTCAGTAAGTTAAGTGTCTGACTCTGGATTTTGGCTCAGGTCATGATCCCAGGGGTTGTAGATCAAGTCCGGCATCTGGCTCTGTGCTGAGTGCTGAGCGTGGAGTCTGCTTGAGATTCTCATGCATGTGTGTGCTTTCTCTCTCAATCTATCAATAAATAAACATTAATAAAAAGAAACCACTGAATCTAGAAACCGTTTGGGGGGGAGAAAAAGTGAGAGAGGCAGAGCTGCCACTGTCCTTTCAAGCCAAAGCTAAGAAATGCAAATATTTTGCCCCTGTAAAAAATGAGCTGCCATGTACTGGATTTTTAAAAATTGTCTTGATAAAGCTTTTGAGACATGTTATGTGTTTTGCAAGTATACGGTGATATCCCATAAAGTTTACATAGAAAATCTTTCAAAGAAAACAGCATGTTCATCCTGCTCATTTTGTATGTGGTGGAGAATTATTGGTAACATTGTTCTTTTTTCTGCATCTCTGTATTTTCTACTGACAACAAATAATTTATGATTAAAAAGAGAACTTTTAAAAGTTGTGGAACATTTTAGGGCAGATTTTAAAAATAACCAGAATTCCTTCTTGTTTGGAAATACACACTATGTTAAGGGTGATATAAATACTATATTTTCAACTTACTTTTAAATGGTACAGGAAATAAGTAATATATATATTATATAATCTATCTATCTATCTATCCATCTAAAGAGAATTATACTATACAGACAGTAATAGAAATATATATACTTATATAATATAAAGATAATATGTAGATAGACAAAACAAATATACTAAAATGTCAAAATTTAGAGAATCAGAGAGAAAGGTATTATCTGAGAATTTTTATAGTATTCTTGCAACCTTTTTTCTAACTCTAAATTTATGTTGAAATTACAATAAACACACTAGTTTGAATAGGTAAGGCAAAAAAGCTGAGAGGAAATGTGTGTGTGTATATATATATGTACACATATACATACATAGTGTGTGTATAATTTATAGCTCATAAATATAATCTGTAATTCATATATATGCATTACAATTTTAGATATGATAAAGAAACTAATCATCAGATCATAAAATTTTCTATTCTTATAGCACTTATTTCTGTTGATTTTCCTTCCTCTGTCACTACCAACCTATTGTTCCTATAGTTGTCAATTTCAGTGGAAAAAAACCCATTCCTAGCTTGCACAGTTTGCCATGTTACCTACGAATGTCATCTCAAAGGGTAGCATCTATTCAATGTCTTCAAAATCACCTTGAGATAGTCAAGACTTAATGCATTTTGACCATTTTTACTGAACTAACTAGCTGTTCGGTTGAACTTACTTGAATATTTTGGTTAAGTGGACAAGTGGTAGGAGGCTTTTGGAGAACGAGGTGGAGAGAAAGTTTGGACTAGTGGGGCAATTAATCCAAAGGGTGAGCCTTTTACACAAATATGAATTGCCATGGAAACAAACGAACAAATAAAAAAGATAGTTTTGAAAGGTGGTAAAATTGCTTTTAGTTCTGCTGTCCAATTTCCATTAAGTCAGATCTGATGACTATTATTATTTTTATTATAATTCTTTATCTATGTATAGCACCCTTGTTCCTTCCTTCCAAAGAGCACAAAAATTCATTTTGTTCATTTACCATCATGACAATGCAAGAGCCTAGATGCATGAGGCTAATGCTTATTTTCCAAGCTAGCTTAGTATACAGCACCTAACTGCAGAAAAAAACAATCTGTTCAGAGGCAATGGTGTCTTTGAAGTGAATTCTGATATGCCATATATAAATAATATCGCTGTTATAACTGATAATGGCCATAACAACTTATGATACGTTTCAAAGATGTTCCTGAATGGTATTCTTAGCCATTATAAAGGACTGCACAGAAACTGAGCAGAGCTGAAAATATACTAATTATGCATTCTAGATTGAGAAAGTTTTCTTTGAATTTGTGTTCCCTCAGTTTAGGGAGAGAGACAAAAGCTAAAACAACCTGCATTTTCCCTTAAAATGAGAAGACCATTCTGTAATTTTATAAATCCATCACCTTATAACGTAATGACATCTGCTGGAAATCATCCAAATGGAAAACATCAACAAAAAGGTTTTTCTAAGACTCCTGTTTATCACAAAGTAATAAGGTTAGACTGAGTTATTTTAATGTAATTTTAATTTTGGCTCTAAATAACTTGTATCTCTTCCAAGGTTGAAAACGCAGAAAGTTCACATAAACACTAAGTAAGATCTAAAAATTTCCTGAAATATATTAACCATCTCACTTATATAACAAATACCTTATTTGTTTGTGGCCCATATCCACATTAAGCTAAAGATAAGTAAATACAAAAATAAAGGGAGTTTGATTCCTGACTCTGTCCATTGCCCAGCAATGAGGGAATATGGTTGTTTTGCAGTATTGCACCATTTTAGGAGGATGGGGTCTGTCCAGGCATATGCCATTTTTTCCCCCTTAGGCTGAAATCGACAGCAAAATGAAGAATTTAAATCCGTTATTTATAAGAGGTTAAATTTGAGAACATTTCCACCTTAAAGATGAATTTTGAAAATCAAAATGCCCTTGAAAGCTTATCTGTGCCTTCATTCTGAAAATTAATTTTCAACACAAAATAGGGTATTTACTTGACTGCAAAATTGAGGAGAGTTGTTCTCAAAAATGTCTAAAATAAGCTTAATAACACAGGCATCCAAATTATTTTGTAAATGTTCATACACTATGGAACATAAATGTGAAAGCCTGCATTTGGGTCCAAAAACAGATGCACAAGCAAAGGATGAGACATGGCTAAGGAGCAGCACATGTAAAAAGATTTAGGGGTTTTCAGCTGCATTATTATAAAGATAGAGTGGGGAACTGAGGAGTGATAGTATGGCCCAGCTCTGTGCTTGGCAGACCTGTACTTGAAGTGTTCAATGAAAAGAGCAGGATGGGGGGAGCATTTGGGCAGCAGTCACAAACTAAAATGCATTTTACTTTGGAAGGGAGAGATTTGGATGCTGAATAGTGTGGAAACCATGCAGGTGAGGGACTGCTTGGAGGCCTGGCCTCCCTTAGCCTTTTCCCCCTTTTCTTTCCCCCTTTTCTCCTCCCCCTTTCTTTCTCCTGTCCTTCTTCCCTAAAGCCATTTCCCAAGATAGTGATGTTCCAGCTCGATTCTCTGACACTGGTACTATTTCCCTATATACACTCAACACCATACTTCCCTTCACTTCCTCCTATTTTTGTGCTTCCCCACTCATAACTAGCAAGACAGGACCACAGTAAGAAACCACCATGTTTCACTTAAGGAAGGGCTTCATGATCCTGGGAAAGGAAACAGAGGATGAGTTAACTAGCACAGACTCTTAAGTTAAAGCCTTGTGAAAAAAGGCTGAGGTACAAAAGGAGCAATTCTAATAAAGCTATAAAAATGAACTTCTTTAGTCTCCCTAATGCTCACTGGCATTAGACACGGGAATCTGAGCATAGATCCTCATGGGTGGGCTGAAAGTGCACCTGTAACACTAATCTAGGATGCTTAAATATCAGGTTTCTATTTAACAAAAAAAGAAAAGGGGGAGTTTGTTAATACAAAGTTTGAACATAGAACATCACCGCCTGAATGATTAAACCTATTTCAGAGGGCTGAAATACAAATGACTCCAATTTGTCAAAACATAGGAGTTTTAATGGGGGGCAGGAAGGGTTGGCAGTAGTATGCAGCATAGGAATCAACAACTGTCCGTTTTAAAGCAAAACATAAAAGCTCTATCCGGCTGAAATTCTCAGAATCACTATAGGAAATTAAGTGTAATTGACTGATGTGATCTAATGTAATAGAAATGGGACTGAGTGCTTAGTATCCTCCCAGTTAAAAGAAGTAAATAAAATGAGTTGGCAGTGCACAAAATGCTCATGGTGTGTAACAGTTGACGTAAATTGGCTACATCCTTGATTTAAACCTTTTTCAAATATAAATATCTATACTAGAAAATGACAGGAAAGGAACAAGGAAACAAAAGGAAAAACAAAGGAGGAGGTCATAAGGAAAGGAAGGGACAGATTGAAAACATAGGGAGAGAAGGAAAGGAAGAAAAGGGGAAAAAGGAGGAGAAAAGAGGTACAGAAATAGAGGAAAAATAAATTTAAATGGGAAAATACAGAAAATAGAAGGGAGAGATAGGAGATGCAAATATTCTTTGAATGAGAAATGAGAAATCACTGTACTGTTTTTTTTCAAACTTGTGGTCACCAATAACAATACCCTTATAATAGTGCTGCTGATGGAGTAGACTGGGTGAAGGGAAAGAGGAGTGTTAAGTCCTCATGAGTTCTTTGTCCAAAATCTCTTTCAGGGCCCATTCATCTCTTGCCAGGAACCTTCGATGAGTTGAGGGGGCAAGACAAGCACAGCACACTGTTCCTTAAATGTCCACTGCAACTTTATTCATCATAGCCCCAAACCATGAACATTTCAAATGCCCATCAACCAGTGAATAACAGACTATTGATACAGGTCAATAACAAACATAGATGAATCTGAAAGATGTATGATGCTACATGAAAGAAGCCAGGCTTAAAAGGCTGTGTTGCATGATTCCATTTATATGGCATCCTAGGAAAGGCAAACTCTAGGTGTGGAAACCAGATCAGTGGTTGCCAGTGTCCCATGTTGGGAATACAGGATTTCTGCAAAGGGGAATGAGGGAACTTTTGGGGATGAAAGAAATGTTCTTTATCTTGATCGTGGTTGTGGTTATATGTCTCTATGCATTTGTCACAACTTGTAGAACTGTATCCTTACAAGTGGTGAGTTCTAAATTATACCTCAATAAGGACCGATAAAAACAAAAAGTTTCAAGAAAGAGTTTGTCTGATGGGGGTGGGAGGGAGGGGAAAGTGGGTGATGGGCATTGAGGAGGGCACCTGTTGGGATGAGCACTGGTTGTTGTATGGAAACCAACTTGACAATAAATTTCATTAAAAAAAAAGGAGTTTGTCCAAGGTCAACCTACTAATAAGTGGTGCTGTCCTTGATTTTTTCCCCTTATACTTCAGGAGGGGGAAGTGCATAGAAAGTAGATGTTTGGGGGTCTGAAGGAGAGGTTTAAAAATGTTTGTTCACAGAATTTCTTATATTAGTCATCAAGTTGAAATTCTTCACTTGGGTGCTCAAAGTCTCCCATAATCTGACCCCACTCTGCCTCTCCAATTTTGACCGCCTGTACACACACACACACACACACACACACACAGACACATATACAGTTGACAATTATCAGGCAGTTGTGTTCACCTCATACATGTCCTCCATGCTTATTCCCCAGCATACATGTACCATGTTTATGTCAATTTATTTGCCTTTGCTGATACTGGTCTCCCTCCATGTTCTGGTATGCCTCACCTTCATTCATTCAACTATTTACTGAGTGCTTATTATGTACCAGGTGTTAATAATTAGATATACATTAACGAGACTGCTCAAGTCTCTCCCTTCACATAGCTCACAGGCTAATGGAATATAGAGATAAGGGAGCAAGCCATTACACTGTAGTATGGAATGGGCCATATGATTGTGGAAAATACAGGATGTTAGTACCACAGAGGAAAGGAACCAAATCTAGATTTGAGAAGAGAGTGGTCAGGAATGATTTCTCAAAGGAAATAACATCTAAAAGGAGGGGAAAAGTACTTTGGTGTTCTCCAGGCACAAGGGAAAGAATGCTCCATGAAAAAATAGGATGCTGAAAGGTCTGGAGGCAAGCAGGAGCATGGGAAGGAAATTTAAGATTTTAAATGATTTAAGTATAGTGGGAACATGGAGGATAAAAGAAGCAAGAAATGATCTGGAGAAAGAGACTAGGGCCAGGCTTTCAGCACCCTATCAAGGGGTATGAAATTTATCTTTAGAGCAATGAGGTACCAGTGAAGAGGTTTGAGTAGAACAGTAACATGTTCAGATTGGAGCTGGGGAAGATCATTCCATCTAAAGTGTGAAGAATGAGTTAGGTAAGGAGAGGCAGGGAAACAAGTTAGTAGAAGTTGCACTTTTCCAAGAAGCCTTGATTGTGGTGGTGACAGGTATAACAGAAAAAAAATGTAGGAGATAAAGGTAAAATTGACATTATCTAACAATAGATTTGATGATTTGCATAGAGGGGTAGGGTGACATTAAAGGTGACTCTCAAATTTTTGCTTGGAAAACTTGCTGCAAGGTGATTCCATTCCCTGAGATAAGGACACAAGAAAGAGAAACAGGTACCCAGGGAGTGACAAATAAAAGTTCTTGGACGTTATTGCTCATGTTTTGTACCCTTGAGCACTCTCACCCACATCAACCTGCTGTGAAATCCTAGAGCCTGGACTTTTGCTTCCTTCGGCTTTGTATGCCTATAGAATCCCCGAGGACAGTGGAAATCCTAGGAGGCAGGGGCCTTGTGTAAGATTTCTATTACTTTCCGGGCCCTATCCAGTGCTAGACATAGAATGAATTCTCAAATGTTTTACATATAGATAATTACTTTATGAATAGATAAAGCATCATGTTGTAGACTTAGCAAATTCCTTAGAATTGTTGGAATGTTAGTATTATTTCAATTATAATTGATAGATCAGATGGAAACTCTGAATAGGACAAATCATTGAAGTTTCAATAAATTCCTTTTTTTAATTTTAATTTTTTTAAAGTAATCTCCATACCCAACATGGGGCTCAAATTCATGATCCTGAGATCAAGTCATATGCTCTACTGATTGAGACAACCAGCCACCCCCATTTCAGTAAATTCTTAATAAAAGAACAGACACAAACAGATGAAAATAGATTTTAAATCACAATATGCCATTACTCAAAGAAACTTAAACCATCACTAAGGTTCTTTATGCTTACAAAGCTAGCTATACATTTAAATCCCCTAAGATGAGGGGTGCCTGGGTGGCTCAGTCAGTTGGGCAGCCGACTTTAGCTCAGGTCATGATCTCGTGGATTGTGAGTTCATGCTGGGCTCTAAGAGGTCAGAGCCCGGAGCCAAGCCTGCTTCAGATCCTGTGTCTCCCTTTCTCTCTCTGTGCCCCTCCCCTGCTTGTGCTCTGTCTCTCAAAAATGAATAACCGGGAGTTGCGGCAAGATGGCGGCTTAGGAGGACGCTGGGCTCACCGCACGTCCTGCTGATCACTTAGATTCCATCTACACCTGCCTAAATAACCCAGAAAACCGCCAGAGGATTAGCAGAACAGAGTCGCCGGAGCCAAACACAGACGAGAGGCCCACGGAAGAGGGTAGGAAGGGCGGCGAGGCGGTGCGCGCTCCACGGACTGGCGGGAGGGAGCCGGGGCGGAGGGGCGGCTCGCCGGCCAAGCAGAGCCCCCGAGTCGGGCTTGCAAAAGCGGAGGGGCCGGGCGGACTGTGTTCCGACAGCAAGCGCGACTTAGCGTCTGGGAGGTCAGAAATTAACAGCTCTGCTCGGAAAGCGGGAAGGCTGGAGGACAAAGGGAGGGAGAGCTGCTGAGCCCCCTGACAACAGAGCTCAGTTTGGTGGGGAACAAAGGCGCTCGCCAGCGCCATTTCCCCCGCCCATCCCCCAGCCGAAATCCCAAAGGGAACTGGTTCCTGCCAGGGAACTTGCTCGCTCCGCGCAAACACCCAACTCTGCGCTTCTGCGGAGCCAAACCTCCGGCAGCGGATCTGACTCCCTCCCGCTGCCACAGGGCCCCTCCTGAAGTGGATCACCTAAGGAGAAGCGATCTAAGCCTGCCCCTCCTGCCCCCGAGCACCTTGCCTACCCACCCCAGCTAATACGCCAGATCCCCAGCATCACAAGCCTGGCAGGGTGCAAGTAGCCCAGACGAGCCACACCACCCCACAGTGAATCCCGCCCCTAGGAGAGGGGAAGAGAAGGCACACACCAGTCTGACTGTGGCCCCAGCGGTGGGCTGGGGGCAGACATCAGGTCTGACTGCGGCCCCGCCCACCAATTCCAGGTATACACCACAGCACAGGGGAAGTGCCCTGCAGGTCCTCACCACGCCAGGGACTATCCAAAATGACCAAGCGGAAGAACTCCCCTCAGAAGAATCTCCAGGAAATAACAACAGCTAATGAGCTGATCAAAAAGGATTTAAATAATATAACAGAAAGTGAATTTAGAATAATAGTCATAAAATTAATCGCTGGGCTTGAAAACAGTATACAGGACAGCAGAGAATCTCTTGCTACAGAGATCAAGGGACTAAGGAACAGTCACGAGGAGCTGAAAAACGCTTTAAACGAAATGCATAACAAAATGGAAACCACCACAGCTCGGCTTGAAGAGGCAGAGGAGAGAATAGGTGAACTAGAAGATAAAGTTATGGAAAAAGAGGAAGCTGAGAAAAAGAGAGATAAAAAAATCCAGGAGTATGAGGGGAAAATTAGAGAATTAAGTGATACACTAAAAAGAAATAATATACGCATAATTGGTATCCCAGAGGAGGAAGAGAGAGGGAAAGGTGCTGAAGGGGTACTTGAAGAAATCATAGCTGAGAACTTCCCTGAGCTGGGGAAGGAAAAAGGCATTGAAATCCAAGAGGCACAGAGAACTCCCTTCAGACGTAACTTGAATCGATCTTCTGCACGACATATCATAGTGAAACTGGCAAAATACAAGGATAAAGAGAAAATTCTGAAAGCAGCAAGGGGTAAACGTGCCCTCACATATAAAGGGAGACCTATAAGACTCGTGACTGATCTCTCTTTTGAAACTTGGCAGGCCAGAAAGAATTGGCAAGAGATTTTCAGGGTGCTAGACAGAAAAAATATGCAGCCAAGAATCCTTTATCCAGCAAGTCTGTCATTTAGAATAGAAGGAGAGATAAAAGTCTTCCCAAACAAACAAAAACTGAAGGAATTTGTCACCACTAAACCAGCCCTACAAGAGATCCTAAGGGGGACCCTGTGAGACAAAGTCCCAGAGACATCACTATAAGCATAAAACATACAGACATCACAATGACTCTAAACCCGTATCTTTCTATAATAACACTGAATGTAAATGGATTAAATGCGCCAACCAAAAGACATAGGGTATCAGAATGGATAAAAAAACAAGACCCATCTATTTGCTGTCTACAAGAGACTCATTTTAGACCTGAGGACACCTTTAGATTGAGAGTGAGGGGATGGAGAACTATTTATCATGCGACTGGAAGCCAAAAGAAAGCTGGAGTAGCCATACTTATATCAGACAAACTAGACTTTAAATTAAAGGCTGTAACAAGAGATGAAGAAGGACATTATATAATAGTTACAGGGTCTATCCATCAGGAAGAGCTAACAATTATCAATGTCTATGCACCGAATACCGGAGCCCCCAAATATATAAAACAATTACTCATAAACATAAGCAACCTTATTGATAAGAATGTGGTAATTGCAGGGGACTTTAATACACCACTTACAGAAATGGATAGATCAACTAGACACACGGTCAATAAAGAAACAAGGGCCCTGAATGAGACATTGGATGAGATGGACTTGACAGATATATTTAGAACTCTGCATCCCAAAGCAACAGAATATACTTTCTTCTCGAGTGCACATGGAACATTCTCCAAGATAGATCATATACTGGGTCACAAAACAGCCCTTCATAAGTTTACAAGAATTGAAATTATACCATGCTTACTTTCAGACCACAATGCCATGAAGCTTGAAATCAACCACAGGAAAAAGTCTGGAAAACCTCCAAAAGCATGGAGGTTAAAGAACACCCTACTAACGAATGAGTGGGTCAACCAGGCAATCAGAGAAGAAATTAAAAAATATATGGAAACAAACGAAAATGAAAATACAACAATCCAAACGCTTTGGGACGCAGCAAAGGCAGTCCTGAGAGGAAAATACATTGCAATCCAGGCCTATCTCAAGAAACAAGAAAAATCCCAAATACAAAATCTAACAGCACACCTAAAGGAACTAGAAGCAGAACAGCAAAGGCAGCCTAAACCCAGCAGAAGAAGAGAAATAATAAAGATCAGAGCAGAAATAAACAATACAGAATCTAAAAAAACTGTAGAGCAGATCAACGAAACCAAGAGTTGGTTTTTTGAAAAAATAAACAAAATTGACAAACCTCTAGCGAGGCTTCTCAAAAAGAAAAGGGAGATGACCCAAATAGATAAAATCATGAATGAAAATGGAATTATTACAACCAATCCCTCAGAGACACAAACAATTATCAGGGAATACTATGAAAACTTATATGCCAACAAATTGGACAACCTGGAAGAAATGGACGAATTCCTGAACACCCACACGCTTCCAAAACTCAATCAGGAGGAAATAGAAAGCTTGAACAGACCCATAACCAGCGAAGAAATTGAATCGGTTATCAAAAATCTCCCCACAAATAAGAGTCCAGGACCAGATGGCTTCCCAGGGGAGTTCTACCAGACGTTTAAAGCAGAGATAATACCTATCCTTCTCAAGCTATTCCAAGAAATAGAAAGGGAAGGAAAACTTCCAGACTCATTCTATGAAGCCAGTATTACTTTGATTCCTAAACCAGACAGAGACCCAGTAAAAAAAGAGAACTACAGGCCAATATCCCTGATGAATATGGATGCAAAAATTCTCAATAAGATACTAGCAAATCGAATTCAACGGCATATAAAAAGAATTATTCACCATGATCAAGTGGGATTCATTCCTGGGATGCAGGGCTGGTTCAACATTCGCAAATCAATCAACGTGATACATCACATTAACAAAAAAAGAGAGAAGAACCATATGATCCTGTCAATCGATGCAGAAAAGGCCTTCGACAAAATCCAGCACCCTTTCTTAATAAAAACCCTTGAGAAAGTCGGGATAGAAGGAACATACTTAAAGATCATAAAAGCCATTTATGAAAAGCCCACAGCTAACATCATCCTCAACGGGGAAAAACTGAAAGCTTTTTCCCTGAGATCAGGAACACGACAAGGATGCCCACTCTCACCGCTGCTGTTTAACATAGTGCTGGAAGTTCTAGCATCAGCAATCAGACAACAAAAGGAAATCAAAGGCATCAAAATTGGCAAAGATGAAGTCAAGCTTTCGCTTTTTGCAGATGACATGATATTATACATGGAAAATCCGATAGACTCCACCAAAAGTCTGCTAGAACTGATACAGGAATTCAGCAAAGTTGCAGGCTACAAAATCAATGTACAGAAATCAGTTGCATTCTTATACACTAACAATGAAGCAACAGAAAGACAAATAAAGAAACTGATCCCATTCACAATTGCACCAAGAAGCATAAAATACCTAGGAATAAATCTAACCAAAGATGTAAAGGATCTGTATGCTGAAAACTATAGAAAGCTTCTGAAGGAAATTGAAGAAGATTTAAAGAAATGGAAAGACATTCCCTGCTCATGGATTGGAAAAATAAATATTGTCAAAATGTCAATACTACCCAAAGCTATCTACACATTCAATGCAATCCCAATCAAAATTGCACCAGCATTCTTCTCGAAACTAGAACAAGCAATCCTAAAATTCATATGGAACCACAAAAGGCCCCGAATAGCCAAAGGAATTTTGAAGAAGAAGACCAAAGCAGGAGGCATCACAATCCCAGACTTTAGCCTCTACTACAAAGCTGTCATCATCAAGACAGCATGGTATTGGCACCAAAACAGACACATAGACCAATGGAATAGAATAGAAACCCCAGAACTAGACACACAAACGTATGGCCAACTCATCTTTGACAAAGCAGGAAAGAACATCCAATGGAAAAAAGACAGCCTCTTTAACAAATGGTGCTGGGAGAACTGGACAGCAACATGCAGAAGGTTGAAACTAGACCACTTTCTCACACCATTCACAAAAATAAACTCAAAATGGATAAAGGACCTAAATGTGAGACAGGAAACCATCAAAACCTTAGAGGAGAAAGCAGGAAAAGACCTCTCTGACCTCAGCCGTAGCAATCTCTTACTCGACACATCCCCAAAGGCAAGGGAATTAAAAGCAAAAGTGAATTACTGGGACCTTATGAAGATAAAAAGCTTCTGCACAGCAAAGGAAACAACCAACAAAACTAAAAGGCAACCAACGGAATGGGAAAAGATATTTGCAAATGACATATCGGACAAAGGGCTAGTATCCAAAATCTATAAAGAGCTCACCAAACTCCACACCCGAAAAACAAATAACCCAGTGAAGAAATGGGCAGAAAACATGAATAGACACTTCTCTAAAGAAGACATCCGGATGGCCAACAGACACATGAAAAGATGTTCAGCGTCGCTCCTTATCAGGGAAATACAAATCAAAACCACACTCAGGTATCACCTCACGCCAGTCAGAGTGGCCAAAATGAACAAATCAGGAGACTATAGATGCTGGAGAGGATGTGGAGAAACGGGAACCCTCTTGCACTGTTGGTGGGAATGCAAATTGGTGCAGCCGCTCTGGAAAGCAGTGTGGAGGTTCCTCAGAAAATTAAAAATAGACCTACCCTATGACCCAGCAATAGCACTGCTAGGAATTTATCCAAGGGATACAGGAGCACTGATGCATAGGGCCACTTGTACCCCAATGTTCATAGCAGCACTCTCAACAATAGCCAAATTATGGAAAGAGCCTAAATGTCCATCAACTGATGAATGGATAAAGAAATTGTGGTTTATATACACAATGGAATATTACATGGCAATGAGAAAAAATGAAATATGGCCTTTTGTAGCAACGTGGATGGAACTGGAGAGTGTGATGCTAAGTGAAATAAGCCATACAGAGAAAGACAGATACCATATGGTCTCACTCTTATGTGGATCCTGAGAAACTTAACAGGAACCCATGGGGGAGGGGAAGGAAAAAAAAAAAAAAAAAGAGGTTAGAAAGGGAGAGAGCCAAAGCATAAGAGACTGTTAAAAACTGAGAACAAACTGAGGGTTGATGGGGGGTGGGAGGGAGGAGAGGGTGGGTGATGGGTATTGAGGAGGGCACCTTTTGGGATGAGCACTGGGTGTTGTATGGAAACCAATTTGTCAATAAATTTCAGAAAAAAAAAAAAAAATGAATAACCGTTAAAAAATTATAAAAATATAAAAGATAGAAAAGAAAAGAAATGCCCTGAGGTGATTTTCAAAACAAACTTCATGCCTCTACTTTTGCCTAGCTGAATCAAAACATCTGGGGTATGGGGTCAACATATCCTTATTGTCAACAAGTTGCCAGGTGATTTTTTGCATTGGTTCTCAGACTAGCATTTAATAACAAGTATATGACCTAATGTTGTATACCTTTAAAAATATTATTTCTATTATTGTGGTATAGTAAACTGCAAATAAGAGTAATAAACAGTTACTGAGAAGAGTGTAAGTGAGCCTCATCAGTAAAGTTGATTTGCAATAAAAAAAAAGAATGCTATAGCAACACTTTCAACAATAGTCAAATTATGGAAAGAGGCTAACTGTGCATCAACTGATGAATGGATAAAGAAGATGTGCGATATATATATATATACAATGGAATACTACTTGGCAATAAGAAAGAATGAAATCTGGCCATTTGCAGCAGCGTGGATGGAACTGGAGAGTATTACGCTAAGTGAAATAAGTCAGGCAGAGAAAGATAGCTACTATATGTTTTCACTTTATGTGGATCTTGAGGAACTTAACAGAAGACCGTGGGGGAGGGGAAGGGGAAAAAAGTTACAGAGAGGGAGGGAGGCAAACCATAAGAGACTGTTAAGGACTGACCACAAACTGAGGGTTGATGGGGGGGTGAGGGAGAGGGGAAAGTGGGTGATGGGCATGGAGGAGGGCCCTTGATGGGATGAGCACTGGGTGTTGTATGGAAACCAATTTGACAATAAATTATATTAAAAAAAAAAGAAAAAAAAGAATGAATTCTCAAAAATACTTGCCAATCAATTAAGTGCTATCATGGGGCAATAAAATGTGATATAAGCGAGCTTGTGTCATATCTATTATTGAAGATGGTTAGTTATAAAAAAAATAGTTCCAGTACAAATAACAAACAAATATAGGGGGAAAGCAGTGTATTTGTGGTTTAATTTGTGTTTCAGTTTATCCAATTAGAAAGTTGAATTTCATATAATATCCATCAGAATTGTTTAATATTTAAATGAAAGCCTTTGAAAGATTATTTTGTAAAGAAATAATTCTCTGTGATCTTAACAGTTGTACTCTTTATGAATCTTCAAGTTGGAAGAGCCCTGAAAGGTGTTTTAGTCCAATCTCCAGTTGATGCTAGAATTCCTTCTATAACATCCCTGCTGGTGGCCTTCTAGTTGGCACTTAACATCCATTAATGACAGGGAGTTCACTATGTCCCAAATCAATCCATTCCATCTTCAGATAGTTCTCTTTGAGTGTTCCACCTTATAATCAATTGTGTTTCCAAAAAGTAACATGCTTAATTTTTCTGTCATTCACTTATATGTTTAAAAGTGGAGATCACAGCCCTTTTAGTTTTCTATTCTTGGGCCGCTCTTACCAGTTTCTTCAACCACTCTTTATATGATACAGTTCTGCATTCCTTACCCATCCTGGTCACTCATTTAGGTGAACGCTGGTTTATTTACAATCTCCATGAATTCTGGCATCCAGAACTGAATAAAATATTCCAGGTGTTATCTTGCAAGGACAGATAACAGCAAGATTATCACCTCCCTCATTTTAGATATTTTACTCTTATAAATATAATCTAAACTGATAGCAGTTTTTTAATCTGTGGCTAATGTGGAAATATACTGAGTGAATGTTGAGTTCTTACTCTACATTTTTTTTACATGCACTGCTGCTAAGCTATGATCTGTGAGTACCAAGTGAAAACTTCAATGTGCAATTCAAGTTCCCTCTTTTCCCATTTATTTTATCAAATTTTAAAGTTAAAATTAGTATATTGCATCTCTCTTCATTGAAGCTCATTTGTTTATTTCTGTTAGGTACATACAGATTGTATATAGTGGTGATCCTTGTGTCAGATTCACCTTGCAGGATGGGGGAAGCCTTGTGAATTCAATGAGCAGCCAGCCTGGGTCAGAGTGGCGTAACATTTCTACAAAAAAAGATAAGTGAATGGCAAATAAACACATTAAAAAATATTCAACATCACCAATCATCAGAGAAATGCAAACCAAAACCATAGTGAGATACCACGTCACATCCATTAGGATGGTTACTATCTAAAAAAAACAGAAAACAATAAGGTTGATGAGTATGTGGAGAAATTAGAATCTTATCTTGTGCACGGTTGGTGGAAATGTAAAATGGCACAGCTCTATGGAAAACAGTATGGTGGGGTACCTGGGTGGCTCAGTTGGTTAAGCTTCCAACTCCTGGTTTCATCTCAGGTCATGATCTCGTGGTTCGTGGTTTTGAGCCCCGCATTGGGCTCTGTGCTCACAGTGTAAGCCTGCTTGGGATTCTCTCTCTCTTCCTCTCTTTCTGCCACTCCCCCACTTGCACTGTCTATGTCTCTCTCAAAATAAATAAATAAAATTAAATTTAAAAAAAAGAAAGAGAACAGCATGGTGGTTCCTCAAAAAATTAGAAATAGAACTACATATGATCCAGTAACTTCACTTCTGGGTATATTGAAAGTGGGATCTCAAAGAGATACTTGCACACCCATATTCAAAGTAGTATTATTCAAAGCCCCTGGGTGGCTCAGTCAGTTAAGTGTCCCACTCATGATTTCAGCTCAGGTCATGATCTCACGGTAGTGAGATCAAGCCCCATGTTGGGCTCCATGCTGGGTGTGGAGCCTGCTTGGGATTTTCTCTTTCTGTCTCCCTCTGCCCCTCCTCTGCTCGAGAGTGCTCTCTGCCCCTCTCTCCTTCAAAACAAAACAAAGTAGCATTATTCACAATAGCTAAAATATAGAAGCAATGCAAAAGCTTACCAATGGATGAATGGATAAGCAAAATGTGGCATATACAGACAATGGAATATTATTCAGCCTCCAAAATGAATAAAATTCTGACACATGTTACAATATGGATGAACCTTGAAGACATTACACCAAGCAAAATAAGCCAATCACAAAAAGTAAGTCAAATACTGTGTGATTTCCATCTATATGAGGTACCCAGAGTAGTCAAAATCATAAAGACAGAAAGCTGTGGGGAGGAGAAAATGAGAGTTATTGTTAAATAGGCATATAGTTTCAGTTTTACAAGATGAAAAGAGCTGTGGGGATTGATGGTGGTGATAGTTGCTCAATAAACTGAATAAACTCAATAAACCACTGAACCACAGACATAGAAGGGGTTAAAATGGTAAATTTTATGTTATGTGGGGTTTTTTTTCACCACAAGAAAAAAAAAGAAAAAAAATTCATTACGGGCAAATTCAAAAGGCAAGAGAAAAACTGGGAGAAAAGCCACATTGAGCACATACATATTCAGCAGACACAGGTGGATTTTTATCTTGGTAAATCTGAAATAACAATTTGCAGACTAAGGCTGAAAATCTCTAAAATTCTTAAAGCCACACACTGCTAGTAAGGTGATTAAGATGACAATACAAGCTCTTCGTATTTTTCCCCCATGAAGTAGACTCGTATCTTAAGTGGTATCTACTTATTGGACAGGGGGCAGGAGTGGAATGTTTATTCAAGTCTTTTGCCCATTTTTAAATTGAGTTGTTTGGTTTTTTTGTCGTTGAGTTTTAGGAGTTCTTTATTCATTCTGGAAATGTTCTCCCAATCTTTCTCTGGCCTTTTGACTTTGCCTATGATAATTTTTGATATATGAAAATTTTCATTTTTATTTAGTTAAATGTATTCTTTTCCTTATAATTAATTTTGTGTATTGTTTAGGAAAATCTTGTCTATGCCTATGTAAAAATATATTATCTTATATTTTCTGCTTATGGTTTTAGATGGGGTTTTTCATATTTGCATCTTTAATGGATATGGGATTTATTTTTGTGAATGGTACAGTTGGAGATCTAATTTATTTTTTCCAAATGGATTGCCTGGTCTCCAAAAATTATCTAATGACTAGCTTTTCCTTTCTTTAACTAATGACTATGAAATGCCATATTGATTATATTGTAAATTCCTACAGATTTTTAAAAATTAAAGTATAGTTTATACACAATGTTAAAAAAAAGATTCACTTTGCAGCCTGCTATCGACTGAATGTTTGTGTCCCAACAAAATTCAAGTGTTGAAGCCTAAACTCCCAATATGACTCTTTTTAGAGATAGGGCATTTATGGAGGTAATTAAGGTTAAATGAGGTCATAAGGGTGGGGCCCTAATACAATAGGATTATTGTCTTTATAAGAGAGACATCAGAGAGCTTATTCTTTCTCTGTTCTCTATGTGAGGACACAGAAAAGGCAGCCATGGGGCGCCTGGGTGGCTTGGTCGGTTAAGCGTCCGACTTTGGCTCAGGTCACGATCTCACGGTCCGTGAGTTCAAGCCCCGCGTCGGGCTCTGTGCTGACAGCTCAGAGCCTGGAGCCTGTTTCAGATTCTGTGTCTCCCTCTCTCTCTGCTCCTCCCCTGTTCATGCTCTGTCTCTCTCTGTCTCAAAAAAAAAAAAAAAAACGTTAAAAAAAAATTAAAAAAAAAAAAAAAGAAAAAGCAGCCATCTAGAATCCAGAAAGAGAGCTGTCATCAGAAACCAACCATGCTGGCACCTTGATCTTGAACTTCCAGCCTCCAGAACTGTAAGAAAATAAATTTCTGCTGTTTAAGCCAGTCAGTATGTAGTAATTTGTTTCAGCATCCTAAGCAGACTAACATAGAGCCTCAGCCTAGCATAGTGCTTGGCACATTATCAGAGCTTAATGGAAGTCTGGTTATTTGAACAAAAGATGGACATTGTCTAGAAACAGCACAGAAAGTTAAAATTGTTTTACTTGTAGTTGTTTCATCTTAACTATTTCTCAGTAATATGTGACCTCTTATTGGTCATATTGAAGCCAGTTTAGAATCCTAAATCATACTCAAAAGACCTTTCTCACAAACCTTTTCCATACTCTTGTTTGTCAATATGAAAATGATTGAGTTCATAATTGGGAAGACAATAGTACCGATCAGAATAATAACACCATGGTAAATTAATCTGGTTGGTATTCTAAAGTCCCATAGGTACATCACAGTGTAGCATAGTAGAGATTGTGGCTGTTAGTTAAAAGAGGCAGGTGTTGTATGGAAAACAATTTGACAATAAATTATATTTTAAAAAAAGGCAGGTGGAAATCCGATGCTGGATGAGATCATCAGATTGATAAAAAGCAAGTGATTTCATGATGAATTTTAGGTCTTATTATAACAGCAAAGGGAAACTAGAAATTCAGAACAATGATGAAAGAGTTTCACCTCTGATATGGCAAGGAAAGTTCTTACCCTCACATAGATAACAACTATAAATTCTGGACAAAATACAAGAAACAGTGTCTTAAAAGTTCTGTAGAGTGGACAAAAGCAAGCAGATGGAGCTAACACTTGGAAAAGGGGGATAACATAGGATAAGTTATCTATTTTCATTACTTTTTAGCCTTAGAGACATATGCAGTCAGTACCATGTGGAAAAGACAGAATTCTAGTAGAGAACCCACAGTCCTTCTGTCTTGAAGAATCACACCACAAAGTTGGGACAAATACTGACATTGAAAGGTGAAAGGAAAATCCCATAAAGGGATTTTGTATTTAATCTCTGCCAAAATCTCTGGGTGAACCCTGAACTGTATCTGTATAGAGAAGACTTCAAGAAGAACAGTCAAGGATAAGATAATTTAATCAAAATGTAATCTGTCATCAAAACGACAGAGATCAAAGTTTGAATCCAAATAGGTTAATACCTGCTAAAACAAAAATACTGATCTTCTTCAGAGGAATATGAAATAATTTAGAATCTCCACAACATAATATGTGTTCATAGTACAACCTAAAATTACTTGACACACAACCAGAAAAATGTGACCTAGGAAGAAGAGAAAAAATAATAAAAGGGACCAAGTTTAAGATGATCCAGATGTTAGATTATCAGAAAAAGATTTTTAAGCTATTATTATATTCATTCTCAATGACAAAAAGGAAAATACACTTATAAAGAATGAAAAATATCTCATTATAATTGTAAATCATCAAAAATTATAAGAAAGAACTAAATGGAAATTCCAGAACTTAAAAAGACAACGTTTGAAATATAAAAATTCACTGAAGCACAATAACATAGAAAAGAGACAGTAAACTTGGTGATAGATTAATAGACAGTATCCAATATAAAGAAGAGAGAAAAACTGAGGAACAATGAACAGAATCTTAATTCTATGGAGTGCCAGGTGAAGAAGGTGCAGAAACTATATTTGGGGAAAATAGTACCCCAAAATTCCCACAATTTGATAAAAGGCATAAATTTAGAGATTCAAAAATTTCAATGAACTAAAAGCAGAATACATACCAAGAAAACCACTCCTATGTATCTTGAAAGCCACCAGAGAAAAATGACACATTACATAAAGATGAATAATTCAAATGACCATGGATTTCTAATCAGAAACTGTGGAGACCAGATGAGAGTAAGATGACATCTTAAAAAACTAAAACACAAAAGCAAACAATCAACAAGAAGTTTACATCAAGTAAAAATGTTCCTCAAGAATGCAGGCAAAAATAAAAATATTTCCACACATGAGAAAACTAAGGAACTTAGTCATCAGCAGACCTACGCTACAAGAACTGATAAAGGAATTTCTACAAACAAAAAGGAAATAATACTGATTGGAAACTCAGATACTCTGGAAGAAATAAAGATTATTGGGAAGGATAGAAATCTTAGTAAATATAAAATACTTTTTTTCTCTTAATCAAAAGATACAGGAAATTCTTAATTGCAGCCTTAACATGTAAAAAGCTTGGCAGTTGTCTTGCCATCCTTACAATAAGAAAATGCTGGACAAACATAAAAGCAATTACTTTCCTTGGACTCAGAAGATTGAGGTAGCAGGGAAACCAAACATCTCAAAATTTGGAGTGACAGATGCATCAGATATGCTTACCTGGAGAAGACCTGCTACAAGCCATCAGCAGTAGGACTGCTTAATTCACTAATATTATGAAAAATTTGTTGGAGATTAAGGGTGGACTAGTGTGGGAGTGAAAAACTCCAGGAAGATACAAACATAAGGGTCTCCGTATATTTTGTGTATTTTTCCTCTAGGAAACCCATAATATTCTCACAGTCAAGATCAGGAAAAATCCTCTAGTGGCTTTGTCATGGAGAGGGGGAAAAGAAAAAATATATATGGAAAAATTGTGGGACATCAAAAAGAGTAATATACATATGACTGGAATACCAGAAAGAAAGAGAAAACAGAACAGAAGAAGTATTTGAAGCATTGATGGCTACAAACTTTGCAAAAATTGAAGATAACAAACCATAGATTTAGGAAGCTCAGAGAACACAAGCAAGATAAATACTAAGTTTGCACGTGCGCTCACGTGCACACACACACACACACACACACAGAGGCATATCATACTCTAACTGAAGAATGAAAATACTAAAAGGAAATCTTGAATGAAGCCAGAAGGGGAAATCAAAACCTTACAGAAATAAAAAAAGATTATAAGTGAATACTATGACATTTGTATGTAAACAAATTAGATTATCTGAATGAAATGGACAAATTCCCAGAAACAGGTTACCAAAACTGACTTATGAAGAAATAGAAGATCTGAACAGACATATAACAATTAAAGAGATTGAATTAATTATGAAAATCTCCAAAGAAAAGAAATCTCAGAAACAGAGAGCTTTACTGGTGAATTTTACCAAACATTAAAAAAAATTTAACACCAAATCCTTCACAACACTTTCAAAAAATAGAAGACAAAAGAACACTTCCCAATTCATTCTGTAAGGCCAGTATTAACCCAAAACCAAATCAAGCAAAGACATCATAAAGAAACAAACCTGACATCATAAAGAAACAAACCTACAAATAAATATTCCTAATAAATCTAGATGCAAAAATCCACAACAAAATAGCAAACTGAAAAGGATTATAAATCACCACCAAGGAGAATTTATCCCAGAAATGAATGGTTGGTTTAACATGCAAAAATCAACCTAGTAAACCATTGATTAAATGGCAAAAGCTACAAGACCATTTCAGTAGACACAGTAAGAGCATTTGACAAGATCAATCACCCTTTCACGATAAAAAAAAAAAAAAAACTCAATAGTCTAGGAATAGAAAGGGTAGATACTTATACCACAGAGAAAAATTAACTCAAAGTACATCCTAGATCTAAATTTAAAGAGCCAAATTGAAAAATTTATAGAAAAAATTGAGAAAATCTTCATAGTCTTCGTTAGGCCAAGGTTTCTTAGACATAATGCCAAAGATGTGATCCATAATTGAGAAAACTATTTATAAATTACATTTCCTCAAAATTAACATTCCAGCTTTAAAACACACTAAGAAAATGAAAAGACAAGCCTGGACTAGAGGAAAATATTTGCAAATCATAAATCCACTAAAGCACTTTGTTCCAGTATATATGAAGAACTGTTATAACTCAATAATAAGAAGACAACACAATTAAAGACTTGGATAATGATTTAAATAGACGTTTCCCTAAAGAAAATAAACAAGTGGCTTCTAAGCACATGCAAAAATGCTGACTAGCATTAGTCATTATGGGGATACAAAATGAAACCATGATAAAATACCAATATCTAGAGGATACACATCCTCTAGAATATATGTTACAAAAAGGATGCGCTATACCAAGTGCTAATATGGATGTGGAGAAATTAGAATACTCATACATTCCTAATGAGAATGCAAAATGGTACACTTATTTTGGAAACCAGTATGGCAGTTTCTTTTACATGTAGCTTAAACTTATAATCTACCTGAGCAATTCCACTCATAAGCATCTACCCAAGAGAAGTAAAAAAGATATGC
The DNA here is from genome assembly GCF_022837055.1 of Prionailurus viverrinus. NCBI lineage: Eukaryota > Metazoa > Chordata > Mammalia > Carnivora > Felidae > Prionailurus > Prionailurus viverrinus. Next base: position 101,679,643 of record NC_062579.1, read on the forward strand.
TGAGACAAAGCATGTACAGCAATGTGCATAGCAGCATTGTTCACAATAGGCCAAAACTGGCAGCATTGTAAGTATCTGTCATTTGGTGAATGCTTTTTGGCAATTTAAACATTGGACTACAGATACATATTATAACATGGGTGCACTTCAATAATATTAAGTGAAAGAAGCAATATAAAAAAGTTACATACATATGATTCTGTTCATAGGAAAAACCTAGTAAAAAGGTAAATTTTTAGTAACAGAGAGCTGATCATGGTTGTCTAAGGTTAGGATTAACTGTAATCCTAAAATTATATAGACAGCTAGGATTAACTATAAATGAACATAAGGGAACTCAATTTTTAGGGGGATAAAATATTCTAAAACTGGATTGTCACAATGAGAACACAATTGTATACATCTAATGAAATAACTGAATTGTTACATACACATACACTGAGGGAATTTTATGGTATGTAAATTAAACCTCAACAGAACTGGAAAAAGATCAGAAGATATTATAAATAACATTATGCCAATAAATTTGGCAGAGTCCTTCAAAACAGAACTTACCAAAATTGACTGAAGTTGAACCTGATAGAAGAAAATTTGAATATTCCTAAATCTATTTTTTAAATTGAAGTATCAAAAACCTTTCTACAGTGAAACTCCACGGCCATATGGTTTAATTGTGAATCCTATCAAAACATTAAGGAATGTTATTTATACAAACACTTTAACATAATAGAAGAAGGCACATAACCAAACTCATTTTATGAGAGCAACTTAACTCTGGTACCAAAACCTGCAAACACATTATAAATAAATGAGAAGTACTGATAAATATCCCCTATGAATATACATACAAAAGTCTTTGACAAAATATTAACAATCAAATCCATCAATGTATGAAGAAGATAATATATCATTACAAGTATAACTTATCCCAAGAATGCAAGATGTATTTAACATTCAAAAAGTAATCATTTACTCAGTACATTTAGAGACCAAAAGAGAAAAGAAATAATGATTTTAATGGATGCAGATCTTTGACAAAATTAAACATAAATTCATTATAAATAGGAATAGAAGATAATGTCATCAATTTGATAAAAAATGTGTCTTTAAAAAATCTATAGATAACATCTTATTCATTGCTAAAACATTGAATGCTTTGCTATTAATATTGGGAAAACCAAGATGTCTGCTCTCACAACTATTATTCAACACTGTCTTGAAAGTCCTACTAATTGCAATAAAACAAGATAAAAACACAAGGCATAAAGATGAGAAAGGAAAATGCAAAACTGTCTCTATTTGCAGATGACATGATTATTTACATAGAAAGTCCTAAGGAACCTATAAAATATCTAATAGAACTAATAGGTGAATTTAGCAATGTCCCAGGACTCAAGGCTACTACACAAAACCAATTGCATTTATAAATTGAACATTGTATCTTAAAATAACAGATTTGCATGCAAGTGTAATAAATAATATGAAAAAATCTAAGATATCCTTTACCTACTTTCCCATGGTAAAATCTTGCAAAACTATACAACAATGTCAAAACCAGGATATTGACATTGACACAAAACAGTTTCATCTCAACAGGATCATTCCTGATGCCATACTCACTTCTGTACCTCTTTCCCCATCCTTGACCTCTGGCAACCATTGACCTGTTTTTCATTTCTATAATGCTGTACTTTCAAAAATGTTACCTAGATTTTTACAGTATATTACTTCTCATGTTTGGTTCATTTCATTCAGCATAATTCCCTGGAAATTTGTCAAAATGTTTGCATTTTCTATTATTTGCTCTCTTTTTTAAAGTTTATTTATTTTGAAAGAGCAAGAGGGGGGAGGGGCAGAGAGAGGAGAGAGAGAGAGAATCCCAAGCAGGCTTCTGCACTGTCAGCATGGAACCCAATGTGGGGCTCGAACTCATGAACCACGAGATCATGGTCTGAGCTGAAATCAAGAGTCAGATGCTTAACTGAACCACTCAGGTGCCCATATAGTTTGCTCTTTTTATTTCTGAGTAGTATTCTATAGTATGGAGGTACCACAGTTTGTTTATCCACACATCCATTAATGAACATCTTGGCTGCTCCCAATTTTTAGCTATTACAAAAAAGCTACTAAAAATAGCTATGTTTAGGTTTCTGTGTAAATGGATCTTCTTGTTTCTCTGTTATAAATGCCTCAAATTTTCTGGCTTGTATGGTAGATGCATGTTTAGTTTTATAAGAAACTGCTTGCTTGCCAGAGTTGTTAGGCCCTTTTCATTCCTCTTACCAACATATGAGTGGTCAAGTTCCTCTGCACTCTCATCAGCAGTTGATATTGTCACTATATTTTATTCTGGCCATTCTGATAGTTGTGTAATAGCAACTCATGGGGTCCCCAATGGTTAATGATATCCAACATCTTACATGTGCTTTTTGGTCATCTCTATATCCTCTTTGGTGAAATACCTATCCATGTGTTTTGAACATTTTGTAATTAGATTGATTTTTTAAAGGGGGAGTTCTTTTTACATTCTAGATGCTAGTTCTTTGGTATATGGTTTGCAAATGGTTCCTCCTGATCTCTACCTTGTTCTTCATCCCCTTAACAGTGACTTTTGCAGAGTAAATTTAAAAATTTTGATACTGTCCAATTTATCAGTTTTTCTTTCTTTGGGTCATATTTTTGTTGTCAAGTCTAAGAATGATTTGCTTAGCCTTATATTTTGAATATTTTATCCTATGATTTTTTCTAAAAGTTTTATAATTTTACATGTAATATTTATATCCATAATTTATTTTGGGATTTGTAGAAGGCATGAGGTTTAGGTCAAGATTCCTTATTTACTTATTTGTTTATTTACTTACTTATTTGTTTATTTATTTTTTGCTTACTGATGTCCAATTGTTTCAACACAACTTCTTGAAAAGGCTATATTACCTCCACTGAATTTCTTTCGTACTTTTGTCAAAACTCATTTGGCATATTTGCATGAGTCTATTTCTGGGTTCTTTATTTTGTTCCACTGACCTATATGTCTATCCCATGGAATTTATTAATGTCACAGGATACAATATTACTATAAACATCAACTGCATTTTTGTATAACATCCCCCCCCCAAAAAAAACTTTGGAAAATGAAATAAAAAAGCAATTCTATTTGCAATAAGTCACAGTAAATTTAACAAAATGTGCAAGAACTCTACACCAGAAAGTATAAATTCTTAAGAAATACTAAATAGGGGCGACTGGGTGGCTCAGTAGGTAGAGCGTCCGACTTCGGCTCAGGTCATGATCTCACAGTTCGTGAGTTCGAGCCCCGCCTCGGGCTCTGTGCTGCCAGCTCGGAGCTTGGAGCCTGCTTCGGATTCTGTGTCTCCCTCTCTCTCTGCCCCTTCCCCGCTCATGCTCTGTATCTCTCTATCTCTCAAAAATGAGTAAACATTAAAAAAATTTATAAAAGAAATACTAAATAAAATACTAAATAAAATATACCATATTTATGGTTTAGAAGACTTTGTTAAGAAATAATTTCTCTGAAAATTGATTTACAGATTCAACACAACCACAATCAAAATATCAGTAGACCTTGTTATACAAATTGACAAATCAATCATAAAGTTAATATGAAAACTCAAAAGACCTAGAAAAACCAAAGCAGTATTGAAAAAGAACATAACTGAAGAACATACATCACTTGATTTAAAGACTTAATATTAAGGTACAATAATCAAGAGTGTGGTACACATGTTAGGAGTGATAGATACATTATCTGAATAGAACAGAAAATGCAGAAAGCAACCAAAACTTATATGATCATGTGATTTTTGACAAAAGTGCCCAAGCAATCTGGTGAGAGAAAAGAATTATTTTTTTTTTGGTTTTGCTTTGATTTGCTTTTTAACAAATGGTACTAGAACAACTAGACATCCATATGGGAAAAAGTGAAAAAACTTTTGTGACAGCATATACAAAAATTCCATGTGTAAAAACAATTAGTATCAAACTTTTTGTCATAGTATACACAAAAGTTAATTCTAGATGTATCATAGGCTTAATGGTAAAGTTGAAACCATAAAGATTTTAGAAAAAAATTTGAGAGGGTATCTTTGTTACTAAGTATGTAGGCAATAGTTTCCTATACAGGTCACAGAAAGCAATAACAATATAGATAGAGTCCATCAAAATTAAAAACTGATGCTCATCAAAGTACATTGTTTACAAATAGAAAAGTCATATACTAGAAGAAACTAATATATATATATATATATATATATATATACCTTAAATGCTACTATTCGGAATATAAATTACCAAAATACTACTACAATTCAATAATTAGGGGACCAAAAAAGCAATTTAAAAATGGACAGAAGTTGTGCATCCACTTGGAAAACTGGTAGTTTCTTATAAAGTTAACCATAATGTTACCGTATGGCCCAGCAATCACACTCCCTGTGCATGAAGGTATGAAGTGCTTCCTTCCTTCCTTCCTTTCTTTTTCTTTCTTTTTCTTTATTCTTTCTTTCTTTCTTTCTTTCTTTCTTTCTATTTATTATTGGAGATATAATGATCTCCCCAAATTGGAAACAATCTAGATGTATTTCAAGGGGTGAATGGAGTACCATGGAATTTTACTCAGTAATCGAAATTAACAAAGGATTGATTCATGCAATGACATGGATGAATCTTAACTTCATTTTTCTAGGTGAAAGTCACATGACCACAAAGGTTACATAGATCTATTTATATGTATAAATCTATTTATAGGATATTCTGAAAAAAAGTAAAACTGTAGGCCATAAAACAGATTTGTATTTTCTAGGAGTTGGGAGAGGGCTAGGAGTTGACTACAAAGCCGTCACACAAGACAATTTTCAGGGTCATGGAAATATTCTATATAGTACTATAGTTGTGGATGCATGACTATGCATTTGTCAAAACCCATACAATTTTACCCCATGGAGAGTGACTTACTGTATGCAGATTAAAAAAAAAAATCAAGCAGGATGTCTGGGAAACCCAGTATGGAATGAAGATTATGGCAAATGAATCTAATTCTATTACAAGTATGGTATAACTTCACTGGAGGAGGTAGAGACCAAAGGAGCTGACAATAAATTTGGAAAAGTTATTTGTCTAGATACTGTTTTAAAGATAAGGAAAAAAATACCTGTACACAAACACTGTACTGTAGTTGGTAAGTATACTTCTTACAGCAGTATGATTCAGCAATTCTGAAACTCTATTATGACTATACTAGGGTAGAAAAAAATAAGCCAGTGTATTATAGATAGTGAGAGCCAGATTTCTCTATCAAAGAAGTTACACATAAGCACTGAGGGTGTATTAGTTTTCTATTATTGCCACAATAAATTATCGCAACCTTGGTGGTTTAAAATAATGCTAATTTGTTATATTAGAGTTTTATAAACTAAAATTCCAACATGGGTCTCAATGAGCTAAAATGAAGGTGTTAGCAGGCTGCATTCTTTTCTGGTGGCTATAGGCATAATCTGTTTCCTTGCCCTTTTCCACTTCTTGAGGCCACTCATATTCTTTTCCTCAATCTTCAAGGCCAGCGATGTTGCATCTCTCTGTGTCTTTCTCGCATAGTAACATCTCCCTCTGACTCCCTCTCTGGCCTCCCTCTTCTACCTGTAAGAACTCTTTTGATGATATTAGGCCCTCTCAGATAACCTAGGATAATATCCATATATAAGGTACCTGATTAAAAACCTTAATTCTATCCACAACCTTAATTCGCCTATGCCATGTAGGGCACATATTCACTGGTTTCAGAGATTAGGAGTGGACATCTATTGAGGGGTACATTATTCTTCCTACCACAGGAGGATTAATAAAATAAATGTGTAGTGTTGGATTAGAGTCAGAAATATCAGATAAATTCATGTTTATTTTAACATGTACACAGATATGGGCACCCGGGTGGCTCAGTCAGTTAAGTGTCCATCTCTTGGTTTTGGCTCAGGTCATGATCTCACAGTTTTTGAGTTTGAGCTCTGCATCAGGCTTTGTTCTGGCAGTGCAGAGCCTGCTTGGGATTCTGTCTCTCCCTCTCTCTCTTCCCCTTCCCTGCTCATAATCTCTCTCTGCCACAAAATAAATAAATAAAGGTAAAAAACATGTACACAGATATAGAATAAAATATAGATATGTGTGTATATACATAGATTTTCTAGTTCTGTCCACCAAGAGGGCCTAGAAATAATACCACCCCAGTAGGAGCAAGCACACCTAGGCACAGCTCTTGTTTTCTAAACACCATTCTCCAATAAAAACAACCAGGGCTTCTTGAAGAAATGGATGATTCTAGGGCTGGGGCAGGTAAAATACAAGATGAAGCTAGAGTATCTTGTAGTGCTGGGAAGTGCTTTTAAAAAACTCCAAAACAATAGGCTTATGTCAAAAGGATGTAGAACCCAACCTGGAAAAGTTCCCAATGGCTGAAGCTGGAGAAATTGGAGCCACAATAAAATAATATTATTGTATTTTAACTCAAAGATTACTGATATAAATAAATAATTGAATAATTTGTATTACAGGAGAATTCCAATAAAATAGAAGGAATGAAGGAAATAGAAAATTACCATTAGAATAGTACAACAATTTCTGTAGGTGAGATGTACTGATAATTGCCAAGATTAGTGAGTGAAACCTTAAGGATAAATGGGACATTTGCATTTCCCTCAAATATTATAAATTTCTGTGGTTAAGATATATTTACAAATTTCTTGGTACTCCTCCCTCTAGGAGATAGAATTTAATTCTCCTCCATTAAATATGGGCTAGACTTAGTGACTTGCTTATATCAGAAAGACTATGAAGTATAACCGAGTATGTATGTATGTACTATGTGCGTAACTTCACAGTAAAAAACCTAGAAGACACCACCTTGGCCAAGTGCCCAAAGCTAACATCACCAGTGTTATATCATGTACCCCCTGATATCAGGAACTGAGAAAGGCACTTTGCCTCTGTGGTATTCTTTTTCTTAACATATGACCCCAGTCTAATCTTGAGAAAACATCAGACAAGGCCAAATTAAGGGACATGGCACAAAATAACTAACCAACATTCCTCAAATGTGCCAGGGTTATGGAAGACAAGGAAGGACAAAGAACCTGTCAGATTGGAGGAGACTAAGGAGGTATGACAAGCAAATACAATGTGGCATTCTGCATTTGATTCCAGGACAGAAAAAAGGACATCAGTGCAAAAACTGGAATCCTAATAAAGTCTGTAGTTTAGTTAATAGTAATGTTACCAATGTTAATTTCGGTAAATGTGTCATGGTTATGGAATGTATTAACGTTAGAGGAAGCTGGATAAAGATTATACAGAAACTCTCCATAGTATTCTTGCAAGTCTTCTATAAATCTAAACTTATTTTAAATTATTTTTAAGTGGGCAAAAGATCTGAACAGATATTTTACAAAGACAAATATACGAATGGCCAATACATGTGAAAAAGTACTCAGTATCATTAGTCATTGGAGAAAGGCAAATTAAAACCACAATGAGATAATCAATACACACCCACCTGAACAGTTAAAATTAAGAAAACTGTCAACACCAAATGTGGGAAACGATGTGGAGCAATCAAAGCTTTGCTACATTTGATTGGGAGTATAAAATGATATAATTTTAGAAAATGGTCCTGTGATTTCTTACAAAACCAAATTAACTTAATACCGAGCAATTGCACTCCTACATATTTACTCAATATAAACAAAATATATGCCCATTTAAAAATTTTACATGAACTTTCATAGAAGATTTAACCATAATAAGGTACCACAATTCCAGATTTCAAGTTATACTACAAAGCTGTAGTAATCAAAATAGTATGGTACTGGCACAAAACTACACACATAGATCAAAGGAATAGGATAGAAAGCCCAGAAAGAAACCCATGATTATATAGTCAATTAATCTTCGACAAAAGAGGCAAGAGTATGCATTGGGAAAAAGTTTTTCAACAAATGGTATTTGGAAAATTGGACAGCTACATGCAAAAGAAGGAAACTGGACCAATTTTTTATACCATACACAAAAATAAACTAAAAATGGATTCAAGACCTAAATGTGAGACCTGAAACCATAAAAAATCCTAGAAGACAGCACAGGCAGTAATTTCTCTGACATCAGCTATAGCAACATTTATCTAGATATGTCTCCTGAGGCAGGGGAAACAAAAGGAAAAATAAATTGTTGGGACTGCATCAAAATAAAAAAGCTTCTGCAGAACAAAGGAAATATTCAACAAAACCAAAAGACAACCTACCGAATAGGAGGAGATATTTGCAAATGACATATCTGATAAAGGGTTAGTATCCAAAATATATAATGAACTCTGCAATTCAACACCAAAAGAATAAACAATCCAATTAAAAATGGGCAGAAGACATGAACAGACATTTCTCCAAAGAAGACATACAGATGACCAACAGACACATGAAAAGATGATCAACATCCCTCCTCATCAGGTAAATGCAAATGGAAACCACAATGAGTTATGACCTCATACCTGTCAGAATGGCTACAATCAAGACAAGAAACAAGAAGTGTTGACAAGGATGTGGAGAGAAAGGAATCCTCTTGTGTTGTTGGTGGGAATGCAAATTGGTGCAGCCACTGTGGAAAACAGTATGGAGGTTTCTCAAAAAGTCAGAAATAGAACTACCCTATGATCCAGTAATTGTAGTAGTATTTACCCAAAGAATACAAAAACACTAATTTGAAAGGATATATGCACCCCTATGTTTATTGCAGCATTATTTACAATAGCCAAGTTATAGAACAGCCCAAATGTCTCTCGATAGATGAATGGATAAAGAAGATATGGTATATATACAATGGAATATTATTCAGCCATAAAAATGAATGAAATCTTGCCATTTGCAACAACATGGATGGAGCTAGAGAATATAATACTAAGTAAAATAAGTCAGTCAGAGAAAGACAAATACCATATGATTTCACTCAGAAGTGGAATGTAAGAAACAAAATGAACAAAGGAAAAAAAGAGAGAGAGAGAAACCAAGAAACAGATTCTTAAATATAAAGAACAAACTCATGGTTACTGGAGGGGATGTGGGTGAAGGGATGGGTAAAACAGGTGATAGGGATTAAGAGTATACTTAACATGATGAGCACTGAGTAATGTATGGAATTATTGAATCACTATATTGTACACCTGAAACTATATAACGCTGTATGTTAACTATACTGGAATTAAAATTAAAAAATTAATACAATTTTAAAAAAGATTTAACCATAATAGCCCAAAACTGGAAACAACCCAGGGGTCTATCAATATGAGAATGGATAAACTTTGCCATATTAATAAAATTAAGCATTACAATAATAAGAAACAAACTACAGACTACACGGAACAATATATATGAATCTCAAAAACATTATTTTGTGTAAAGAAAACTTCACATACAAAAGTACTTTCTATCTTATTACATGCATATGAAGTTCCAGAGCCTACAAGATTAACTTATTATAGGAAAACATCAGAACAATGTTTGTTTCTGGAGGGATGGGGCAAAGATTGACTGGGTTAGGGAATGAGAGAATTCTGGGATAATGGTAACATTTTATATTTTTAAAGGCATTGAAGTTACACACACGTGTGCATTTGTAAAATGTCTTCAAATGTGGCTTTAAAGCTTTTGTACTTCAGTGTATATAAAATTTACATCAAAAGAAAGTCTATAAACAAATATTTATCTCTGATTAATGATATACATTCTGAAGAATTTAGGTATGAATGTATTAATGTTTGCAGTTTACTTTGAAATGTGTCAAACAATAAGATGGATTGATGGATGAAGAGGGAGTCAGATGCATATCTGACGAAGCAAGTATAGTAAAATGTTAATAGTAGAATTTTGGTTGTGGAATTTTAGGTGTTCATTTTTAAATATGTTCAACTTTGTTCTGAAAATTATGAAGAAACTTATATTAAAATTTTGGAAAAATACATAGTTATTAAATTAACAATTTCAGTTGAATGGTATACATAAAACATCAAAGAAATAATGTTCAGGGCCATCGCTTTAATAAAACAGAGTACATTTTGGACATGTTGCTATTAAAACAAAATAAAAATTTGGCACCTAAATAATTGTCAAGCTGGAATTAAGAAGACACATAAGCCATGAAATGTTTACTAGCTGGATGCCAAAGTCTTGGTGTCAAAGTGGCTGAAGGTGAGAGTGTTTAAAGTTGTTACAAACTTAAATGGTAACCAAAGACATTATGGTCATTGGACATTTAATTATTACCAAGCTACTGCTATGTGCTGGCTAGCTGTTATATCCTGAGAAAGAAATTACTTCATGGGACAAAAAGGGGCAGAATAAGTGAGACAGTGCTGAATTGGTAACAGATATTCAAAAGGATAAAGAAGGGTTAGAGTAGCACAGAAGAGAGCAAAGGCTGTAGTTGTTCGATATCACTATCGGGATCTTGACATTGTGTCCCAGAATCCCAAGGAAGTCACATTGCAAAGACAAGGAACTCCAACCCATGGAGATTCCCACATCCTAGGAAAGCAAGTTCCATGGCCCTTGCCAGACTTGCTTTTTCCTTACTTGGCACATTCTAGAGTAGTGGTTCTTAACTAAGGGAGTTCCATCTATTAGAATGTGTTTGGAAAATTGTGGAGATATTTTGGCTGTCACAATGTTTGGAAGGTGCTATCGACATTTAGTGGATGGAGGCCAGTGATGCTAGTTGTTCTGAAATGTGTGGGATAATGCCATATAATAAACAGTTATTCTGTATCCCACACAGTTTTCAAAATATTCTAGCAAGCTTTATTAATATAGATGAGAAAAAATAATATAGGTGAAAAAAAAACATTTGTAATTATCTGAATTTTGTCTTACCTCAACAGTAGCTTTTATTGTACTGTTTTCCTGTTATTTATATTTTACTTTCTTACATGTAATGGCTCCCAATCCTCTTACTTTTCTTAAATATAAACTTATTCACTTTAAGTTGGTGCAATCATGTATATCATTATGCTGTCTGATGTAGTCATGCCATTGCATTTATATATTGAAATAAATATCATTTTATTGTAAATTACTTTCCTTTCATTTCTCATTCATATTTCAGTTAGGTCATTATATTTATTTTTTTTGAAATTATATATGTAGGTAGGTTATATTATCTATGAACTTCATTTCAAGATAGTGAAGGGGGAGTCACAAAATATTTGTTATCAAGAGGGAGTATTAGGTCTCATAGGAATGAAAACCACTGATCTAGTGCTAAGAAGGCAAGATGAATATGGATAATAAGTAAGGCTTGAGGTTGTTGAAATCCTGGCTCATTATTACCAAAGTAGAAGGAACAAATCATCAGTATGAGTGAACCACTAGAGCAGAAAGTTTCTGCCTAAAGGAATCATTACTAGTGTGTGTCAGGCTCTTTTCTCCAGCTTGCCATTTCATGCTCACAACAACCCTATAAGATAGGTACTGTTATCCCCATTTTTCGGCTGAGGTCATTGGACTTGAAAAAGATGAAGTAAGTTGCTCAAGTTCTCTTAATCATTGAGTGGCAGAGCCTTAGAGTAGAGCTCAAGTCTTTCTGATGCCAAAGACACATGTTTTCTATTATCTTAGGCTCTCTAAGAGCAAGCTGGAGAAGAAAGTGCTGGACATCCCCATCCCTCTACAGAATAATCAGTCCATGAAGATACATGAGTGAGGATCTTACAGCATTTTTTGAGAGCTTCAAGCTGTGCTAAGAAATCATAAAATAATAACACAGAAACCCCTGTCAATGAATTTCTAACCTAATTGGATACATAAAATGTATGATATGTACAAGGTTAAATTAGAGGAAGGAGAGAAAATGGTGATAGCTGGAGGAATAGCAAGGACAGTTGTGTATGTGTGCGTGAGAGAGAGAGAGAGAGAGAGAGAGAGATATGTCCCATGTGTGTCTGAAGGAAATTTCAACAAAGATGTACTGACTGCCCACTATGTGCATGGTAAAAAACAAAAAGAGATTGAAGACCTAATGAAATGATGGGGCAGGAAACCAGTCTTTGAGGAGGTGGGAAGAGATGGGGCCAGAGCACAGGTGTAAGGGCACACCTATTTGTCAGAGTCCGGAGGCCCACAGGAGAAGGGGATTGCAAAAGGAAAGAAATGTGGGAGGCAGAGTATGGAATCACCAGCCAGCCCTGCTCTGCAAAGGCCAGGATGAAGTCATCCTTACTGATTGAGCAACAGTCAATAGAGGAGGGGTAAGTTGAGAGGCTGAAAGACCAGAAAAGGTTTGGGACATGCTGTGGGCATAAATAAAGCCAAAGAATCAACAATAGATGAATAAAAGATTGTGGAGCTGCCTGCAGGGCTCTGGTGAAGTTAAGCTGCAGGGATTTATGCATTTGTTGATTATCCACTTTGAGCGCTACCCATAGTAAATACTCAACCCCAGGCAGCCGCCTCTGCAACCTCCCCACTCTTGGCCCCCTAGCCAATGTTCTGTCTCATTTTTTCCTAAATTGTGGGCAATCTGAGCAACAAATTATGAAGACAGAGTATACACATATACGGTTGGCTGTTATAATCAAAATTTACAACAAAATTAATCTGACACATATTTAATGATATGCATAATTGTTATTGTACTGGGTGGCAATTAGGCATAAATTATAAACAGTTCACATAAATGCCTGTAATTAGAATTACTTCCACACAGTTAAACTAAATTCTTGGTTTCTTTGTTGAGTTTGTCAGCTCTTGTATATCCCTCAACTGTATCCACCTCAACAGTGCAGATAATCAACCACCTTCATCAAGCACTTGTTATCATTAGAAGATGCTATCTGGGGTCTTCTCACCAAATAACTATCTCTGGCTGACACTCGTAGTGTCCTTTCATCTTGTGCCCATCAAGAGCCAGCCCTCTCTCATGAAGCCTTCTGCCAAACTCAGAGGGTCTTCCTTACCCCCTCACAAGGGATTTCAGGTGGGGACAGAGGAGAAAATCTTGTTGACTAGTGGCAACATAGGAGAAGAAATGGGTTCTGCATCTTATTACCTGGGACACCAGGGGCAAGGGATCACAGGGCAAGGGAAAATGGCTGAATTTAACACACATACATCCTCCTCTCTTCCCCTGATCTACAGTCATCTTCATAGCTGGCCTTAAGGGGATAGATTCATACTAAAAATAAAACCCTTTTCCAGCCTAACCCTCAACACATCCTTACCTTAATTCAATGAAGTTATTACCTGAAACGCCTTTAAACTTCAGACTCGAGTTTCTTTTATTTGTCCATTAAAAATAAATGGTTTTATATACACAATGGAATACTACTTGGCAATGAGAAAGTATGAAATATGGCCTTTTATAGCAACGTGGATGGAACTGGAGAGTGTTATGTTAAGTGAAATAAGTCATACAGAGAAAGACAGATACCATATGTTTTCACTTTTATGTGGATCCTGAGAAACTTCACAGAAGACCATGGGGGAGGGGAAGGGAAAAAAAAGTTAGAGATGGAGGGAGGCAAACCATGACAGACTCTTAAAAACTGAGAATAAACTGAGGGTTGATGGGGGTGGGAGGGAGGGGAAAGTGGGTGATGGGCATTGAGGAGGGCACCTGTTGGGATGAGCACTGGGGGTTGTATGGAAACCAATCTGACAATAAATTTCATATTAAAAAAAAATGGTTTTGAAAAACCCCCAAAAATCCAGAATATTGATGGGAGTACTTGTCAGTAGACTAAGCTTCAGAATCAGATAGACCTGGATGCTACAACATTCTAGCAGTGAAATTTTGGTGTTTACTCTCTCTGAACCTCAATTTCCTCATCTGTAAAATTGTGATTATAACTGAGTCTGCAATGTATGGCTGTTATAAATTGCTTATGAAGATTTTATGTACATAAAACATTAGTACACTGACTGGAGAATAGTAAAATTTCATTAACTATTAGCTGCATTTATTATTATACTCGTTACTGTTGCTTTTAGCTGTGGCCATGACTTTCTCTTTACTGTGACCATCCCTCCATGTGTTTACTTCTGTAGGGAGAAGAACTGCCGGAAATGAATGGATGAAATGCTAGTGGTGAAATCTGGATGTTGAAGCCACAGATGACCTTAAATAAACTGAACAGCACAGATGGCTCAGACCCTCATCTATATTCCAATTTTGTTAGAGGGAGGTTGGTGCTGACCTGGTACATGGTGGAAACTGGTATTTAGAGGAGGAGATCAAAGTCAGACCATATTAAAATGATCATTAGAAACATTTGCTTAATCACCAAAAATGTATTAACTGAACCCCCAATGCAAGGCACTGGGGAGACAGAAGTGATATAGACAGGATATTTTAGGAAGGGAGAGAGAACATGTCCATTGAGTCTGACAAAGGCACCCATCCTGGGTGGTAGCATCCAGGATGGATGAAGTATTCCTCTCTGCTCAGAAGGCTCAGGGAAGCTTCTCTTCAGAGAAATAGGCCTTAAAGCAAATGCGGGAATGTATTAAATGGTATAATACACATATTTAAAATCCAGTAAGAGTCAAAAGGCATTTTTCTATATAGCTGAATTTTCTGAACTTACTTTTTGCCTCCTAAAATGAAATGGATGCTATGGCTACTATTTTAGTTACCATTCCCCCATAACAAACTACCCCAAGAATTAGTGAAATAAAACAATTGAATTATACTCATGAATTCTATGGGGTGAGAATTTTGATAGGTCACAGCAAGAATAGGTTGTCTCTGCCTCACAATGTCTAGGGTCCTCACCTTGGAAAATTTTATGACTGGAGGGTACCAGACAGCTACAAAGTGGGACCATCTCAAGGCATCTTCCCTCACATATCTGGCAATTGATGCTGATTGTCACTGTCACCTTCTGTTAGTGCTCTGGTAATGCTCTATTGGTCCAAGATGTCATGGCCATTCTATTTTCAAAGGGAGGGGACCGGGGCGCCTGGGTGGCGCAGTCGGTTAAGCGTCCGACTTCAGCCAGGTCACGATCTCGCGGTCCGTGAGTTCGAGCCCCGCGTCGGGCTCTGGGCTGATGGCTTGGAGCCTGGAGCCTGTTTCCGATTCTGTGTCTCCCTCTCTCTCTGCCCCTCCCCCGTTCATGCTCTGTCTCTCTCTGTCCCAAAAATAAAAAAAATTAAAAAAAAAACGTGGAAAAAAAAACAAAGGGAGGGGACCTAGATGTCACTTATCAATGAATAGAATATTGAAGAATTTGAAGATATGAAGTACACCCTACACATTTTGTTTGGACCCCGTTTCTGTCTCCCAAGAACTGTCAACAAGAACACCTTTACATGGCCTCTCCATGTGACTTGGTTTTCTTCAGAGAATAGTGGCCTCAGGATTATTGAACTTCACACATGTTATCTAAGTGCCCCAAAAGCAAATTTACAGAAAATAAGGCAAAAGCTGCATCACTTTTTATGACCCAGCCTTGGAAGTTACATTCTGGGAGCTACTATTGTGCCCACATGCCCTAGTCATTCTCCATTGTTCCAAACTCTCACAATCCTTTTAGGATTAGGGAGATGACATCAATTCTATCTTTTGATAGGAGGAACATAAACGAATTTTTGGATATGTTTCAAGCCTTCCTTAGCTATCCATCCTTCAAAGCCGCAACCATTGAATACCCACCCATTGACTAAACAAGGGGCGAGAATTCTAAAAGCATTTGTTCATTTATTCATTAAATATGTATTGAATGCTTACTATGAGGCAGGCACATAGGTTCTGGGACACAGACATGAAAAATATAAATATATAAATGATTACATAATTACCACTTTCTAGGTGCTAAGAAAAATGATGATATATTGAAATGGAGCCTAATTAGATGGAGGTGATCGTATTGGCAGGGAAGTTAATTTAGATGGGGCAGCCAGACATTGTCTATTTGATGTCAATTTAAGGACAGTACAGAGGATAAGGAAGAGCTAACTACATCAAGTTTGGGGGAAGGACATTTTAGGCAGAGGAAATAGCATGTGCAAACATTCTGAAGCAGAAAATAATTTACAGATTCAGGAAACTGAAAGAGGATCCCATATGTGGCCAGAACATAGAATAACAATATATGATGAAGTTGGGATCAAACTCTTAGCAGTTTAACAGATTCATCCCCCCTTAGCCTGCCTTCCTCTCCTATCAGGCACCCTCCTTTTCTTATTTGAGTATATTTGACACAGGCTATTACATTAGTTTCAGGTGTACAACATAGAGATAGACAACTCTATACATTATGCTGTGCTCACATTCGTAGCTACCATCTGTCACTATGCAACACTATTACAATACCATTGACTATATTTTCTATGCTGTGCCTTTTATTAGCACCCTCTTTGTTTCTCTGCAATTTACTTGTTGTCAGAAGGATTTTAGTAAGGGAAACATGACAGTTAAGTAAAGAGAGAAGGAAATATGGTTCTTGCAAAAACAATAGGGTGGAGCCAGTCTTGTCTTATTGTTTGGGCTGCCATTAAAAGCCAGATGTCGGACAGCAGAATTCAAAATTTCCAAAAGCTGCTCAATCAACTAATATGTGAAATAGCTTGGTGCCCAGCTTGTGTTTTACTTGCCAAAGATGATAGTGGGCTCTGGTAAAACCGAGAAGCTTCAGAAGCTTGGCTTCTAGCTTCTGCTTTCAGCTGTCAGACTACTATATAGTAATTACATACCTTCTTAGTCAATATTTCTTTACTATATCAAAGCAGAAAAGAGCCCAATGACAACATCATCATTATCGTCATCACTATAACTTCTAACAAAATAATTAACATGTATTGAATATCTCTAATGAGCCAAGGGTTTTACATACATTATCTCTTTATTTAAATTTTTTAATGTTTATTTTTGAGAGAGAAGGAGACAGAATGTGAGCAGGGGAGGAGCAGAGAGAGAGAGGGAGACAGAAAATCTGAAGCAGGATCCAGGCTCTAAGCTGTTAGCAAAGAGCCCAATGCAGGGTTCAAACTCACGAACCATGAGGTCATGACCTGGACTAAAGTCTGACACTTAAATGACTGAGCCACCCAGGAGCCCTGTATACATTATCTCTTTTAATGCTCATAAAAGCCTAGTAAGGAAAGATAGATACTAGTATTGCCATTTTACACATGAGGGATTTAAAGATCAGTGAGGCTAATTTACTTGTCTAAGGTCACAGAGCTAGGACTCACAAACTAGTCTGTCCTAGTGTTAATCCCACTCTTTAAGCATAATTAAATACTGTAATTTTTTCAGATAGTGAAAAATACAAAGAGGTCCCTGAAAATTTGGCATATGCAGTGCCCCTAAGGCTGAATATTTCTGAATTTCTCCCTTTTATCCAGATGCCTGTCTTCATATAGGCCAAATTGAACTGTGTCCTGTGCAAAAGTATCTACCCTTTCTCAAGGCATTGCCTTCATACTCTAATTCAGATTTTTCTCATAGGATTTCTTATTTGTATTCTGGTTTAAGAATCAAGTCCTTAAACTTACACAAACCACCATTTTGAGCTTCAGTTCTCCTTGGAGAGCATGGCATATAATCAGCCTCCTTAAGTACTTTGAATTAAGTGATATGCAGAGAACAGCCTGCGTTTAATAGATCTCCTTACCTGATCTCAATGGGGCACTGTTTCAGGTATTAAAAAGAAGAAACCCAATTAGCTCTAATTGCTGCTCTCCATGGATGTGTTGCCTTCTCATTGGCAGATGGCAGGCAGCTGGTGTTGTGGGAGAGGCAATAACTCTTAAATTTTCCAGGTGGAGATATCCCTCCCTCTTCTTCGCATTTTTCCCCTTCAATGTATTCTACACCTTACAAATCTCCAATACCTATGACTCTAGATTTAGGAATATGGATATTAGAAATTAATGACTTTTTCAAGAGAGGCCAGTCCCATTCTCAGAAAGTCGGGCCACTGGATCTTCCCTTGGCTTGGCTTAGTTGAACAAATATTTACTGGGTGTAGGCTGTATGTCTGGGACTGTGTAGGTGGCCCAATAGTTAGACTGAAGAGTTTTCAAGGTAAATTCATATTCTTTTTGTGCTCATAATAGTGCTATAAACATAGTGGGTATTTACTTTAGATTTCTAATTAACATATTTGTATATTAAATTTATACTTAAATTTATATTTAACATATTTATATATTAAATTTATACTTAACAAATGTATTAAAATATGAATAAGTGAATACTTCAGGCTACCTTTCCAAGGACTCATGGCAATGCTATTCTCTGACCCTCGAGGAAATGCTAAAGATTCTCTACTCCTTACCACAAATTCTACTGTCAAATTTGCCCTAAGACAATCTCTGATTGTAAGAACTGGAAGTAACCTTATGACATTATATAGTTCAGCTTCTACTTTAGGCAGGTGAACCACTACCCTGCAGGATAAATATCAGCATTATATAATAGAAGAACAATTTACTAGGAGTCAAACAGAGGTATAACCATCCCCTAATTAATTGTGTGACTTAAGTTATTTAATAATATTATCTTTTTTATTTATTTAAAAGTGTTTTAATTTTATTTTGAGAGAGAGAGAGTGAAAGAGAAAGGCAAGGGCAGAGAGAGAGAGAGAGAGAGAGAGAGAGAGAATCCCAAGCAGGTTCCGTGCTGACAGTGCAGAGTCTGACACATGTCTTCATCTTATGAACCTTGAGATCTGAACTGAAATCAAGAGTCTGATGCTTAACCAACTGAGCCACCCAAGTGTCCCAATCATATTTATTTTTAAGTGTTCATTTGAATACCCATTCTGTGTCAGGCCCTGTTCTAGGTGCTGGGAAGATTTGGAGATGAAAGTGGGTTAGAGACAAATGAAATGAATAGGACATACTCTTTGACTTTAAGGAACTCATTAAGTGGAGAGAAAAGACACATATGCAAAGAATTACTGTATCGTTATCAATGCTAAAATACAAATATATGCAAAGTGCTTCAGTAGCATAGGGAAAAAGAAGGCCTAACTTTAGAGGGGTGGTGAAGGATCAGGGATGTTTCACAGAATTTGCAACACTTGACATCTGATACTTGAGTTAGGCTTGAAGGATGGAAACAGGAGGGGAAATCCAGGAGAGGCGAGGCAGAGGTAAAAAGAAAAGGATCATGTGCAAAGTCATGGAGTCATAAAGAGTATGAGATCTTCATTCTGTTCTTAATTGGGGATCCTTGTGGCAGAGGTTGATTAAACACAGGAGGGATGTGGACAAATTTTCATTGCAGGAAGATCACTCTAGTGACAGTGTAAGTAAGAGCCTAGGAAACCATTCTCATTTCATGCCCAACCTCTTGCCAGCCTTTATGGTTGCACTACCATAGGGGAATGAGAAGAACATCAGATAAACAGCTTGTACTTTTCCCCTTGGTTTTCCATTATAGATATGGGAATACATTGCTAGGCATTGTTATGCTCAATGGATATTGAGCTGCCCTGTCTTGGATGATAATAATGAATGTTAAATTTAACATCTATGCTATTCACACTTTTTTGATACTTAGTGCACTGTGGGGGAATACAGTATTGACAAGGTCCTTGCCCTTAGAGAGCTTATAACTTACCTGTGAGAGAAGAGAAGTCTCCTCAGTGTCTAGAGATGCTTCCATGCTACTATATAAAAGTGGGCTGTTTACACTCTGGAAAACAGTGTGGAGGTTCCTCAAAATTTTAAAAATAGATCTACCCTATGAACCAGCAATAGCACTGCTAGGAATTTACCCAAGGGATACAGGGGTGCTGATGCATAGGGGCACTTGTACCCCAATGTTTATAGCAGCACTTTCAACAATAGCCAAATTATGGAAAGAGCCTAAATGTCCATCAACTGATGAATGGATAAAGAAATTGTGGTTTATATACACAATGGAGTACTACGTGGCAATGAGAAAGAATGAAATATAGCCCTTTTTAGCAACGTGGATGGAACTGAAGAGTGTTATGCTAAGTGAAATAAGGCATACAGAGAAAGACAGGTACCATATGTTTCCACTCTTATGTGGATCCTGAGAAACTTAACAGAAGTCCATGAGGAAGGGGAAGAAAAAAAAAGAGGTTAGAGAGGGAGGGAGCCAAAGCATAAGAGACTCTTAAAAACTGAGAACAAACTGAGGGTTGATGGGGGGTGGGTGACGGGTATTGAGGAGGACACCTTTTGGGATGAGCACTGGGTGTTGTATGGAAACCAATTTGACAATAAATTTCATATTAAAAAAATAAAAATAAATAAAAAATTTAAAAAGTGGGCTGTTTAACAATTCTCTTAGATAAAGACAAAAATCATATGACTTCACTCATATGAGGACTTTAAGAGACAAAACAGATGAACATAAGGGAAGGGAAACAAAAATAATATAAAAACAGGGAGGGGGACAAAACAGAAGACTCATAAATATGGAGAACAAACTCAGGGTTGCTGGAGGGGTTGTGGGAGGGGGGATGAGCTAAATGGGTAAGGGGCATTAAGGAATCTACTCCTGAAATCATTGTTGCACTGTATGGTAACTAATTTGGATGTAAATTAAAAAAAAATAAAAAATAAAATAAAATAATTCTACTTCTTGTATAATTTACAATGATATGTTAAACTTTGATGACTTTCCTGTAAGTAATTTATTTACATGATTCCCACCTCAAAAGGTACACTTCCACTCCACCTAATTTCTCTTCCAAGAAGCAATTAATTTCACTGAATTCATATTCCTCAATAGTCTATACATCTATAATTAAGTATAAATATTATTTGTTTTACCTTTTGTTACACAAATGGTATCATACTATACACACTGCACTACACTTTGTTGTACTTACAATATACCAGGGAACTCTTTCCATATTAGCACATGTGGAGCTTACTCATTCTTTTATGCTGTTTTTGTTTGTTTATGGATGTACTGTATTCCATTGTGTGGATGTAATTTAACTTATTGAGCCAGTTAAGTTGATTTTAATATTTTATTTTAATAAATAATCCTGCAATGAGAAACTAAAATGAATTTTAATCCCATGACATTTTTAACTCATGCATTTTTATCAAGACTTTAGGTGGGAAAAAGAGACAGATTTGGATT
Organism: Prionailurus viverrinus; assembly: GCF_022837055.1. Classification (NCBI taxonomy): domain Eukaryota; kingdom Metazoa; phylum Chordata; class Mammalia; order Carnivora; family Felidae; genus Prionailurus; species Prionailurus viverrinus. Next base: position 101,700,766 of record NC_062579.1, read on the forward strand.
TAGATTGCATTACATTATGTTTCTACTTCTTCTCACTTCACATCTAACTCATGTTTTCCTAAGATAAGTCATCTACAGTAATGTCCTCTATGGTCCAAGACAACCATTTTGGGCACTCCAAGATTCTGAGCTCCCCTGAGTTAGTGGAAAAATCATGGATTTGGTGCTAAACAGACCTTGGGTCCAAATTGTTATTCTGGTATTATTACTGTCTGGCTGGATTGTTTTGAACAAGTGAATCAATTTCTGGGACTCAGTTGTGATATCTGTAAAACTGGGAAAATAACAGTAGCTACCTCGCAGTGTTGCTATGAGACTTTAGCACAATAGTCCATGCAAAGAACTTAGCACAGTGCCTAGAACCTACATAATATCCAACAAATCAAAGTTTAACACACTTTTTGTTCGTTAATGTGGATAAAGTTGATGAAACAAAGGAAAACTCATCAATTTCATAGTAACTATTCTTGACACTGTAGAAAGATTTCCACTTTGCCAGAGTTTTCAGAAAGTGCCAAGAACAACTAGAAAAATCAAACTTTCTTTTAGTGAGGTCTACATTCCTCATTTCACCAATTTTCCCAGAGCGACTTTTACATCCTTGTTTCTTAGGGTGTAAATAATAGGGTTGAGAGCAGGGGTGAGCACTGTATACAGAAGGGAAAGCAACTTCATTTTTTTTAATTTTTTTTTTCAACGTTTATTTATTTTTGGGACAGAGAGAGACAGAGCATGAACGGGGGAGGGGCAGAGAGAGAGGGACACACAGAATCGGAAACAGGCTCCAGGCTCTGAGCCATCAGCCCAGAGCCTGACGCGGGGCTCGAACTCACGGACCGCGAGATCGTGACCTGGCTGAAGTCGGACGCTTAACCGACTGCGCCACCCAGGCGCCCCGGGAAAGCAACTTCAATAAGTCTTCATACTGTGGCCCTGATGGGAAGCCATAGACAATGCCCAGTGTTCCATAATACAGACTGACCACTATCAGATGGGAGGAACAGGTGGAGAAGGCCCTCTGCTTCCCTGTGGTAGAAGAGATCCTCAGAATGGTGGAGATGATGTGAGTATAAGATGCTAGAGTTAGCATGAAGGGGCCAAGGGCAAATAAAGAGGTACATATAAAAGAGGTCATCTCAGCTACTTGAGTATCAGTGCAGGCCAGTTTCATGATGGGCTTCAAATCACAGAAGAAGTGGTCAATCTCATTGGTCGTGCAGAATGTTAACTGAAAAGTGAGGATCATGAGAAGGATGGGTGCCAGAAATCCAGCCACCCAAGAGGCACCAGCTAGCTGTAAGCAACCCCGGTAGTCCATTATGCTGGAGTAATGCAATGGGTTACAGATGGCTATGTAGCGATCGTAAGACATTACAGCCAGGAAGAAGCATTCTGTGGCTACTAGAGCAGCAAAAAAATAAAACTGGCAAGCACATCCTGGGAAGGAAATAGGCACGTGAGCTGATAACAATGTCCTCAGCATCATGGGCTCAATGGTAGTGGTGTAGCCAATCTCTAGGAAGGAGAAATGGCCAAGAAAGAAATACATGGGGGTGTGAAGGGAGCGATCAGCTGACACCACAGTTAAGATTACAATGTTGCCTATGACAGTCACCACATAGATGACCAGAAATACCCCAAAAAGAAGAAACTGAAGGCCATGAAGATCCCCAAAACCCAAAAGGATGAATTCTGAAATTTGAGTCATATTTTCTTCTTCATTGCTAGCCATGACTTAGATCTAAAAATAAAAATATAAATATAAAGAATGACCATTGATCAAATATTATTTTTGATCAAACTGCTTAGAAGCATCATACATATCAAGCATAGTTGCCTTCTTCTGGAAGTTCGAGATTCTTAATCTTAATTAATAAATTGGACCACAGTCTCCCCAAGATCCATTTGGAAAGCTAATCCATGACTTCAATTACCCCATAATATACAGAATGTATGGGGCCTTGAAACTGTGACTGTGACACATAAATATGCACATTTTTCCTGATATTTATTTAAAAAAAAACAGAGGGAAAAGTGTTCTATCCTTCGAGATATTATTCTGTTTTTTTTTCCTACAGTTTTCCTGGTGTTTTTATCAGTAGTGAGTATTCTGAATCACTTATGTGTAAATTGTGTAAGGTCTATGATCAAATCTGTTTCCTGTTTTAGAAACTCCTTACCAATTAAATTATATGAATTGAAATTCGTTATGTCGAAGGATGTTTAATCCTTAAAACTTATTTGATAATAAGTTCTCTAAACATTACTAGAGGAAGCATAGTGGCAAGAAAGGGAACTACTGATAGTAGGGTGATGGTTAGTTATAGTAAAAAAAGTCCTACCTGAATTCAAATTCCAGCTCTGCTACTTAATGGCTGTGTGCCTTTGAGCAAATCACATCACTTATCTGACAGCAAGTTACCCCATCTGTGGAATAGCATATAGGTTTGTATTACATGTTTTTCACAATCACTGGTCCATATTAGTTATTTAATACGTTCATTAATCCATTCAACAATATTAAGTGCCTACTATGTATTAAACTCTTTGAAAGGTGCTTAGAATAAAATAAGGAAAAAGTCAAGATTTTTTTAACAAGTCAGGAATACTCTCCACACCTCATGGAGTTAACATTTTAGTGGGAAATAAAGAATAAAAATGAAGAAAGACACATAAAATAATTTTGAGTTGTCTACTATGAATGTAAAAAACAAAGACCCCAAATAGGAAATATGCTATATGTATGTGTGTTTGGGAGAGGGGTATATTGGTTGCAGTGGTCAAGAAAAGCATAAAAAAATTGAAACCTAAAAAAATGGTAAGGAGATAGTCATGTAAGAGTTGGGGGTGAGGGTGGTAGAGAGAGTATTCTAGACAGAGGTAATAGGATTTGAGGGAATGATTTAAAGTCTTAGAAAAACTGAAATAAACTGGAGAAAAAACAATAGATGTTAGAGGGGGAGTTGGATACATATAGAGAGAAATAAACAGAAAGAGGCAAAGAGAGAAATGAAGAAGAGGGGTGTAGGAAAAATAGAAAAGGGCCAGATCACTTAGGTTCTTTTAGTCCATTCTATGGAACATAGATTTTAAATACTATAGGAGGGCACCTGGCTGGCTCAGTTGAAACAGCATGTGACTCTTAATCTCATGGTTGTGATTTCGAGCTCCACATTGGGCGTGGAGATTACTTAAAAATACATAAGTAAAAAATAAACTTAAATATTATAGGAATTCACTGGAGGATGTTAAGCAGCATTGTAATCAAATTTAGAGCTTAAAATCACTTTTGATTCTGTGTAATAAATGAATTAGAGAAAAACTTTAATGAATGAGAATAAGACGGGTAAGAGACTATTTCAGTGAGAGATGATAGTAATCCTGAATAAAGTGTTTTGCAAAAAAAAAAATGGACAGAGGACAGGTTCAAGATACATTTTGGAGGTAGAAATGCCAGGACTTACTAATAAATTAGATTTAAGGAGTAATAAAAAGTGAGGTATCGAAGATAGCTCCTGAGTATCTGGTTTGAGTTACTGGTTTCATTTATTTAGATGGTGATAACATGGAGGAAAGGTTTAGGGGAAACACAAGTTCAATTTGGAGGCAATATGTTTGAGATGTTTATGAGAATCCTGAGTGTAGAGGAGAAGCAGACAGCTGCATTTGAGAGTATGTAGCCCAGAGAAGAGGGCTGGAATGAAATATAACTTTAGGAATTATTAGAATATAGATAATATTCAAGCCATGATAACAGACAAGACCTACAGAGAAATTATGGGTATATAAGAATGATTTACACTAAGCTTTAACACACTTTTTTCTCTTAGACCTGACAAAGAAGGACAAGAAAAGTATATTGAAAAAGAGGAGTCACTGAAGTAGAATGAAAACCAAGAGGAAATGAGAATTGACCCTACCTTTTTTGTATGCTAATGAAATGATCCAACACGGAGGGGATATTGATGATGCACAAGTAAATAAGGAGCAAATTTGGGGAGTGAAATCTCTTAGTGAGACGGGATGGGTTACAGGGCACAAGTTAATCTTTGGTAAAGACAGGAACACCTCATCTTTTTAACAAGAGGAAAGCTAGATAAAACACACATTTGTAGTTACGTTGCTAGATTTAATCTTAGGAAGATGATGGAGTTTGCTTCTAACGGTTTCTCTTTTCTCAAAGAAGTAGGACCATGTAAGTGAGGGTAGAGAAGGACATATGGGAGGTTTGAGGGAGTGGAAATGAAAAGAGTATCCTACTAGAACAAATACTATGATTGCCAGACAGTATGGAGTGGCAATTTGATCTTTGAGATCATAAATTTAAGAAGGTGAAACCAAACTGCTTTCTTGAATGATATTCTCTGGCAATGGTTAGCTGCCAGGGTGGAGTAGGCAAATAGTTGGTTTCAATAAGGTTTGGAATTTGGCCAAATGAAAACAATGGAAGAAAAGAGGGAAAAAAAAGTGGAAACCAAGAGAGTTGGGGGATATTTGAAAAAACAGTTGTAAGGAAGAACCATATGATAAGTGTTAAGTCTCTTCCACTTCTTTCCATGGATTATTAAAGACAGAAAGGACTTTAAAAATATCATCTGACCAACACTTTAATTTTGTAACTGAGAAAAGAAGATCCAGGCAGGTAAACTGTCTTTTTTTTGCATCTCAGATCTAGTCAGTAACAGAGAAGGAACTGCTCTGCCCTTATGTGTAATACGTGAATACCTGAAGAAAGACTTACCTTCAATTTAGTAATTTACATGTCGGGAGTTTAATACCTTTCAAAGAACTTTTAGATCCATCATCATTTTTAATACTCCCAACTATCTTGTCAGGTATTTGGGAGTAGGTCTTTGATTTGTCTCAACTGATTTTTCAGATGAAAAAACTGAGAATAATGATAATTTCACTACTATATTGTACATGTGTTTCAATTATAACTCTTTCTCCTGGAGATAAAAAGTTAATCTTATGCATGTTGATGTAAATGTAAATTTACAAGATGCTAACTATATTATGAGACAGGAGTTTTTTGTCAGGTAACTGGATAATAGGAGCCATATGGAGATTGCTATCATTCAAGCTGAACAACAAATTAAGAAATTAAGGCAGATTTCCATGATGGATATGTTAAAAAAAACCCTGCTTTAGCAAAAAGGAGTTTGGAGGACAGGATTAAGTAAACTGTATCAGAGCTATGGTGGGTGTCCAACAAAAGTAATACCTTCTTAGGAGAAGAGAGAGAAGGCATTCCAGGAAGAGGGAATAATGTGAGTAAACAACCAGAAACCTGAGGATTGTGTTGACAATTGATTTTGGAAACACTGAGCAAAATATGTAAGGGGCTGAAGACAGAGAAGGGAGGAGGAGCATACATATTTTTGGAGAAAGAAAGAGTAGAAAAAGATTTTTTAAATGGGTCAAAGAAGTTGGAGAAACCAAGAGGGTGATAACACTGGGTGCAAGGGAGGAAAGAAACCATCAAAATTGTTAGTAAAGAGGGTGCAACAAATATTGGGGCACTGGGGCAAGAATCCTGACTGCACTGAGGTGAGGGATGGGGTGAAAAATAAAAACAACGAATGTGGGCTATTATTTCAAAAAGACTGGGTGAAGTAAAGGAAAGGGAGAGAGCAAAAAAAAAACCCACACAGGGGTAAAAGAGGATTGACAGAAGATACTCATATTTATTCTTGCTTTTTTTAGTAAAGGAAAAACCTGACCAAGATTCTAGCCAAAGAGTCTAAGTCCAGAGAGAAGGAAATATGAGCGATATGTAAAGGATAAGTGATGGAGCAAGGAGTGTCTCAAAGGAGGTTAGAGGAGATGGCATGGGGAAATACACAAGTGGAGGCATGATCCTCAAGCAAGAAAGAAGGATAGTCTTTCAGAAGAGAGGGGGTCAAGATGGGTGTTGATAGTGATAATCAAGATAATTACCTCATCATTTTCCTTCCATTTGAGTTTGGAAACTTAAGCCATCCCTAGATGACTATGATGAGCCCACGGAAGAGATGTGCTCCTTGCTTCCTCAGAGCCTGTCTTCTGGTTTCATCTGTATATGTGGAGCCCAAAATACTTAGTGGAAACCAAAGTGAATTGCTAAGACAGGTAACTGGTGTGCTGTACCACTACTATGTTGTTTGACCAGTAGATCCAGTAACAGCATGACAGATATGTTATTATATATCCTTTAAAAAGATTCAATAGGACCTTAAGAATCATGGCTTTCCAACCTTTCATCTCTTGACAACTATACTTTTCTCTCTAACTTCCCTGAGGCCCAACAGCCTTCCAAAACGAAGAACTAAGAGTTCATCACAAGAAGGCACTTTTAGTTTTCAGGTGGTTGCGGCCAACCCATTTTTAGCCCCTTTGGGTTTAGTAAGAGCATAATGCTTGCCAATGTATCCATCTTTTAAACACTCCTAGCCTTCTGTAAGCAGGGACTGGTAAGATACAGTTCAAACAAGAAAACCAATTATTTTTAAGTTTGGCTCCCGAGGGAGTTTTGCTTTTTAATTGAAAGATCAATGTTTGCTTCTCATGACATCCTGAACTTCCATTCAGTGACTGCTGACTAAGTGGTGTGAAATTGGATATTGGAATATCTGACATGTCACATGGGTCAGAGCCACAATCCATCTAGGCCAGCCTCCAGAGGCTACTGGAAGCACTAAGCAGTAGCTTGGGAGGGTACAATGTGAAAAGTACTAGAACTAGTGACAGAAAATCGAGGTTCTAGACCTGGATCTCCCACTGAATGTGCAATCTGGTATATCAGTTGCCTTTACTGAATCCCGTTTTTTTCTACTTTGAATGGGGGCAATCATCCTTTTCCTACTGACTCCACAGGGTTGCTGTGGGACTCAAATGAGATGATGTGTGGGAAAGCCTTTATCAACTATAAATCTACATGCTCTGTGCTAATATCATATTTGAGAAGCATGAATGATGCTGCTGATCATGGAAGTTTAAGATAGTTTTGTCTTTGAGTTCAAAGATATCTGGATTCCTAAAGGTGGGAGCAATACTCTTACTTTTTTATATCATTAAATATAATTTGAAAACTTCTAAATCCCCTTCCCCCAAAGCTTTCAGTCAACCTTAAGTGATTCTACATTCTAATTAAAAGCACAACTGTTATAGTTTGGTTTTTATAATCAAATTAAAAGTCCTCTTACACAAGCTGCCGGAGATAGTGTTTTAAACCAGTTACCTTGTCATTTTTCCATCCTTGGTAAACAGATTACATCTGGCCTCCTGAGTAAGTTCCTTTAGTGCTGGTTCTATAAGTTTCTTTAGTGCTGTTTCTATATGCTTTACCTGCTTTCCAGGTTATACAGAAAAGTTATTGGTTGGAGGTAGTAAAACTTCTTTGTATAGCACTTAGTGAGTCCTCTCTCCAGTTTCTTAGTGGCTGTGTGAACATCCTATAATGCTATGTAAACATCATATAAAATAGAGTCCTTGCAGAGATAGGACCATTGCCTGGTATTCCAGGCCACCGTCATTGTCATCCCTTGGTTTCGAAGTTTACAAACAATATTGGATCCCTCTGTGTCAAGCAGTACTCTAAATGCTGGGGATATAAAGATGAAGAAAGGCTGGAAAACTGAACTATTGACTTTGGAGCTCAATGACTAGCGGAAGTGACAGATGCATAAAGTGATGGAATTGCAACATCATGAATGCAACAATAAGACTGTATAAGATGTAGATATAACATAGAGAAATGAGTTTTGGGATCAGTTTGCAGAGGAACTAGTAACAGTGAAGGTCTATTGGAGGGCCCACCATATGCATTGGGATTTTTTCTTTGTTCTTTTCAAAGCACTTTTTCATCTATTATTTCATTAATCCTTCCAGTGCATTGGGTTTTGAAGGATGAATAGAAGTATTTCAAGCCAATAAGAAGATGGAAAGAGTTTCAGTCAGAGAAAATAATGCATGCCACTAAGGAGTGGCAGAAAAGAGGCAGGGAAATAGGCAGGCATAGAAGATGGAGGTCCCTGTACACTGTCTTAAAGAGTGTGGACTTTATCCTGAAGTCAATAAGAAGCCATTAAAGAGTTTTTAAATAGGAAAGCAGCATAGTCATGCTTGTATTTTATTTTATTTTTTTTTTAATTTTTTTTCAACGTTTATTTATTTTTGGGACAGAGAGAGACAGAGCATGAACGGGGGAGGGGCAGAGAGAGAAGGAGACACAGAATCGGAAACAGGCTCCAGGCTCTGAGCCATCAGCCCAGAGCCTGACGCGGGGCTCGAACTCACGGACCGGGAGATCGTGACCTGGCTGAAGTCGGACGCTCAACCGACTGCGCCACCCAGGCGCCCCAGCCATGCTTGTATTTTAGAAAGCTATATATTTTGAGTGGCTATGCAAATGATATTAGAAGCAAAGGAAGAGACTCAAGGCAGGAAGTCCAGGGAGGAGTGGGTTATCTCAATTCAGGAGAGGATGGTGGTCATTGGAAAAAGAGAGCCAATGGCTTCAGACAATAGTAACAATAGTGTCATTTTCACTAATACAATATATTCTCCTTTCACCATCATTCAAATTTATCAAAAGTAATTTGTGGAGGAAAATAATTTTCCTAGTATTTGCAAACATACAAATGGATAATAACTCTGAAGTTCATGTGTGACTTGGTTATTTAATATCAAGTCATATTTCCCATAAAACAACAACAGTCCCAAATCCTTGGCCATCCCAGAGAAATCCAAGAGAAAAATTTTCAAGTACAAAGTACTTGAAAAACTTTATGTTTGCAGTGAAACTTGTTCTCTAATAACATTTGTTGCATGAATAGATGAGTGAATGAATGAAGGAATAAATGTATGGGTATAATTTACTAACACAGGCAACGGCCTGTACTAATTTTGGGGGGAGGTGCCAAGATGTCTCAGATATAGCTCTTGGCCTTAAGGGAAATAAAAAAAAAATCTTTTAGCTGGACAGCTCACCAAAGTGACACCTCTTCCTTAATTGCCAGCTTGCTCATCACAAAGGCCCAGCAGGAAGTTTTATTAAAAGAAAATCCAATAAATGTTACGTAATCTTCAATATACAAAGAATACTAACCTAAAGATCACACAAGGCACCAGGTCTTTGATTTCAAGTTTGCAAATTTTTCAAAACTAAGTTTAATGAACAATACATAATTTGTGCATGGCAGGCAGTTAAAGCAGGATTAACTAAGCTTCCCTTCAACTCCAGACCACCAGTCTTCCTCCCCGAGGGCAACTGCTATAAACAGTTTGTTGTGGGTGCTTCCAGAAATTTTGTATTCTTATACCAGCATTTATATACATTTCAATTTTTCATATTTACACAAAAGACATTGCACATGCATAATAATTCTACAGAGCTTTTTGTCTGGGAGATCTTTCTGTATCTGCACACATAAATCAGTCTCATTCATTGTAACATTTGCATAGTGCTCCAGCATATGGGTAAGGCATTATTTATTTATTTACTTTTGTCAGGGAGCTTGTTTTTTAAGAAATAAAACATTACCAGTATAGTGAAAATTCCTTTTGTCCCCAACCCAATATCTCTTGAGCCCCAGAGGTATCTATTATCCTACAGTTGATGTACATTCTCCATGTTTATGTATCGGTCCTCTTACTACATATGAATGTATCCATAACAGCATGTGGTAATATTTTGTATGTTTTAAATTTTGCACAAATGGCATCATAACTTTTTGCAACTTGCTTTCCTCCCCCCACTTTACATTTTTTTTCATACCTGTTCCTGTTGATACATTTACTCATGGTTGTTCTACCTTGTTCTTTTTTATATGGAATACTGTGGATTTGTTTTTCCTTATACCTCACTTGCTAAAAAGAAGAGTCTGGGAGCTGGAATTATTTTTCTCTGATCCCTGCTTTGAGGTTGCCCTGGATGGACTAGTCAAAGGATGAAAGATTCTTATAAATTTAAAATCTAGAACTGTTTTGGTCTAGAAAAGGAGGGACAATTCTGTTAATAAATTTTAATCATTATGAACAATGTTGCACTGAATATCCTTGAATACATTTCTCGTATTTCTTCTTTTTTAATTTTTTTAATGTTTGTTTATTTTTGAGAGCACGAAAGAGATAGAGCATGAGTTGGGGAGGGGCAGAGAGAGAGGCAGATACAGAATCTGAAACAGGCTCCGGGGTCTGAGTTGTCAGCACAAAGCCCGATGCTGGGCTCGAATCCACAAACTGTGAGATCATGACCTGAGCCGAAGTTGGACCCTTAACCGACTGAGCCACCCAGGCACCCCAACATTTCTGGCATTTATTTGAGGTACCTAAGAGCTGAATTTTTGGTTCAGAGTATACTCATATTTTCATATTCACTAGGTACTACCAAATTGCTCTCTAAAGTGGGTGTACAAACACACATTCCCACACACAGTGTATAACTATCTATTTCCTCGCATTTAATATTGGCAGATGCTTTTCTTTGGGGCACTCTGAAGTCTACGCAGTAGTATCTCTGTGCTAATTTAATTTTCATTTCCCTGATTATTAGCAAGGATAAAAGCATGTTTTCATATATATACTAGCCATTCAGGTTTTCTCTTCTGTGCATCATCCAATATTTTGCCCACTGTCAGGTGTTTGTTTGTTTGTTTTTTGTTTTGTTTTTATTTTTTTATGAAAGGTAGTCATTTATGTTATCTGTATCTGTCTGGTATATATTTGTTGCAGATGTCTTCTCCAGGTCTGTCAGCTACCTATTAACTTTGTTTATTACAATATAACTAGAAGGTAGAGGGTTTTTCGATGTGGCCAACTTCATCCATCATGTACTATTTGTGTTTCTTTGCGTCTTATTCAAGAAATCCTTTCCTAACTAGATACCACATATTATTCTAAGTTTCTTTTAAAATGTTAAAAAAATTTTAAAACATTTAGTTGTTAAATCATCTGGAATTTATTTATGTACATGATGCAATTAGGAAACTAATGTTATTTGTTCCAATGTAAACACACAGTTATTCTTATACTAGTTATTGACTAATCCATCATTTCCTCTCATGATCTGCAATTCCTGTTCTATCATCTATCAAGGTTATATCAAGGTTACCTATATTCTTATATTTGTGTGTGGGTCTCTCTTGTTTCCAACCAATATGTTTGCTTCTCTCTACACAAATACTACACTCTTTTAATTAGTTGTCTAAGTCTTGATATCTATAGGGTAAGTCTTTCTTATTTGTGCTTCTTTATAATTGTCTTGAATATTCTTGGTCCTTTAATTTTTCATATGAATTTTAGAACGAACTTACGTTCCATGAAAAATCCTTTTCAAATTTGTTTGGAATTCCATTGAATTTATAGATTAATTTTGGTGACCGTGGACATCTTTAAGTTAATGAGTTTTTCTATATGTAAAATGATATATGTCTCTCTTCATTAAAGTCTTTTTATGTCCTTCAGTAGTGCTTACAATATTTTCCATAAATATCACAAGCATCTTTTGTTAGATTTATACTTAGTTACTTAATAGTGTTGTTTGTTGTTGCAAGTGGTAGCTATATTTTAACTAGCTTTATTGAGTTATAACTTACAATAAAGTTAATCAATTGTAATATGATGAGTCTTGACAAATGTATACAGTTGTGTAACTGTCACTACATTTAAGACATAAAACACTTCCATCACTCCAGAAAGTTTCTTCATGCCCTTTGAAGTGAGTCTTTTCCACCCACACTGGGTCCTTGGCAACCACAAATGTTTCCTGTCAAAATAATATATTTTTATATTCAAGAATTCAAGAATATTCAAGAATTTCATATAAATGGAATTGTATAATACATAGTCTTTTGTGCCTTTTACTCAGCATAATGTCTTTGAAATTATCCATGTTTTTGTTTGGATAAGTAGTTTCCTTTTTTTATTGCTAAGTAGTATTCTATTGTATGGATGTACCAGTTTGTTGATCCATTCACCAGCTCATGATTGTTTCCAGGTCTTGGCTGTAATAAAGCTATTACAAACATTCACATGACAAGTCCTTGTGTGAACATGTTTTCATTTCTCATTTAATATACGCATAATTGGTATCCCAGAGGAGGAAGAGAGAGGGAAAGGTGCTGAAGGGGTACTTGAAGAAATAATAGCTGAGAACTTCCCTGAACTGGGGAAGGAAAAAGGCATTGAAATCCAAGAGGCACAGAGAACTCCCTTCAGACGTAACTTGAATCGATCTTCTGCACGACATATCATAGTGAAACTGGCAAAATACAAGGATAAAGAGAAAATTCTGAAAGCAGCAAGGGGTAAACGTGCCCTCACATATAAAGGGAGACCTTTAAGACTTGTGACTGATCTCTCTTTTGAAACTTGGCAGGCCAGAAAGAATTGGCACGATTTTTTCAAGGTGCTAGACAGAAAAAATATGCAGCCAAGATTCCTTTATCCAGCAAGTCTGTCATTTAGAATAGAAGGAGAGATAAAGGTCTTCCCAAACAAACAAAAACTGAAGGAATTTGTCACCACTAAACCAGCCCTACAAGAGATCCTAAGGGGGACCCTGTGAGACAAAGTCCCAGAGACGTCACTACAAGCATAAAACATACAGACATCACAATGACTCTAAACCCGTATCTTTCTATAATAACACTGAATGTAAATGGATTAAATGCGCCAACCAAAAGACATAGGGTATCAGAATGGATAAAAAAACAAGACCCATCTATTTGCTGTCTACAAGAGACTCATTTTAGACCTGAGGACACCTTTAGATTGAGAGTGAGGGGATGGAAAACTATTTATCACGCGACTGGAAGCCAAAAGAAAGCTGGAGTAGCCATACTTATATCAGACAAACTAGACTTTAAATTAAAGCCTGTAACAAGAGATGAAGAAGGACATTATATAATAGTTACAGGGTCTATCCATCAGGAAGAGCTAACAATTATAAATGTCTATGCGCCGAATACCAGAGCCCCCAAATATATAAAACAATTGCTCATAAACATAAGCAACCTTATTGAAAAGAATGTGGTAATTGCAGGGCACTTTAACACCCCACTTACAGAAATGGATAGATCATCTAGACACATGGTCAATAAAGAAACAAGGGCCCTGAATGAGACATTGGATCAGATGGACTTGACAGATATATTTAGAACTCTGCATCCCAAAGCAACAGAATATACTTTCTTCTCGAGTGCACATGGAACATTCTCCAAGATAGATCATATACTGGGTCACAAAACAGCCCTTCATAAGTTTACAAGAATTGAAATTATACCATGCTTACTTTCAGACCACAATGCTATGAAGCTTGAAATCAACCACAGAAAAAAGTCTGGAAAACCTCCAAAAGCATGGAGGATAAAGAACACCCTACTAACGAATGAGTGGGTCAACCAGGCAATTGGAGAAGAAGTTAAAAAATATATGGAAACAAATGAAAATGAAAATACAACAATCCAAACGCTTTGGGATGCAGCAAAGGCAGTCCTGAGAGGAAAATACATTGCAATCCAGGCCTATCTCAAGAAACAAGAAAAATCCCAAATACAAAATCTAACAGCACACCTAAAGGAAATAGAAGCAGAACAGCAAAGGCAGCCTAAACCCAGCAGAAGAAGAGAAATAATAAAGATCAGAGCAGAAATAAACAATATAGAATCTAAAAAAACTGTAGAGCAAATCAACAAAACCAAGAGTTGGTTTTTTGAAAAAATAAACAAAATTGACAAACCTCTAGCCAGGCTTCTCAAAAAGAAAAGGGAGATGACCCAAATAGATAAAATCATGAATGAAAATGGAATTATGACAACCAATCCCTCAGAGATACAAGCAATTATCAGGGAATACTATGAAAAATTATATGCCAACAAATTGGACAACCTGGAAGAAATGGACAAATTCCTGAACACCCACACTCTTCCAAAACTCAATCAGGAGGAAATAGAAAGCTTGAACAGACCCATAACCAGCAAAGAAATTGAATCGGTTATCAAAAATCTCCCAACAAAGAAGAGTCCAGGACCAGATGGCTTCCCAGGGGAGTTCTACCAGACGTTTAAAGCAGAGATAATACCTATCCTTCTCAAGCTATTCCAAGAAATAGAAAGGGAAGGAAAACTTCCAGACTCATTCTATGAGGCCAGTATTACTTTGATTCCTAAACCAGACAGAGACCCAGTAAAAAAAGAGAACTACAGGCCAATATCCCTGATGAATATGGATGCAAAAATTCTCAATAAGATATTAGCAAATCGAATTCAACAGCATATAAAAAGAATTATTCACCATGATCAAGTGGGATTCATTCCTGGGATGCAGGGCTGGTTCAACATTCGCAAATCAATCAACGTGATACATCACATCAACAAAAAAAAAGAGAAGAACCACATGATCCTGTCAATCGATGCAGAAAAGGCCTTCGACAAAATCCAGCACCCTTTCTTAATAAAAACCCTTGAGAAAGTCGGGATAGAAGGAACATACTTAAAGATCATAAAAGCCATTTATGAAAAGCCCACAGCTAACATCATCCTCAACGGGGAAAAACTGAGAGCTTTTTCCCTGAGATCAGGAACACGACAAGGATGCCCACTCTCACCGCTGCTGTTTAACATAGTGCTGGAAGTTCTAGCATCAGCAATCAGACAACAAAAGGAAATCAAAGGCATCAAAATTGGCAAAGATGAAGTCAAGCTTTCGCTTTTTGCAGATGACATGATATTATACATGGAAAATCCGATAGACTCCACCAAAAGTCTGCTAGAACTGATACAGGAATTCAGCAAAGTTGCAGGATACAAAATCAATGTACAGAAATCAGTTGCATTCTTATACACTAACAATGAAGCAACAGAAAGACAAATAAAGAAACTGATCCCATTCACAATTGCACCAAGAAGCATAAAATACCTAGGAATAAATCTAACCAAAGATGTAAAGGATCTGTATGCTGAAAACTATAGAAAGCTTATGAAGGTAATTGAAGAAGATTTAAAGAAATGGAAAGACATTCCCTGCTCATGGATTGGAAGAATAAATATTGTCAAAATGTCAATACTACCCAAAGCTATCTACACATTCAATGCAATCCCAATCAAAATTGCACCAGCATTCTTCTCGAAACTAGAACAAGCAATCCTAAAATTCATATGGAACCACAAAAGGCCCCGAATAGCCAAAGTAATTTTGAAGAAGAAGACCAAAGCAGGAGGCATCCCAATCCCAGACTTTAGCCTCTACTACAAAGCTGTCATCATCAAGACAGCATGGTATTGGCACCAAAACAGACACATAGACCAATGGAATAGAATAGAAACCCCAGAACTAGACCCACAAACGTATGGCCAACTCATCTTTGACAAAGCAGGAAAGAACATCCAATGGAAAAAAGACAGCCTCTTTAACAAATGGTGCTGGGAGAACTGGACAGCAACATGCAGAAGGTTGAAACTAGACCACTTTCTCACACCATTCACAAAAATAAACTCAAAATGGATAAAGGACCTAAATGTGAGACAGGAAACCATCAAAACCTTAGAGGAGAAAGCAGGAAAAGACCTCTCTGACCTCAGCCGTAGCAATCTCTTACTCGACACATCCCCAAAGGCAAGGGAATTAAAAGCAAAAGTGAATTACTGGGACCTTATGAAGATAAAAAGCTTCTGCACAGCAAAGGAAACAACCAACAAAACTAAAAGGCAACCAACAGAATGGGAAAAGATATTTGCAAATGACATATCGGACAAAGGGCTAGTATCCAAAATCTATAAAGAGCTCACCAAACTCCACACCCGAAAAACAAATAACCCAGTGAAGAAATGGGCAGAAAACATGAATAGACACTTCTCTAAAGAAGACATCCGGATGGCCAACAGGCACATGAAAAGATGTTCAACGTCGCTCCTCATCATGGAAATACAAATCAAAACCACACTCAGGTATCACCTCACGCCAGTCAGAGTGGCCAAAATGAACAAATAAGGAGACTATAGATGCTGGAGAGGATGTGGAGAAACGGGAACCGTCTTGCACTGTTGGTGGGAATGCAAACTGGTGCAGCCGCTCTGGAAAGCAGTGTGGAGGTTCCTCAAAAAATTAAAAATAGACCTACCCTATGACCCAGCAATAGCACTGCTAGGAATTTATCCAAGGGATACAGGAGCACTGATGCATAGGGCCACTTGTACCCCAATGTTCATAGCAGCACTCTCAACAATAGCCAAATTATGGAAAGAGCCTAAATGTCCATCAACTGATGAATGGATAAAGAAATTGTGGTTTATATACACAATGGAATATTACGTGGCAATGAGAAAAAATGAAATATGGCCTTTTGTAGCAACGTGGATGGAACTGGAGAGTGTGATGCTAAGTGAAATAAGCCATACAGAGAAAGACAGATACCATATGGTTTCACTCTTGTGTGGATCCTGAGAAACTGAACAGGAACCCATGGGGGAGGGGAAGGAAAAAAAAATAAAAAATACAGGTTAGAGTGGGAGAGAGCCAAAGCATAAGAGACTGTTAAAAACTGAGAACAAACTGAGGGTTGATGGGGGGGGGAGGGAGGAGAGGGTGGGTGATGGGTATTGAGGAGGGCACCTTTTGGGATGAGCACTGGGTGTTGTATGGAAACCAATTTGACAATAAATTTCATATATAAAAAAAAAATTATTATGATAAAAAGAAAAAAAAAAGAACATTCCTAAGTGTTTCCTTCACATCTTTGTTCCTCAGACTGTAGATCATGGGGTTAAGTAAGCATGGAAATGACCACTGTGTAGGATACAGACACCAGCCTGTCCCTGCCTAGCAAGTACTCAGAGGATGGGCGCAAGTAAATGAATGCTGTGGTTCCATAGTATAGGCTGACAGAAGTAAGGTGAGAAGCACAAGTGGAGAATGTTTTGTGTTTACCCTTGGCTGAGGGAATTCTGATGATAACCAAGAAGGCATATGCGTAGGAGACCAGGACGATTGTCAGGGACACAGACACATTAAAGCCACCACAGGCAAAGAGGAGAAGCTGGAGTATCTGTGTGTCAGAGCAGGAGAGTTTTAAAAGGGGAGGAATATCACAGAAATAATGCGTGATGACATGGGATTTACAGAAGGTCAGATAAAAGGTTGTGCTAGTGAGGAGCACCATGTTCATCAGGCCCACTGCATAGCTGGCACCCACAAGCTGCAAACAGAGTCTTGGGGACATGATGATATGCTAGAGCAGAGGGCTGCAGATGGCCACATGGCGGTCATAGGCCATGGAAGCCAGGAGGAAGAACTCAGTGACAGCAAAGAACACAAAACAGCTTGTCTGTACCACACAACCAGAGAAGGAGATTGTTTGGCAACCAGAGAAAAAACCCATCAACATTTTTGGAACTGTGACTGAAGAGTAACAGAAGTCAATAAAGGACAAATTGCTGAGGAAGAAATACATGGGAGTGTAGACGGCTGACCACAATGAGGGCAAGGAGGCCCAGGTTTCCCACAACTGTGATTGCATAGATCAGGAGGAAGAGGGCAAAGAAGATAGGCTGAAGGTGAGGATCGTCAGTGAGGCCCACAGTGAAGAATTCACTCAACTTGCTGGTGTTGCCTGCACCCGTTGGGCCATTACAGGTCTGTGAAAGGAACATGCATGACAGTAGTGAGAGGTGTACAGCTCAAGTCCTAAAACAGAGACCAGCAGGGTCTGGCCCTGGCTACCTAGGACATAATATACTGTGTACATAGGCTATGGTTTCATCTTGGCTTATGCATCTCTTGCCATCCCCCAGCCTATTGGATACCAGGTTTAAAGGCATAAGGATGGAATCTGGAGCCAGAATAATGGGTCTGAATCTCAACCTTGCCATTTATTGTCTCTGTAACCTTGGACTAGTGTCTTAACTGGAATCTTCTCTGTAAACGGGGATAAAACACCAATCTTGTAAGACAGATTGTAAAACCTAAGGGTGATGATGTGTATGTGTACAATGTCTAGCAAGAGCAAATACTTAATGAAGTCTAATTTCCTTCCTCCTTCTGTGCTCTTATTTGAACACCGAACCTGTCCTCAGACAAAGCTTAACCTGAGTATAAAGTCCAGGACAGAAATCTTAGACAAGGGAGCAACTCTAGAAACTTATTAGTTCTTTCATTATCAGCTGTGTGTTTGAGAAACAGCAGGGAATGAGTGGAGGAGGAATATCAAACAATATAATATAGAGGTAAAAGGACAAGCTCCAGGGTCAATTATATGTTGGGTTAGAATCCAATTCTATGATGCGCTAGCTGTGTGACCTTGGGCTTATCCTATATGAGATTCAATTTCCTTATCTTTAAGATGAGAGTACCAAATATTTACTTCATTAATTGACTTAAAATTAAAGATAATTCATGTAAAGCACCTAGCATACACTAAGCATGTGGGAAATATCAGGAACTTCTGGTAGGTCTGTTGAAACCACATGCAAGCCTCTTAGATTGTCCCACTTGCCCCCTGCTAAGTATCCCTTCCTAATTGAGCTCCTGTTACCAATCATTGTGTTGTAATTCTCCAGTGTGTTGTGGCAGTGAGATCTACCACGTTCATCTAATACTTATTTAAAGATGGAGAAACCCAGAAGTCAGGGCCTCAAAAGAGAAGGCAAACTGCCCATAGTTTCCCAGAGATTTGGTTTAAGTGCCAGAACTGGACCCAGGTGTCCTGTCCACAGTATTCCTCCCAATTGGAGGAGATAACAGCCTCTGACATCTCCTTTTTCATAAACATGGAACCCATGTCCTTATCAGAACATAGGGGGCTGCTTCACCCACAGCTCTTTGAAAAATTACGAGGTTGGGGAAGTTGCGGCAAGATGGCGGCTTAGGAGGACGCTGGGCTCACCGCACGTCCTGCTGATCACTTAGATTCCATCTACACCTGCCTAAATAACCCAGAAAACCGCCAGAGGATTAGCAGAACGGAGTCGCTGGAGCCAAACGCAGACGAGAGGCCCACGGAAGAGGGTAGGAAGGGCGGCTAGGCGGTGCTCGCTCCACGGACTAGCGGGAGGGAGCCGGGGCGGAGGGGCGGCTCGCCGGCCAAGCAGAGCCCCCGAGTCTGGCTTGCAAAAGCGGAGGGGCCTGACGGACTGTGTTCCCACAACAAGCTCGACTTAGCGTCTGGGAGGTCATAAGTTAACAGCTCTGCTCGGAAAGCGGGAAGGCTGGAGGACAGAGGGAGGGAGAGATGCTGAGCCCCCTGACAACAGAGCTCAGTTTGGTGGGGAACAAAGGCGCTCGCCAGCGCCATCTCCCCCGCCCATCCCCCAGCCGAAATCCCAAAGGGAACCGGTTCCTGCCAGGGAACTTGCTCGCTCCGCGCAAACACCCAACTCTGCGCTTCGGCGGAGCAAAACCTCCGGCAGCGGATCTGACTCCCTCCCACTGCCACAGGGCCCCTCCTGAAGTGGATCACCTAAGGAGAAGCGATCTAAGCCTGCCCCTCCTGCCCCCGAGCACCTTGCCTACCCACCCCAGCTAATACGCCAGATCCCCAGCATCACAAGCCTGGCAGGGTGCAAGTAGCCCAGACGAGCCACACCACCTCACAGTGAATCCCACCCCTAGGAGAGGGGAAGAGAAGGCACACACCAGTCTGACTGTGGCCCCAGCGGTGGGCTGGGGGGCAGACATCAGGTCCGATTGCGGCCCCGCCCACCAACTCCAGTTATACACCACAGCACAGGGGAAGTGCCCTGCAGGTCCTCACCACGCCAGGGACTATCCAAAATGACCAAGCGGAAGAATTCCCCTCAGAAGAATCTCCAGGAAATAACAACAGCTAATGAGCTGATCAAAAAGGACTTAAATAACATAACAGAAAGTGAATTTAGAATAATAGTCATAAAATTAATCGCTGAGCTTGAAAACAGTATACAGGACAGCAGAGAATCTCTTGCTACAGAGATCAAGGGACTAAGGAACAGTCACGAGGAGCTGAAAAACGCTTTAAACGAAATGCATAATAAAATGGAAACCACCACAGCTCGGCTTGAAGAGGCAGAGGAGAGAATAGGTGAACTAGAAGATAAAGTTATGGAAAAAGAGGAAGCTGAGAAAAAGAGAGATAAAAAAATCCAGGAGTATGAGGGGAAAATTAGAGAACTAAGTGATACACTAAAAAGAAATAATATACGCATAATTGGTATCCCAGAGGAGGAAGAGAGAGGGAAAGGGGCTGAAGGGGTACTTGAAGAAATAATAGCTGAGAACTTCCCTGAACTGGGGAAGGAAAAAGGCATTGAAATCCAAGAGGCACAGAGAACTCCCTTCAGACGTAACTTGAATCGATCTTCTGCACGACATATCATAGTGAAACTGGCAAAATACAAGGATAAAGAGAAAATTCTGAAAGCAGCAAGGGGTAAACGTGCCCTCACATATAAAGGGAGACCTATAAGACTCGTGACTGATCTCTCTTTTGAAACTTGGCAGGCCAGAAAGAATTGGCACGAGATTTTCAGGGTGCTAGACAGAAAAAATATGCAGCCAAGAATCCTCTATCCAGCAAGTCTGTCATTTAGAATAGAAGGAGAGATAAAGGTCTTCCCAAACAAACAAAAACTGAAGGAATTTGTCACCACTAAACCAGCCCTACAAGAGATCCTAAGGGGGACCCTGTGAGACAAAGTCCCAGAGACATCACTACAAGCATAAAACATACAGACATCACAATGACTCTAAACCCGTATCTTTCTATAATAACACTGAATGTAAATGGATTAAATGCGCCAACCAAAAGACATAGGGTATCAGAATGGATAAAAAAACAAGACCCATCTATTTGCTGTCTACAAGAGACTCATTTTAGACCTGAGGACACCTTTAGATTGAGAGTGAGGGGATAGAAAACTATTTATCATGCGACTGGAAGCCAAAAGAAAGCTGGAGTAGCCATACTTATATCAGACAAACTAGACTTTAAATTAAAGGCTGTAACAAGAGATGAAGAAGGACATTATATAATAGTTACAGGGTCTATCCATCAGGAAGAGCTAACAATTATAAATGTCTATGCGCCGAATACCGGAGCCCCCAAATATATAAAACAATTACTCATAAACACAAACAACCTTATTGATAAGAATGTGGTAATTGCAGGGCACTTTAATACACCACTTACAGAAATGGATAGATCATCTAGACACATGGTCAATAAAGAAACAAGGGCCCTGAATGACACATTGGATCAGATGGACTTGACAGATATATTTAGAACTCTGCATCCCAAAGCAACAGAATATACTTTCTTCTCGAGTGCACATGGAACATTCTCCAAGATAGATCATATACTGGGTCACAAAACAGCCCTTCATAAGTTTACAAGAATTGAAATTATACCATGCTTACTTTCAGACCACAATGCTATGAAGCTTGAAATCAACCACAGAAAAAAGTCTGGAAAACCTCCAAAAGCATGGAGGATAAAGAACACCCTACTAACGAATGAGTGGGTCAACCAGACAATTAGAGAAGAAATTAAAAAATATATGGAAACAAACGAAAATGAAAATACAACAATCCAAACGCTTTGGGACGCAGCAAAGGCAGTCCTGAGAGGAAAATACATTGCAATCCAGGCCTATCTCAAGAAACAAGAAAAATCCCAAATACAAAATCTAACAGCACACCTAAAGGAACTAGAAGCAGAACAGCAAAGGCAGCCTAAGCCCAGCAGAAGAAAAGAAATAATAAAGATCAGAGCAGAAATAAACAATATAGAAACTAAAAAAACTGTAGAGCAGATCAACGAAACCAAGAGTTGGTTTTTTGAAAAAATAAACAAAATTGACAAACCTCTAGCCAGGCTTCTCAAAAAGAAAAGGGAGATGACCCAAATAGATAAAATCATGAATGAAAATGGAATTATTACAACCAATACCTCAGAGATACAAACAATTATCAGGGAATACTATGAAAAATTATATGCCAACAAATTGGACAACCTGGAAGAAATGGACAAATTCCTGAACACCCACACTCTTCCAAAACTCAATCAGGAGGAAATAGAAAGCTTGAACAGACCCATAACCAGCGAAGAAATTGAATCGGTTATCAAAAATCTCCCAACAGATAAGAGTCCAGGACCAGATGGCTTCCCAGGGGAGTTCTACCAGACGTTTAAAGCAGAGATAATACCTATCCTTCTCAAGCTATTCCAAGAAATAGAAAGGGAAGGAAAACTTCCAGACTCATTCTATGAAGCCAGTATTCCTTTGATTCCTAAACCAGACAGAGACCCAGTAAAAAAAGAGAACTACAGGCCAATATCCCTGATGAATATGGATGCAAAAATTCTCAATAAGATACTAGCAAATCGAATTCAACAGCATATAAAAAGAATTATTCACCATGATCAAGTGGGATTCATTCCTGGGATGCAGGGCTGGTTCAACATTCGCAAATCAATCAACGTGATACATCACATCAACAAAAAAAAAGAGAAGAACCATATGATCCTGTCAATCGATGCAGAAAAGGCCTTCGACAAAATCCAGCACCATTTCTTAATAAAAACCCTTGAGAAAGTCGGGATAGAAGGAACATACTTAAAGATCATAAAAGCCATTTATGAAAAGCCCACAGCTAACATCATCCTCAACGGGGAAAAACTGAGAGCTTTTTCCCTGAGATCAGGGACACGACAAGGATGTCCACTCTCACCGCTGCTGTTTAACATAGTGCTGGAAGTTCTAGCATCAGCAATCAGACAACAAAAGGAAATCAAAGGCATCAAAATTGGCAAAGATGAAGTCAAGCTTTCGCTTTTTGCAGATGACATGATATTATACATGGAAAATCCGATAGACTCCACCAAAAGTCTGCTAGAACTGATACAGGAATTCAGCAAAGTTGCAGGATACAAAATCAATGTACAGAAATCAGTTGCATTCTTATACACTAACAATGAAGCAACAGAAAGACAAATAAAGAAACTGATCCCATTCACAATTGCACCAAGAAGCATAAAATACCTAGGAATAAATCTAACCAAAGATGTAAAGGATCTGTATGCTGAAAACTATAGAAAGCTTATGAAGGTAATTGAAGAAGATTTAAAGAATGGAAAGACATTCCCTGCTCATGGATTGGAAGAATAAATATTGTCAAAATGTCAATACTACCCAAAGCTATCTACACATTCAATGCAATCCCAATCAAAATTGCACCAGCATTCTTCTCGAAACTAGAACAAGCAATCCTAAAATTCATATGGAACCACAAAAGGCCCCGAATAGCCAAAGTAATTTTGAAGAAGAAGACCAAAGCAGGAGGCATCCCAATCCCAGACTTTAGCCTCTACTACAAAGCTGTCATCATCAAGACAGCATGGTATTGGCACCAAAACAGACACATAGACCAATGGAATAGAATAGAAACCCCAGAACTAGACCCACAAACGTATGGCCAACTCATCTTTGACAAAGCAGGAAAGAACATCCAATGGAAAAAAGACAGCCTCTTTAACAAATGGTGCTGGGAGAACTGGACAGCAACATGCAGAAGGTTGAAACTAGACCACTTTCTCACACCATTCACAAAAATAAACTCAAAATGGATAAAGGACCTAAATGTGAGACAGGAAACCATCAAAACCTTAGAGGAGAAAGCAGGAAAAGACCTCTCTGACCTCAGCCGTAGCAATCTCTTACTCGACACATCCCCAAAGGCAAGGGAATTAAAAGCAAAAGTGAATTACTGGGACCTTATGAAGATAAAAAGCTTCTGCACAGCAAAGGAAACAACCAACAAAACTAAAAGGCAACCAACGGAATGGGAAAAGATATTCGCAAATGACATATCGGACAAAGGGCTAGTATCCAAAATCTATAAAGAGCTCACCAAACTCCACACCTGAAAAACAAATAACCCAGTAAAGTAATGGGCAGAAAACATGAATAGACACTTCTCTAAAGAAGACATCCGGATGGCCAACAGGCACATGAAAAGATGTTCAGCGTCGCTCCTTATCAGGGAAATACAAATCAAAACCACACTCAGGTATCACCTCACGCCAGTCAGAGTGGCCAAAATGAACAAATAAGGAGACTATAGATGCTGGAGAGGATGTGGAGAAACGGGAACCCTCTTGCACTGTTGGTGGGAATGCAAATTGGTGCAGCCGCTCTGGAAAGCAGTGTGGAGGTTCCTCAAAAAATTAAAAATAGACCTACCCTATGACCCAGCAATAGCACTGCTAGGAATTTATCCAAGGGATACAGGAGCACTGATGCATAGGGCCACTTGTACCCCAATGTTCATAGCAGCACTCTCAACAATAGCCAAATTATGGAAAGAGCCTAAATGTCCATCAACTGATGAATGGATAAAGAAATTGTGGTTTATATACACAATGGAATATTACGTGGCAATGAGAAAAAATGAAATATGGCCTTTTGTAGCAACGTGGATGGAACTGGAGAGTGTGATGCTAAGTGAAATAAGCCATACAGAGAAAGACAGATACCATATGGTTTCACTCTTGTGTGGATCCTGAGAAACTGAACAGGAACCCATGGGGGAGGGGAAGGAAAAAAAAATAAAAAATACAGGTTAGAGTGGGAGAGAGCCAAAGCATAAGAGACTGTTAAAAACTGAGAACAAACTGAGGGTTGATGGGGGGTGGGAGGGAGGAGAGGGTGGGTGATGGGTATTGAGGAGGGCACCTTTTGGGATGAGCACTGGGTGTTGTATGGAAACCAATTTGTCAATAAATTTTATAAAAAATTAAAAAAAAAAAGAAAAATTACGAGGTTGAATTCTTAGGGCCATTTCTATCTTTTTTCTTAATCAGGGAGATGGCCAATGTCTAACTGTATTTTATTTTAATACTGTTTTTCCTGTTAAGAGCTGGGATAGTGAAGAACAATATATAGCATTGCACAAAGGATTTACATTATTGGATTTAGTGTCAGAACACCTGGGTTTGAAATCAGATTCCATATTATTTTAGGTCTATAGTCTTCAGCAAGTCCTTTCTGAGTCATAAGATCTTCATTTGTAAAATGGGAATAACACTTGCTTTTCTGATCTCACAGGACTGCTGTAAATATCCAATGAGAGTCTGTAGGAAGATACTTGTAAGGTGTTAAGTATGGTCATGGTCAATACTCAGAAAGCATGCACTGAGAAAGCCAAATAAACTTTTGCAAACTTCTACAACAATTGTTAAATTGTTCCTCTGGAGCCTGCTCCTCTCTAAAAACTGCTCTGGCACCTGCCAGTCCTCCTTGGTTTCTATTACACTGGCCTCCATCTTCTTGTGGCCTCCAAGTCAGACCCTGAAAGAGAAAACTAGATTAGCCTCTGACAACCTGTAAGTAAATGTCTGTTGCCCTTCTGCCACTCTCAGGCTGTGGCTGCCTGCTTGTGGCTGGTGTTTCATTAGAGTTACCTTTATGGCCATCTTGGGAACTGAAGTTTCCACAGTAAATAATACTGGTTGTTAAATTTTTAAATATTATACTGACTATATTAATAGCTACCAATAAAGTACCTAATAAGTGCCACACTATGCTGGGTAATTAATATAAGTTATTTTACTTAATCTTCTTAACAGCCCTAGGAAATAACCACTATTATCATTCCCATCTTACAAACCAGGCAACTGTGGCTTGAGTACTGAAATGCTTTGCTGAAGATCTCATAGCTGGTTAAATGGCAGAATCTACATTTAAATATAGAATACATTTAAATATTCTAATGCTACTGTCGTATCCATGCTGTCTTTTCCAAATGTAGAGTCATATAATTAAAGATTACTAAAGTTTTCTCAAGGGATTTACAAACCTATTCTTTGTTATCATGCTAATCTTAGAAACAATTAAAATGATTTCTTTTAATTTTACAGATGGTGAATCTAAGCTACAAAAAAGTTAGGTACATTGTTCTTGGGCATTTATTCATTCAAAGAATATCATTGGGTGCTTGGTGTGTTCCAGGCAACATGATAGGCACTAGAGGTATTCTCATGGATTTCACAATCTGAAGGAAGAGATGAACAGCAAACAAACAAACACATTAATTAAAAGTTTAAATAAAAGTATAAAGAAAACAAAACAAGCTAATGAAATAGAGCTCAGGGTTTGGAGGGGCAGCATTAGGTAGAGTGGAAGGGAAAGCCTCTCTAAGGAGTTGACATTAAAACCAGGAGTCTGAATGGAGAGGAGCTTGCGTACAAAGATTCAGAGTACACACAGACACTTAGTGATATTGTCAAGAATAGAACTCAGCTCCCCTAAATTCTACCTAGGGTTGCTGTCTCCAATTGGAAGTAAGGCCCAAGTAGAAGCTGACTGGATATGACCGGATATGTGGGACTTTCAAACTTTTGTCTACAAGCATCTCTTTTATCACCCCCCTTTCTTCTTTAAATGTCCCTAGAAGTCACAAGTTTTCTCCAGTTATTTTTCTGTTTCTATATTCATCCCAAATGCTTCAGGCCAGCATTAGTTGTTGGGCTCTTTCCAGATGTTCCCTTAACAGGCACAGAAAAGCTCATGTGCCCGCAACAGTAAAGCCTCTGGAACGAAGCTCTAGGTAACACTCCCTTCCCCAACTGCCCCTCTAAGCTTGGCAATTTCTGTGTAATTGGCAGAGTAGCTCATATAGGAAAGTTTCTGCCTTCTTGACTGGTCTCCTGAGATGCGGAGAAAAGTAAGCCCAGGGGCCAAGCAGTTGTGACATCCAAAATGGTCATTCCCAATGGGGTATTTTCACTGACTCATACTGAGAGTTTGGGGACCTGCAGTCACCACTGAGATATTTTGGGAACAATTGGAAGAATCAAATTGACTACATTGTGTTATAAACTTTTTATGTAAAATACATTCTTAGTCATATTAAAAAGTCTTGGTCACAATTAAAATAGCAATTGTTTCCCCAAACATTGGGATTCTAGGAATTATGGATAAATGGCCAATACAGAAGATGTTTGTAGGGATGTATTTCTCATTTTATTATCTGTCATATCATCTTGTTTACTCAACCCTTTACCCTAATTATAAACTATAAATCACTTTTAAACATCAAAGAATTATTTAATCAGTTTTTATGTGGTCAATAAAGTCTCTGATTGCCATTCAGCATTCTAATAAAATAGTCTTGTACCTGAGATGTATGTGGTGGCCAGCTGCCTTGAACTATACTTTTTCATTTTTTATTAAACCAGGTTTGAGTTGTGAAAGACTTGTTTCTATGCACTTGTTTAATTTTCCATTCAATAAATGTTTAACAAACATTTATCATGTGCCTGTCATTGTGTGAAGAGCTAGAAATACAAAATCAATAGCAAATTGATAATATCCTTAGATAAACTCCATCCCCACTCCCTAATACATGCACACATGTGAGTGTGCTCACACAAATACACACACAGTTTCTCATTTGGAAAGCACAAACAGCCTCAGTCTCCTTTGGTGCTGGCTCATTAGCAGCTTTTATAGAAAATACTAAGTTATTATGCATTTTAAGGGCTACAGCTATTGATTTTAAAGCAAGGAAATTGTTTACAAAGTAGACTTTATAGACATGTATTTTGTGGGCAGATTCACTTAATTCTATTGCTTATCTATGCAGAATTTCATAGTCACTTTAAATAGAGAAATTATTCTCTCTTTTTTTTCAAGTTAAATTGTGGTACATTAGGTGGTATTTCAACCAGTTTATGAGCTTCAGCTATGACATGATGGGCTGACTCTACATATTAAAGAACATTGTCCCCAAATTTAATTATCTTGGGGCATCAGCACCACCCAGGATAAAATGAACCGTTTTGTTCATCACGACTGCAGCCTTTACCAAAATGGAGGTTATGGGATAACAACTTAAAGGCTAACTCGTTAATGCTCAGGGATGGATGAGGTAATGTGCCAGCAGACCAAATTGGTGCCCAAATGTTTTCTCCTAGAGACCTGTATCTCTTTCCCATGTTGTGCTATATTAATGGGGATGTCTTTATCCATTGTCACTGCCTGTAGACATTTGAATAATGTAGATGTAATACCTGATGGGCATTCAGCCTTGTGCACAATCAATTTCTCAAACTCCAAGGATCTCTCAGTAACTAGAGCAAAATTCTGGGGTTGCCATAAACTAATTTATAAGGATTCAAATTATGGCATCCATGCAGTCCCTGCTTTTATTTTCATAAGTGTTTACTAGGGAGTAGTGTGTCATCCCAAATTATTTGATAGGGGCAATGAAGTAAATTAGTCCTCCAGATTGAAAAGGCTATGGATTTAGGCCTAAATGAAAGCATTCCTGTCTTCATAATGTAGAAAAGAGTGACCTTTCTGACTTTAATTTGTTTCTCCATCTGTGCCATGCATTTCGGGAGGACGTGAGGAATAGGCTTGATGATACCCAAACGTATTTCCCCCTTTTATATTACTGTGCTGATGGCTTGATGGAGGAGTCACCTATCCTGGTTACAGATCCTGGGGGATGTTCTTTCACCAGTCTGCAGTGAATGAGGTCAGAGGATCCATCTTCATGGAACTTGGAACATGGGAAGTTTTACTATTTTCCTTGAAATGAGGGCCCCCCCCCACCTTAGTTATGTCATCCTGGCCATTTGCTGTCCCCAATGAAATTTTCTCTAACTTTTCCCTGCACAATGTGTATTGTGTAGCTCAAAAGTTACAAATTCATGCTACATATTTTTAAAAAGAGTTACTGAGTCAGTATAAGGAAATGTGCTAACTTCAATAACAAAACTTTATGTTATTTTTACAACAAGCCTATGAGGTAGGTACTATATTTATTTCTATTTTACAGAAGAAGAAAGTGAAGCTCAGAGAAAGTGAATACTTTTCTCAGAATCACACAGGTGATGTGTAACTAATGTCACCCAGGTCCCCCTGACTCTACAGTCTGTCAATCAATGTTCTTTCTGCCATAACACATTGAAATAATCTTTAGAAAACATTATTTGCTAATCTACCCATCCCTTTTCTTTAAACCTAGTGGTTCTCAACACTAGTTGCATATTAAAATCACCTGGGAGCTTAAAAATGTATCATACCCAAGTCCCATTCTCAGATTCTGATCTAATTGGTCTGAGGAGAGGCATGGGAAATCATATTTTTAAAAAAACTTTCGAAGTGACTGCAATGCATTGCCAGAGTCAAAAACCACAAATTTGGAACTTTGTGCTGTGTTCCTTTTCCTGTTTCCTGGTTATAAGTAGCATACTTAACCCTAGTTGCCTGATTCTTCACAGTGTATGAGGAAGAATTTAGAGATTTCACTCAATACAACAACAGGGGAGAACTCTATGCACAATGGTCAGGAACTGCTCCCTTTGGATCTTCACAACTCTCTCCTTATCTATAGAATCTTGACTGTCACTGAAACAGTGAACTGTGATCTTGGACAAAGCCAAGGAATCTTATGATGGCATTTCAGGAGTGACTATAGACACCATTTTCATCCATTTCCCACCAGGAGATCTGAAGAGACACATTCTTGATCATAATTCTCAAAGCTATGAAGTACTTTTATTGAGGGGTGCTCTTTCTCTCTCTTTTATACAACAAACTTTAATTGAACACCTATATGTGCCAGGAACTGTTTGTGGCTCTCAATTAGAGTGACATTTCCCTAATAAAAGGCACATGGAATTCAATGAAAGATTTTTTTGATTGTGAAAATAATTATTAAGAAATACTGATATTAAGTCAGAGGTGGCCAGGGATGTAAATATTCTATAGTGCTCAAAAGAGTCTTGTGCAATTCTCATGACAAGAATATTCAAACTCCAAATACCAATAGCACCGTTATTGAGAAGTAATATATAGTCCAGATCTGGGATCTGACTTCCTGTCCCTTCATTGACAGTGGCTATATCATCACCATCTTCTTCCTGATGAGACTTTTTGAAGGACTTTTCAGTCAATTTGTCAGTCAGCAACTATCAAGTCCTTACTTACTGTACACTTTAGCTTTAACAGCCACCATGTAAAAGGAAAAGAAGACAATCTTTAGCTTCAGAAAGCTCACAATCTAGTTGGAGAGACAAAATATATACTTAGGAATAAGATTTAAGAACATTCCTCCAGCGGTGCCTGGGTGGCTCAGTGGGTTCAGGGTCTGACTCTTGATTTTGGCTCAGGTCATGATCTCAAGGTTGGTGAGATAAAGCCCCACATCCAGCTCTGCACTGACAGTTCAAAGTCCTGCTTGGGATTCTTTCTCTCTGCCCCTACCCCTACTCTCATTCTCCCTTTCTCTCCCTCTCTCTCTCTCTCTCTCAATAAATAAATAAACATTTAAAAAAAGAACATTACTCCAAACAAGATCCTAACCAGTAAATATATTAAGGCAAAAGTATGATGGCATAAATGAAAAGAACAGAGTCAGACAGAATTTGGTTCAAATTCTGTTCTCAAATTTTTATTTTTGTGTGATCTTGGCAGAAGTTCTCAACATCTCTGTCAATTTTCTAATCTGTAAAATTGGATTTTACTGCAGAGTTTAAATTAGTATTACAAATAATTGCTCAGTTCAGCACTTGTAACATAGATAGTGCTAAGTAAACAGCATTCTCTATCATTAAGAACAGTATTATATAATAAAAAGTATTTGACTGAAAAGGGAACCTGGGTGGCTCAGTCAGGTGAGCATCCAACTCTTGATTTCGGCTCAGGTCATGATCTCACAGTTTATGAGTTCAAGCCCCTTGTTGGTCTCTGTGTTGACAGGGTGGAGCCTGCTTGGGATTCTCTCTCTCCCTCTCTCTCTCTTCCTCTCCCCTCCTCATGCTCTCTCTCATTCTCTCTATCTCTCAAAATAAATAAATAAAAATTTAAAGAAAGAGCTAAAAAGTATTTGACTGAACAATATCATCAACCAACTGGAACCAACTGATATTAATAGAACACTCCACTCAACAATAGCAGAATACATTTACCAAGACAGACCATACCTTGGGTCATAAAACAAACCATAACACGTTTCAAAAGAATTGAAATCATATAAAGTATGGTCTCTGACCATAACTGATTTAGACTAGAAAGCAGTAACAGAAAAACAGCAAAAAGAAATTTCCAATCACTTGGAAATTAAACCACCTAAATAATTCATGGCTTGTAAAGAAATCTCAAAGGAAATTAGAAACCATTTGGAATGAAATGAAAAGGAAAAGGAAAATGCAACATACCAAAATTTGTGGATTTCAGTTAAACTAGTGCTTAGAGAGAGAATTCATATCATTGAAAGTGTGTATTAGACAATAAGAAAGGTCTCAAATCAATTATTTAAGTATTTGTCTTAGGAAATTACTAAAAGAATACCAAATTAAACCAAAATCAAGCAAAAGGAAGGAAATAATAAAAAGATAAATCAATGGTGTTTAAGAGAGAGAAAGAAAAAATGAAGCCAATGTTTGTTTTTTGAAAATAAGTCATAAAATTGATAACTGTCTAAAAATACCGAAAAAAAGACAAAACACACATTATCAATATCAAGAATGAGCGAGGGTGTTACTACAAACTCTGCAGATATTAAAAAGAAAATAAAGATATATAATAAAAATTCTACACACAGAAATTAAACAACTTAGATGAAGTCACCAACACCTCAAAATCCAAATTAAAAAAACTCACTAAAGATTAAATAGGTAACTTGACTAGTTATTTAACTATTATAGAAATTAATTTCATAGCTAAAAATCTTCTAAAAAATATATCTGCAAGCCCAGATAGATTCACTGGTAACTTTTACCAAACATTTAAAGAAGATGCAATACCAGTCTATTCCAGAATATAGCAGTAAACGTTTTCTGATTTACTTTACAATGCTAGCGTCACCCTGATCCCCAAACCAAACATAATGCAAAAAAATTAAAACTGCAAACCAATATCCCTCATGAACATAGAGGCAAAAAGCCTTAACAGAATATTAAAAAATTGAAACCACCAATATGAGTAAAGCATCACAACCAATTGGGGTTAATATAGGAATTCTAAACCAGTTCAATATTCAAAAATCAATCAAATCAATCATATAATCCACCATTTTGACTGTCTAAAGAAGAAAAAACCCAAATGATCATATCAGTAGATACAGAAAACATTTGACAAAATACAACATCCATTCATGATTAAAAAAAAAAACTCTAAGCAAACTAAGAGTAAAAGGAAATTCCATTAACCTGATAGGAGGCATTTATGAAAACTCCATGGCTAACATCATAATGGTGAAGGACTAAATGCTTTCCTTCCTAAGATCAGGAATAAGGCAAGGATACCTACTTTCACAACTCCTATTCAACATCATACTAACAATTCTAGCTGATACACTAAGATAAGAAAAAAAAAGAACATACAGATTGGAAAGGAGAAACAGCCCCATTTTTAGACAATATTATTATCTATGTAGAAAATCTCAGGGATGTAAAATGAAAACTTCCTAGAATTAATACATGAGTTTAACAAGGTCACGGGATATAGGATCAATACACAACACTTAACTGTATTTCTAAAGTCGAGCAATGAACAATTGGAAGTCAAAATTATAAAAATATATATGTATACCATATGAAACAGTTAAGCATTAATATGACAAACTTGCACAAGATTTGTATGCTGAAAACTACAAAATGCTAAGGGAAGATATCAAAGAAGAGATAAATAAATGGTGGAATGTACCCTGAGCATGGATTGGAGGATTTGGTGTAATAAAGATGCCAACTCTCCCCAAAGTGCAATAGCAATGAAAATCCCATTAGGAATTTCTAAAGCTCTATATTCTAAAATTTATATGAAAGACAAAAAAAAAGAGCTAAAACAATTTTAAGAAAAAGAACAAAGTTGGAGGACTCATCACTACTGTGTTTTAAGACTTACTATAAAGTTACAGTAATGAATATGGTGTGCATTGGCAAAGGAATAGACACTTGGATCAATGGTCCAGAATAGAGAGTTCAGAAATAGATCCACACAAGGGGCGCTTGGGTAGCTCAGTTGGTTGAGCCTTTGACTTCGGCTCAGGTCATGATCTCCCAGTTCATGAGTCTGAGTGCCCCATGGGGCTCTGCGCTGACAGCTCAGAGCCTTGGAACCTATTTCGGATTCTGTGTCTCCCTTTCTCTCTGCCCCTCCCCTGCTCGCTTGCTCTCACTCTCTCTCTCTCTCTCCCTCTCTCTCTCTCTCTCTCAAAAATAAACATTAAAATTTTTTTAAATAAATAGACCCACATAAATGTGGATATTTGATCTTTTAAAAAATATGTTTATTTATTTATTCTGAGAGAAAGAGAGAGAAAGTGCAAGCAGGGGAGGTGCAGAAGGAAGGAGAGATAGAATCCCAAGCAGGTTCTGCATCATCAGCGCAGAACCTGATGTGGGGCTCCAACCCACAAACTGTGAGATCATGACCTGAGCCTAGGTCAAGAGTTGGGCACTTAACTGGCTGAGCCACCCAGGTGCCCTGATCATTAATAAAGATGTATAAGCAATTCCTTGGAAAAATAAATGATAGTCTTTTTGACAAATGGAACAAGGGGTCATGCATATGCAAAAAGAAAGGAAAAGAGAACAGAAAAGAAAAATAGAAATGAATCCTGACCTCAACTTCATACCTTATGCAAAGATAAACTCAAAATGGTGCAATATGAAAATATAAAACATAAAGCTTCAAAACTTTTAGGAAACATAAGAGAAAACCTATGTAATCTGAGTTTAGGCAAAAAGTTCTTAGAAAGGAGACCAAAAGCATGGTATATAAAAAGTAAAAATAGATAAATAAGTTCTTTATTAAAATTAAGAACATTTTCTCTGTTGAAGGTGCTGTTATGAAGATGAAAAGACAAACTGAATACTGGAAGAAAATATTTGCATTTCATGTATGCAACAAAGGGCTTGTATCCAGGAGATAGAAAATAATTTTGAAAACTCAACAGTAAAAAGCAATCCAATTAGAAAATGTGGAAAATGCCTTGAGCAGACATTTCACTCAAGAGGATATACAGATGGCAAATAAGTATAGGAAAAGATATTTAACATCATTAGCCATTAGGCAGATGCCAGTTAAAACCAACATAAAGTAACACTGCACACCTATTAGAATGTCTTTAAAAATACTGGAATACAAGTTCTGGTGAGGATGTAGAGCAACTAGAACTCTTATACATTGCTCTTGGGAATGCAGTGGTACAGCCACTCTAGAAAACAGATGGAAGTTTCTTATCATGTTAAACATGCACATACCACACAACAAAGCAATTGCATCTTGGTAATTTTTCTTTAAAAAATGAAAACTTATATTCAGAGAAAAAGGTATATATGATTATTTATAACAGTTTTATTCATAATAATGAAAACCTAGAAACAACCTAAATGTCCTTCCATGGATGAGTAGTGAAAAAACTTTGGTACAACCATACAATGGAATACTACTCAACAAAAGGAAAGAAGGAAGGGAGGGAAGGAGGGAGGGAGGGAGGAAGGGAAATTTTCTGCCCTGGAGGCTCTTAAAGCCTTAGACAAATGAATATGGAGGCCAAGATGATTTGATTACCATGTTGTGGCTGAGACTTTCTAGTGGTGGAATGGAAGGAACTTGGGAAATAGAGAAACATGAGCCAGGGAGGCAGTCACTGGATATTTATGGAGTGCCTTCTGAGTTCAGGCAGTGCACTATCCTAGCAATGGGGACTGGTGAACTTAAAATGTATTGTACAAGGAAATGTGTACATGATTGCAGGAGGAAATCAAGTACTAGCCATGCAGGGATTATAGATTAAGTGCATTCATAATAAGTTGAGTGTAAAGTGAATAGCCTACCATATATAAAATCATTTTTTCTCACTGTCTTTCATTATGACCGGAGGGATGTAGGATTTTTATTTCACCTCAGCTAAAATAAACATCACATTTCAGGCTCCAAATGGTTGATTCAAAAAGCATGCTGCCTTTGTGGTTATACGTGAGGTTTAAGTCTCTATCTCTGTCAGAAGCGAGTTCCAAATGGTCAATCAAGCCACTTAAAATTTCAAGATCTTTTAAAGTACCCTATGAGTGTTATACCTCCAAGCTAATTCCCATTTGATGGGAATTCTCCCTGATTTCAAGTAAGAAACATGTAGTGCAAAGAGCACACGCTCTGAAAACGGATTAGAATCCCACTGCTACCGTTACACCATCTGTGTGACCTTGGGATTTAACCTCTATGAGCCTTGGTTTCTTCTATAATGGCCTTTGTTCCATAGAATCATGTATATAAGGAACCAGTTATGCTATTGAAGTAGATAATACAAGTTTGTACTTATATAAATCATGTAGAAATTTCTGAGACTCAGCAGAGACAACAAACCAGGCCCTTATCTACACATTAATATTTTAATAACAAATATTTGAAAACATCTCTTACCTTTAAGAAAACCTTTCACTAATGGTAGTGTATTAAAAGAAATGCCTGTGAGATGAAATGTGTTATTTCACTGAACTTTATAAAATCTACAGATAGTCTGCAGTAAGGGAGTATGTGCAAACTGTTGCTTACTTTTAATAAACTAGTCTAGTGTTACCTCAAAAGTTATAATGAAAGTTTCATCTGAACAGGTGGAAAAGAATGAAAGATGGAATTTTGAAAAAATTTTTTTCAAAACTTTGTTCTCCAGATCTTTTGATTTGGCACAGAGTTGACCTCAGTGTAGAACCAGAAAACACCCTCTCTTTTCCCAGGAAGTAACCATCTCAAGGTGGCTGGTTGGGGGCAGGTGATTCTTTAGTACAAGCCTGAGAACAGTCACTGGAGTTAATGAAACCAGAGAATGCAAAGCTGGAAGTCATGTTTTGGAGGTCAGCTTGAACTAGAAATGAATGGCACTAAAGTGAGCAAAATTAGGACCTGAAGAAGAAAAAGTGGAACGTAAGAGCTGGGAGGACTGCTTAGCTGATGTACCTGATATATAGTTTTCCTCAACCAAATGCCAGTTGAATACCTTGAACTAGTGACAAGGGATAATAGAGGTCACAGATGATGATATAGTTATCATAGGGCATTGATGCCAAGGGAAAAAACTCTGTAATACACAAGATGCTGAAGAGTCTCATCTGTGCTTCAGGACCTCAGAAAGAGAGAGGCAGCTCAATGCTTGGAAAACATCTTTGCTAGGACTGTGAGCATGGAGAAAGTGAAAGGCAGTAATCTAGGCAAAACAGACATATCAGCTGAGACTACCCCAATGAGAATGAACATACCCAGGTTCTCCATTCTGATGACAGTATGCAAGATGATGAACAGTCCAAAGAGAGGAGGCTAAGCTAAAGGTAACACTGAGGAGGATCAGTCATCCCTTAGAGAAGGAATTTTGTCGTTACACTGTCAACTTCAACGATCTTTTAGGGCATAAGAATGTTTTAAACTCCATATTTATTTACATTTATGGATCATTTAAAATTCCTTCTGGGAAGGGCTGGTCACCAAATTATAGGAAATGACAGTGAAATATAGTGAAGCTGGGAGGAGAAGACTGCAGAACCCAAGAGATTGTAAAGAGATCAGGTATACTGTTGTTTTAATGTTGAGTTGTATATGTTCTTTATGTATTTTGGATATTGACTCCTTATCGGTTACATCATTTGCAAATAGCTTCTCCCATTCAGTAGGCTGTCTTCTTGTTTTGCTGATGACTTCCTTCACTGTGCAAAAGTTTTTTATTTTGGTGTAGCCCGATAGTTTAATTTTGCTTTTGTTTCCCTTGCCAAAGGGGGTTACAATAGCCAAGATAATGGTAGCAACCCAAATGTTCATCAATAGATGAATGGATAAAGAAGAGGTGGAATATTAGTCAGCAAAAAAGAATGAAATCTTGCCATTTGCAAAAACATGGATGTATCTAGAGGGTATAATGCTAAATTAAATAAGTCAGACAGAGAGGAAGAGAGAAATACCATATGATTTCACTCATATGTAGAATTTAAGAAACAAAACAAAGAAAAAAGTAGACAAATGAAAAGCAGACTCCTAACTACAGAGAACAAACTGATGGTTACCAGAAGGGAGGTGGGTAGGGGGATGGGGGTAATAGGTGAAGGGGATTAAGAGTACACTTATTGTGATGAGCACTGAGTAATGTATGGAATTGTTGAATCACTATATTGTACACCTTTAATATAATACTGTATGTTAATTCTATTTGAATTTAAAAAGAGAGAGAGTGGGGCGCCTGGGTGGCTCAGTTGGTTAGGCAACCGACTTCAGCTCAGGTCATGATCTCACAGCTCATGAGTTCGTGCCCCGCATCAGGTTCTGTGCTGACAGCTCAGAGCCCAGAGCATACTTCATATTCTGTGTCTCCCCTCTCTCTACCCCTTCCCTGCTCACGCTCTGTGTCTCTCTGTCTCTCAATAATAAATAAACGTTAAATTTTTTTTTTTAAAGAGGGAGAGACACCAGATATACTGCATCCTTCACTCTTGCCTTTCTTCCTTGCTGCAACTTCTGTCTTGGCATAGGTAGTAGGAAGACTTCAGATCTGGGGCCCAATCTTGCTGGGGCTTTTGTGTAATAACCCACACCTAAAAGTTAAGGACCCTCAGAATCAGTTCTGTTTGTATTTCCTGGTAATAAAACACACTTCTCATGGTGTCACATCCTTCTCAATATACTCAGATCCTTTCCCACTCTTACCAGATGAAGTTCCAATTTCACAGCCTGGCATTCAAGGCTCTCTTTTTCATAGCCCTTTTCCAATTATTTCCAGCCTTGGTTTTTACTGTCCACATTTACAAAACCTACGGTAGGGGTTTCAACCAATAAGAATTACATTCTTTCTCTGGCTGAGGTGTAAAAATTAAGACACGAGGGATAAGAGATACCACCATCCTGACCCTGTGTAACGGTCCCTAGGGTAAATGCTGGGGACCAGAGCCTGAGGGGAGAAGAGAAGACCACGATGCCAACAGTTAATGCAAATCTCTCAGTGATCAGACTGGGCCATCGGGCCAGTAATGGTGCTACAAGGAGTCTACATGAGTGCATGTGGGTTTTCTTAACCCAACTATTAGAGGCATTCCAACTTCTCACTTTCTTTAGGTTCATTCCAGCCTCTGTGCCTTCATGCTGGCCAGTATGCATAGGTGCATTTCCCTCTCCTCTCCTCTCAGCAGCCCCCAAATTCTCCTTTATATTCTGGCTCAAAATGTTTTCAGTGTCTCTGATTGCTGCTTTCTCTGTATACCTACTTTCCTTTCATTGCTGTCTCTGGAATTTATTAACAATCATACGTATATTTCTACCACGAGTAACTGAATTCAGGCCCCTGCCTAGATCCCAAGCCCCTCAAGGCAATCTTCCATGGCCTTTTTAGTTCTGTCTCCATCCAGGTCCAGTCTCCAAATTTTATTGTCTCTTGGCATGCACACCTTCATTCCTTCTAGGAGGTTCTATTTATCTCACCATATTTTCCAGTCTTTTGCTTGTTCCTCTTTTCATACCCAATTTTTAATTTTGGGGGTGCTTACAATTCGCTCATTTATACATTAATTTATTTTACAATTACACTTATGATGCACCTACTGTATATCAGGACATAGTCTGTGCATATTTTTTATGACTCCCTTCCCTTCCTTTCCCTTCCTTTTGTGTTTCCCTCCTTCCTCCCCTTTCTCTTGCCCTCTACTCCCCTCTTGTCCTCTCCTCTCTTCTGTGCTTTCCAAAACAGACTTGTTCTCCATCTTTTCTTATAGCTTCAACCAACTCGAAAGAGTTGATGTTCCCAAATCCTTAACATTAACCCAAATGTTTCTCTTCAACTTCAGTCCTGTTTCTAGCTGTTTACTGGACATTCTTTCCTGGATGTCATGCGGTCATCTTAAGATCAATGTGTCCCAAACCAAATATCTTCTATCTCCTTCAACCTGGCCCTCTTCCTGTATCCCTCATTTCCATTAATTGTCTAATATTTTACCAATTCAAAACCACTATTGGCTTCCTTATGTTTACCCCCTATGTCTAATCAGTCACAAAATTTTACTGATTCAAACTTTCAAAAAGCTCTCACATCTGTTTATCCACATCTTTACATGTCTCCACTGTTATTGCCTTAGTTCTAGCCTTCATCTTCTCTTATGTGGGCTATTGTCACAGTGGTTTTAGTTATCTTTCTTCCAGCTTCCCCAGATCCATTTTCCACCTGCTCCTAGAGTTATCATGGAGTTGACCATGTCATTACTCTTCTTTGGAAATGCTTAGAATTATCCACCATATACAGTATAAAGCCCACCCAATTTGACATAACATTTTCAGGCCAATACAATCTAGACTCAAACCAATTTTCCAGATGCACTTCCCATCATTCCCTCCATGGGCCCTACACTCCAGCTCCACTTAAGCTACAATTCTCCAGCACATGAATATATTACACACTGTGAAATCCTCTATTTTAATCCTGATTGCATTGTTTTAAGGTTTATACAAGAATTTTGAGGGCAAAGACTATGTATTCTTTACCTCTGTAACCCTAGTGTTTTCCACAAACAGGTTTCAAGAAATATTACATAGTCACGAATGAATGATAGCCTGGGTTTGAATTCCATTTCTTCCACTTCTTATCAATGTGACTGTTGGCCAGTTACCTAAACTTTTTAGCTCTAGTTTCCTCATCTGTAAACTTGGCATAATCGCCATTCAGCCCTATAGATTTTGAAAGTTCTCATGTCCCTTTTATGTCTTTTAATCTCTAGATTCTCAGGGCCCTACCCAGGCATTGGCAGACAGTGGCAGAAGCAACAAGAAGGTTGTAGGGCCAAAACCTGAGCAGCAGCTGCAGCAGGCCTGCCTCATAGCTGCTACCCAGGCTTTTCAGAACTTTGCATTGTTAACCCTTTGGGCCTAGTTCTTGAGAACCGCATGGATTATTCAGACTCAACTCTTACCTTCTTGGTTTCTGGGTAAGCAACACAGAAAATTCACCTGCCCACATGTTTCATCTTTTCTGGGCAACCCTTCTCAAGCAGACCACTGATTAGATGCAACACACCCATGTCTCGGATGAAATGACTTTTTAAGCTTTCCCCATATTGATGGCTCTCTCGTAGACATATTTCTGTTTTCAGTTAACACAATGTTTGGCTTGGGACATATAAAGAGCTATTAGACTCAAACCTCTATTGTTTTACACATTCATATTCTATTCTTGATAGCTCAACTGTGTCCCACCCTTGCCTCACATCAGCTTATGGGCAAGTGAAAAACCCAAGGGCATTTCCTGCCAATTGCAGTCATGACAAACCATCTTGTATATGTATTGTTGATATTCTGAGTTTCAAAGACCTATTAAATTATTAATTTTAACTCATCACTCCATTATCCTGATAATTGTTACTATCATGATTTTATTATCCACCTTTTCAGCTCCTATACCAAGCCTTGAGTCATCTGAGTCATCTATTTGATTATATGTCTTTGTCCTCATCCATGTAATTTGTATGTATTTTTCCTAATTTTTTATTGTGGAAAATACACATAACTTAATATTTGCCATTTTAACCATTTCTATGTATATGGTTGTGTGATTGCCAACTATTTATGTTGAAAAATTTCAAAACTATACAGAAATACAATAAATGCCCATATACTCTTCACCTAGAGTTACTCTTTGCTAACATTTTGCCAGATTTGCTTCCTCCCTTCATCCCTTGCTCCCTCTCAATAGATAGATTATAGATATAGATATAGATAGATATAGGTATATAGATATACTGAATGTTTGTATCCCCCCCCAAATTCATATGTTGAAACCTAACACCCAATGTGATGGCATTAGGAGGTGCAGCCTTTGGGAAGTAATTAGGTCATGAGAGTGGAGTTATCATGAATGGAATTAGTGCCTTTATGAGAAGAGACAGGACAGCTTGCTCTCTGTTAGCTCTCCACCATGTGTATACAATGAGAAGGTGGCCA
The DNA here is from genome assembly GCF_022837055.1 of Prionailurus viverrinus. Classification (NCBI taxonomy): domain Eukaryota; kingdom Metazoa; phylum Chordata; class Mammalia; order Carnivora; family Felidae; genus Prionailurus; species Prionailurus viverrinus. Next base: position 101,741,691 of record NC_062579.1, read on the forward strand.
TCTACAAACCAGGGAGGAGGCTCTCATCAGAACCCAACTATGCTGGTCCCCTAATCTTGGACTTTCAAGCTTCAAGTACTGTGAGAAATAAATTTCTGTTGTTTAAGCCACCCAGTTTATGGTATCTTGTTAGAGCAGCTGGAATTGACTAAGACAGAAATACATATTATACATACATGTGTATGTATGTATATTGAGTACTTATTGCAGTTGCATGCCCAACACTGAAAAACTATGAAACATGGTCCCAGTCTTTATGCTACAGTGACTTCCTGGGATTCATCTCCTAACACTTTTCATGTCACTCCTCATAATCTTGTAATATAGTCTCTAAATAAGCAGTGCTGCTTCATAACTTTGTACCTCTACATGCATTGTATCCTCTGCATGGAATATTGTTTCCTTCTTTATCTGTCTGTTAAAATATTATTCAGCTTTGGGGCACCTGGGCAGTTCAATGGGTTAAGCGTCTGACTCTTGATTTCAGCTCAGGTTATTATCTCATGGTTTGTGAGGGTTTGTGAGTTTGAGCCCCGCATCAGGCTCTGTGCTGTTGGCATGGAATCTGCTTGGGATTCTGTCTCCTCTCTGTTCCTCACCTGCTTGTGTTCTCTCTCTCTCTCTCTCTCAAAATAAATAAGATTTATTATATATATATATATATATATATATAGTATTCATCTTTCAAAACTGAAATGATCCCTCTTTCAGGAAGTTTTTCCTAAACCTGTTGTCTCTGTAGCTGGTAAAAATTTTTATTGTTACTTGTAAAAAATGAATTATAAGCATTTGTTTACACGTCTCTCTCCTTCTCAAATGTGAAGTCATCGATGTCTGGGAATGTGTCTTATTAACCTTTGTATCCTCAAAACTTAACCACTACATGTGGCACAGAGTAGGTACCCAATACATATTTGTGGATGGAGTCGATGAATGAGTGAATGTTAAAAATGTTTCAACACCTCTAAGACAGAAAAATGAGGAAGAAAGAATGAGGCAGATTTTTTTTAAAGGGGGGTTTGTTAGTTGAACACACTCAGTGAGGGGATCTCTGTCCTTGCGAAGAATGGGTTTTGTCTGGAGAAAACTAGACTATGTTAGGAAGGATAACTAATTCCATACAGACAGGCAGCCAAGAACAGTCTGTGGCCAAAGTGTTGATGGATGACAGCTGGAAATATGAGTTGTGAACCAACTAGAAATTACACATCAATCTGAGGTGCAAAATAAATCGCTGGGACTCCAAAGGATTTATTCCCTTTAAAATATCACTCTACATGAACATTTAATAAGAACACCTCAAATTGTTGTAGCACTTTACCACTTTACACATTCACATATATAATCTCATTTAAATTTCCCAACAATTCTATAAGGAAAGGATTATCAACCCTGTTTTAGGATGAGAAAACCGAGGCTCTAAAAAATTCAGCAACTAGCCCAAGATCACACACATGATGAGTGGCAGAGTCAGAACAGAAATAGGCCTTGAGATAATAAAGGGAGAAGAAATGAGATAAAACCAAAAGAATAGGGAAAGTAAAGAAAGAAATCCACAATATATACTTAAATTTCATTATGGGGTTTATTAACTTAAAGTTTGTTGGTCTTTTCTCAGTGATAGTAAAGGGAATATGTCAGAGAAAGGGATGCTTCTCGGCTAAGAGTAATTGATTATCTATGATGTACCAGTTATCGTGAAAGTCGCTTTGCATTTAATACCAGTGATGTCCCTATATGGTAGATATTATTATCCACAGTTTTTTAATTAAAAAATTTTATTGAAGTATAGTTGACACACAATGTTACATTAGTTTCATAGTAATTTGACAAATCTATACATTATGTTGTGCTCACCACAAGTGTAGCTCACATCTGTCACCAAATAACGCTATTGCACTACCACTGACTACATTCGCTATGCTGTACCTCCCACCCCTATAACATTCATTCCATAACTGGAAACCTGTACCTCCCACTCTCCACCCACATTGTCCATCCCCCCAACCCCCTTTCCCCTGGCAAACATTAGTTTGTTCTCTGTACTTTTGAGTATGCTTCTGCTTTTTTCTTTGTTTATTTTCTAGAATCCACATATAAATGAAATCATATGGTATTTGTCTGACTTATTTCACTTAGCATAATATCCTCTAGGCTCATGCATGTTGTTGCAAAGAGCAAGATCTCATCCTTTTTTATGGCTTAGTATTCCATTGTATATATATATACCAGATCTTCTTTATCTGTTCATCTGTTAAGAGACATTTGTGTTGCTTCCATATCTTGGTTATTGTAAATAATGCTGCAATAAACATAGGGTGCATATATCTTTTCAAATTATTGTTTTTGTTTTCTTTGGGTAAATACCCAGTAGTGGAATCACTAGGTCATATAGTTTTTCCATTTTTAATTTTTTTGAGGACTCTCCATACTCTTTTCCACAGTGGTGACTCCAATTTACATTCCCACCAACAGTGTCTGAGAGTCCTTTTTCTACACATCTTCACCAACACTTGATGCTTCTTGTCTTTGATTCTAGCCATTCTGATAGGTGTAAGGTGTCATTGTGGTTTTGATTTGCATTTCCCTGATGATGAATGATGTTGAGCATCTTTATCCACAGTTTTTAAATGGAGAAATTGAGACTTAGATAGTTTAAGTAATTTTCCTAAGGGTCTGTAAACGTTGGAAAAGAATTTGAACTCTGTTCTGTTTAACTTAAAACCAGTGCTGTTTAGGTACCATTAAGAAAAATGTTTTATGGAAGTATTGTTTGGACTGTTGATTATCTTTTTATGAAAGTAAGACACAAAGTTAGAGAAAGAAGAGAACAGTGTTCTGAGCAAAGCTGAAGTAATCATGAAAACCAACCTTTTTCAATCATGAACAAGTGCGACTTGAGTCTTGAGGGATAGGTAAAATGTGTAGCACCAGCTAGGCCAGGGAGAGCATTTCAGGAAAGGGTAACAACCTGAATGAAGGTACTGAGGAGAGCAGCACCTCCTGAAGAGTCATTAAAGAACCCAAGAATCGTGGGTGTAATTGATTGCTACCATCTAAGAAATGCAGTGTAAACTTCACCGTTTGAGGAGTACATTCTGCCCCCTGGGATTTTTGAGTTTGGGAAAAGTTACTTTCCTGGATGCTAACATCAAGTGAGGGCCTTTCTGGTACAAGGAAATTGAATTACTGATTGTTGGACTGTGTTATGAAAGGGAGCAAGCCACCGATTACCATCAGCTCCCTGCAGGGCCCAACTGGGACAACAGTGATAACTGGCAAATAGACCCTGAGATAAGAACAAGAGAAGAAATGAGAGATGATATAAGCAAGCTTTAAAAAAAAAAAGACCAAAACTAGGTATCTTTTATAGATTTGGTTTTTTATTGAAAAAGTAATACATGCACTTTATACAAAAAGTTTCAAGGAGTACAAAGGGTATAACAATGGAAGAGTCTACCTCTGCACATACAAACATATGTACATATATACATCTTTCTTTATCAAGAAAGGAAGGATGCCATATACTCTCTTGTACTTTTTCTTTAATCTCAACAAATTAAACTTGGAAAGAATTATATTTTAGCATGTGTAACTTGCTTTTATTTTTTTAATTGACTAAGTATTATTTCAATATACGAATATACACTAACTTATTTATCCCATTGTCCAATAACAGATATTTAGCTTGATCCCAGTTTTACACTGATACAAACAATGCTGCAGTGAACACCATTGTATATGTGTATGCCTTTGCATATTTGTGCAAGTATTTTCATAAAATAAATTTCTAAAATGGGAGTTTTTGAATCAGGAATAAATGTTATTTTCACATTTATATATATTTCAAAATAACGCCTTCCAAAGAAGTTGCATCCATTTATAATCCTGCCTACAAGGTACAATTGCCCATTTCTTTATTCTCATCAACACTAGGCACTATTTAACTTTTGATCTTTTCCAACCTAACAGAGGGAAACAATGTTTCACTATTTTTTTCTTTTATGTTGCCTTAATTATTAATGAGGTTAAAAACCTTTTTCTGTGTATTTCTTGCCATGTGTAGTTGTTTTTCAGTAAACTGTGCATTTATGGCCTTTATTCATTTTTCTATTTATACCTTTTCTTTTCTATCTACTGATTTGTAAGAGATCTCTACATATTAAGTAACAGTCCATTGTGAGTCAGATGTATTAAAGATGTTTTTCTAAATTGCTTTTCAACTGTGTTTATTATATTTCCATGCAAAAGAATATCTCATTTTGTATGTAGTCAGATTTATGAAACTTGTTCTTTTTGTTTTTTGGGCTTTGCATCTTCCTTAGAAAGGTCTTCTCCACTTCAAGATTGCATATATTTTTCCATGTTTTTTCCTAGTACCTTTGCAATTTCCTCTGCCATGTAACTCCTTGACACTTTCAGAACTTATTTTGTGATAAGTTGGACAATCTCTATTCCATGGCATTAATTTGTCTCCTAACAGAGTCAAACTTTTTAAATCAGTATAGATTTCTAATACCTTTTAATATATGGTACATAAAGGTTTTTCCTCACACTCCCCCTACCACCCGCCACTTATTTTTCTCTTTTAAATTGTCCTAGTCTCACACACCTTCTCCAGCTTATGCGCAAGCTGCGGAGGTGCAGAGCTATAGGGAGAGAGAGATCCCAAGTAGGTTCCATGCTCTCAGTGGAGCCTGATGTGGGTCTTGATCCCATGAGTCATGACATCATGACCTGAGCTGAAATCAAGAGTCAAACGCTTAAATGGCTGAGTCACCCAGGTGTCCCATAAGTATATATATTTTTTTTTCTCTTTTTTTTATTAAATATAATTTATTGTCAAATTGGTTTCCATACAACACCCAGTGCTTATCCCAACAGGTGCCCTCCTCAATGCCCATCACCCACTTTCCCCTGTCCCCCACCCTCCATAAACCCTCAGTTTGTTCTCAGCATTCAAGAGTCTCTTATGGTTTGCCTCCCTTCCTCTCTGTAACGTTTTTTAGTTAAAAGATACATTGTTAATCAAAGTGATTGTTCGCTGTTGTCTCAAGAGTAAGAGTGTGCTCCAGAACTTTTATTTTGAGAAACATTCACACACACACACACACACACACACGCTCACCTTACAAAAACATACAAATAATGCATTTTAAAACTACAATAGTTTAGACGTGAAATCTTTGGGATAATTATAATAAATCAAGAGTAGGGTTGCCAGATTTAGCAAATAGAAATACAGGATGTCCTGTTAAATGGTAATAAAAAAACAGTGAATTTTGTTAGCATAAGTATGTCCTAATCATTGCACAGGACATACTTACCTAAAGGTTATTTGTTGTTTATCTGAAATTTAATTTACTGGCATGTTCTGTTTTATAGACAACCCTAACCAAGAGGAAAATGAGCAATAGCTTAAAAGCACAAAAGAAAGTTGCATGGGCTGATGAATTAACACTCTCTGGTCAGTGGGAAGCCCTTAATACAGGCACTTAGACATTGGCTTGAGCAGAGCAATTACAATTGTGGGGTGTGAATTAAATGAGCTTGTTTTGTCTTCTGGGCTTTGGCTTGAAAAATGAAACCTCTTAAATAAAATGCAAGGGGCTCAATGGATTTGAAGGGTTTTTTGGCTTTCTGACTCTTCTATAAAAGAAAAATCAGTTTAATAGAAATTGAAAATTAAGATTCTGTTATATTTGTGTCATACTATACAGACTTTTGATATATAGGCTTTCTCTTAAGATTAGTATTTTGAGTTCAAATTATTGGGAAAGTTCCCAAATTGATTTTATCATTCGGGGTTGGTGGGGAAATGTCATTCTTATTAATCACTTTAGATAATAAGTTTAAGTGGAATTCTTTATGATTGATTAAGCCCTTTATTTTTTAAGTGGCCAAGTGATTTGGACCTGAAATTTGGACATTCTCTAATTCAAAGATATTTGCTTACCTTTCCTTTTCTAAAAATTAAGTTTACTTTTGGACAAGCCCCTGTACTTGCTGCTGTAGTATATTAAGAAAACCATTGGCTCTGGAGTTAGAAGACCTGGATCAAAGCCCAGATCTGCCTCTTAGTAGCTCTGTACTGTCCACGTGTGGTAAATGGCTTACCATCTTTGACCCCTAGTCTCCTCACACATGAAATGGGCATAATAATCTCTCCTTTATACAGACTGAGAATTAAATGAAGTATACAGGCAATTTGCATGCCACTTTGTAGATATTCAATAAATGTCAATTTATTAATAGATACACAAATATTAAAAATTAAATATATTTGGAAAATTGTTTCCATTAATACTTTTCTAGAAGGTAGAATCTTGTTTGGCATTTGATTTCTCTTTGGGGCGCCTGGGTGGCGCAGTCGGTTAAGCGTCCGACTTCAGCCAGGTCACGATCTCGCGGTCCGTGAGTTCGAGCCCCGCGTCAGGCTCTGGGCTGATGGCTCAGAGCCTGGAGCCTGTTTCCGATTCTGTGTCTCCCTCTCTCTCTGCCCCTCCCCTGTTCATGCTCTGTCTCTCTCTGTCCCAAAAATAAATAAACGTTGAAAAAAAAATTTTTAAAGGCTGATGAGTTCTCTAATCTCAAAAGTATGGGGAAAAACCAGATAAATATAATGATGTAATGTTGGTATGATCAGTATGAAACACAAAAAACACTCAAATATACAACAACATGTATCAATGGTGTTCCTTCTGTAAATTTATGGAATTGTAATAATGATGTTTTCCTTTGTTGGTAAAAATAAGATTCCAAGAAGATCCTCTTAACTATGGGAGAAAAAAACACCGGCCAGACTCGGGGTGGGGGTTAGGAGGTTGAGCCTCATGACTCTTCTACGGTGCACCCTTTGAAAGGAGCCTATGCTTGGCCACATCAAGTCACAGAGGGAGGGCATTTGGTTTCTGCTAGTTTTTTTTCTCATTGGAAATTTGTCAAGGATTTGTCATATGCTGTGGAATGGTTAGATGTGGGAAAAAAGCCCAAACACTGTACCTGGCCTTAGGCTTTTAGGATGATTGTTGATGATCTATAGGAGTAGGAAGGCTGCTGGTGAGAATGTGTGATATCCAAGAGACATCTGGAGGAGGGTGATGAGGAGCAAAGCTTCCCAGAGACATAAATTTGAACATCCCATAGATTATCACTAGTCACTTTCTCCTACATAGGCTCTACTCCCAATTACAGACAATGCTAGGCCTCATTTTCTTCATCTATGGCACTGAGATGGCATGTGGAGGTGGAGGTGGGGATTGCTTAACTAACTCCACATCTGGTGTGAGAAGGAAATAAGAGAATGGACTTCAGTGTTGTTTGAAAAGGCAAGAAGTACTATGTAAATACAAGTGCAGATATTTTTGGTTTATCATCATTTACAGCGATAGCAATGCTAGTATGGTAATCAAGAGCCATCAGATGTTCTTGATTTAGACAGAAGGTAAAGAAAGATGGCATTGGGTAGCATGCAAACTTGGGATTTCTTGGGAAACTGAGGGAGCAGCAAATTATTCTTTCATCACCTTTTCTTCACTGATTTTTCTCCATTCAGGCTCATGGCCCAGTCCAGGTTAAGGAGTCTTTTTCTGTTGGCGTCTCTGATAAAGGCATAGTTGTCCTCATAGCAATAGCTAGATGTACATTAATGCTCTGCTGAGAGAGAACTTCCTGGAAGTTTGAAACCATTCACTTTTTCATTTAATTTGAAAATAAAATTTTATTTCACAATGAAAAAAGTCATCTAACTTAGAACCAATGAAAGGAAAGTTATGCTATCAATCAAATAAAGAGCCTGGGCCAACAGATTATTTCCAAAGATCTCTTCCAGCTCTGACATTTTAACCAAAAATCCTTGTGACAAAATCTCAGCTACCTTTCTGATCCAATTTCCCCCTACCCCAAGCCTCACATTGTAAACTAATTTCCTTTGCCTTCCCTTCCCCGTTTCAGTTGCCATAGGCTTTTTGATGTCCTTCTTTCCAAATGGAAATTCCATCCTTTTCCTCTTCACATAGTTAAAGCCTATTGAGCCTTTGAGACTGAGTTACCAATGAAAAGAGGGACTTTTGGCCAGGCAGTGGACTAGGTGCTTTACCTGTGTAATTTCTAACCTTTACATAAGCTTTTTGAGGTGGGCCTCAGTCTTCGCCAATTACAGGAAAGGAAACTGAAGCTCAGAAAGTTTAAGTAACTTGTCAGACCTCACACAGCTAGTGGCAAAGTTAGAGTTTGATTTCAATTCTGTCAGGCTCCATAGTTGGGCTTTCAAGTTCAAGACCCACCTTTCCCAGCCCCAAAGACCTCCATCTTCCTCACACCCTCCAGGCCTTCAACCAACCACACATTTAGCACTCTCTTATAGTGGACTTACTTTTAGTTCCTATCTTTTCTTTCCAATTTCTTTTTGAGTTCCCCAAGAGAAAGGACCATAGCTGATTCAACTCTGTACAGCCAGTGGCCAGTCCTGTGATTTTGCACACAAATGGAGCTTAATAAATATTTGTTAATGAGTGGATATCAGATTAATTTTTTGTTTAAAACCTGTATTTGAATATTGTTGAATATGTTTTTCATCCGTAGAAGAAAACTGTAGCTAAGGTAATTTGTGAGCTGAAGCCATTGTTACCTCTGTTGCTAAGGGAAGTCAGTTACCCTGGGATACTAATTAACTGCAGCTATTGTGGAAATTAAGCCAGCAGCCCCCAGCCGGTTCAGAGAGCAAATGGGAGGAGGGAATCTAGAAGGTGTCAAGTAAAAGTATCTTTTCTGATATGAGGAAAAGTGACTAGGGGAGGGGGTGGCTTGTACACTTTCAACACCATCAACCTCTGCGCAGCTTATTTCTCTTCCTTAGTGGGCAAAGAGTTTGTTCCCTATAATTAGCTCAAACAATGTAGGCCAGGTGAATAGACAGCCTGTGGCTGAGATGAATAGTTTGGTCTTTGTTAGCCATTGAGGGATAAGCATGTGGGGGGCTTCGACGTCAAAGCAGCTCCAAGTCTGAATGAGAAGTACCTGTTGGAAGAGATTTGGACTTTAAGATTCCAACTGAGTTGATGAAGGGAAAGGAAGAGATCAATAAAGTAGCAGACTCTACCTGGGGCATCTATTGCATTTAAAAGAATTATCTACTTTTCCTTCTAAATTGGAGTTCAAAAGTCTTAAGAAAGAGGTTTATTTATGATTCCAGAGAAAGTCTGAACAGTGTACTTATTTATCTGCAACATACCCAGAGCTCAAATTTTCGGACTTGGCCTCAAGTTGCTCTAACAGACGAGTTCCACCTAGCGATAGTGTACCTAAATTGCACTTTGTTTTTCTGAGAAACTGAAAACGTGGCCTTTACAAGTGGCCACAGCAGCCCTGAAGTCATGAAATTATTCAACAGCTGAGCACCAGCTTCGTGAGAGGCCCTGGGCTAGGGACAGTGACGTGTGCCTGGGGACAGGAGAGTTAGTGCTTTGCATATTGGCTAAGTGAGACAATAATAAAACTTTTGATTAACAGCAGGAGGTGAGAGCACCAGGCCTACAGGAAGCATATAAAATAATATTTAGAGACCACAGCAAGCAGGATTAACTCCCTCCCAGCTGACTTATGCTGTTGAAAGATCCATACAGGAGTGCTGCTGCAGGACAGAGAGCCACAAGGTAAAGAAGAAAATCCCAGGGAGAATTCTGGCCGGAAGGAGAGGAGGACACAATGAAATCTAGCAACAACATGGCACCCCCCCCCCCCCCATTAACGAAATAATTTGAGAAGGTAATTGTCCAAGTTCACCACGGTGACACAAAGACCTTCTTAGCTCCAGACTCGCATATACACATGCTTGCTGGATTAAGCACCTTCTACTCTGAGCATCCAAAGCTAAAAAGAACATCAGGTGAGCCAAGGCACAGGTCTGGCAGTTCCTGGTCAGAGCTATGTGAGATAGGAATTTGAGCAACCACACCCCCAATGCCAGAGACAGGGCAACAAGTGCTAAGCCCAAAATGTTCAGGGTGGCTGAGGCCTTCTGTACTTCAGTTAGGGGCAAGCTTGAAAGATCAGCCTGTGGACAGATTTCCTCAAGCACACTGGCCTGCAGGTGTAGGCGTTGGGCTACTGCACCACATTTGGGGAAGTAGATCTTGAAAATGCCTTGCAGGCATTAGACATTTTCCTTTCCCATAAGTGGATATAGCTCTACTGGAAACACAGATTTTTACCCACCCAGTATTCCCCACCTCTGCATCATGCTCTTAGAGCCCCGGCTTCCTGCTCATGCCCAGACTCCACCTCGAACCCATGCGGTCCTCCTGCTGTGACCTGGGCATTCAATCTCCAAAACCCAAGCTTCTGGTGAATACAACAGATTAGATTTAAAAGTGGATCTTTAAGTTCCTCCTAGGTTACGGGGTGGGGGGGGGGGGGGTAGAGTGTGGAGGAGTGAGGCTTGCGACTCTGTATCTTAACAAAACTCCTCCAGTTTGCTCTGAATCAGACAAGACCCTGGACTGGATTATGCTCCAGCACTTCCAGTACTACCTCCCCTAAGAAATTTTCCCAGTTTTATCAGCCTTCATTGATGTTCTCCTCCTTTTGAACTCTTGAAATAAAAAATCAAGAATTGTGGGCTTTTAAAAGACTCCAGAAACCAATCAGTAAATGGTTACTGGTGCAGAAATACCCTCCCCAGGATCCCAGTGCATGCTCAGTACAGACACCTGCCTTACCACCCCTCCTCACTCCTCAGATAACATGGGACCCACCATCTCACCAGGCAGCTATTCCAGCCCCCATCACCTCCATTAATAACCCTAGTGGCCAAAAGGTCTCCTTTATCCCACTGATCTCAAATCTTCCCATGTTACAGTCTGCACCCACTGGGGGAATTGGTAACATTTAAACAAAAACTGTTTAAAACATTTGCAAAGTTTTCTGTTTAAAAAGTACTTCACTTTGAAAGCAATGCTGTCTGTTACAGAAAACATTTTGTAGAAATTCTCTTGCTATAGGGGTTTGAAGTCATTCCCCCGGGTGTGTGTCTTCTATTATAAGGCAATGATCTCAGAATCCTTGCTACAAAAGCCCAAACAAAATGCTAAATTCCTTCCAGCATCCCTGGACAGGCAGATATATTGGTGGTCAGCTGCAGAGGGCAGCTTGGAAACTGAAATCAATCTGCTTTAGCCTCTGTGCTTTGACAGAATTTTCTTAAATTGCTCTTCTCTGTTGCTAGTTGCTGTAAGGCACCTTCTGTTAAAAGGGAAATTTGTGCATGTAAACCCCAAGAAACACCTGTCTTGTGCAGACCCCTGGAATCATAAATTCACATTAAAGGTGGGAACAGAAAAGAGAAATTTGTGGATGGAAAGAATCCTCCTTTTACCTTGCAAAAATCATTAGTCAGGGCCTTGTCTTAACTGGTATAAAATAATGATTCATTTATTGGTACTGAATTGAAAACTCTTGAGAGCCAGAAAGGATTCCTTGGGGAGAGGAAAGGGATGGTTACCATCATGTTTCATAACTCTGGGGGCATCGCTTAACAATTGGAGGGATATGGAGAAGCCTCCAAAGAATGGTCCCCTGGTAGCAAAACAGGTGGCCCGGAGGAGGTCTAGGAAACAGGTTGAAACCAGAATAGGACAGGCAGTGGCTCAGAATAAGAAAATCAGTGAGCACTAAGGTGGGTGTCTGCATAGAGTTCCAGCTCAGCAGGAGTCTAGGCAAGTGAATCCACCAGAGGTCCGAAAAAGCTAGCCCAGTCCAAGGTACTGATGCATTGCCAGGGAAGGTGGAGGTAGTGATAGAGAGTCAACATAGGAACTTGAGACACCGGGTTGTAAGACTGACTTATAACAAGGGAGACTAGAGAGAAAACCCAGTCTGGAATGGAAGAACTGAAATTGCTGCTAGGATTTCTGCTGGAAGCATTAAGAGTTCAGAAAAGAGTGAAACAGAGCTTGCAGGTGAGGGATTTAGTTGCCTCCTCTGGAGGAGCGATAAACAGCCCAGGAATTGAGTTGGAAGCTTAGGGGGCTGACCCTGACTGCATTCCTCAGAATCCTTTTGTGCTCCATACAAACAAACTTGAAAACTTGGAATCTTAAATTTTATTTTCTGCAGCAATAAAAATTACTAAAAGTGACTCCCAGAATACATAGATAGAATATGTAACCAAATAATTACCATATAAGACACTGGGAAAATTGTCAAAGAGAAATTCTCCCCCAGAAGCACCAGGCCCAAATTGTGTCATGGGTAAATTCAATTAGATTTTTAAAAAATATTTTTCCATTAAATATCAGGACACTTTCAAATTTACAAAAATTGCAAAGATAGTACAGAGAATTCTCAAATAGCCCACACCAGTCTTCCCCTATTATTAACATCTTACATTAGTATTGTAATTTGTTAAAGAACCAATTATTAACTAACATCCATATTTTATTCAAATTGTCTAGTTTTAACTTAATGTCCTTTTTCTGTTCCATGATATTCCAGCAGGGATACCACATTACATATAATCATCATGTCTCCTTAGGCTCCTCCTGGCTGTAATGGTTTCTCAAATTCCTTGTTTTTGATGGTCTTGGCAGTTTGGTGGGGAACAGGTCAGATATTTTGTAGAATATCTCTGAATTGGAATTTCTATAGTTTTTCTCATTATTAGACTGGGATTATGGGATTTGGAAGCGCCGTTCTCATCCTATCACATGAAGTGTACATGCTATCACCATGACTTATCACTGTAGATATTAACCTTGATTACCTAGCTGACGTATTTGTCAGGTTTCTCTGCCACAAAGTTATTCTCCCCACTCCCATCTTCTCCTACTGTGCTCTTTGGAAGGAAGTTACTATGTGCAGCCCATGCTTAGTGAGAAGTAACTTGGGAGTGAAGCATCTAAGTAATTATCTGGAATTCTGCACACATCTGTCGTGTCTTTCTCATATAATGACTCATTCAATCATATATTTATAGGAGTATGGATGGACTCATGGATATTTATTTTATGTTTCAGGTTGTAAGCTAATACTACTTTATTTTGTTGCTAAATTACTCAGCTTTGGACATCAGGAGCTCTTTTAGTTGACTCCTATGGCCCTTTGACATAATGCCTCCATCATTTTAGGGATTGTTTTTAGTACTTTCCTACTTCCTGGCACTACAAGACATGTCAGATTCATTTTGTATAATTCCTGCCCTGGTCCTAGAATCAGAAATTTTCTCAGGGATCCCTGATTCCTTTTATTAGAAAACAGTATTAGAAACCAATGTCTGGGTGCTAGGTGTGCTTGTTACTACAGGGGTGTCGTTGACTCTAGACCCTCTCACCTAAAATAGAAAGTAAATATATGTATTTATACTAGCCTGTGCATACACATATATCTACAAATATTTCTGTATGTAGCCATCTGTATCTAAATTAAATATGAGTTTATACTTATATCTCTGACTCTAATTCATTTGTACATGGATCATTCTGGTCTCTTTTCCTTGCTTACCTATAAATTCCCGCTTCAGTGGTGAGAGACATGGCCCCTACTATGCACCATCCATTGAATTAATTAATTGTTCAATGCCAGTATACATATATAGCAGTATCAGAATGGTTAACCTGTACACCCATGGGACAAACTTGACTAACTAGAATACAGTGCTTATATACATTTCATTTTGCCATGTCGTTCCAGACTTGATTCATTGCCAAAGTTACTTACGTCAGCCTCTTTTTCCACTCTCCCTTCAGTGAAGTTGTTTCATATATTGATAATACAGTTAGATTCTTTTGTCACAGTCTGCATTCTTTTATGCAATCCCTGGACCTCCTAAATGACATTTTTAAGTCTGCTTACATTAAGGTTCATTCTGTGCCATTAAGTTGTATAGGTTTAGACAAATGCATAGTGTCATGTATCCACCATTACAGTATCATATAGAATAGTTTCACCACCCTAGCAAATCCCCTGTGCTTCACTTACTCAACACTCTCCACCTTCCTGCCCTCCCCTCACCAGAAGCCCCACCAAACACTGATCTTTCAAACATCTATAATTTTGCCTTCTCCAGAATATTAATGAACTGGAATCCTATCACGTGTAGACTTTCCAGATTGGCTTCTTTCACTTAGGAAGCATGCATTTAATATTCATTCATGTGTTTTGTGGCTTGATTTTTAAATCACTGAATAATAGCTCATTGTATGAGTGTACCACTGTTTATCCATTCACTCATTGAAGGACATGTAGATGTTTGCTAGTTTATAGAAATTGGGAATAATCTTGAGGTTTTTTTTTTGTCATTGGGTTTTCTAAAGTTTTCATATGATATGTCTGGGTGTAATTGTGGGGTTTTTGGTATTTCACCTGCTTGGTATTCTCTGATTTATAGATCTGTGGTTTGTGTCTGTCATATATTTTGGAAAGGTCTCTGCTTTTATCACTTCAAATACGTCTTCTATTCTCTTTCTTCTACTTCTGGTATCCCAATTGTGCCAATGTTATACCCTTTGAAATTGTCATTCAAGAATGGTCTGTTATGTTTTATTAAATTCTTTTCTTCTCTTTCATTTTAGTTTTGAAAGTGTCTAATGACTTGTCTTCAAGCTCACTGATTTTTTCCTCTGTCTCATCCAGTCTAATGAAACCATCAAAGTTATTATTTCTGTTACAATATTTTTCATTTCTAGCATTTACCATTTATTCTTTTATAAAATTTCCATCTTTCTGATTATATTAACCATCAGTTTTTGCATGTTGTTTATTTTTTCCATTTGAATCCTTAGCATACTAATTTATAGTTATTTTAAATTTCCTGCCCAGTACAAGGGAAACAAAAGCAAGTATGAACTATTGGGACTTCATCAAGATAAAAGCTTCTGCACAGTGAAGGAAACAATCAACAAAACTAAAAGGCAACCTTCAGAATGAGAGAAGATATTTGGTGAGGATGTGGAGAAAGGGGAACCCTCTTGCACTATTAGTGGGAATGCAAACTGGTGCATCCATTGTAGAAAATAGTATGGATGCTCCTCAAAAAGTTAGAAATAAAACCACCTGACAATCCAGTAATTACACTACTAAGTATTTACCCAAAGGATACAAAAATGCTGATTCAAAGGGACACATGCACCCCAATGTTTACAGCAGCACTATCAACAATAGCCACATTATGGAAAGAGCCCAAATGTCCAATGTCCATTGATTGATGAATGGATAAAGAAGATATATATATATATATATATATACACACACACACACACAGAGAGAGAGAGAGAGAGAGAGAGAGAGAAACTATTATGCTGAAACACAATAAGTCAATCAGAGAAAGACAAATAGCATATGATTTCACTCATATATGGAATTTAAGAAACAAAACAAATGAACAAAGGGGAAAAAAAAAGAGAGACAAAACATAAAAAAGCCTCTTAACTATAGAGAACAAACTGAAGTTTGTTGGAGAGAAGGTGGGCAGGGATGGGTTAAATGAGTGATGGGTATTAAGTAGGGCAGTGGTTGTTATGAGCACTGGGTGTTGTATGTAAGCAATGAATCACTAAATTCTACACCTGAAACTAATATTACACTATATGTTAAATGACTGGAATTTAAATAAAAACTTGAAAGTAAAAAAAAAAATTTAAATAAATTCCCTGTCTGGTAATTCCAACAACTGTACCATATCTGAGTCAGATTCTAATGCTTGATTTGTCTCTTTGGACTGTGTATTTCTTTGTGTTTCAGCATGCCATGCAATTTTTTGTTGAAAGCCAGACATGTTGTAGCAGGTAATAGGAACAGAGGTATGAGACTTTAGTGAAGCAATTTATGTTAATCCAACTAGGAGTTGGACTGGATTTTCTGTTTGCTGTAGGCATAGGTGCCAGAAGCCTCAGCTTCCTCTGGCATCCTTGTTTTCATCTCCTCTCTTGATTTTGGGTCCTGTTCAGACAGAGTCTGTTTTGCAGCTCTTTTAGATGTGATCCATTGTTATTATACCGGCACCTTATTGGTGTGGTGGTAAGGTGTAGGGGAGGGATAGTGTTATAAAATCTTACTATTAAATTTTAGTCTTCTGGTGGGTGTGTTCTTTAGGTTGTGACCTTCATAAATGTTTCTTCCAGTGGTATAGTTTCCCTCTTTTTGGTGAGACAGGAAGCCTAAGAGGACTGGAATGACAAGAATCCCCTTCACCCAGTTGATATAAGGCTCTGGTAAAGGTGTATGCCCTGCATAGTAAGCATTTGTTATAGAGAATACTCTGGACATATTTCACAAGGATTAGTGTTCTTCTCCCCAGTCAGATCCACAAAGGGATCTTTCTTAGTTCTTCACCATAAGAACTTATTAAGGTTCCTGGAAGTAAAAATCTATAAAAGTGTGCCCCCAGGAGTTTTTTACTCTCACACTAGTCCATACACAGCCTCAAGCACTTTGTCAAAATTGCTATTTAAGTGCTACTACCAGTTTATGGCTCCAGCAGCTTCTGTTTCAGGTGAGTAGATCTGGCTTTGACTCTTTTAATTTACCTGTTTATACAGATTTGGGGATGATAGTTGGCCCAGAAAACTCAGTTTTATGAAGAGTCCACAAAAATTCATTGATTTTCATTTATTCAGCTATTTCTTATTGTTAGGATGGAAGGGATGACTTCTAAGTTCTGAGGTGTCAGTGGGCTGAGGAAATGGCAATGGGGTCATTGGCTAAGGAGGTTACCAGCATAGTTGGGAGATTGATTATATGCAAGAATATTGAACATATCAGTAAATATATTGAAAGTAATGGGAGCTAGTTTTTTGTTTGTTTGTTTGTTTATTGCCCAAGAAGAGATTTACAAATATGGAAAGGGGGAAGGCTAGAAAGAATCCTGGAAAGTTGGATTTAAATTGGAGATGTTTATATTCATCACATGCATACACAGAAAGAAAAATAGATATAGATGTATGTGGGGTGTGAGGGTGTTGTGTCCGTGCACACACACACACACACACACACGTACAAACAAATATTTCCTGGTTCTGTTTGCTAGAGGGCACTTGGTTTCCAAATATCATCCTCTTCTAAAAGGAATTGGGGTTTCTTGGAAAAATGACTAATTCTAAGACTGAAGCGGGAAAAGTAAAAGATTATCCTGGAACATCTAATTGTGTTTGGCAAGTAATAATGTGATCAAGGAATAAAGGGGATGTGTCAACAGGACACTGGAGAAAGCCTGAAAGGGCTCCCACTAGACAAATATAGGATAATTTTAGTATCAAAAAAACAAGAATAGTAAAGTATTACAACCAATTGAGGAATATAGGAATCCATCCATAAGTCCATACTGACACAAAAAAATGAAATGGAGAAGAAGCTGAAGCTCTTCTTTAGAGAAGAATATAAACCAATGAATGTAGAAGGAATGATGTAAAGAGAAAATCACCATTTGATTTAGGCAGGATTCATTAAGTCAAGTGAGTTCAATTAAGTCAAGGTGTTCAACTGAAGGGCAGGGCAGTGAAATAGTTTCAGAGTGTCTCCTCACAAAATACTTAATGATTATAAAAGAAAAAATGATGACTCCATGTTGGAGAAACCTGTCAGACTCCACTCACACAAGTAATGAAGATTACCATCACCACTGGTGGAACAGGATTGCCATCATATGTCTTCTGATGCTCTGCTTAAAGCACACGTCATTTTGGTGGTCTTCCCCCCAGGAGTGCATGGCTTGAGTTTGGACAGGAGTAATTAGCAAATATGCCAAGGTTAAAAGACATCATATGAAATGGAAGATATGCACTTTTTAAACTGTCAAGGTGATAAAAAAATGGGAAAAGATTGATAAAATGTTCTAGACTGAGGGAGAATAAAAATAAATGAAGATTAAATGTAACATGTGATCCTTGACCAGAAAATAAAAAGACACATTGTTGGACACTTGGAAAATTTTTAATAGAATCTGTGAGTTGTATGGTAGTGGTGTGTGTTGATTTGCTGATTTGGATGGTTCTATTTTTGACTATGAAGGATAACATCCTTGGTTTGGGGAAGTACAAACTGAAGTATTTGGGGATGATTGGTCACAATTTCTGAACCATGCTATCAAATAAATTGGCTCATAAAAAGATTAATGAGCGTGTGTGTGTGTGTGTGTGTGTGTGTGTGTCTACAGAGAGAGAGAGAGAGAGAAGTGGAGCAAATATGCTAAAATGTTAACAATTGGGTAATATGTGTAAAGGGGATACAGGAGTTCTTTGTTCTTTCAAATTTTTAGTAAGGTTGAAAATTTCAAAATAAACTATCAAAACATAACCCTACCACACAATTTCCTAATTTAAACCTAAGAAGATCATTAGAATAAATATACTGTAAGATAGAAAAGAATAAGAACCATAAATATTTTGAAATCACCTTTTCTATAACAGAAAAGTACTATCAAGTATTCTGTATTAAGATTTATAATATCATTCAAAATTAATCTAAACTTATAGTTTATTTACCTAAAAATAAGCAGATTTTATTCTTTTTTTTTGTTTATTTATTATTATTATTTTTAATGAAATTTATTGACAAATTGGTTTCCATACAACACCAAGTGCTCATCCCAAAAGGTGCCCTCCTCAATACCCATCACCCACCCTCTCCTCCCTCCCACCCCCCATCAACCCTCAATTTGTTCTCAGTTTTAACAGTCTCTTATGCTTTGGCTCTCTCCCATTCTAACCTCTTTTTTTTTTTTCCTTCCCCTCCCCCATGGGTTCCTGTTAAGTTTCTCAGGATCCACATAAGAGTGAAACCATATGGTATCTGTCTTTCTCTGTATGGCTTATTTCACTTAGCATCACACTCTCCAGTTCCATCCACGTTGCTACAAAAGGCCATATTTCATTTTTTCTCATTGCCACGTAATATTCCATTGTGTATATAAACCACAATTTCTTTATCCATTCATCAGTTGATGGACATTTAGGCTCTTTCCATAATTTGGCTATTGTTGAGAGTGGTGCTATGAACATTGGGGTACAAGTGGCCCTATGCATCAGTACTCCTGTATCCCTTGGGTAAATTCCTAGCAGTGCTATTGCTGGGTCATAGGGTAGGTCTATTTTTAATTTTCTGAGGAACCTCCACACTGCTTTCCAGAGCGGCTGCACCAATTTGCATTCCCACCAACAGTGTAAGAGGGTTCCCGTTTCTCCACATCCTCTCCAGCATCTATAGTCTCCTGATTTGTTCATTTTGGCCACTCTGACTGGCGTGAGGTGATACCTGAGTGTGGTTTTGATTTGTATTTCCCTGATAAGGAGTGACGTTGAACATCTTTTCATGTGCCTGTTGGCCATCCGGATGTCTTCTTTAGAGAAGTGTCTATTCATGTTTTCTGCCCATTTCTTCACTGGGTTATTTGTTTTTCGGGTGTGGAGTTTGGTGAGCTCTTTATAGATTTTGGATACTAGCCCTTTGTCCGATATGTCATTTGCGAATATCTTTTCCCATTCCGTTGGTTGCCTTTTAGTTTTGTTGGTTGTTTCCTTTGCTGTGCAGAAGCTTTTTGTCTTCATAAGGTCCCAGTAATTCACTTTTGCTTTTAATTCCCTTGCCTTTGGGGATGTGTTGAGTAAGAGATTGCTACGGCTGAGGTCAGAGAGGTCTTTTCCTGCTTTCTCCTCTAAGGTTTTGATGGTTTCCTGTCTCACATTTAGGTCCTTTATCCATTTTGAGTTTATTTTTGTGAATGGTGTGAGAAAGTGGTCTAGTTTCAACCTTCTGTATGTTGCTGTCCAGTTCTCCCAGCACCATTTGTTAAAGAAGCTGTCTTTTTTCCATTGGATGTTCTTTCCTGCTTTGTCAAAGATGAGTTGGCCATACGTTTGTGGGTCTAGTTCTGGGGTTTCTATTCTATTCCATTGGTCTATGTGTCTGTTTTTGTGCCACAGATTTTATTCTTTAAAATATAGCAGAAATCAATGATATGTATGAAACAAAAATAAAAATTAAAAAACAAAAGATTCATATATAAACACATATTTTAAATGTCACAAAAGACATAACATTTTACAATTGCAACTATAAGAGAAAAGAAACAAAAACAGACTCTAGGAATAGACTTAACTAGAAAGTACAGGGATTATATAAAGAAAATTGAAAACATTGTTTTGGGTCATAAAAGTCATTTAATGGATGGGATGATGTATTTTGTTCCTTAAATTCATATATAATATCAACATTATTCTGTTGAAACACTAAGAATTTTTTCAACCTTTTTTTAAAGCAGTCTTAGGCTTCTAGCAACATTGAGAGGGAGCTACAGAGATTTCTCATATACTCCCAGCTTCCACACATGCATGGCTTCCCCCTTTATCAACATCACTCACCAGAATGGTACAGCTTTTTTCTTACCAAGAATGAACCCACACTCACACATCACAATCATCCAAAGTCCATAGTTTATCTTAGGGTTCACTCTTGGTGTTGTACATTCTCTAGATTCAGACAAATGTATAATGACAAATATCCATCATTATAGGAATTTTAAGTTAATCAAGTTTATTTTAAACTTTCTCTGGAAAAAAATCGTTGAAGAATAACCTAGGCTTTTCTGAAAAAGAATAAAAATGAAATGGAGCCAGCATACAACATTTTATATATTGTAAAGTGAAGGTAAAGCTATTAAAACATGTAGCAATCATTCATGAGATTAATGAAACAAAATAAAGAGCCAAAAACACACCCAAATCATATTGGGATCTGGTATATGGAAAAGATGGCACTTCAAATAAGTAGGAAAAAGAAAAAATGATTTAATTATTAAATAATTCTGAGACAAATGGATTTCCCACTAGAAAAAATAAAGTTGACTTCTAATTTCACTCCATGCACCAAAATAAATTTCAGGTGGATCAAAGATGCAAGTTAAAGAGTGAAAACAAAATACTAGTGTGTGTGTGTGTGTGTGTGTGTGTGTGTGTGTAGTGTACCATAAAGATATTGAAAAAAAAATTGAAAGATGGAGAGAAAATGACAGGCTTGGGACCTCAAGACTGAAGGAGTGGCATTACAGAGAGTTACCTAGGTATTCTTTATTCTTCATATTCTCAGCCTACGTAATGGAGAACCTGGAAATCTGGAAATACCAATGGACACTGATAAAAAAAAAAAAAAGAAAAGAAAGGAATAAGAAAAGCCTACTATCCCTCGCTAAAGGAACAGAAAAGGGGTAGCCTAACACAACAGAAATGTGTATAAAACAAGTGCTCCACTCTGGCCACACAACACAGAAAATCATTGGCTCCATTCCCATTCCTGCCTGCAAAGGCCAAATGAAAACTGTAGATACACACCTTCCCCAGGTTATAAAAAGGTGCCCTGGCAACCCTGTCAGGGTGGTGTCAGATAAGACCAGTGGGAAGTCAAGACTTTCATCCCTACTTGGCAGTAATGAGATGTCCTCTTCATTCACAGTGTCTGTGGAAACCACATGGGAAGCAGTAAGGAGATGTCCTTCTCCCGTACAGTCAGTGTAGTATCATTGGAGGCCTAGTAGAGAACTCAAACTCCCACACCCAACCAGTGATGAGTGATAATGAGGAACTTATCTGCACCCTCTCTGTGTGAATAGAGGCCCAGTGGAAACATGAACTTCCACCCCTACCTAACAGTAATAGGACAGGATCCTTCTCATATCAGAACAATATCAGAGGAAGACTGTTAAAACACAAGATTTAAATAAAATCTAGCGAGGGAGAGCCTGGCTGGCTCAGTCAGTAGAGCATGTGACTCTTTTTTTTTAATGTTTTTTATTTATTTTGAGAGAGAAAGAGAGAGAGAGAGAGGGAGAGAGAGAGCACCCCTCCCAGGGAAGGGGCAGAGAGAGGGGGAGAGAAAGAATCCCAAGCAGGCTTTCAACTGCCAGTGCAGAGCCTGATGCGGGGCTTGAACTCACGAACTGTGTGATCATGACCTGAGCTGAGATCAAGTGTTGGATGCTTAAGTGACTGAGCCACCCAGGCTCCCCATAGAGTATGTGACTTTGATCTTGGGGTTGTGAATTTGAGCCCCATGTTGGGTGCAGAGATTACTTAAAAATAAATGAATAAATAAATAAATAAATAAATAAATACCAGAGTACTGTAACATAACAACCAAAATATTTGGGTTTGAATTAAAAATCATACCAAGAACCAAAAACATCTCAACTTGAATGAAAAAATACAATCAGCAGATGCCAACCTGAAGATAACAGAGATCTGGAAATTATCTTATAAAGATTTAAAAGCAATCATTATAATAATGCTTCAAGAGAAAATTACAAACGCTCTTGAAACCAATGAAAAATTAGGTAGTCTCAACAAAGAAATAGAAACTCTCAGCAAATAAATTGAAGGTATAAAGAAGAACTAAATGGAAATATTAGGACTAAAAAATACAATAGCTGTAATAAAAAGGTAAATAGATGGGCTCAGGAGAAGAATGGACAAGATGTTAGAATCAGTGATCTTGAAGATACAGCAATAAAAATTACTCAATTTGAACAACAGAGAGAAAATAGAGCTAAAAAAATGAACAGAACGTCAGGAATATGTGGGACTATAAGAAAAGAACTAGCATTCCTGTCATTGCAGTCTCAGAAGAGTGGAAAAAGAGGATGGGGTTTTGAAAATGTGAAGTTTCAAGTAAAAAGCAAAAAGCTTGAAGATATAATGGCTAAGAATTTCCAAATTTGGCAGAAGACATAAAATAGATTCATGGAGAACAAACTTTAAATAAGAGAAACACAAAAATATTCATGGCAAGACATTTTATGATAAACTTCTGAAAACTAAAGACAAAGAAAAAATTGTGAAAGCTTTTAGAGATAAACAACACCTTTATTAATAAGGGAAAAGCAATTAGAATGAAGTGGCATTCCTCATCAGAAATGATGGAGAGCAGAAGGAAGTGGCACAATACTTTTCAAGTGCTGAAAGAAAAGAACTGTCAACTCAGAATTGCATACTGAGTAAAAATATCCTTCAGGAAAGAAGGAGAAATCAAGATGCTCTCAAATGAAGGAAAACCAAGATAATTTTTCACCAGTACATCTACCCTAAAGAATGGCTAATGAAAGTTCTTTAAACAGAATGGAAATGTTAAACAAAGGAATTTTAGAATATTTGGAAGAAAGAACAATGGAAAGAGAAAATATATGGGCAAATATAATTTAACACTGCCTAATGTGGTTCTCAAAACATGTAGAGGAGGGGTGCCTGGGTGGCTCAGTCGGTTAAGCATCTGACTCTTGATTTCAGCTCAGGTCATGATCTCATGGTTCATGGATTTCAGCCCCGTGCTGTCCTTCTTGGGATTCTCTCTCTTTCCCTCTTTGTGCACCTCCTCTACTCACTCTCTCTCTCTGTCTCAAAATAAATAAATAAACATTTAAAATATGTTGGGGAAATATTTAAGACAATTATATAATAAATGAAGGAAGGTAAATGGGGGTAAAGGGAGGTAATCCTTCTAAGCGTCACTTGAATAGGTAAAATGTTGACACCAGTAGACTTATGTAAGTTATGTATATATACTGTAATGCCTGTTGCCAACAGTAAGACAACTATACAAAGATACACTCAAAAACATTATATATGGACCTAACAGACATATACAGAATATTTCATTCAACAGCAGCAGAATATACATTTTTCTTAAGCACGTGGAACATTGTCTGGAATAAATCACATGTTGGGTCACAAAACAAGTCTTAACAAATTCAAGAAGATTGAAATCATGACAAGTATCTTTTCTGACTACAGTGAAATGCAACTAGAAATCAATAGCAGAAAGAGAACCGAAAAATTCACAAACATATGGAAACCAAACAGCATACTCTTGAACAGCCAATAGGACACAGAAGAAATAAAAAAGAAAATTAGAAAATATCTTGAGACAAATGAAAACAAAACACAAGATAACATACCCAAACTTATGGGATCCAGCAAAAGCAGGACTGAGAGGTAAGTTTATAGCCATAAATGTATACGTTAATAAAAGAGAAATATCCCAAATAAACAACCTAACTTTACACTCCAAGAAACCAGAAAAAAGACAAAGCCCAAAGTTAGCAGAGGGAAGGAAATAAGGCAAGATCAAAAATAAATGAAATAAACAATAGAAAAACAATACAAAAATCAATTACACTAAAGTTGTTTTTTAAAATATTAACAAAATTGACAAACCTTTAGCTAGACTAAGAGAAAAAAGAGATGACTCAAATAAAATCAGAAATAAAAGACATTATAACTGATGTCACAAAACCAAAAAGGATTATAAAAGACTACTGTGAACAATTATGTGACAACAAATTGAATGATCTAGAAGAAAAGGAGAAATTCCTAAGAACATACAGCCTATCAAAACTGAATCATGAAGAAACAGAATATCTGAGGAGACTTATAACTGGTAAGAAGGCTAAACAACCTACCGAAACTAAATCATGAAGAAATAGAAAATCTGAGGAGACTTATAACTAGTAAGAAGGTTGGGTCAATCAAAAACATCCCAAAAAGAAAAGCCAAGGACAAGACAGCTTCAGTCATCAACTCTACCAAATATTTAAAGAAAAATTAATCCCAATTCATGTCAAATTCTTCCAAAAAATTGGGGTAGAGAAAACACTTCCAAACTTATTTTATGAGGCCAGCACTATCTCTATACCAAAGCCAGAAAAAAGGCACTCTGAGTAAAGAGAATTGCAGGCCAATGACCCTAATGAATAGAGATGCAAATATCTTCAACAAAATGCTAGCAAATCTAATCCAATAGCACATTAAAAGCACATGGTACACCATGGCCAAGTGAGTTTTGTCCCTGGGATGCAAGGATAGTTCCACATATGAAATTCAATCAATAAGATACACCACATCAACAGAATGAAGGATAAAAATCACATGATCATCTCAGGAGATGTAGAAAAAACAATTGATAAATTCAACACTATCATGAAAAAACACTCAACAAACTAGGAATGGAAGAAAATTATTTCAACTTAATAAAGGTTGTATATGAAAAACCCTTAGCTAACATAATAATAACTAAAAGCTTTTCTTTTAAGATCAGGAACAAGGCAAGGACGCCCACTCTTTTTTTTAAATTTTTTGAAGTTTATTTGTTTTAAGAGAGAGCAAGCGTGAGTGGGGGAGGGGCAGAAAGAGAGGGAGAGAGGCCCCGTGCTGTCAGCACAGAGCCTGACATGGGGCTCAAACTCACAAACTCTGAGACAATGATCTGAACTGAAATCAAGAGTAGGATACTTAACCAACTGAGCCACATAGGCGTCCCGTGGGTGCCCACTCTTGCCAACATAGTACTAGAAGTTCTAGCAGAATAATCTGACAAGACAAAGAAATAAGTCATTCAAATTGAAAGGGAATAAGTGAGACTATCTCTGCTTGCAAATGACATGATCTTATATTTAAAAGAAAACAGAAACAAATCCTAAGACTACACACACACACACACACACACACACACGTTAGAACTAATTAATGAATTCAGTGAAGTTGCAGAATATAAAATCAAGATACAAAAATCAGTTGTCTTTCTATACACTAACAATGAACAATCCAAAAAAGAAGAAAAATAATCCCATTTACAATAGCATCAAAAAATAAAATATTTCAGAAAAAACTTAACCAATAAGGCAAAAGACTTGTTCACTGAAAACTACAAAACTTTGCTGAAAGAAACTGAAGAAGACATAAATAAATAGAAAGACATGATGGAGTGGCAGTTCCTGGATTGGAAGTCTTAATACAGTTAAAATATTAATGTTCGTTGTTAAAATATTAATATCCATACCACCTAAGGTGATCTACAGATTCAATGCAATTCTTACCAAAATTCCAATGGCATTTTTTACAGAAATAGAAAAAGCTATCCTAAAATCCATATGGAAGTACAAAGGACCCTGAATATCCAAAGCAATATTTAAAAAGAAGAAAAGAGCTAGAGGCCACAAACTTCCTGATTTCAAAACACATTACAAAACTACAGTAATCAAAACATTACGGTACTGGCATAAAGACAGACATATAGACCAATGGAACAGAATAAAGAGCCTAGAATAAACAGAATAAACTCCAACATAAGTAGTCACTTGATCTTCAACAAAGGTGCCAAGAGTACACAGTGAGGAGAGAATAAGTCTCTTCAACAAATTATGTTGGGAAAACTTGATATTCACAGGCAAAAAAGAATGACATTGAACCCTTATCTTCCACCATATACAAAAACAACTCAAAATGGATTAAAATCTTAAACATAAGGCTTGAACTAATAAAACTCTTAGAAGAAAACATAGGGGAAGAACCATAACACTAGTCTTGGCAAATACCTTTGGATATGATGTTAAAAGCACAGACAACAAAAGGAAAAGTAGAAAAGTGAGATAACAACAAACTAAAAAACTTCTTCATAGCAAAGGAAACAATTGAGTGAAAATGCAACTTATGGAATAGGAATAGGAGGAAATATTTGCAAATCATGTATCTGATTAGGGGTTAATATCCACAATATATAAGGAACTCATATAATGTGATAGCAAAAAAACAAAACCTAATTTTTAAAAGTACTCACAGAGGTATTTCTCCAAAGAATACATACAAATGGCCAACAGATGTATAAAAAGATGCTCAACATCATTCATCATCAAGGAAATGCAAATCAAAACCACATAAGCCATCACCTCATACCTTAGGAGCAAGGTGTCATTAGAATGGCTATTATCAAAACAACAACAACAACAACAACAACAACCTTGTTGAGGATGTGAGGAAATTGGAATTCTTGTGCACTGCTGAGAATGTAAAATGGTGCAGCCACTATGGAAAATAATATGGAATTCTTGAAAAAATTAAAAATAGAGCCACCATATAATCCAGCAATCTTACTTACTGGGTATTTATCAAAAGAATTGAAATCAGAATCTTGAAGAGATATTTGCATTCCCATGTTCATTGCAGTATTGTTCACAGTAGCCAAGATGTAGAAGCAACCTAAATGTCTATAGACAGATGAATGGATAATGAACTATTCAGCCTTAAAAAAGAAAATCTTGTCATATATGACAACATGAATGAAACTTGAGTACATTATGCTAAGTAAAATAAGCCAGTCACAGAAGGACAAATGTTTCAGGATTCCACACGAGGCATCTAAAGTAGTTAAAGTCATAGAGGCATAAAATAGAATGGTGGTTGCCAGGGTCTGGGAGTTAGTAGAAACGGGGAATTGCTGCTTGATGTGTATAAAGTTTTAGTTATATAAACATTATAATAAATCAAAATGAAATTCTGAAAAATGTTCAAGTAACACAAAGGAAGTCAGGGAAAAAATAAACAAAGAGAAAACAAACAATAAATGGTACGATTAATCCCTAACATAGTGTAATTACATTAAATGTAAATGATATAATACACAAATTAAAAGACAGATTTGCAAAATGAACTAAAAAAAATGACCCAACTATATGGTATCTATAAGAAACTTACTTCAAATCTAACAGTGTAGGTAGTAACAGGTTGAAAGTAAAAAAAGATGGAAAAAGATGGAAAAAGCTATACTATGCTAAGATAAATCAAGAGAGCAAAGATGCCATATTAATATAACTTCAGAGCAAAGAAACTTACCAGTAACAGAGAGTGACATTGCATAATGATAAAAATGTCAATTCACAAAACATAGTACCCCTACATATATACACACCAAATAAAGAGGTACAAAATATGCAAAGCAAAAGCTGTAGAATAACAAGGAGAAATAGACAAGTCCACAAGTATAGCTGGAGACTTCAATATCTGTCAGTAGTTGATAGAGCAAGCAAGTTGATAGAGCAAGCAGAAAATCAGTAAGGGTACAGATGACCTGAATAGCACTATTAACTTTGTCTAATTCACATTTATAGAATAATTTACCTGAGGGACATTCACCAAAAGAGACCATATCTTTGGTAATAAAAGAATTGTCAACAAATTTAAAATAATTGAAATCATACAGATATGTTCTTTAACCATAATGTAACCAATACAGAAAAAATTCATAAAAAAAACAGAAAATTCCTCAAACACTTGTGTGGAATGCAGCTAATGCAGTGCCAAGAGGAAATTTATAGCAGTAAATGTTTATTTTTGCTAAGTGGAAAAGTCTCAAATCAATGATTTAAGCTCCCACCACAAGAAACGCAAAACTGAAGAGTAAAATAAACCCAAAGCAAGCATAAGGATGGAAATAACAAAGATATAAGCAAAAACCAATGAAATTGAAAGGAGAAAAACATCACAGAAAATCAATGAAACAAAAAATTGTTCTTTGAAAAATTACTATAACTTATAATAAGATTATAATACTAAGCATTTTATCATGTTAGCATAGTAAATACTGGTATAATAATCAAAGTTTAAAATATAAAACTGGGGGAAATCTTTGCAACACCTTTCACAAGGGCTAATATCCTTAACATATAAAAAGTACTAGTCCATGAGAAAAGGACCAACAACCTACTTTTAAAATGGGCAAAAGAAAATAAACAACAGTTCACAGACAACTGAAAATATCTTTAAATACAACAAGTGTAAAGCCAAGATTAAGAGGTTTGATAACATTTTACATGAACAAAAACATGTGAGAAAAGCATCCTCATATATTGTTAGCGGAGGTGTAACAAGTCTTTGAAGTAACATTTTTTTTTGCCCAGCAACTCTGGTTGATGAATTTACCTTGTAGATGCCCTACACATATTTTCAAAGGTTTATGTACAAAGATATTTATTTTACATTGTTGCAGAAGCATAAGATGGAAAACTACCTAGATATCCATTAATAGGGGACTGATTCTGTTACTGTGCATTCATACTACAAAATACCATACAATCATTAATCAAAAACTAAGATTTCTCTACATCATTTGTTGTGGTAGACTGAATACATGTTCAAGAATTCTTGTCACTCCAGGGGCCCCTGGGTGGCTCAGTTGGTTGATTCTGGCTCAGGTCATGATCTCAGGGTTTGGGAGTTCCAGCCTCCTGTCCAGCTTTGCACTAATAGTGTGGAGCCTGTTTGGGATTCTCTGTCTCCCTCTCTCTCTCTGTCCCTCCCCTGCTCATGCGCCTGTGCTCTCTCTCAACATAAATAATTTTTTTTTAAAAAAAAGAATGCAACAGAAATGATGGTGCATGACATTTGAGGCTAGGCTTCAATTAGAAAAGATCATGTAGCTTCTGCAGGTTTCTCTTAAAACAATTGCTCTAGGAGCATCTAGTCACCATGCATGAAGCCTGGCTACCATGAAGCCAACATAACAGGGGAGGGAGAAAGAGGGAACAGAACAGTGGAGAGAGAGAGAGAAAAAGAGAGAGAGAGAGAGAGAGGCAGAAACACAGAGAAACCAAAAGGGAAGGAAATATGCCTGAAGGGGAATCGGTACTTGACCCCAGGTGCCAGATGTGTTAGGTGATAAAACCTTTGAGATATAAAACGATTCCACCCCAAATCACCATATGATTGCAACCACAAGAGGGATCCTGAGTACAAACCTCTTGCTGGAGTCCAGTCAGCCCCATATCCGTGATCATAATAAATTATTGTCATTGTTTTAAGTCTCTCTTTTGGGGTTTATGCCTGAATAGAGTAACTGGAATAGCTGATACAGAACACTCTCCAAAGTACAATTTTAAGGGAAAAAATTAAGGTACAGAACAGTGTGTACAGTGAAGTACCT
This sequence comes from Prionailurus viverrinus, assembly GCF_022837055.1. NCBI lineage: Eukaryota > Metazoa > Chordata > Mammalia > Carnivora > Felidae > Prionailurus > Prionailurus viverrinus. Next base: position 101,771,415 of record NC_062579.1, read on the forward strand.
TTTACGTTTTTCCAAAGGCATGTTTTTACATATTTATAACATAGAAAGCTGAATAAAAATGCATAAGAATAGTTACTTGCCTCTTTGGGGAAAAAATGGAGGACTGGAGACAGGTGGATGAGAGAGAAATGTTTCACTGTATAACACTACCATTTAAAAATGCTTTATCATGTGCATGTGGTATTTAAAAATAATTTTTAAATTTACCCTGTATCATTTATGAAGCAGAGATAGAATTTATTTAGAAGTAGAACTTGCTTTTATGAAGCAAACATTCCATTATTTCTTTCTGGTTAGAAATGTCAGCCTCAGGGAGTCTTTCCAAAAAGGAAATCCTTCTAAAAAGGACACTATTTATAATAACACCTAGTCAGAACTAGATAGACCGATCTTTTTTAAGAATAACAACCTTATATAGACAAAATTCATATACTTAGATACAGCTCATGTATTTAAGTTGTACAATTCAATGATTTTTACTATACTGTCAGAGTTACGCAACTATCATCACAGTTTTTAGAATGTTTTCATCATCCCTCCAAAAAATCCTTGTAGCCATTAGCAGTTACTCCTGAGTCTACTCTCCCCTAGGCCCTGACAACCACTAGTATACTTTTTGTCTCTAGATCTACTCATTCTGGACATTTCATTTAAATAGAATCATAGACTATATGGTCTTTTGTGACTGGTTTCTTTTGCTTAGTATAATGATTTGAAGATTCATCCATGTTGTAGCATGGGTCAGTATTCCATTTCTTTATTGCCAAATAATATTGTTTTGTATGTCTATACCACATTTTATTTATCCATCCATCATTTGATGGACATTTGGGCCATTTCTGCATTTTGGCTATTATGCCCATGAATAGGGCCGCTATGAACATTTATGTACAAGTTTATGTATAGACATATGTTCTGAATTATCTTAGACATATACCTAGGAGTAGAATTCCTGGTTTATATGGTAATTCTGTTGAATCTTTTGGAGACTGCCAGACTGTTTTCCTTTTTTTTGTTGTTGTTCATTAAAATATTTTTAAGTTCATTTACTTAGAGAAAATGCCAGTGGGAGAGGGGCGGGGGAGAATCCTGAGAAGGCTCCATGCCTCCAGTACGTAGAGCCCCACACGAGGCTCGAACTCACGAACCCACGAGATCACAACCTGAGCCAAAATCAAGAGTCTGACCTTTAACTGACTGAGCCACCCAGACACCCAGTTGAGATTCTAAAACCATGTTTAATAATATGGCTGATGTCTTTTCCGAAAAGTAAAAGAACTGTTCTTCTTCTTCTTTTTTAAAATATAATTAATTGTCAAATTGGCTAACATTGTGTATAGTGTGCTCTTGGTTTTTGGGGTAGATTCCCATGGTTCATCGTTTACATACAACACCCCATGCTCATCCCAACAAGTACCCTCCTCAATGTCCGTCACCCATTTTCTCCTCTCCCCCATCCCCCATCCACCCTCACTTTGCTCTCTGTATTTGGAAAGAGCCTAAATATCCAACAACTGATGAATGGATAAAGAAGATGTAGTTTACATATACAATGGAATACTACTTGGCATTGAGAAAGAATGAAATCAGGCCATTTGTAGCAACGTGGATGAAACTGGAAGGTATTACGCTGAGTGAAATAAGTCAGTCAGAGAGGGACAGGTATCATATGTTTTCACTCATGTGGATCTTGAGAAACTTAAAATAAAACCATGGGGGAAGGGGAAGGGAAAAAATAGTTGCCAGACTGTTTTCCAAAGTGATGCAACCATTTTACCTGCCAGTAGCAATGTATGAGAATTCCAATGTCTCCACATTCTTGCCATCACTTGTTATTATATATCTGTTTAATTACGACAACCTAATGGGTGGGTGTAGAGTGATAAATCTCATACATCTTTGTATACTCTGGATATTTAGATAAGACCCTTATCAGACATACAATGTGCAATTTTTTTCTCTCATTCTATGTATTGCCTTTTCTTTTCTTTTTTTTAAAATTTTTAAAAATGTTTTATTTATTTTTGAGAGAAAGAGAGCAAGCTAGGGAGGAGCACAGAGAGAGGGAGACACAGAATCCGAAGCAGGCTCCAGGCTCTGAGCTGTCAGCACGGAGCCTGACACGGGACTCGAACTCATGAACCGTGAGACTGTGAGGTCGTGACCTGAGCCAGAGTCAGACGCTTAAATGACTGAGCTACCCAGGCGCCCCTGCTTTTTCTTTTTTTTTCTCCTTTTTTCAAGTTTTTATTTAAATTCCAGTTAGTCAACATAAAATGTAATATTAGTTTCAGGTGTAGAATTTAGTGATTCATCACTTACAGACAACACCTGGTACTCATCACAACAAGTGCTTTTCACTTTCTGTTAACATAGTAAAATTTTTTTCTGTTCATGTAGTAATTATACTGATTGCTTTTTAACTTAATTTTAATGATTTATTTGATAATTGTGTTCATTAAAATTTGGAGTAAAGAGTATAAGAGGTTAGGAGTGCAGACTCTGAACTCCTACATACCTGAATTTGGTCCATGATGTTAACAGACTCTTTCCTCCCCAAAATCTAGAAAGTAATTTTGTTTAGGTATCTATCCTTCTGAAATGTTCATCCAACCATAGTATTCAGGGAAATCTTTATTATTCTAAGCCAGTCATAGTGACTTGATACATATTGTCATTGACTACTAAGGGTGAGAATGTGACAATTTTTATGATTTTAACAGATTTATTGATATAATTCACATGCCGTAAAATTCACTCACTTAAAGTGTACAACTCATTGATTTTTAGTATATTCACAGAGTTGTGCAACCATCACCACAATCTAATTTTAGTACATTCTCACCACTGCAAAAGGAAACCCTGTATATTTTTGTCAATCTCCATTCCATCTTCCCACCCCCAGCCTCTGGCAACAACTAATCTACTTTTCGGTCTCTATAGATTTACCTATTGTGGACATTTCATATAAGTGGAATTGTACAATATGCAGCCTTTTGTATTTGGCTACTTTCATTTAGCATGCTGCTTTCAAGGTTCATCTATGCCATAGCATGTATCAGTGCTTCCATCCTTACATTTTTTTTTAAGTTTATTTATTTTGAAAAAAAGAGAGAGAGAGAGCAGGGGAGGGGCAGAGAGGGAGAGAGAGAGGACCAAGCAGGCTCTGCGCTGTCAGTGCAGAGCCCCACGTGGGGCTCAAACTCATGAACCATGAGATCATGACCTGAACCAAGATCAAGAGTCAGACGCCCAACCGCCTGAGCCACCGAGGGGCCCCAGTACTTTCACACTTCATAAAGCTGAATACTATTGCATTATCTGTATATGCTACATTTTGTTTGTTCATTATCCTTTGATGGACACTCAGTTTTGTCTTTTGGCTATTATAGATGATGTTTCTATGAAGCTTTATGTACAAGTTTTTGTACATACTTTCATTTTTCTTGGGTATGACTTAGAGGTAGAAATGCTGGGTCATATGGTAACTCTATGTTTAACCCTTTTGAGAAACTATTTTCCACAGTGGCTACACCATTGCACATTCCCACCAGCAGTTGATGAAGTTTCCAATTCCTCCACATCCTTGCCAATAAAGTGGTTATTAAAGGAAGTAACAAAGACCTAGACACAAAGGAAAGTCATGAGAAAGAGAAGTGGTGAAGGGATCAGGAAATAGACAAAAAGGATATGGAGGCTGGTGGTTTCAAAAAAATGAAGACTTCAAGAAGTTTAGATATTAAGCCTGTCTGGATTCAAAATCCCCATTCTTTCCTCTATTATTCCTATATGAGAAACAGAAGATAGAAATAAGGGAAAAGTGAGATTAGAGAAAGAAGATAAGAAAGTGCCTAATGAGATTATCCTTTCTTTATTGAAGCAAAAATAACAAAGCCCCATTTATGCACGGGATTTGGGAAATCATATGCAACCCTTGAAGAAAGGATGATTCATCCTTTGAAGCTATGTTCTCTCATCTGCCACTATCTTGCCACCATCACCTGCAATCAGGTAGAAAAGAGTAGTAACATCTCATCCAAGATCCTGCTTCTCCCTACTTGGGATTTCTCACTCACAAGGGCTCTATAGTTTGGAAAATGCCCCGCTTGTATTCCTAGAACCTAAGACCAGAACATCACAGGCTTAATGTTGGTAGATATTACAGGTGGCGTTGGTGTCTGGAGAGTAAGAAAGTGGAAATCATATTCTTTAGTTAAGAAGTATTTGAATTCTGGGGTGCCTGGGTGGCTCAGGCAATTAAGCATCTAACTTCGGCTCAGGTCATGATTTCATGGTTCATGAATTTGAGCCCCACGTCAGGCTCTGTGCTAACAGCTCAGAGCCTGGAGCCTGCTGTGGATTCTGTGTCTCCTTCTCTCTCTCTGCCCCTATCCCGCCTGTGTGCACTCATTCACACACTCTCTCTCTCTCTAAAAAATACACATTAAAAATTTAAAGAAGTATTTGAATTCTGCTACCCATTGGATCTTTTTCATAGAACTGAGTTGCAAGGTTTCCCATAGTTTTCTTCTGTTAGTGGCCGTTGTTATTGCTTCTTGTTTTTTCCACTGTGTGAATGAAGACCTACTGCCTGGCATTTTCTTAGGTATGAGTTTGACTAGTAGTGGCAATTTTTTTATGAAATACCTTTTGTGTACATTATCTTATTGAGCTCCCACAATAATCCAGAAAGAAAGAAACTGTGGTTACTTCTGGGTTATATATGAGGAAACAGAGGCTATATTGCCTTTGGCTTGTTAAGTTAAAGAAAAGTATATATTGTTAAGTTAAAGAAAGTATATATTGGTGGTGGGTGGAAGGGAGAGTGGGTAGATGCAGGGTTTTCAATGCTGGCAATTATCAAGCAGAATGGAGACAGCCACATATCCAGATGGTTTAAACTAATGATTTCCAACATATTCCACATTATGACACACTAATTTTTTCTAATTTCACTAATTCTCCAAAGCAATATGTGGGTTCTTAAAAGTAATTAAAGTAGAATTAAATATTATGTTAATTAAACATCACTTTAAATGAATTTTAAATGATGTGAATTGGTTTTACCCCTTGGGATAACTGTAAATTGTCTATCCTGATTTTGTGACAATTCAGAGTATTATTAGGAAGTAAAGCTAGAGGACTGAACCAGAATATGTATCATGTCCCTGACTTTGTGTCTTAGGAGGTCTGTCTCAGATGCCTTTTGGGAACTATGGAAAGAAATTCCAGTGTGCCGGCAATGTTCCTTCTAAAGATGACTGATACTCCTAAGATTTGCCTTTACTTTCATCCTTTACTTTGGGCTGCCTATGCTCCTCCATGCTATTGCAATAGTCGAGAAACTGGCTGGTCATCTCTGGGGTCAGTCCCCATTTATCTCTCTATCCTGCTTAGATTTCTCCATTCACGGTGCACATGGCCAGTGTCTTGTTCAACCTGTTTCCAAAGCACCAGAGGGGCTATCAACTCCGGTGTCTTTACCAGCCCCCATGTTCTTCCTTCCATTCTGCAACTTCCACTATTGACCACTTCTATGATATTCCTCCTTTGGTCAAGCCAGTAGGCTCTCCTCCTTCTCTGTGATTTGGAAGTTTTAATCCCCTCTGCACTACATCCATAAATATCCATCATCCTTACCATCCTCAGAAGGCTCTTGGCTCCAGGGCAAGCATAAGTCCTTCTTGCCCTGGCTTTCCCACTTGACTACTCTCAGCTTAGGTTATAGAACCAAGACTCTTTCATGCTTCACCATTTTCCACACATGGGATGGACACTCACTGAGTTGGCATAGGCTGGTGGTATTATTGCTCTACACTGAGATATTGTGCACATTAAACTACATAATCTGAGAACAAAATGTCTGGTAAATTCTTTCAGAATATCAGCCTTTTCTCTTTTCTACCTGTTCAAATAAAAGTTTCATTTAAAGCCTTTGTATTCACATGAGATTTGATCATAGAAGATAATTTTCCTTAAAGGATTTACATCCTTTAAGTCTAGGCTCCTATTTATTCATTTAACAAAATGCAGTCAGGTTCCAAATTACGTATTTTATTTCTTGCTTTGAGCACATTGATAGAAGCTATTGTTAGCCATATGTTCTTTATATCAGTCTATTCAAAGTTCTTTGTTAACCTGAATGGTAAAAGTCCTAGAGGAGAACACAGGCAGTAGCCTCTTTGACATCGGCCGTCGCAACTTCTTTCTAGATATGTCTCCTGAGGCAAGGGAAACAAAAGCAAAAATAAACTATTGGGACTTCATCAAGCTAAAAATCTTCTGCACAGTGAAGGAAACAATCAACAAAACTAAAAGGCAACCTTCAGAATGGGAGAAGATATTTGCAAATGACATATCTGATAAAGGGTTAGTATCCAAAATATATAAAGAACTTTTTATCAAACTCGACACCCAAAAAATGAACAATCCAATTAAAAATGGGCAGAAGACACGAATAGACATTTTTCCAAAGAAGACATATAGATGGCCAACAGACACATGAAAAGATGTTCAACATCACTTAGCATCAAGGAAATGCAAATCAAAACTACAATGACATATCACCTCACACTTGTCAGAATAGCTAAAATCAAAAACACAAGAAACAACAGGGGTTGGGAAGGATGTGGGGAAAGGGAAACTCTCTTGCACTGTTGGTGGGAATGCAAACTGGTACATCCACTGTAGAAAACAGTATGGATGTTCCTCAAAAAGTTAAAAATAGAATTATCCTATGATCCAGCAATCACACTACTAGGTATTTACCCAAAGAATACAAAAATACTAATTCAAAGGGATTCATGCACTCCGATGTTTATAGTAGCATTATCTACAATAGCCAAATTATGGGGAACAGCCCAAATGTCCATCGACTGATGAATGGATAAAGAAGTGATAAATATATATAAATATATAAATAATTTATATATAAATATATAGATATATATATTACTCAGAATATTACTCAGCCATAAAGAAGAATTAAATCTTGCCACTTGCAATGACATGGATGGAGCTAGAGAGTATAACACTAAGTGAAATAAGTGAGTCAGAGAAAGACAAATATCATATGATTTCATTCATATGTGAAATTTAAGAAACAAAACAAATGAGCAAAGACAGGGGAGGGGGGAAGACAGAAGAAAACCAAGAAACAGACTCTTAAGTATAGAGAACAATCTAATGGTTACCAGAGGGTTGGGTGTTGGGAGATGGGTAAAATAGGTGATAAGAATTAAAGAATTCACTTGTGATGAGCACCGGGTGTTGTATGGAAATGTTGAATCACTACATTGTATACCTGAAACTAATATTACACTTTATGTTAACTAACTGGAATTTAAATGAAAACTTAAAAAAAAAAACAATTAGTCATGAGAGTTCATCCATACACTGGGGTATTATCCAACCATTAAACTTAAGAGGAAGAATGCTTACAGACATGCATATTTTTTCTAATATATTTTTAAGTGAAAAGAACATGGTACAAAATAGTATTACCATTATTATTCTACTACAAATACAGCTATACACACATAAGCACACATATGCATGTATTAAAAAGCAGAAGACTGGGGCGCCTGGGTGGCGCAGTCGGTTAAGCGTCCGACTTCAGCCAGGTCACGATCTCGTAGTCCGTGAGTTCGAGCCCCGCGTCGGGCTCAGGGCTGATGGCTCAGAGCCTGGAGCCTGTTTCCGATTCTGTGTCTCCCTCTCTCTCTGCCCCTCCCCCGTTCATGCTCTGTCTCTCTCTGTCCCAAAAATAAATAAACGTTGAAAAAAAATTAAAAAAAAAAGCAGAAGACTAAAAGGATGTACACCAAAGTGTTTGTGGTTTTTTCTAGGTGCTGATTTATATATTCTTCTGGATTTTTCATACTTTTCAATTTCTCAATAATGAACATGTAATTCTTCCATAATCAAGTAAAAAGTAATTGTAGATAATTCATTTAGTTATCAGGGTCAACCAGCATGTGTGGAAAAGGTGGCAATTCTTACTGAAAAGAAATCAACACCTTTATTGTTGTTTTGAATTGAGGTTACATCTCTTTAAGTAGGAACTTATCTCTAAAATTAAAGCAGAAGTCAGTGGGACCTAACTGAGTTTGAAAGTATCATTTTACATATCACTTTTCAGGGGAAAAAAACCTTATAGTAAAATCCATTTCATTTGACTTTTTCTTTAAGTGCTTAAACGTTTTCTTCTCCATATTATATGCCCTCCAAGAGAAAGGGCCTTCTATTCCTTTGGTATCTCCCGCCTCTCTCCCCATTCCCTTCTCTGTACTACTATACTGCCTAGAATCAGTTGACACATGCCATGTGCACTCATAAATCATTTTTCATGGACTTGCTTATTTCTTTTTTTTATTAAAATTCTTTTTCCTTAACATTTATTTATTATTGAGAGACAGAGAGAGAAACAGAGCATGAGCATGGGAGGGGCAGAGAGAGGAGGAGACACAGAATCCAAAGCAGGCTCCAGGCTGCTAGCTATCAGCACAGAGCCCAATGCGGGGCTCGAACTCACAAACCGCGAGATCATGACCTGAGCCAAAGTCGGACGCCTAAGGGACTGAGCCACCCAGGCACCCCCGTGGACTTGCTTATTTCTATTCTACATTAACCCTAGCCTATCCATGTTCTCAGGACTGTACAAAATGGATCCTGCCTCTTCTACTGCCCCTGCTTAATGCTCCGGATCCCTGAACTCCACTAGTGCACTGTGAGATAGACCTCAGCTAGTTCCAACTTCCAGTAATGCTCCCCTTGTAGGGATTGCAGGTTTACTCTAGCCAGTCTCCCACAGAGGTTTGACCAGCAGGCTGTTCAATAGCCAGGTGGCCAGCCTGGGACATTCCTCCTTGAATGGGATGTCCCTGGCCAGATTCTTCCAAGAAGCCCAAGTGGCTGACAGAAGTGTCAGCTCTGGGACAAAGGACCCCCTAAGATGTCCTTGCCCTAGACAATAAGCTGGGAACCACACAGCCAGGTGGACTCTGCTGCTCAGCCTTTAGGGCTACAGGATTTGTCACTGGGCCCCCCAGAACTACCCATCCCCCAGCATCTGTGCATTTGCTCAGGCCCCCACATTCAGCCTGACGACTGGCTCTGGCCAGGTTCATGAGGCAGAGGACTATCTCAGCAGGATCCTTCAGTCAGACAGCCCAGGACCAGATCCTGCTCTGAGCACACCACCGAGAGCAGTGCCCGGGAGAGAAACCTAGCCCAGAAGAGCTGGAGAAGCCCACCCCCCACGTGAAGCTGACTTCAGATCACCCTGAGTACGGGGTGGGATGGAGGGCGTGGAGGTGTGCCGAGAGCTCCCTGGATAGCACGGCTCAGCTTCTCTAGCAACAATGGCAGATGCAGAAAGAGGTCAACGATTATTCTCTTGTAACCCCTGAGGGGACAGCGTTGCTGCCTTAACTTCTAGAGGCTCTCCTCCACTCACCATCCCTCATCCCCCTAAGCTCCACTGGTTTCAGATCTTGTTCTGACTCCAAGTCCCCTTGAATGTCCATGACCCTAATGGTTGGTGCTGGGGCAGCAGGACTGGGATGGAGGCACCAGAGTTTGCCTTGGATAGTCTTTTCATTAGCCCAATAACCAGGAATGACTATTTATAAGATAATGAAGATAACCTCTTCTTGAAAGCCTATTGGAGAGGCAGCAGAACTGGATGCAAGGTCCCCAAGTCTGGATTTGATAGTCCCGAGACCAAGCTGAGTAAGTCCTAACACCAACACTTACTGTGGAAGTAAAAACTCTAAACTGTACCAGTGACAACTGACCGGGGGTCAGTCAGTTTGTACAGATCTGGTGGAGTTCTCCTCAAGCCGGAGAGGACACTGGAGAATCCAATCTGATTATATGCAGTGTAAGCTGGGTAAATACCATTTGGAACACAGGCCTTAAGCAGATCCAGAGCAAACAAAACCTAATGCCTGTATTGGATATCTGAAAAATGTGGAATCCTAGAAGCAAAAAAATGATAATAAAAAGATCTATTGAGTATATACTATGTCTGAACACCATTCTAACCAATGTGCATGCATCACCTCATAAAAACTTCACAGCAACCTTGTAAGATAGATCATCTTACCATTCCTATTGTACAGTTGAAGAAAGTGAGACATAGAAGAGTAACTTGTCTAAGGTCAAAGAGTTAAGAAGTGAGGGAGATGGGTCTCAAAGTCTGGCAGTCTCATTCAGAGGTCGTATCCTTAACCACTACACTATACTGCTTGATAAAGGTAAAAGAAATCCCTCTCTCTAAGCAGAACTGGCTTCATGGACATGTGAATTCTGCAGTGGTACAGGGCCAGAGTTCAGAAGGTCCTTGCACCTGGGGTTTAACGTTACTGTGTTAAACTTTTAATAATTTGAATTTGTGCTTTGTAAGTGAAATCCAAAGTGTGATGGGCCAATTGAGTATATGCACTGGGAGCTTGGAGAGTCTGCGAGCACAGAGTCACATCTTTCACTGCCTCTCCACCTCCCTGAGACAGTTCTCAGCTACCCACTTCCTTGCCCCTTTATACCCAGTACCCAACCCAGCCTTTTTCTCTCTGTCAAACCCGGCGGCAGTTGCAAGCCTTCACTCTCAGGGGCCTGGGCAAGAGCCTTGGGAGGATTAGGGTTAGGCATATATGTCCTGCAACGTCTCAGGGTTGGTTTTGGTAATAGCCATCCTGGCCCCAGGGTAGTAGTGCCATGGTACATTTGGCAGATGACTCAGCAGGGTTCATTGCCCACCCTGATCCAGGTACCTAGTGCATCCTGGTGCAGAGGTTGCACTACCTGTGGTTGCCACCTGTCCACCATGGGTTGGAGCAGGTGGCCAATGGGAAGGGGATATGCCCGGCTCGACTTACTCTTGACCAGGGTAAAATGCATCTGTCCGGCAGTTTTTGGGAGGAGGAAACTGGCCAGGGGACAATACACACGTGCATTGAGTCATAGAGTCGAGTCACTAGGAACCTGTGTGTGGTTGCCCTTGCCCTACAGGTATCCTTGTGCCTTCGAGTGTGTGATACTAAATCATAAATGCATTTTTAATGTTTATTTATTTTTGAGAGAGACAGAGAGACAGAGTGTGAGCAGGGGAGGGGCAGAGAGAGAGGTAGACACAGAATCTGAAGCAGGCTTCAGGCTCTGAGCTGTCAGCACGGAGCCCAATGCGGGGCTCAAACTCACGAGCTGCGAGATCATGACCTGAGCCGAAGTCAGATGCTTAACTGACTGAGCCACCCAGGCGCCCCTAAATCGCAAATTTAAAGCACCATGACAGATTGAAAGAGAGACTGCAATAGAAATGAAAAACCTTTATATTTGAGGGTGTTTAATGGCATCTTTTCTGCTTTTTGAATACGGGACTTCACATTTACATTTTGTACTGGGTCAACAAATTATTTGGCCAGTGCTGACTGCAAGGACTGTCCATTGCTGAAGTATTTTGGTATCTCCTGAGATCCACCACTTCTCACATGGAAATTTTGAAAGATGATGAGGTTGTAGCTGTCTCTAGTCTTGCTGGAGCTGTTTAGAGGATAGGAGACTTTGCTATGTGCCAAGGAGATAGATACTAAGTCAATGTGTGCAGTTCAGTCTCGTCTAATGAGGCCCATTTCATCCCACCCTCCCAGCTGTGTTAAGTATCTCATATCATGAGAAGGGCCTATGAAAATGTGATAGTAGATTATATTCTGGGGTATGAATCAGGAGACCTGAATTCTAAATCTACCTCTGCCATTGACTAGGTGGGTGATTTCCAGAATGTTAATTTCCCTTGGGGACACTATTTCCTCTATGTGAAAAGAGCAGTTTTGATTAACCTAGTGTTTCCAAACTGTGGTTGAGTTTCTAGAGAGGCGCTTCATAGCGGGAGAGGTCAGTGCTCGACAGTGGGGCTATAGGAGTCTCACTCTGGTTCCAGCTAAAGCTGTCCCACCCACTTTGATGTTTTATATATTTTTGTTCTTTTATTGGAATTAACTTAAAGAAATAATTACAGTGTTTAAAAAATTAAAACCCATCATTCTCAATGATCTCTATGAGCCCTTCTACCTCTGATTTCTGATTCTGAGACTCTTTAACCTTGAACCCTACAAAGAGGATTATCTTTCTTCCAGAAAGCATCTGCCATGTGTTTGGTTGGACCCATGGCCAGAGAAGGACAGAAATCCAGGGAGGACAAGGGTTTGGAGGGCAAGCACCTGGGTGTATAGAGCTGAAAGATAAGGACAATGTAGATGAGATTCAGGATCGCTATTATGGGGTGAATGTCAACAAGAAACATCTACAAAACCAGGAGATTTGGCTAGAAGCTCATGCCCCAGGAGATAAATTTTCTACTTTTCTTCCATTACATAATAGGATATAAGAATACCTGATGGAAAAATGAAATAAACAGGTAAAAAGGCTAGTTATGAATGAATTTTAACTCTTCCAATGTTTTTTGGGTCTTTCTTGGTAATAGGCTCTATGCTAGACCCAGGGTGGGAGATGAAAAAGTAACCAAATATGTCTCCATCCTTTGGAAAGGTTTCAGTGTATGTGAACAAAACATAAATTCTGAAAAAAATGCAGAGGATTTCATCATAAGGCCAAGTGTCATAATGTTACAATAGAGGTGCAAAGTACAATGAGAAAACAGGGTATGAATCCTGACTTCCACCTGAAAAATCAGGAAAAGCTATCCAGAAAAAAGATGGGATTTAAGTTTGGACTTTATAAAATGGATAGGACTTGGACAGACAGGATATGGAAAGCTTTACATGTCAAACATAAGAGTTTGGCATTTATCTTCTAGACAAAAAGAGCATTGGAAGAGTTGTAAGCATTGTGGAGAGTAGGAGAAGGCTGATCTGGTTGGATTTACATTTAAACTACTGTGGTTGTTATGTGAAAAGTAGATTTAGTAGGATCAAGGGTGGATTCAGAGAGAAGGGATAAAAGATTATTTTGCTAATCTAGGCAAGAAAGGAGTGCATATCGCGATCTGGGACAGTGCCCGCGGCAGCGAGGAAGAAACTACTTCAAAAGGCTCTTGGGAAGTAGAATTGGCAGGATTTGGTAATTTATTGAATGTAGGGAGTTGAGGGGAAGGAAAATGTCAATGACTAACTTTAGCTTTTGGGCTTAAGAAACCGGGTTGTGCCATTAACTTACATAGGGGGCAGGGGAAAAGGAGGAGCAGGTTTAGAAGAGTTCAGTTTTGAACATTAAGTCTGAAGTGCCCAAGGAACTTTCAAGCAGAGGTTCCAGCCGGTAGCTGGATATATAAGGATCTGGGACTCTAAGGAGGTTGGTTTTCACGTGGTTACCAAGTAAACCACGCTTCATCACAACTGGGGCTTAGGAGTCTTTGGCAGATGGCTACTAAGGCTAGCAAGTTTGGGGGAATAGAGGCAGAAACAGAACCATCTAAGGGCCCCCAAATTGTGTCTTACCTAGATATAAATAAATACTTCTTTCCATTTTTTCTTGCAGCTTGAACCAATTTGATTGTTTTCCCCTAACTAGCTGTTTGATCTTGGTCACTTTCTCTTCTCCAGGACTTGGTTTCCTCAACTATAAAAGTAAGATACTAAGTTTTCATAGTCTTCAGATATAGGATGATATGCTTTTATAGACAGCCTGTTGTTCAATATATTTAGACAAGATAGTAATATCTACAAATTTCATGCATCTTTTCAAATTCTGAGGGCTAGCCATGGACTGACTAATAAATTAATTCAGGTTCTATTCACACTTGTGTTGTCTGTTGGAAGTATGTTCAGGCTTGGCTCATTTATAATTTGCATACAAATAGTCCTCTTAGTATTTACATACAAAAGAAATCACTGCTGTAATTCAGGCCTAGAATTCCCACTAATCAATGGTCCATTGTCCCTTACAAAGAATCTTTCAAATCCTACTCTAATTAGCAAACCTAGTCTCTTGTTTGTCTGAGTATTATTATCTTTAACATTTACCCTTATAGGGGTGCCTGGGTGGCTCAGGCAGTTAAGCTTCCTACTTCGGCTCAGGTCAAATCTCACGGTTCCTGGGTTCGAGCCCCAGGTCCAGCTCTGTGCTGACAGCTCAGAGCCTAGAGCCTGCTTCGAAATCTGTGTGTCCCTCATCTCTCTCTGCCCTCCCCCACTCTAGCTCTGTCTCTCTCTCTCTCAAAATAAATAAACATTTAAAAAATTTAAAAAAAGATTTACCCTTATAAATCTCAATAATTGCACATGTGAATTCATATATAGGCTCACATTTTATAGCCTCACAGTGGCACTGATGGTACACAGCATTTGAAGAACACACATCTAGGAGTCCTCTGAGTCCTTTTGAAAAATATGGACTGAATTTAATTCAGCCTAAGGGATACCAAGTAAACCCTCCATATAAACCCATGAATGGTAAAGCAAAGACTTTTGCATCTTAGTTGCCTTTCATGCTCTCTTCTATAACTTATAGTCAAATTACGCTGTTTTTTAACCTTATTATCATGGAATTATTTTAATTTTTGACTAGTGTTGTATACCAGTTTACAACTCAGATTGACATATTCATACCTACATACATATTTCCCTCTTAAAATATTTCTTATCAGACAGTTGCTTCGGACAATACACATTATTTTCTCCACTTAATTTCCTATTGTGTTGCTGTTTATCTAAACAACTACTTCTAAACACTTAGCCAGAGCAATTCAATTGTTCTTAAAAAGGCTTTATTTGCATGCGTGGAAAACACTATGAATAGAACTGTAGGCAAATCTTCATAGAACATATTACATTCTTGAGACACAGAATGGAAGATTAGGGACTCTGCTTCAATATTTTCCATAAGGCAGCTTTTACTTCCTGGTTTCTCAAGCTGTAGATGAGAGGATTTAACATGGGGATCACCATTGTATAAAACACTGAAACCATCTGATTTCCTGCTTGGGATCCACGTTGTGAGGGCTGCAAGTAAGTGTACATAGTTGTTCCATAGTACAGGCCAACAGCAGTCATGTGGGAAGCACAGGTAGAGAAAGCTTTTTGTTTGCTGGAAGCTGAAGGAATTCCCAGGATAGTCATTAGGACAGACATGTAGGAGACAAGGATCACCACAATGGAGGTGACCAGGGTGAATCCCCCACAGCCAACAACCAGTATCTGTGTGATCCAGGGGTCTGAGCAAGCCAGTGCCAACAGTGGAGGGATGTCACAGAAGAAGTGGGGAAGGACACGTGGTTGGCAGAATGACAGTTGTGTGATGGAAGCTGTCACAGAAACCATGTTAACTAACCCCCCAAAGTAGCATCCTGCTACCAACAGGAGACAACGGACTCTAGACATCGTGACATGGTAGAGCAATGGGTGACAGATGGCAGTGTATCGGTCATAGGCCATGGAAGCCAAAAGATTGCATTCAGCAGAGGCAAAGATAATGAACAAGCCCATTTGAGTCACACATCCAAGGAAAGAAACAGCCTGCAACTTAGATAGCAAATTTGCTAAAGTCTTTGGGATCGTGATGGAAGAGAAACAGACATCAAGAAGGGACAGATTAGAGAGAAAAAAGTACATGGGAGTATGAAGGCAGGGACTGACTCTGATCAGGATCACCAGGCCTAGATTCCCCAACATAGTGACAATATAAACAATAAGTAAGACTCCAAATAGCAGCACTCCAAGCTGAGGGTTGTCTGTCAAGCCAAGAAGAATGAAGTCCGTCACCATGGATGAATTCTCCATCAACCCAAGCTGGGTATTATTCTTGACTAGTTAAGAGCTCTTTAGACATGCTTTAAGTGAGGAAATAATGGGAAACTAGATGATATGGATAACACAGTCCCATTCAAAACCCATAAATCCACAACACTCTCTAACCCTTCCCCTCATCTATATTCTCACATTAAATGCTTTCCCAAATAGTATCATTATTTCCCAAACATAATATTGAGACAGTGAAGATGGGAGGAAAAAAGGGGAAGGAGAAAAATAAGTAAAGAAAATTCAGAAAGTAAAAAGAACACAGATAAGGAAGAGAATAAAGGTCTAGGATGCAAAAAGCACTGAATATTTGTTGAAGTAATGAATGAGGGAGGGAGAAAGAAAACAGGTGTCATCAAAAGATGTTCTTCACTGATACAGGGCTACAAACTAAGAAAATTTGGGGGTAAGGAATTCCATCTCACTCTCCTCCGCTTTTCCAAATCAAGCCCAAGGAATTATTGCAGATAAAGTAACAAGAGGATAAACATGTCAACTGACTTCATCTTGACAGACAAGTCTCCTTCTTCAGTTTTTGTGACATTATTTCTGAAACAGTGGAAGTCATCAATACTTACAATTCTGTTTGATCAGAAGAGGGTTTTCTGGGACCTTGATCAATTCTTCACCAATAGATTGTTGCAGAATTGGAATGTTTCTAAATGACCCTCAGTAACCTAATTCAAGTCTGAAGGTACCATTTGGATCCTGTGAAAGAGCAACCAAAGGATTCAGGCAGCTCCTGGCTGATCATCACTTTACTGATTCCTTTAACCATGCATGGGGCAAAAATAATGCAGCTGTGCAAAACTAATTATGAATTCCACAAAGATTTGTCGGTCAGATCCATCTGAGCAAAGGACCAGGTCACAAAATGCTTGGAGTCAGATGGCACTGAGGCTGAGTGCATGAAGTCTACGTCTCTCTATTGTCTCTATGTCTCTCTATTAGGATATCTCTAATACAGGCTGGCTGCCTCATGAAATTGCCTGGGTCTTGTTCTGGATGAAGCACCAGGCAAGAGAAAGGATAAATCCATGAAGATTTATCTCCATTTATAGAATCTAAACTAAATCAGAGTCCCTGTGGTTCACTGGATGGTCATCAGTAAGGGGTTTCTAGAAGGGATTCCTATATTTGGTGAGAGGCTAGGCAAGGAGACTTTGGAGGGCTCTCACAACTTTGATTAAAAAGAAAGACAGGGGGGCGCCTGGGTGGCTCAGTCGGTTGAGCGGCCGACTTCGGCTCAGGTCACGATCTCACACTCCGTGAGTTCGAGCCCCGCGTCGAGCTCTGTGCTGACTGCTCAGAGCCTGGAGCCTGTTTCAGATTCTGTGTCTCCCTCTCTCTCTGACCCTCCCCCGTTCATGCTCTGTCTCTCTCTGTCTCAAAAATAAATAAACGTTAAAAAAAAAGAAAGACAGGTGTAAAAAAAAAAAAGACATGTGTGATTCAATTCACCAGAAATCAAAGGTTCTTTATTTGGTGTAGTTAAGATGTCTGATTCTGGAGCCATATGGACTTATTTGAATCCTGGCTTAGGAGATCACTGGTTCTGCAACTTAGGACTTGACCTACTGAGCTTTAGTTTACTAATCTGTAAAAGAAGGACACTATAGGACCTATGTCATGGGGCAATAGTAAAAATTAAATGAAATATTGCAAGTAAAGCATTTGGTGTATATTAGGTGCTTGCTGAATTCTTTCTTCATTCCTTCATGACCACTCCTACTTATATACTTATTACTTTTTTTTTCCTCTCCATTTCACCAAATGGGAGTGGAGGTATTGTGTGTGCACGTTATTACCATTTTGGATCAATAGCAGTGAGCTCTAGAGAGACTGGCTGAGATATGATGTTCATGCTCCACTCTCTAACCATCCCTCAGACAATGCACACATGCACGCATGCACACACTCACACACACAGTTTGACCAGAGCAGATGTAAGAGGCATCTTTTACTTGTACTAATAATTCACTCTTTATGGTTCTACCGAAACTGTTAGAGTTAACTGCTGTTGCTGCTGCTCAGCACAGCAGCCTGCCCAGGGGAACATTCGGCAACTTATACCTCCAAATAGGGAGACCGGAGGAGAAAATACTGGGTTGATTGCAGATAATGTAAAGAACACTGCTTTCAGAGACCAAAGACCTGAGTTCTAGTCCTGGCACTAATCTGTGTTGTTTTTCCATGGAAAAGTCACTTCACCTTTTGGAGACCCCTATTTTCTCATCTCGAAAACAGAAAAAACAATACCCACTATGCCTCCCTTTTAGGGCTGGCATGAGGATCAAATAAGATAATGAATGTGAAAGCACTCTGTAAACTCTGAACGGTGATACAATACACATGGAACGGATCCCTATTATTATTCCATCATGGAAGGTGGGAGAGGGAGGAGGAACGCATCAATATGATCATTTTCTGCTGAGTGCTTCAGCTCCTGCTTACAGAGCTGCACTCTTTGCCCTCCCACTCACCCCCTACACACACATCATCCGCTCTGCCTCTCCACTGTGCAAGTTTCAGCCTGTGAAGGTTTAAACAAACAGCTCACAGCTGTACGTGTAACTTGAGTCATAAAAAAGACAGGTTTTCAATGTTAGTTTCACATTCTTGTATCAGTTTTAAATTTTCCCTTTTTAGGATAACTCTGTTCCTTGACGTGTGCATGTACTGTAGGCTTTCAATAAATACTAGTTGAGTGAATAAATGCCTCTCTCTTAGTCTTAGAACATGGTGAAATCTTTCTTCCTTAAAATAAGATTGAATTGCTTTTTCTTCCCAAAGGAAATAAACACACAAAATTAAGACTTTATTAGGGAAATGATTTTTATATACCCCATCTGCACATGCCCCTGCATTAACTAGTGTCAATATTGCAGCCAGAATGTGTGTATTATTAACTGGGCTAATGTGTCTTGTATATCTACTTACTGGAAATAATCAGGCACTCCTTTCACTTGTTGAAAAAGTAATCTTTTATGTTTAAAGAATGTGCATTAATGCATTCATCCCTAGAGGCATGTAAATTTACAGTACTGGTTCTTTTAAAAAATATTTTGGTTACCCCTATTTTCAGTTTTTCACTTATGTAGTTCATTGAGTCTCTTCCCAAAATAGCCTAACATTTAGCATGTATATAAAGGTTCACTTATTTACTTATTCAACAAAATGTCTGGAGTGTTTAATAAATGCACTCTTCCAAAAGATCATATATTCCAACCCAGCCATTTCCAGATGAACAAACAGATGTCCAAAGAGGTTAAGTGACTTGTCTAAGGTCTCACAGTGAATTAGTGGCACAGCTGGTGTTGGAACCCAGACCTTCTGACCTAACTCAGTGACCTTTCCACATCACTATCTTGCTTTCCCCTTAATTTGTTTCCGGCAGTTGTTCTGGATGGGACTTTCACCTTTGGTACATTTATTTTTCCAATAACAGATGAAAGGTCATCCTCTGTCACTATATTTGAGCTATCTCATCTTCAGCAAATAGCTTGCTCTTTCTGGGTCCCAGTTTCTTCATCAATAAAATAAAGCAGTTAGACCCGGTGGTCGCTGAGGCTCTTTTCAGCTTTGAGCTCTAATTTCCCATGGCTCTGTGAGTCAAACTGCACACAGATCATTGGTCATTCTCAATATCTGATGGAGGGAAGTTGAAAGAGCATCTGTAGATCCATGAGTCTATGCTATAGAAAACACTATTCTACTTTGCTCTTTCAGCCCTCACAGTGTCAGAAATGTCATATTGGTGTTTTGTCTCTGTGGAAGGCACTGAGGATCAATGAGGCATGAGTATTGGAGACATGTTTTCCAAAATTCTTAACTACCTTAAGGCAGAAAGAGCTTGGACAAAGATCTGGTCAAAGCATCCAGATTACCATCTGGATCTTAACCCTATGATCTCAAACAGATTGCTCAATCTCTCTACTATCAATTCCCTTATCTAAAATGGAAATATTACCTAACTTAAATGGCTGTTTAGAGATGAAATAAGAAAAAATATAGAAAGTGCTTAACAGATATGTAAGTGCTTAATAAATGTTACTTTTGCTTCTCCTTAAAAGTCCAGTTTTTAATTTTATGATTTCATACATATGAAATGTCCAGGCTAGGCAAATCTATAGAGAAATCAGTATATAAAAAGTAGACTAGTGGTTGCTAGGGTCTTGAGAAGTGATGCAGGAATGGCTGGTACAGGTTGTTTTGTTTGTTTGTTTTTTGTTAGCTATGTGATCTAATCAAAATTCATGGACTTATACTTTTAATATGACTAAAACATTTAACACTCATGCTGCCAAAAACCTTATCATTCCTTTAGTTCAATGTCCACCATGATTTGATATTGCTATATGTTTAGATTTCTTACTCGTTCATATTTTAGTGATAAAAATGTTCTAAAATTTATTGTGGTGAAGATTGCACCATTTTGAATATACTAAATACTTTATAATGTATACACATTTATATGTATACATGTAAATTGTATGGTATGTGAATTATATCCCAATAAAGTTGTTAGCAAAATAAAGGAATCCTGATGAATGCTGGGGGAAAAATATACATTACAAATCAGTCATGCTTGGCTGTGTCTAAATACTTCTACTGACCTACAGCACAGTCACTGAATGAGATCATCAATTTAAAAGTACTTTGAAAAATTTAACAATGGTAAAAGAAATGTATTCAAAGGAAATAATAAAATCATAATTGAAGAAATAAAGAAAGACATGAATAAATGGGAAAAGACAATTTGCTCCCAACTGGCAAGGCTAAAATATAAGATAAGACTCTTTATGTTAATGTATAGATTTAATGTAATATCAATTAAAAATTCTACAGGATGTTTTACAGACCATGACATATTTATAGTGAAATTCACCTGGAAGAATAAGAAGACAAAAATTCCAAAAAAATACCATTTTAAATAATGATGGTATATAGCTTCTCAGGCTTTAATACTTATTACAAAACTATGCATATAAAAAAGATCTTTTGGCATTGAATTAAAAACAAAGATTGATCAATGAAATAGCATGTTTTAAAGAAAGAGAGCCAAACCCTTAAAAATGTCTCCAGCTGGCTAGAAAGAACACACACACACACACACACACACACACACACACACACACACTAAAGGGAACACTAACAAATTAACAAATAAATATTGCTGGGAAAACTGTATATCCATAAGAAGAGAAGTGAATTTGGATTATGTACCTCACATCATATGCTTCAATAAACTCCAGATAAATCAAAAAGTTAGATATACAAATCTAAACTATGAAACTAGAAAAAAAAAGGGGGCGCCTGGGTGACTCGGTTAAGCATTCGACTTCCGCTTAGGTCATGATCTTGCAGTTCATGAGTTCAATCCCTGTGTCAGGCTCTGTGCTGACAGCTCAGAGCCTAGAGCCTGTTTTGGATTCTGTGTCTCCCTCTCTCTATGCCTCTCCCCCACTCACGCTCTGTCTCTCTCTCTTTTTCTCTCAAAAATAAACATTTTTAAAAAGCAGACCAACTTACTTCTTGACTTAAAAAAAAAAAAGAAAAAAACAACAGAACAGCATTGTTTATCTAGCTATTGTAGCCATTGAAAAAATAGAGGGTATGATCAGAACCAGGAGGATGTGTTCAAATATATGACTAAAACTCTTGGGCACATTGTATTATAATAAAATGAAGATCAAAAAGGAAAAAGCCAAATGAGAAAATATATGTGGTTGAGAACTTTTAAAATACACCAGTCAGAACATATAAATAAATAATGAAACATATGAGATCACTTTGTAAAACTCACTAGATGAGTGGCCAAAGAAAATGACAACATGCACAATAGCGAGCATATTCAGTATATAGTCGCATGACAAAACATGTGACCTCAGCATAATACAAATTAAAACAATGTCCTCCAGCTTGGTAGTACGTATGTCATAAAGGCCACTGTCAGGAAATAGGTCACCATGTAAATTGCTGGTGAAATTTCTGGAATATAGCAATGTATAACTGTTCTTTGCCCAAGTAATTCCAGTTACAGAAATCCCCAAGGATATAATCCAAAATAAATGAAAATAATTTATGCAAAAATATTCATTATATTGCTATTTAAGTATTCATCTAGTATATAAGTGTATCTGTAAATCACTATGCCGTGTGCTTAGGGGATTCAATTATGTGTAAGACCCAATCCCTGCCCTCAAGGAGCCTACAATATAACAGGGAAGGCAACTGTATGTGTAACATGTTCTAACATGGAAATAAAGACAAAGCACTACAGTAGCAAAAAAGAAGAACTGATTTCATTCCATGTGGCTGGAGGATGGCGGGTGTGGGGAAAAGAAAGGTATAATGGAGGAGGTAGCATTGAAAAAGAACCTTGAAATCTGAGTAGAGTTTAGTGCAAAATGGGCGTGGTTAAAAGACATTCCATGGACGATTCCAAATGGTCAATAACTGGAGGATGGCTAAACACACTATTGGATATTAACAGGCTGGATGATTGTTACTAGAATCAACCAAAAGAAATATATTTGTGAAATGACCTCAAGCCACATAAAACCATAACTGTACCTGAAAAAAAAGTCAGGCAGGGCTTCAAGGTGCTCTCTATGCATGTTTGATTCAGTAAAGTCGCTCAAGTTTCATAATTTTGAAAAGTCAACAACACTATATAAATATGAGGACTAAAGCAAACCTACAAGCATTTGCTATGAGCCTTCTCTGGGATTAAACTCTCAGAGTCAGGAGGGCTGTGAACTTTGGGTTTCTGCAGTGTCTTCAGGAAAATAAGAGTGAAAGTTGCTTGTGGTTACTGAAAAGGGCTGGATTCTGTGCTTCCTCCACTTTCACATCTCCTATCAAGGAACACAAATCATCTCCTATGAACAAGCAGCTTGATGTGCTGCTCTCCGCGCTCTTCACCCTCTCTTCCTCTCATCCTAGGCCACTAAATCCTCTTCTATTTCAACAAAGCAATTGCAATGCCTAGTGTCCAAAATCCCTGAGTAATGGGACAGGAGTTAGGAGGACTCAGAACATCTGTCTTGTTTTAGTAAGTCTACTGAAAGGAAAAAACAAAAGCACCTAGGATTGGGAACCTTAGTTTATGTAAGCTTAGAATTCATCAGCTCTGATTTCTGCCTGCTACATTCTTACCCAAATTTATTGTGTGTTCCCTCTGCAGACATAAAATAGAAATGTGAAAAGCAATTTAGTTACTCAAAGAAAATCTTGTCTCTCTGGCTGAGGTTTTTCAAGTTCTAGGCCTCAGGCTGATACATGAAAACAGATCGGTTTTTACCATATAGCCAAAATCAGTGACTCTCTGTGAAAGGGCCTGCCCCATTGTTTGGTCCCCTCAACTCCAAATGGAGGGATTTTAATGAAATGCAAGATGCCAGTAAACTCACCTGCTATGTCTTGTTATTTTTATCAAGGTCGCCTTTGGCATTTCAATAGTCTCCCCCAGTGGTTTTTGCTTGAAGGACCGAGGCTGTTAGCTTCTTGGACTTCTACCCACATGAATAGCCACTCATGGGCCAACTGTGTGGTATTTAACACAAGCAATATACATCGCATAATACAGAATCTTTCTCCCCTGAGGGAATCTGAAGCTAATTGAAATACCACTGTGTAAATAATCTCTCTTTCCTAAACTGTATCCTCTTATGTTTGTGTGTCTAAAAAAATTCATGCCACTAATTTTTTTTTTATCCAAATCCCACTCAAATCTATTACTGCACTTAAAAAAGTTTTTTTAAGTTTATTTGTTTATTTTGGGAGAGAGAGCAAGCAGGGTAGGGGCAGACAGAGAGGAGAGAGAGAGAATCCCAAGCAGGCTCCACGCTGTCAGTGCAGAACCTGATGTGGCACTCAAACTCACGAACCTGTGAGATCATGACCTAAACTGAAATCAAGAGTCAGACTCTCGACCAACTGAGCCACCCAGGCACCCTGTATACTTTTACTGTGCTAACACTCCTGTGAGATTAGTGGGCCAATGAAGGTACACACTTACACATCTGGGCTATTTGGATCAGGCTGTATCTTCAGGCTCCAAATTTGAAACAGCAATGGGCAGATGGTCTGAAGAGATGGGCCCTGGCCTCAGCTCTGCCACTAACTGTCTGATATTTGCCCAATAACTCCCCACTTTCTGGTCCTCAGTTTCCTTATGTGTAAAATAAGATATTGAACTGAATCATTTAGAATTTTTCTTTTTACCATTTCTAAGATTCAATGAATTTAAGTTCACAGACATGTTTCAGAGGCAGCCCACCATGTACAAAATGTAGCATTATAAAGTTGAAAATATATTGGCTTTGCAGTAAAATAAACTTGAGTCTGAATCTTGGATTTACCACTAACCAGCAGTGTTACTTTGGCCTGTTGCCCTTTCTGATATTCACCTTTCTTGTTTCTAAAAAGGAGATACTAATACTAATCTCATATTATTGTGGTGATTTAATAAGAAAACATGGGTAAAGCACATGGTACATGATAGACCCTCAATAAATGGTAGCTGCTATATAGGCTAACACACTGTAACTTTCTCTTCAGAACATATTTGTACATTACTTATTTATAAATCTTTCTAGCTCCCAAGATAAACATGGGTCTTCTCTATTTTCCTAAAGAATACTTAGCAAGAGTGTAATTATTATATTAGCAGCCTGATTTTACATATAAGGAACCCAAATTTATATGTCTAGTCCAAAGTCACACGGCAAGTTAATGACAGAACTGAATGTAGAACCCAGGTCATGCCATCCCCAGGTCAGTAGATTTTAAGCACTCAGCTGATATTCTTTAGACTAGGCTGTACTACTATTAACAGTTTGTGGTATAGGGCAAAAATAGTAATAGTGAGTTTCATTCACTGTGTTGCTTAGCTAAGTCTATGCAAGGTGATCAAAGTAAAATAGTGGAAAAATGAGTGACTCGGGCTAAACCTTTTCTCCTAAGTTTTGAGACAAAATAGCCAAATTAAAATATTCTGGCAGTTGTAGAAGCAAGGCAAGTGAGTGTCAATGCTTATCTCCCAGTATCTGTTCTTGTTCTCCTCCAGTTACTCTGACCACCTGAGTGAAGAGAGCTACTGTCCATCTAGCCAGAAATGTAGGAGTCACCCTTAATACCTTAATCCTTCCTCTTTTCTCCTTCTTCCTTTACCCAAGGGTAACCACGACCTTCTAAATTACTCCTGTCTCTGTTCAATTCTTTCTACTCCCTCTACTAGGTCATAATGTTTTCTCACCTGGACTATGGCAACTATATGCTAACTGATTTCCATTTGGTTTTGATCACTCCTCTAAAATAAATTTATTATGGATATCCAGTTGATCTTTTAAATGAGAATTGGAATATGTGCTGCGAAAGTGAAAATGTATGTGCTCTTGTGTATCTTGTCTTATATTTTTCCTTGAGTCTCTAATTATCTCATTTTGATTCAACTAATTTGCTATGTAGTTATTTTCTTTTTTTCCCACAACCACTATCAGATGTTAGGACTACAAATATCATTTTTAATTAATAAAATATATCAGATTAAATAATTCAACACATACCTACTGAGTGTCTATTACATCCTAGGCACTAGGGATGCATAGTGAACAAGATAGACAATAGGCATACTTGTGGACAGAGACATATAATAACCAAATATATAAATATATAATATAATAAAAGTGCTACAAAATAAACACGTTAAATGTGATGAAAAATAAAAAAGAGTTTCCGGTTAAATGCAGTGGATTAGACATTCACATTTATCTCTAAATGACATAAAATAAACTATTTTATAGGCATAGACTCATGAGGAAAAACAAACAGGAAACAGTATAAAAACAGCATTTTAGGAAAAGGAAAGCAAAAGAGCAACTATTAACTCATTCGGAGACCAAGACACCTGAATCCTAAACCAACAGTGAGAAAATGAACAACACAGTTTGTACCAGTGATCTCCCAAAAGGCTCAGAAATTGGCAGCATCCAGTCAGCATCAGGTACTTCTATAAGTTAGGGTGAAAGTGGAGCTGAAAACATAGGAATTGGTTGAAAGATGGTTTATGAAGCAATTACACCTCTAAATCCCCTCCTTTATTTTCCACAGTGGGGTGATTCCCCTACATACTTCCCTCTAACAGAAAACTAGAGACTTAATGTGATAATTAAAATACAAGGTGTTTGGACTGAGTGTCTCAGATAGAACTGAGTGTGCAATTAGGTGAATATCTGGCTATCTATAGCATATTGAGACTACCAGCCCTCTTCTCCTATTTGGTTCCTACAAACCTGCAGCTAAGGCTTGTATCCCCAGGTAGAAGTTCAGAAGATTATTTTCTGAGAGAATCTGATCAGCCTTATAAAAAATTTTCTAAAAATAATCAGGAGTTCACCAACAGAGGGATCCAGCCAAATCATCCTATATAGTAGGGCCCACCATGACAAAAACTTTTAATCACCTTTTTTTGTTTCCCACTCAAATATAACCAGTCAAGGACTCCAAGACATATAATTTTTTTAAAAGTCTATCATAAAAGGAAGAGTTCAAAACAAACAAGTTAAAAAAAACAAACAACTTGGGTGAAACTTATCTCAGGGAGATGAGAACTTTCAAAATCATTACTGTCGGAAATAAAAAAGAAGATATGTAGTCATTAAACAAGAGTAGTATACTATGAAAAATAAATATTAAATAAAAGAGCTCTTGGATATTTTAAGAGACGGTAAAAATAAAACTTCAATACAAGTAGTGGAAAATGAAGTTGAGGAATTCTCACAAAAACTAGACCAAAGAAACAGAGATGAAAAATAAGAAAAAAATCAATTTAGAAGATCGAACCAGGAGGTCCAACATAGCAATTATAGATTTTCCTGAAAAAGAACAGAGAAAATAATGTAGAAATTATCAAAGAAATCATTTGAGAAAAATTCTCAACACTGAATAAATAATTTCCAGATTAAAAGGGACAATTGAGTTCCCAGCAAAATTGATGAGAGTAGATCCACACTAAGTCATTCCACACTGAAACATAAGAACATCAGAGATTAAGAGATTATACCTGAATGATGGGAGGTGAGTAGGAAAGCAAAGAGGAGTGAGGGCCACAGAGATGGGCATAATCATGGCACTGCATAAACCACTATATCCAATCCATCAAACACTGCTCTACTTTAAAGGGATATCCAGTATCCAAAATCTTCTCCCTACCTCCAATGTACCACCTTAGCTCAATCCACTATTGTCTTTCTCTTAGAGTACTACAATTTTCTATAATTGGGATTTCTGCCTTTTCTCTGGCTCCCTATAGCCCATTCTCTGGATAGCACCCAGAAGCATCTTTGTAAAGTATAAATCAGACCCTCTCTATTCTCTCCTTAATCCCCTCAATGGCTTTCCACTGCATCCAAAATTAAATTCAAACTTTTCACCATAGTATTCTAGCTTCCCCATCATATGGCCCATAAATACCTTTTGACATCATCATCTGTCTCTCTCACTACTTTCATCCACACCGATTATTTTTACAGCCTATATATATGCCCAGTACATTTCCAACTTAAGTCTTTTGCACTAGTCTCTACCTGCAATTCTCTAGGTCTTTCTCATCACTCATCACTTAGATCTCAACTCATTTGTCACTTTGTCAGAGAAAAATTTCCTGGTCAACTTATCTAAAGGGGCCACTGACCCAACAGTTTTCTACTCCATTTTATTCATAGCAGCTATTACCAGTTAAAATTAGGTTTTAAAATTCATTTTTTTATATACTTATTATCTGTCTTCCCCTACTAGAATGTAAGCTCTATATGGGCAAAAAATACTTCTGTCTTTTTTATTTATCATTGTATTCCATCATCTAGAGCAGATGCATGTCATAGGTGCTCAATAAATATTGCCTGAATTTATTAATGGATTAACCACCAAGAGTTGATAGTCCTTAACACAGTAACAGAATATACTTGTAGATACACTTGGTCATATAGTGGCCATGTATTAGGGAATCCAAAAGGTAATCCATGGACGAGGGAAAAAATAATAAACAGGTTCATCAAGGTCACACCTGAAGAGAAACCAATAGTTTTGAACTCTGCTCTAATGTCCTCCAGCTTCTTTGAGTCCATGACTTGAGGAGCAGCAAACTTGGAGAAAAAGCACACTACTGAGGCAGAAATATACAAATGCCATGAAATGAAGTGTGTATGTGCAATAAAGGGAAGGTTGTTTTGATACAAAGGAGGGTAATCAAGCCGTTTCTCACTATAATGATGCAACAAATAACTTGTATTGCCCTACCTCTGAAGAGCTGGGCTCTAATGGATTCTCAAGAACATAAACTCAAATTGGTCATATTAGGTTTTCTTTCTTTACAGATCACATGACAAGTCCTACTTAGGAGATAGTAATATTCTTAGTCTGCTCAGGCTGCCATAACAAAATGCCATTGGGTAAATTAAATAACAGAAACTTATTTTCTCATAGTTCTAGACACTGGAAGTGCAAGACCAAGGTGCCAGCATGGTTGATTTCTAGGGAGACCACTCTTCCTGACTTGCAAACAACCACTTTCTTGTTGTGTTCTCACATGGCAGAGAGAGAGAGAGCACCCTGTGGCATCTCTTCTTATGAGGGTACTAATCTTATCATGAGGTTCCCACCCTAATTATCCAAACTTAATTATCTCCCGAAGGTCACATCTCCAAATACCATCACATTGGGAGTTAGGGCTCCAACACAAGAATATGCAGGTGTGTGTGTGGGGGGGGGCACAATTCAGTCCGTAGCCGTAATGAAACTTGCAGACAAAAGAGGCAAAGCATCAGGCAGTCCCACTAGATGATACAGTTGAGTGAATAGAGTCTACAATCATATTCCCTTCCAGATTTATCTACCTGTGAAGCTCACTAAAGCACTCCGCTCTCCATCCTAACACCCTTCCAAACCACCATGTGACAAATATAAAGATTATTGTACTATAAAGTCATCTGATGGGATCAAGTTACATTGCCAGAAAAGGAATTCCTTTGTTTTTAATAGATAATAAATCCAATATCTATATTAGGGAAGTGATATGTTAAAAGTCACTCTAAAGAGAAGATTTCAAGCCGAATTTGAGACACAGAGCTCTTGTGTCCCAGCAAAACTGTTTTCCCTCTACAGACTTAGCTTTGTTTTAAGAGACCCATGCCTCAGGTTGGTTCTGGGAGAATTCAATAGATATTTAAGGGCCGCTAAATTGCTGGGTCACTGTGACCCTTAGTCTGTGCTTCACTGTTCAATTCCATCTTCTTGGACATTCTATCCAACTAAATGAAAATCAGGGAGGTCCCCGTCTTCCCTCAACCTTGAATCTCATTAAGGAATAAGTACACTATGTACTTGTTCCCTTGGCGCTTCAGGTGGCAAATTTCATTCTTTCCCAGGCCAATTAGAAGCTTCCGAGCACCTTGTTCCCCTGCCAGCTGTATTCAAGGACAGTGTGCTCCCTAAGACCCACATGCCAATAAATATTACCTAACATAGACCAGTAATTCCATACCACAGTTGAATATATCAAGATTACTACTGAGATTGAAGCATTGACCAGAAAACAGCCCCACAGATCTACTGATTATGAAGCAGTTGAGAG
This sequence comes from Prionailurus viverrinus, assembly GCF_022837055.1. Classification (NCBI taxonomy): domain Eukaryota; kingdom Metazoa; phylum Chordata; class Mammalia; order Carnivora; family Felidae; genus Prionailurus; species Prionailurus viverrinus. The sequence goes on from NC_062579.1 coordinate 101,800,806, forward strand.
TGTCACCTTCCCAAAACTTACGTTTTCCAAGGAGCCTTTGATGATAAAAACCCTTTGATGATAAAATTGACTACTTTGATGAGTACTCAATTAATCCACTTTGCATTCTATTGTTTGCTATCTTTAAGGTGTTGCTTTGAAAACACTACTTTGGGATTCAGAGTTGTCATTGTGCAAGTGTGCTCTCCCTAACTGACTTGTGGGCTCCCTGTACCTGTTTCTGAGTGTGGTTTTGAATACCTGTGCTTTATGTGTTCTAAATGTTACTCTCTTACATTTCTTTTCACAGACACAACAATCTAATATTATGAGGAATCATGAGAGCTAAGGATTGGCAAAATATGGCTCATGCACCAAATATAGCAAGCTGAATAGTAAAGTGTGACACCATCTGCTATGATTTTCTGCAACAAAAGGAGCTAAGTGGTTCAACTTTGATGCCCACATACCTCCCTCCTGACCTGCCTTCCATAGTCCTCCTTTGTACCAAAGTCTCCCTTATGTAATTGCCAACAAAGTCTTGATAAAGCTGATAATTGGATAGAGCAGGAACACCCTATTTTCTTTTTTTTCCCCTTGCTGTTAGAGACGTTTGTCTGGGTGGAAGAGAAGAAGGCAAGGGGGTGGGGGGGTTACTGGATTCTTGGGCATTCTTTGCCAACAGGATGAGAGAGAAGTGACCTATGGGTTACTGTTCTCACTTCATTCCCTTTTCGTTAATCCTGAAGAAGAGCTTTCATACTGCTTCCTTTTCCCATTGGTGAAACAATGAATAAATGGATAGTCTGGTTGTTCATCTTGAAGAAGTTTCCAAGGAGGGTATAAGCAGAGATTGGCTTCAATTTAGTTGACAAGCTGATAACTGTTCCTATTGTTTTTTAAAAACTTTTAAGCAGACTACATAAAGCTATGCTTAAACTTTTTCTTCCCTTTCTTCTGTTTCCTCATCTCAAAAAGAAGCCTACTTCTACCACTACCTCCAGATGATCCTTCTTAGCTAACGCACTCTTCAGTAATAACCCCCCTACCCACACACACAACATAGGTGAAATGATTAGGCAGAATGCAATTTTATTGTCGTGAACTCTAAGCGGGAAACTTGGAAACTTCATGAATTATACATCAAAACTCATACACAAAACCCACTGTGTTCGTTGAGAAGAAATTGCACTATTTGTACTACCCACCTTCTAGTCATATACAATTGCATTTCTACCACAATATGTATAAATATTTCCAATTAGAAATCATAGAATTGTCAAATGTTACAGTGGGAATTTAGTCTAACCGCCTCATTTTACAGGGGATAAAACTTCTACCCAGATAGAGGAGTTGCCAAAGGTCACTCAAGTAGTTGATAAAGATGAGACTAAAACAATGGTCATGTTTATGATCCTCTGTGTCAAAACAAACAAACAAATATTTAACCAAGAATTTAAGAGCATATGGATTCATCCTCCAGATGAGGAAGCGTCAATCTTTTCAAAGCAAAAATGACCCCATTCATCATGTCTGAACCTCTCTGCTCTTTTCTGTACTGCTTTGCTGCTGTTGTCAATTCCCAGGACACTTCTCTTCCCGTGACTCTGAACAGCCCCTGTGAATGAGCAACTCCTAAATGCATTTGCTATGAAGTTTGCCAAGGCAGCCACTCAAAGAAAAGGTCAGTGTCAGTATTATTGTTCTGTTGCCAAATATGCCCCTTAAAAAAAATCAGACATTACAATACTGAATGCCAATTGCCTAAAGACTTACGAGTCTCCTCTAGGAAAGTCCAAGGCTCTTGAAAGAATGTTAAACCCAATGAAAATTACCATGTGATTTACCAAACTGAAAAAGGATCACAGAGGGGACATGAAGAGACACCATTTTTCTACTGGCCTGGGGATTCCACCTGCACGAGGATGACATGACTCCTCATTCCTCAGTATACTCAGCCATTTCTCTAATGCCTTGGAAAGTCAGGCAGGCTCCACTCATACTCTCTGGTCACTAGAAATAAGGATACAGGTCTCTAGGGAGCCTCCAAGCAGAGAAGTGGAACCACAAAGGAAAGGAGTATTTATTTATCGCCATTTTGCCTAGTATTTCTGATGTTAGTTCTTCCCTGGTAATTGTTAGTCTGCTCTGAACTCTGGGTTTTCCACAACACAAAATTATGCTTGCTATTTCCCCTAGATCCTGTAAATATCATTAATCAGGTGGTACACACAAAGATCTTCATAATTATACCCAAACTACTACCTTCTACCACTCTCTCCCATACTACAGCCACACCAGACAAGTCTAAGTTAGTGTACACATTATGTACTTTGAGACCTCACACTTTTTTCCTCTATGTCTTTACAATAGTGTTTCAAATTGCTAGAATGCCTTCACCCCCGTTTTATTCTTCAAGACTCATTTAAAAAGTCATTTTCTCTTTAAAGTCTTCCATGACCCCTACTGAAAACCCAAATTAATTGTTCCATATAACTTCTATTCTCCTATTAATTCAATCATTCACAAATTTTTGAGTACCAATGACTTGTCAGGCACTTTGCTAAGCATCGGGAATATAGAAGAAGACAGGGAGGTCATCATGGAATGTATAGGATAATAGGAAAGATAAGTAGTTCCAATAAAGACTTTTTATAGGAGAAGTATAGATGGCTATAGGATGTCACTGCAAGGAGCTGACATAGACTTGAGAGGTCAGAGAAGGTCTAACCTGAATAAAAAGCATTTAAATTGAGATCTGAAGTAGGAATATGAGCAAGCTACACGTAGAGGGTATTGTCTTCTAGAAAGAGAACATGAGCATATGAGGAAACAATGAGGCAAGGAAGAACGTGGAAGTTTCAAGGAACTGAAAGAAGGAGAGCACAACATGGGAATTCAGGAGAAGGCCAGGTATTGTAGGCTACATTAATAATTCTGGACCTTATGTTTTATTCTCCACAGAGTGATACATGCTAAGATGGGTTGGGCTTGTGCCAATGTCCCATATGTATGGAACTGAATAAAGTGCGTCTCTGAGAAGAAAAAAATAATAATTCTGGACCTTAAAGTAAGAGGAATAGGAAGTCACTAAAAATTATTAACCTGGAACTGTTTGGAAGGAAGAAATTAGATACAGAGACATGTTAATGGCCCAGAATAGGATGATGAAGAGAAGCGGATACACTTGAAAGATATTTAAGATGGGGAATCTATAGGACTTAAATAACGGGATCTTAAGAAAAAAAGATGGGAGCCTTCAAAATGACAAAAATTAATAATGCTATATTTTATTGAGGTAAGGAAAAATAGAGGAGGGTCAAAATTGGTTTCAGGCAGTGGGGTGGGTAGACAATGAGTTTGGTTTTGAAAATCCTGAATTTAAGATGCTCATGAGATGTACAAATGAATATAACAAATAGGTCCATGGTTGTGGAACTCAGAAGAGAGAGTTAAATTAAAGATAAGAAACAGAATCATCAGCATAACAATAGTAATGGAGGTCATGAAAGTGGATAATTTTATTTTAGGCATAGTAGAATGAGCAACAAAAAACTCTGTGATATCACAGCAAACATTTTTTTTTAAAACTATTTAGTTTTGAGAGAGTGAGAGGGGGAGGGGCAGAGAGAGAAGGGGATGGAGGACCCAAGGTAGGTTCCACTCTGACAGCAGCCAGCTCCATGTGGGGCTCCAACTCACAAACCCTCAAGATCATGGCCTGAGCTGAAGTCAGCTGCTTAACCGACTGAGCCACCCAGGAGCCCCCATTACAACAAACATTTCAATGATATATAGAGAAGCCACAAAAGGAGACGGAGAAAGAATGGTCAGAGAGATAAAAGGAAAACCAGGGGAGTGAAGTTCTCAAAATCCAAGGAAAGAGGGTATATCAAGAAAGAAGGCGTTTATCTGAGGTGAATGGTGTTGGGTTGCCAAGAAGGGTGAATTTAGCAGCATGGGTGTCATTGTGACTTTATCAAGAGCTATTTCAGTGGAGTTGTGTGGGGCAGAAGACAGATTGGAGTGGGTTGAGGTGAAGAAATGGAGACAGAAATGTAGACAATTCAAGAAATTTGTGTTTAATGGTAGGAACAAGATGGTTCAGTAACTGAGAAGGCTAAGGGATCCGGGGTGGGGTGGAGTGTTCACTTGTTTGAACATAGGAGACTATAATGTGTTTAAAACCTGAGAGAAGAATCCAGTAGAGAAGAACTGGTTGAAGATATAGGAAAGAAGTCAACTGATGGCATAAGTCTCCTGGGAAGGTAAAAGGGGAAGGGATCCAGAATACAGATGAAGGGATTGGTTTTTAATAAAAGGAAGGATATCCCTCCTATGATAACATTAAGAAAAAAGAGGGTAGCTGAAATGCACATAGGAGTAGAGTTGAATAGGCAGTGACAAATTCTGCTGGGATTCCAGAGAGGGAGAATGACAGGAGACAACTTTCAGAAGATAATTTTTAGCCAATTTCCCAGAAACCTTTCTTTTTCTAGAGCTCCCCCATGATTACTGGGGAGAGTGTAATGCAGTAGGTAAGAAAATGGGAGCAAGAACAAGAGTTTCTGGTAAGAACCTTTGCTCTAACATCAACTAGTTGTATGACCTTGTGCAAATCACTTAATTTTTTTTTCAGGTTCCTCATCTGTGAAAAAAGGGGTCATATTTTCACCTCCCTCAATTTTATTATAAGAATTGAGTAAAGATACATGAGGGGCTTAGAACAGTGCCTGACAAATAATAAGCACTCTAGTGTTGCTTTTATTAGTAATCCGCTCCAAATATCACCTGAGTCAGTTTGTTATTGGATCACATGGAGAAGTAAAAGGCAACTCTTAGGTATGAGGGAAGGTGAAGTTTTTCTTCAAAAGTAGTTGATATTTTCATTTTGTAACTAGAGTAAAAATACAACAGGGGCATAAGGTTTGCATGTATATATATGTGTATATATATACACACATAAACACGCATAATATATACATACATATATACACATTACATACATGTTTATGTATGTATATATATTACATATATTTATTTTATATATTATATTTGATATTTATATGTAAATATAACAATATACAATTTATATATTATATACAAAAATCCCAAGAAGTCCGTGAATACCAATATATCACAGTAGGGAGGACTTGGTCCATAGAGGATAGACTTGAGAGTAGTCTCTAATCAGGAGCCTAGAGGATTGCCCGAGCCTTAGGGTGATGCTTTTCTAAATACAGCAGCAGAAACACCACTACGAGTTGAGGTTTCAATTCTACTCCAGTCCTCTTCTCTTTATTCTGTTTTAGGAGGAAAGGTTCACATTCGTGTCTGCAAAAATCACTGATTTTTTTTTATGTGGAAGTACTGGAAGTGTTTCTTTCTGGAATAGCTTTGGAAATAGCCATAAAATATCTGGGTAAGTTCCATAGGAAGGGGACACCAACCTAAATACATAAACGTTTGCTCCCCACATTTACTGCAAGAAAATTGTGCCAAATTAGTGACTTGCAGGGCACATGGGTGGCTCAGTCAGTTAAGCATGTGACTCTTCATTTTGGCTCAGGTCATGATCTCATGGGTTCATGAGTTCGAGGCGTTGGGCTCTGCACTGGCAGCACAGAGCCTGCTTGGGATTCTCTCTCCCTCCCTCCCTCTCTCTCTGCCCTTCCCTGCTTGTGCCCTCTCTCTCACTCTCTCTCTCAAAATAAAATAAGTAAACTTTTTAAAAAAGTTTTAAAAATTAGCAACTTGCAAGAAAGTTTGAAAGACTGAAGATACTTATGTGTTTGGTTGTAAGATATGGTGCCAGCTTGAGAATAGAGAACAAGCAGTTAAATGGAACTAGCTTATGTGGTGCCTAGAAGGTCAACAGAAATGTGGACTGTCAAACTTTGCTAATAGAATTTGCATTAGTGAAAAGCCTAAATTACATGTACATAATAATATGCCACTTTATTATTTTCAGTGCATTCTGTACATATGAAATGGCTAAATGTTGCCTAGCAGAGGTCCCACCAGACCTGATCCTGCCTGACTTATAATTAGCATATTTATTTGTTAGTATGCAAATGAGTACCGCTATAGTACTTGGGAAAAATTGTGTTGTTAAGTAAATGCAGCATTCCTCACACAGTTTTCCTCCAACTATTCATTAGTGCTGCCAACCCCCCCCCTTTTTTTTTCAGAGAGTACGTTAAACAGCAAACCAGCAGAAGTATGTGAATTTATATAATGGCAGTCCAGTTGTGTTGGACTGGGAAGATGGTATGAATACACGGAAGATCTTTAAGTAAGTACCAAATATGTAAAATGGATCTCATGGCAGCTTAGATAAGGTGCAAATTGGAATATGCAAAGACAAACCTTCCCATTTGTAAACCCATTTGCTCTCATTTAAACTTACACACGTATAGCAAAAACACTTTGACATCAAGACTCAAAGTCCAGCTCCATTGCTTACTAGCTTTTGACTGGCTCAGCAAGCTCTTTTGTGCCTAGAACATAGGTTTTGCTCTTCACAAACATGAAGACATAAGCAGTATTGTGGCAATATAGCATAGTGGTTAAACAAGAGGGCTCTGAAGTCAGACCAACTGAGCTCAGCATCCTGACCACTACACTAGCTATGTATCATTTCATCAAGTTATTTAACCTTTTTAATCCTTGATTTCTTCATCTGTAAATGGAACATCTTAGTAGTCCTACTTAACTCATAGAGTTGTAGTGAATGTTTAATAAGATGATCCACAAAAAGCACTTAGCAGCATGTGGGCAACATACTAAGCCCTAAATAAACACTAGATCTTAAAGTGTTATCCTTAAATCTTCATTTTGGTTTATGCCCAGTCAACTCCACTATAAATGGTCTTGTTAAGAACATTAAACATTACCTCTGTGTTGCTTAACTCAGTGGACATCCCTACATGACTTCAGCAGCATTTAATTCAGATGATTAATTTCCTCTTTTTGAAATGTAAAAACTGAGATTTCAGGAAGATGTGAGGAAGAGCTAATTGCTTAAATTTTGGATCAGGTTCTGGAAAGGGATTGCGGCATCTCTGTCTTGGGAACACTAAAACATGATCACCTAAAGCATCCTATGTGTTTTGAACACTCAGCTGCCCAAAGACAGAAGCTGGGTTAGATGTTCTCTGAATATTTCTTTTTGCCTATGATTTTTCCAAATTAGTGAATGATACCAGCTACCATTTGTGCAGCAATAGCTAAAATATAGGTGTGGGCATTTTGCATCCTTGTATTTGTACCCTTGCAATTCTCACAAAAACCTTGTAAAGTGAGTATTCTCCACATTTTAAAATTGATGAAATTGGGTTATAAAAGCACAAATAACAAAGTCATGAAAATATTTAGTAATAAATTCAGAATATTAATTTTTTCATTTATTCACTCATTCTTATATAAATCCAACCAATATTTGTTGGGCACCTATCTTGTGCCAAGCAAGCATCGTCTTTAGTACTGGTCTACAGCACTGAACATAGTAGATAAAATTCATGCCCTTGTTGAGCTTGTATTCTAATAGGAAGAGAATATGACCCAGGACTGTCTGGTTCCAAGGACTTGATTCCATTCTATAATCTAATGTAATGTCTCTGACCAGTTCTTGTGTGATGTTACTATTTTACAATGAGGCTGAATTTTTCCCTTTTTAGACACAGCAGAACCATGCACCAAGGAAACCAAAGTATCTCCAAATTCTTCCTCCTGGGACTCACTGTGGGGTCTGAACAGCAGAAGCTCATCTTTATGCTGTTTCTGTGCATGTATCTGGTCACCATGGTAGGAAACTTACTTATCATCCTGGCTATTATCAATGATGCTCACCTTCATAGCCCCATGTACTTCTTCCTTGCCAATCTATCCTTCAATGACATCTGCTTCACAACCACCACAATCCCCAAAATGTTGGCAGACATCCCAAGCCAAAGCCCAACCATCTCCTTTGCAGGATGCCTCACACAAATGTACTTTTTTATGTTGCTGGTGGACCTGGACAATTTCCTTTTGGCAGCCATGGCATATGACCGGTACGTTGCCATCTGTCACCCATTACACTATGCTGCATTACTGAACCCCAAGCGTTGTGCCCTGTTGGTAGTGACTCCATGGGTCATCTCCAATCTTGTCTCAATACTGCATCTCAGTCTGCTGAGTCTCTTGACTATCTGTGATCAGAGAAAAATCCCACACTTTTTCTGTGACCTGGAACCCATTTTAAGGTTTGCTTGCTCAGACACTCAAATCAATGACTTGACAATCCTAGTTGTTGGGGGAGCAGTTATCTTTATCCCCTTCACCTTCATTATTGTCTCCTATGCCATTATTTGTTGCACTGTACTTGGGGTTACTTCAGCCATAGGGAAGTGGAGAACTTTCTCCACTTGTGGCTCCCATCTCTCAGCTGTGGCCCTCTTCTATGGATCCATTGTTGGGGTATACTTTCTCCCCTCTTCTGCCTACTCAGCAGAAAGGGATAAGGTAGCTGCCATCATATATACAATTGTAACTCCCATGATGAACCCCTTCATTTATAGTCTGAGGAACAAGGACATGAAAGGAGCACTGAGGAGACTATTCAGCAAGAAAACCTTTTTCTGGAGGTGGTTAGCCCTACCATAAGAGACACCTCGATCAACTTTCTAGACTTGGATTAGCACACAGAGGGTCCAAAGCCTCAGGCTATTGTGCTACTATGGTAGTTGCTCATTCATTTCCTGCCCCCCAATCCAGGTCCAAGATTCTAGATCAGGTTCATCTCTCCATCAAAAACAACAATAATTAAACAGAACAAAAATGTGCCTTTATTCCACAATTTTTTTACCAGTTACATAGAGCTCTCCCTGAATAAGCTCATGGCTGTATAGTCAGTACTTAGTATTTGTTCTCTAATTTTTGGTTTGTGTTTCCCTCTCATCTCTACCAAACTCTATATGTTAGATCATTGATAGGAAGGGATGAAGGAGGGAAGGAGGGAAGGAGGGAAGGAAGGGATGGAGGAAGGAAGGAAGAGAGGGAGGGAAGAATTGGTAATAGCCCAATATCTTATAGACAATACCATATTAAAGTTCACAACTCCCAAATAACTTGATTCTCACAATAACCCTTTGAGGTAAATACCATATCATTCTTATGTACTAGGCAAGAAAAAAGATGTGCCAGCAGAAGAAAAGCAAGCTAAGAGGAACACAATCATGTCACTTGTCCTGCTCTGAACCCTACAGATGCTCCCCACCAAAGATAAACGTCTTTTAAACATTTAAGAACTTTTACCACTTGGATATACTTATATTTTCAGGAGTTTGAACCATAATTCATTAACCCCTACCCCACCACTTTCAGAACACCCTACTTTTCAGCTGCATTGAACACCTTATCATTCTTTCAGCAGTCTATGGGTTTGCATGACTCTTGTCTTTGTACATGTTACATCTTCTCTGGATTATCAGTTCCACTTTCTTCCTATAGACATTTGACACTTTTTAAAAGACTCCACCTCAAGTCTTACATTCTGTGTGAATTCTTTCATAATTCTCCCATCTCTTTAGGTACAATTATTCCCTTTTCTCCTCTAGGCCCCTGCAGCACTTTATTTTGTCATTGTATCATTTATCACAATAAATTATAATGATCAGGACATTTGCTGATGCTATCCAAGATGATCTGAGCTCTTTGTGGTGTGGAGGAACTATTTTTTATTAATATTTGTAGCTCTAGCCTGGTATAATTCCTGGAACAGAGTAGGTACTCAGTAAGCAAAATTATAAAAAAAAAAAGTCTTTCAAAAGAGAAAATTTAGTTTTAGTTTATCTCGTGCTGACTTGTTGAGTAATATTAGAGGAATCAACTAATAATATCTCTGAGATTTAGTGCCCCACTGATACCATCCAAGAAACAGTCTACTAACTTTTGCATACTAGCTACCCACATGGACCATACAGGACGTGTTTGAGATTAAATCATTCTGAGACAGAAGGCTGTTGAAAATGCCATACTGGGTAGGTGCCAGGAGTCCAAAATAAATCCAGAGAAATATAAAGAAAATCAAGTATTAAAGGTATACAAGAATATGAGAGCTTGAGGTAAAAGCATTTTTGTGTGGGTATGGAAGCTAAAACATGATACCTGGTCCCTTTTATGGTGTATCTGTGCATTATCTTAACACTTGATCACAGAGGAGACTGCAGGCTTTTCATGCATCTAGTACTGCTAAAATGTATCCCATTGCATTATACCACCTGGGTTGAATGACACTTTCAGGGCTGGGTTTGTGATTTTGTGGGCTACACAAGCACTGCAATAGTCTAGTCAGTAATTTGCAAACTTGTGCTAATCACAACACTATTTTGTTACTACTGGTCAGCAGAGATATTGAGCTAAATTTATAAATTGAGATGAATATTTAAAATGTAGATCAATTTCACATTGCCATGAAATTTTTATTTTACAAAAGTACCAGTCTACAAAAATTTGGAAATTAAAAAAAAAACTAGAAGCATTAGATTCTTCTTCTCATTCTCCTCCTCTTCCTCTTCATTTTCCTTCCCCTCCTTGTTCTCCTTTGTCTTCTTCAACATAAAATCTTAAGCAGGGCTCTGTATGATGAGTACTTTTTAGCCAATGCAATCAGAATCTGATATTGGTTAATTTAAAATTCAGTCAAAGCAGAGTCATTACACACACACACACACACACACACACACACACACACACACCCTAAGACCTTATTTTTCAGGATACTCTATTTTCACTTACTCCATGAAATATATATTCCTTAGTTAATCTTTTGATTTAAGGCCAAGACCTTTTCTTTGACTGCAGGTTGACTGAGTTCTGTGCAATCATTCTTGCATAAACCTTATCCTTAATGCATCTTCTTTGACTTCTAGCTTCAGTTTCTTTAAAGTGAAGCAAAAAATAGTTTAAAAAATAAATAAAGTAAAGCAAGAACTTGAAGACACTTGCAAAGCAAACTAAGTGCATAATCTTCCCTGGATAGTTTTTAATTTTGTTTCCAATTTTTTATATCTAAATAATCAATAACAATGTTTTTAGTGACTTACCTTAATTAGTCTTCTTAATGCATGTAACTTAGTTTTTATAGAAACAACTTTCTTTTGCCTTCATATTGTGTTGGCTTATGTGATTTTATTAAATTTTACTAAAAATTAGACTTGCAAAAACAAGTGCCACTAACACAAATAGATTTTGGAAAAACAAAGCTGACTCTTGGTAAGGTAACACAGAATTGGTGGGACAAAACTATAACTGTGTGGGCATATAGAGAGTAGCTGACTAGCTACAGGTATTTATCAGGGTATGGACATTATCCAGAATTATTTGTGCAGAGAACACAGAGTGTCTCTAATCTCAAGCTATTTATGTCAAGATCAGTTAAGAGAGAGGTCATTGTTTTAAAAAGATAAAAGCTGGTATGGTTAAAGCTGAGGCAGGGGACCTGAGAGCCTGCCCTTTCAGTCTGCTCCTCACCTTATCTTGGCTCATCTGTAGAAACTTGGTCTCTAATTGGAAGCAAGAATGGATACCAGCAGCTGACTATAGGGTGTCCATGCTCTGAGAAATATTTTTTCCCTCCTTTGCTCTTTTTAAACTAACAAAGATTGTTGTTGCAAGATGAATATATATCTAATTGCTCCCCACCCCCAAAACACACTCACCAAGTTGATGAGGGATAAGCAAAAATAGTATACAGAACAGAAAGTAATGGGATGGAACCATTGACACACAAACGAAATTAGATGTCAGGTCCCAGGTCACACCTTGAGGCCAGAAGAAGCCAAATTAGATAATGTTTAGCCTAAGTTGTTGATGAGATGACAGAAAAGCTTTTGTAATGCCTGAATTGCAAGTGGGACTATCTAAGAGAAGGCCCCGACTGTATGCTGCTGATTTTACTACGTTGGAGAAAAGGGAGCTCTTTGGAATATGTGGCTTCTATAGGCAGGAACTATATCTTACTCATCTCTGAGGCCCTACTCTCCACTTTGGTGCCTTTCATAGAGCAAGAGCTAAAACTACCTCTGAAAGAAATGAGTAAACATTTGCATATAGGCCCAAGATTTGGGGCAGAATTTTACCTGAGTCTGGGTTTTGAGATAAATCAATCATCCTATCCAGAAACATCTGAAGCTTCAGCAGATCTGATGGCATATTCTACGGCCAGAACAAATTTATTTGTAAATAAGATAGGTAGTGACTTATGGAGTATGACTTGAGACATTTCAAAAATACAAAAAGAGGGGTGCCTGGGTGGCTCAGCCAGTTGAGCTTCTGACTCTTGATTCGGCTCAGGTCATGATCCCAGGGTGATGGAATTGAGCTTCGTGTCTGGCTACATGCTGAGTGTGAAGCCTACTTAAGATACTCTCTCTCTCTCTCTCTCTCTCTCTCTCTCTCTCTCTCTCTCCCCCTCCCTCCTTTGCCCCTCTCCACTACTCGCATGCTCTCTAAAATAAATAAAATGAAAACAAAATTTAAAGACAAAAAGGAAAAGGCATATGTGACATACTTATGGGACTGTGTATGAAGAAATGAGAAAGCCCACCACTTTTATTACATATATATATATCTGATCATGATGTTTTCAATGCCAGATTGGGAAAATGTTTCCTATAATACTGGTAGCTTATAGTAGTCTGGGACAGACTATCTTGATGCAGACCACTCAACAAAAGAAAAAACACATTCATAAAATACACTGATAAATGAATGATGCCTTTACACTCTGAGTCAGCAAAGAAAGAGATACCTACTGAAAATTATGGTGGAGAGCTTTTCTTTGAGAGTACATTAGTGGTCACAGAATCAAACAGACCTAGCTTTGAGTCTTAGTTCCTCCAATTTTTATCTATGTGATCTTGGTTAAGTCACTTCACTTATTTAGTCCTCGAATTTCTTCATGCTAAAGTGAGGTTAGGGGCACCTGGGTGTCTCAGTTGGTTAAGTGTCCGACTTCAGATCAGGTCATGATCTTATGGTTCAGGTATTCGAGCCCCGCATCAGGCTCTGTGCTGACAGTGTGAAGCCTGCTTGGGATTCTCTCTCTCTCCCTCTCTCCCCCTCTCTCTCTGTTCCTCCCTGACTCATGCTTTTTCTAAATCAATCAATCAATCTATCTATCTTAAGAAAATTAAAAAATGAGGTTAATAATACCTATCTCAGCAATTTTTTTCAGGGATTAAATCAAATATTGGATATAAAGTGGCACATGATACATGCTTACTTAGTAAATGTGAATATCCTCTCTTCCTTCCTACATGTCTAGACCCTGAGGGTCCAAAAGAACATGAACTTTGTTCCAAGTCTTATGGAAGTTTACATCAAAGATGATAGGGACTTACAGAACTTTCCAAAAGTAAAAAAGATAATTTGAAAATAAAAATAGACATGGAAGAAAGAGAAGAGTGGCATAAAGAATCAGCGGAAAAATACAAAAATCCTCCACAAAATATTAACAAGATGAATTGAACAATACATTAAAAAGATCATACACCATGATAAAGTGGGATTTATTCTAGAGATGGTTCAATATCTGCAAATCAGTCAATGTAATACACCACATTAACAAAATGAAGGATAAAAATCATATGATCATCTCAATAGATGTATTAGAGCATCTGATCATCTCAATAGATGTATAAGAGCATTTGACAAAGTACAAAATCCATTTATGAGAAAAATCTCAACAAAGTGGATAGAGAAGGAATGTACCTCAACATAAAAAAGGCCATATGTGACAAACCCGGAGTTAACACCGTATTCAACAATGAAAAGCTGGAAGCTTTTCCTCTAAGATCAGGAACAAGACAAGGACCCCCACTCCTGCCACTTTTATCCAACATAGTATTGGAAGTTCTAGCTAGAGGAATTAAGCAAAAAAAAGAAATAAAAGGCATCCAAGTTGGGGAAAAAGAAGCAAAACTGCCACTGTTTGCAGATGACATAATATGTATAGACTACCCTAAAAGCTCCATCAAAAAACTGTCCAAACTAATAACTTGATTCAGTAAAGTTGCAGGACCCAAAATCAATAGACAAAAATTTGTTAACCTTCTATACACCAATAATGAACTATCAGAAAGAGAAAGAAAACAATCCCATTTACAATTGCATCAAAAGAGCAACATAACTAGGAATAAACTTAATCAAGGAGGTGAAAGACCTGGATACTGAGAACTACAAGACATTAATGAAAGAAACTGAAGTTACAAATAAATGGAAAGATATTCAATCACAGATTGAAACACATGATATTGTTAAATTTTCCATGATACCCAAGCAATTTACAGATTCAATACAATTTCTGGGAGCCCGAAGCAGAGATCACCTTTAGATCTCACCTAGAAAACATTGATTAAGTTAGTATGCAATGGCAAGCAGATCAGTCCATTGTCCCAGTATATTAGCTCCATAGTCTCTCACATCTCCTACAGAGAACATAGCTTAATGCTGTGTATGCAGCAGATGCTTTGAGAAACTTTCATACTCTTTGGGGAAAGTAACCCCAAAATAATTCAAAAGAGGGAAACAATGTTTAGTACAAGGTCATTAATTCTGAAGGTCACTGCATTTTCAAACTCACTTGTATATTTATACTCCTATATGCAGTTAGTTACAAGCGCTTGATTTCTGAAGTTCATTGACTTTACATTCTGGTAACAGATAGGAAATGTACACTTCCTGCCCAAAAGAAGCTCACAGAGGTGGAGGTAGTTACAATACAAGATAAAAAGTGGAGGTAGTTACAATACAAGATAAAAAGTGATGTAGGGAACCATCTGAGCACTGAGTCCAAGAAAGTAGTGACTACATCTATTGCTCCTGTGTGGGACTTTGGGATACAGAGGCTTAAGACTCCTGAAGAGCTCAAAGTAGGATTCTCATTGTTTTGGACTGGTACCATTCTGAGGCAAATGATCTGCTAATCCAGTATGACCATGGAACTGAAATCCTCCGTGTCCTCGAAGACCATGTCACACCGTGCTTTCATACACAGTGCCCTACTTGCTTCTGCGCAAAATTTGCACTTGCCAAACATGCATGTTTGCTTAATATTAGGCAGTTCTGGCACACCCAAAGAAAGTGCCCCTCAAGCTACTTAAATGCATTTGTATGACAGAAACAGTGTATACACAAAACAATGGGGTGAACCAATAGCCCAAGACAGGGAAATAGTCTATATTCCTGAGAGGTGATGGAGCATAGTGCTAAGAGGAAAAAAATATGTATGTGAACTTTGCCTTTCACAGAGGTCAAAGAACTCTTTGCTAACAATACCATCACAGAGGTCAATTAACTTAAACATGCCTCTATGTTGTTACTTTAAATGGAGAAGAACTCTTGGTTTGAAATCTCACAGGCCAATCAGAGAAAGGATACCTTAGACTCTAGTATCTAGAAGAGAAGTTCTCCATCATGGCTGATCATAAGAATCTCATGTGCTGATATCAAGACCCCATACTGGATATACTTGGTCAGAATCTTTGCATGTGGGTCCTCATCACAGTTTTTGTTTGGAGGGTCATGAATTTTACTGGGGTACAATTGCCATCCCCAAATGCACCCAACTTAAGTATATAGTTCAAAGAATGGAAACAAATGCATATACCAGTGTAATTACCACCTCAAAATAAAGTACATTTACTTCACTCCAGAAAGTTCCTTCCTGCCTCATTCCAGTCAATTTGTCCTGTTGTTGGCATGCAATCACTGATCTTTTTTCTCTGGCTACATATTAGTTTGTCTGTCCTAGAATTTCATCTAAGTGAATTCCTACAGTACCCATAACATCGCTTTTTAAAGTTTCCACAAGTGATTCTGAGGGACAATGTTGGCAACCCCTGATATAGTAGTTTCCATACAGGACAGAGTCAAGGATGAGCAGCATGAACTGAATATAAACCAAAGGGTTTGGTTTCTAGAAGTATATGTTTATTTAAATTATGATTTGAAAAATCATCCTTATAAAATTCCTGTGGTTCAAAACTAAGGGCCATGCAAAATTATTGGATGAAAATTGAAATTTTCATTTAGCTACATTTTGAAAACCTATTATGTGTCAATTAGTACATAGCCAAGTGACGCATCTATCTCTCAGATCAATCCCCCAACCCACGTTTTAAAAAAATTCCGCCTCAGTGAGAAGCCATCCAGGTACCAAAGCACATTACTTAGCAGTATGAAATTACAGCGTGGAAAGGGAATGAAGTCTGGGGTTAAGGATACATTTTAATAGGCTCAGTCATAAGCTCCATAATAGGGCTTGCTAGCATGAGCTGAATTAGTAAGTATATAAACAAGACCAATTACCTGTTGTCATGGAGCAATGGTTTGAACTCTGCCACTGTCTCCATGGGTATCTTTGTTCTCAAGATTCCTCATTAACAAATGATATTAAACCAGATGTCTTCAAAGGTTGTTTCTGACCTCAACATTCTATGATTCTCTTTTAATGACTTGATAAAAATGTTGCCCAATACTAATGCTTAATATTAGTTTGTAATGTTTATAACAAAGATCTCTTCGGAAGAGTTTGTGAGTTCAGGTAATCGCAGTTCTTTGAACATTATGTTATATACTGTTTTTAATATTCCTTTGAGAGTAATGTATAAATTCTAACAACATGCCAAACTTTATTTAAAGAAATTACACCATCAGGCAATTACCTCGGCTTTACAGCTTTTTCTTTCTTATCACAAGAAAGGAAAGGTCTACAGAATGAAATTAGTTCAAAGTTTTGAATATGTATAGGCAAGAACATTTTTCTCTCTTCACCCTTCATAAACCACTCAAAGAACAGGCATTTGAAATCTGAATCCAGGATAATTTAATGCAAATCTTCCTAGAGTATCCATAATTTCACTGGGGCATGAACCTCGCATACAAGAGAAAGTCTGTGTAACCCACAAAACCGTACCACTGTTTAGACAGCCATCTCAAAGATGGCAAGATAAGGAGACCATCTAGAGAATATGCTAGCTCAAGTAAAAAAAGAAAACAACCTGTATATGCTTAAGTCACAATGTAAAAACTACATATTAGTGATGATGGTATTAAAATAATTACCTATATCCATACTGATGAGATTCACTCACAATTCTATTAAAACCAAAGTACAGTATAGGGAATATTGTTAATCATATTGTACTAACTTTGTATGGTGACAGATAGTGACTACACTTATCACAGTGAGCATTTCATAATGTATATAATTGTTGGGTCACTGTGTTATATATCTGAAACTAATATAATATTACATGTTGACTATATTGCAATAAAAAATAAAAATTAAAAAAGGAATGCTAGATGGAATGTATTCCAAAAGAATGCTTTGTGGAAGACCAAGAAAATATGACTCCACAAAATAAATGAACAAACTAATGAACAAAAAGGAGAATCATACCTGTAAATACAGAGAACAAACTGATTGTTGCCAGAGGGGAGGAGGGGCAGAGGGAATGAGAAAAATGAGTGAAGGGAAGTGAGAGTTCCAGGCCTTCCAGTTCTAGAATGAATAATTCATGGGGATGAAAGGTACAGCATAGGGAATATAATCAATGATATAACAGTGTTGCAAGGTGACAGATGGTAGCTACACTTTTGGTGAGCACAGCATAAACCATAGAGAAGTTGAATCACTATGTTGTACTACTGAAACTAATGCAAAATTGTGTGTCAACTATACTCAAATAAATTTTTTAAAACACCATTTCGTTGAGAATTGTTGGAAATATGGTAGCATATGTGTGAATCTAAACTTATAAAAGTACTCAATTACCACAGGTCAATGAAAATCCACTGTCATGGTTATAAGCCTAGCAGAGATATATCCTGATCTAGATGTTTTTTTAAAAGATCGTTCTTGGGGCGCCTGGGTGGCTTGGTCGCTTAAGCGTCTGACTTCGGCTCAGGTCATGATCTCACGGTCTGTGAGTTCGAGCCCTGCGTCGGGCTCTGGGCTGACAGCTCAGAGCCTGAAGCCAGCTTCAGATTCTGTGTCTCCCTCTCTCTCTGCCCCTCCCCCGCTCATGCTCTGCCTCAAAAATAAATAAACGTTAAAAAAAAATAAAAAAAGATCGTTCTTGTTCAGCGTGGAAAATAGATTCACAGATAAGGCAAGAGAAAAATTAGAGCTGCACAGAGTTTGGGGCAATACATGATAGTATGAGAAAGGAACATGGAGAGACAGGTCTGTATATAAGACAAATTTGGGGAATGGAATACACAGTATTTGCTGATGAAATTCAAATAAGGGCCAAAAGGAAAGGATGGTATAAATGTGACTCCCAGTTTTCTGGCTTGAATAACCAACTTTACGCAAGTTCCATTTTTGGAAATAGAGAAGACTATGCTTGCAAACAGGTTTTGGGGTGAAAAACTAAGAGTTTCATCAAGCAACCAGCCTGACCATATTCCTCCACTCATAAATCAAATCTACCAGGAAAACCCATCTGGTTAAAACCAGCTTAGCATGACCCAGTGCTCACAAGCTGTAGTTCCATATTTTCATTTTTGTGTGGTTTCAACATATTATGAAGGGAATAAGTCAAATTACTGACAATACTTGCACAATGACAGATATCTTTGTGCACAATTTGATTCACCATTCAGAAATTTCCAATTAATAAAACAATGGAATATTATTTAGCCTTAAAAAAGGAGAGAGATTTTACTATTTGTGACGATATGAATGAAACTGGAGGATGTTATGCTAAGTTAAATATGCCAGGCACAGAAAGAAAAATGCTTCATGATCTAATTTATATGTGGATTCTAAAAAACAGTCAAGTACATAGATGCTGGGAGTAGAATGGTTACTAGGCATGGAGAGGTGGAGAAAATAGGGAGCTATTGGTCAAAGTATATTAAGTTGTGGGAATGCAAGCTGGTGCAGCCACTCTGGAAAACAGTATGGAGGTTCCTCAAAAAACTAAAAATAGAACTACCCTATGACCCAGCAAGTGCACTACTAGGCATTTATCCATGGGATACTGGTGTGCTGTTTTGAAGGGACACATGCACCCCCATGTTTATAGCAGCACTATCAACAATAGCCAAAATATGGAAAGAGCCCAAATGTCCATCGACGGATGAATGGGTAAAGAAGATGTGGTATATATATACGATGGAGTATTACTCGGCAATCAAAAAGAATGAAATCTTGCCATTTGCAACTACATGGATGGAACTGGAGAGTACTATGCTAAGTGAAATCAGTCAGCCAGAGAAAGACAAAAACCATATGACTTCACTCATATGAGGACTTTAAGAGACAAAACAGATGAACATAAGGGAAGGGAAACAAAAATAATATAAAACAGGGAGGGGGACAAAACAAAGAGACTCATAAATATGGAGAACAAAGTGAGGGTTACTGGAGGGGTTGTGGGAGGGGGGATGGGCTAAATGAGTAAGGGCCACTAAGGAATCTACTCCTGAAATCATTGTTGCACTATATGCTAACTAATTTGGATGTAAATTTAAAAAAATAAAAAATAAAATTAAAAAAAATAAATAAAAGTATATAAAGTTGCAGTTATGTAGGTGACTAAGTCTAGAGATGTAATGTACAACATGACAGATATAGTTAATAATACTGTATTATATTATATTGTATTCAATACTAAAAATTTGCTGAGAGAGTAGATTCCAGGTGGCTTCACGACACACACACACACACACACACACACACACACACACAAAATGGTAAGTGTGAAGAGATACATACCTTAATTATCTTAACTTTAGTAATCATTTTCACTGTGTGAATTTATAATCTTAAAACATCACCTTTAATATACATAATTTTATTTTTAAAAACACAGATGTGTAAATCAGATATATAGAGAGAGATGTTTGAGATATTTTTTTCTTTTCTGATCCAGATATTTCATCTTATGGACCATATTTTGAGCATGCCAAGAAAAGATAAGCATTATGTGGTCATTCTAAAGACCACTTAGCAGAAAAAAGGTTTCTTTCTGGAATTCTCATATAGCAAAGGATCACTATTATTTGACCACCTGCCTGACCAATGTTGCAAGTGCCACAACCTCAAGCATCTGGGCATATTTTTACACTTTTCCATGTCAAGAGAAGATTTGTCAAGGCTGTCATTCTTTAAGACATGTCATAAAAATGTCATGGTGTGATTCCTTCTTAAGCAAGAGACAAGGCCTAGGTTGCCATGATGCCAAACAATTTAATAAAAAGTAGAAAATTCAATCAATCAATCAGTCAATCCTTCCATTTCCAGAAGGATCAAACAACTTGCTGGGTATAATGTGACCTATTCTTTTAATATCTTGAAGGGATGACCAGAACTTTTTTTTTGGAATCAAAGTTCATACCTTCATTTTTTTAATTTACATCCAAATTAGTTAGCATATAGTGCAACAATGATTTCAGGAGTAGATTCCTTAGTGCCCCTTACCCATTTAGCCCATCCCCCCTCCCACAACCCCTCCAGTAACCCTCAGTTTGTTCTCCATATTTATGAGTCTCTTCTGTTTTGTCCCCCTCCCTGTTTTTATATTATTTTTGTTTCCCTTCCCTTATGTTCATCTGTTTTGGGGATGACCAGAATTTTTACAGCAACTTTTAGCATAATGATAAAAATAATTGAGGCAAACAATTGCCTTTCAAGTTTCCTACTTAACTGGATATCTCAAATAAAAATGCTAATGTTGCTGAAATGGGTTGATAAATGTTCTCCAAACTCCACATCACTATACACCTTTGGGCAATTTAAGTTGCCTTCATATTTCAAGCTCATTATAGTAATGGAAATCAGACCTGCAATAACAGACTAACTTTCAGCGTGAGAACCCGGTTTCCCCTCCCTAATAAGATATGATATGAAACTGATGGTTATAGGACATATATGTGAATTGTAACTCCTATCATGTAGCTGTGTTGCACTGAGCAAGTCATGATCCCTTATTCTCATTCCTGTTGGGTAATGGTATGCAGTTGTGTAATGATTTTTATGGATTTAGAGTAAGTTTGTGGTTGACATGATGAATCTGTAGTCAGGGCCAGGAACTGTTTGTCTATCTTTCTCTATCTAAACTTGTCCAGCAATTTATTATTCTATCATCGGAAAAGAATGATTTGAGGCAGATTACAAAGCTAAACAAAATACAAGATACATATGAAGCCATGAATACGGTTAATGTGTAAAGTGTATGTAATAATCTCTGTAATGTGCTAAGAAATGACCCACACATTTGGCTCAGACCAACACAGTACCAGAAGCAAAGGGTGAAATACACTCAGTGACAAGAGTATTTATAAGAATGTTATAAAACAAAACCATTGTGGGGTGTCTGAGTGGTTCAACCGGTTAAGTATCCAACTTTGGCTCAGATCATGATCTTGTGGCTCGTGAGTTGGAGCCTCACCTTGGGGTCTGTGCTGACAGCCCAGAGCCTGAAATCTGCTTCAGGTTCTGTGTGTCCATCTCTCTCTGCCCCGCCCCCCCTCAAAAATAAATGTTAAAATTTTTTTTAAAAAAATTATTGTGAGAGGGGTGCCTGGGTGGCTTAGTTGGTTAAGCAGACGATTTCGGCTCAGGTCATGGTCTCATAGCTTGTGAGTTCGAGCCCCGCGTCGGGCTCTGTGCTGACAGCTCAGAGCCTGGACCCTGCTTCAGATTCTGTGTCTCCTTCTCTCTCTGTCCCTCCCCCTCTCGCATTCCGTCTCTCCTTCAAAAATAAATAGACATTAAAATTTTTTAAATAAATAAAAAAATAAAAAATCACTGTGAGAAACATTTTTCTTAGTATCAAATCCAGAGAAAAATTTGTACTATGGGGTTTTTTATAAGATTGGAAAATACATTATAGAGAATAATATCCTCAAAAGCATCCTGGAAGTAAAGTACAGTAAGTATCTAGTTTCATAGAACTCTTGATGATATACCTCAATACAGGCTGATAGCATTGTCAAAAGGCAATCTCATTAAAATAATTCTACAAAAAGACAAAATAATGTGGTCTAAATATAAATCTCTCTGATGATTTGGTTTGATTACCAAATACAAGCCTAGAGAAGAGAGAAGAGAACGTAACATATTTCCTTTAAGTTTTCATATGCATCCTTTTTTCCCCTCACATCTCAGCTTTAGATAAGGTATAAGCAAGCAACACAAATTAAAACTGTGCTTTCTGATTACCAACTGGAGTAAAGATTTTCCAGGTTATCAATTAAGAACAAACTCATAAGCTTTAGTAGTTGCCTACATGGCTTTGAGCTAGATATCACATCATGAAGATCACTCATTTCTCAATGGATGGCCACATATTGGATATTCTCCAAATTTGAGCAAATGGGCCAAAAGGTCCCAAAGTTCCATGATATGACCCAGTGTGTTTGTTTTATTTTTTTAATTTAATCTCTATAATTCAGTGGTGTTAAATATATTTACAAGGTTGTGCAACCATCACCACTATCTAATTTTAGAGCATTTCCATCACCCCCAAAGCAGTCACTCCCCAATTTCCCATCCCTCCTGCCACTAACCTACTTTGTGTCTCTATAGAGTTGCCTATTCTAGACATTTGATATAAATTAAATCATACAATATGTGGAGTTATGACTGGCTCCCTTCACATAGCATAATATTTTCAATATTGACCCATATTGCAGGGTGTGTCAGTACTTTATTCCTTTTAATGGCCAAACAACATTTGTGAATATACCAAATTGTGCTGATTCATTCATCAGCTGATGAACATTTGGATCTTCTCATTTCTGTGCTATTATGATTAACACTGTTGTGAATATCCATATACAGGTTTTTGCGTGGACATATGTTTTCAATTATCTTGAGTATATACCTAGAAGTGAAACTGCTGGGTCATATGATAACTCTATGTAAAATGTTGAGCAACTGTCAAACTATTTTCAAAAGTGAACACAACATTTTACATTCTCACTGGATATGTAGGATTCAAATGTCTCCACCCTTGCCCACACATGATTTTCCATCTTTTTATTATAGCCATTCTAGTAGGTGTGAAGTGGTATCTCATTATGATTATGATTTGTACTTCCTTTAATGACCAGTGATGTTAAGCATCTTTTCATGTGATTACTCGCCATTTGTATATCTTATTCACAAAAATGTCTACTCAATTCCTTGGCCCATTTCTATTATTTGTATTTTTATTCTTGAATTGTAAAAGTTCTTTATATATTTTTTTTATTTTTTTTATTTTTTTTAATTTTTTTTATATATGAAATTTATTGTCAAATTGGTTTCCATACAACACCCAGTGCTCATCCCAAAAGGTGCCCTCCTCAATACCCATCACCCACCCTCTCCTCCCTCCCACCCCCCATCAACCCTCAGTTTGTTCTCAGTTTTTAACAGTCTCTTATGCTTTGGCTGTCTCCTACTCTAACCTCTTTTTTTTTTCTTCCCCTCCCCCATGGGTTCCTGTTAAGTTTCTCAGTATCCAAAATCTATAAAGAGTTCTTTATATATTCTTAATGAATATTCTTTTAACGTTTATTTATTTTTGAGACAGAGCATGAATGGGGGAGGGTCAGAGAGAGAGGGAGACACAAAATCCAAAGCAGGCTCCGGGCTCTGAGCTGTCAGAACAGAGCCCGATGCAGGGCTCAAACTCATGGACCATGAGATCATGACCTGAGCAGAAGTTGGACGCTTAACCAACTGAGCCACACAGGCGCCCCAGTTCTTTATATATTCTTGATACAATTCCCTTAATGGATATGTTATTTACTAATATTTTCTTTAATTCTGTCCATTGTCTTTTTCACTTTCTTGATGGTATTCTTTGAAGCACAAATTTTTCAATTTTGACCAAATAGAATTTACCTATTTGTCGTTGTTGTTGATGCTGTTGATTGTGCTATCAGTGTCATATCTAACAAGCCATCGCATATTTCAAGGTCATAAATATCTACATCGGGGGTTCTATCTAATAAAAGTTTTATAGTTTAGCTATTATAGTAAAAACCTTTAATCAATTTTTAACTTTTGAGTTAATTTTTGTAGATGATGGGAGATAGCAGTACAACTTCATTTTTTTGCATGCGGATATCCATCCAGTTGTTCCAGTACTGTTTGCTCAAAGATTACTCTTTCCCCCATTGAATTATCTTGGCACACTTGTGAAAACATAAATTATAAAAGTATGAGTTTATTTCTGGATTCTCAATTCCATGCCATTGATCTATGTGTCTATATTTACGCATGTACTATCCTGCCTTACTATTACTGTAGCTAAGTTCTGAAATCCATAAGTTTGAGTCCTCCAACTTATTATTTTTCAGATTGCATTGGTTGTTGCGGGTCTCTTGTACTTCCATATGAATTTTAGGATCAGCTTCTCAATTTCTGCAAAAATGGAAGGTGGGATTTTGATGAGGATTGCATTGAATCTGTAGATCTCTTTGGATAGTATTGCCATCTTAATGTTAGTCATCCTATCCATGAACTATTCATTTAAATCTTTTAAAATTACTTTCAGTGATATCGTGCAGTTTTCAGTATATATGTTGTGCACATATTTTAAAAGTTATTCCTAAGTATCTTATTCTTTTCGATACTATTGCAAATGGAATTACTTTCTTATCTAATTTTTACATTTTATTGTGAGTGTAAAGAAATACAACTGATTTTCTGTGTTGATCTTAACACCTGTAACCTTGCTGAACATATTTACTAGATCAATAGTTTTTGTGCATTCCTTAGTATTTGCTGTATACAATATCATATTATCCATGAATACAGGTAGTTTTACTTCTTTTCCAATCTGGATACTAGTTTATTTCACTCTCTTCCCTAAACGCCCTGGCTAGAAGCTTCAATATTCAATATAATGTTAAATAGAAGCAGAGAGGAACATTCTTGTCTTATTCCTAATCTTATGGGAAAGCTTTCATTATTTCACAAGTATGATGTTACCTGTGAATTTTTTGCAATGCCCTTTATTAGGTTAAGAGATTTTCCTTCTATTAATATTTTATTGAATGGTTTTTATCATAAAAGGAGGTTGGATTTTGTCAAATACATTCTCTGAAATCTATCAAGATGATCTTGTGATTTTTGTCCTTTTTCTCTTAATATCATGTACCACTTTTATATATTTTTATAGGAGCCACTCTTGCATTTGTGGGATAAGCCCCATGTAGTTATGTTGCATAATCTTATTCTTTTTTTTTAATTTTTTTTAATGTTTATTTATTTTTGAGACAGAGAGAGACAGAGCACGAACGGGGGAGGGTCAGAGAGAGAGGGAGACACAGACTCCGAAACAGGCTCCAGGCTCTGAGCCATCAGCACAGAGCCTGACGCGGGGCTTGAACTCACCAACCGCGAGATCGTGACCTGAGCCGAAGTCGGACACTGAACCGACTGAGCCACCCAGGCGCCCCGTGCGTAATCTTTTTCATTTGTGGCCAAATTGTGTTTGCTAGCGTTACATTGAAATTTTTTCTATGGACAAATGGAATTTGAAATTAAAAACACAATACCATTTATAACAGCACTCCCCAAAATTAAATACTTAGGTATAAATTTAACATTATATATAAGATATATATGAGAAAAACAACAGAACTCCAATGAAAGAAATCAAAGAGCTAAATAAATGGAGAGATACCATGGATGACTCATACTGTCAAGATGCAGTTATTCCTGACATGATCTATAAATTCAATTCAATCTCAATCAAAATTGCAGAAAGTCATTTTGCAGATATTAATAAACTGAGTTTAAATTCTATGCAGCAAGGCACAAAACTGAGACTAGCCAACACAATATTGACAGACAAGAACAAAGTTGAAAAGACTGATACTACCCAAGATCAAGATTTACTTATATAACTACAATAATCAAGTCAGTGTGGTATTGGTAAAAGAATAGACAAATAGATCATGGAACAAACTAGATAGCCAAGAAATAGGCCTGCATAGGTACAGTCAACTGATCCTTGACAAAGGAGCAAATGTAGTCTTTTCAACAAATGGTGGTGGAAAAACTGGACATCCGCACTTTAAAAAAACAAACAAAAAGAATCTAGACACAGACCTTAAACTCTTCACATAAAAATTAACTCAAAATGGACCAAAATGTAAAATGCAAAACTATAAAACCCCTAAGAGGTAATAGGAATAAATCTAGGTGACATTGGGTTTAGCAATGACTTTTTAGATATAACACAAAAGGTACAATCCATGAAAGAAATAATTGATAAGCTGGAGTTCATTAAAATTAAAACCTTTTTCTCTCTGAAAGACAATGTCAAGAGAATGATAAGACAAGCCATCAACTGGGAGAAAATATCTGCAAAAGACACATCTGACAAAGGAGTGCTTTCCAAAATATACAAAGAACTTTCAAAACTCAACAATAAGAAAACAAACAATGTGGTCAAAAAACAGGCCAAAAATTTTAACAGACAGGGCAACAAAGAGGATCTACAGATGGCAATTAAGCATTTGGAAAAACGCTCCATATCATATGTCATCAGGGAAATGCAAATTAAAACAACAATGACATAGCACTACACACATATTAGAATGATCGAAATCTGGAATACTGATAACACCAAATGCTGATAAAGATATGGAGCAACAGGAACACTTACTTGTTGCTGATGAGAATACAAAATGGCATAGCCACTTCGAAGACAGTTTGGCAGTTTCTTATAAACCTAACTATATATACTCTTACCATACAATCCAGAAGTTTTACTCCTTAGTATATATCTAAAAGAGACACAAAATTATGTTCACACAAAAATATTCATACAAATCTTCACAGCATACAAATCTTTATTCATAATCACCGAACCTTGGAAGCAATCAAGATGCCTTTTAATAGATAAAAGAATAAACTATGGTATACCCATACAATGGAATATTATTTAGCAATAGAAGTAAATGAGCTATCAAGCCACTAAGGGACATAAAGGAACCTTAAGTGCATATTGCTAAGTGAGAAAAGCCAGTCTGAGAAGGCTACTCACAATATTATTTCAACTATATAATGTGCTGGGAATGAGAAAATGATGCAGACAGAAAAAGGATCAGTGTTTGCCAAGGTTTGCAAGGAGGAGGGAGGGATAAATAGATGGAATACAGAAAATTTTTAGTGCAATGAAACTATTCTGTATTATACTGCAATTGTGGATATGGATATATGTCATTATACATTTGTCAAGACCAAAGAATATAAAACACTAACAATGAACCCTAATGTAAATTATGGACTTTAGTTAATAATGTATGTCAAAAAGAATGAAATCTTGCTATTTGCAACAATGTAGATGGAACTAGAGTATATTATGCTAAGTGAAATAAATCAGAGAAAGACAAATATCATATGATTTCTCTATGTGGAATTTAAAAAACAAAACAGATGATATAGGAGAAAGGAAGGAAAAATAAAATAAAAACAGAGAGGGAGACAAACCATAAGAGACTCTTGAATACAGAGAACAAACTGGGGGTTGCTGGAGGGGAGGTGAGTGGAGAAAATGGGTAAATGGGCATTAAGGAGGACACTTGCTGTGATGAGCACTGGGTGTTACATGTAAGTGATGAATCACTAAATTCTATTCCTAAAATCATTATTACACTATATGTTTTGTTAACTTGGGTTTAAATTTTCAAAAAATAAAATAAAATATCATATAATAAATAATAATGTATGAATATTCATTCATCAATTATAGCAAATGTGCCATATTAATGCAATATGTTAATAATGGGAGAAATTCTGTATGGGAGGTGATGGGGTATATGGTAATGCTGCATTCTGCTCAATTTTTCTATCATCCTCATCCTAAAAGTTCTCATTAAACTAGTATATTCATTTAAAAATGCAATGCAGTTTGAAAACTATAGTAGTAAAACATGTCAGTAGTTATTTTAGCATGGAAAATTTACAAAGTTTTACTAATTACCCACTACAGTCATAAAATCTTCAACAAAGCAACTATAGAACAACCAGTTTAAAGCAAAGGCAAGACAATGTAACTTTCTGGTGAATGTCCTATTTTATATTTATCTCTATCTCTACCTGCATATATTTTTAAATGCCTTCCAATGATACATGGTTGTGCTATATAAGATAATTAAATGCTGTAAGACTGCTACTAAAAATAATGGTTTTGGACAAAGCCATTGTCACCGACAGTAATTAGCAGGGCCAATGTATATTGAAACCACTCTTAGTTTTCTGCAATAAAAGTAAACCATCTCTATGTACCTGGATAGTTATCCTTCTCTTTTAATGATAGGGTTCATGAATCCAAATTATCCAAAGTGGCATCCAGTTATGAAGACATAATTTTAAAAGAAAGGATGGCCAAAATACATGCCACCTAATTCTGTTCAAAACTGTCATATATCTGTCAAAAAAAGTATTTTTTACTGACTTCTGACTTTCTTAATGGTACCACAGTAGAGGTTTATAGAAGAATCACTAGCCAGGTTTCTATATGGTATTCATATACTTGAAGTCATATACAATTTCTTCCTATGTATTAAATGCCAAACAACGATCAATAAGAGATAGAAATGATCTTATACTTTTCTTAGTGGATAATCCCACAAGGTGATAAGGAATATAAAATTTGTCACCAATGTATAGCCATCCTGCATCCCTACTCACTCATCATATAAAACACTTGCCTGAGAATCCCAGATTTGAATTTTGTCAAGAAGACTGGCATACATTGTTGATGGATTGCTAATAAGGTCTATCATTTGGGGGTATAATGAAGCTTCCCTTCTAAAATAATTTAATAGTCTACATTCTGAGTCCAAAAAATGAGACTCTAGTGATACAGTTATAAAAGTAAACAAATTGCAAGTATCTGAGACCATTACTCAGAGAAATACTTAAACAATTTGGAATTCAGAAACTTCATTATGTGCTTTATTTAATTGGAGCTATAAAATTATTTGCACATCATGATAAAGTATTATTGACAGAGTGTAAATTAAGATGATTAGAGAATCTAAAATCAAAGAAAAGTTTGTGTTCATAGACCAGAGTGAATTAAATGGGTTGTGTGGAGGCCCTGTCCCTACTTTTTGAACCAACAGAGCTAAAAGTATATGAGTAAATGATCAGCTGTCATTAATCATTCTTAACGTGACAAGAACTTACAAAAGACCCTCCAGTGGCCACCACACCTCCTGGCTTCTTCAACTGAGATAATAGAGCTCACTATGGGTGTGATCATGCCGTAATGATAGATTCTGAATATTCTTAACTGAAAGTTCTCCGTTAAAATGACTGACAGACACAAATCATAATGGAAGCTTTTGTGTTTTCTCTCAACTATGAAGACCAGGACTGGGATCGAGAAGCTGAGCTCAGATTAGAAGGTCACAAATGTGCAGGATAAAGCTAAAAGAAGGAGGATATCACAGAAGATGCTGGTCACCATATTGGACCTATTTGAATAAGAGTCAAAATATGGCAATTGATGTTGGTATTGAAATAAATATTCTCTCCTTGTAACAAGCAGTCACCAGTGAGATTTTTTTTTTAATTACTTAATGTGAATACTGAGCAGAGAATGAGTTGCAAATGAAAGCCTAACAATGGTAATTCTTGGAGATCAAGAGCTGAAATTCTGTAACAAAGACAATGAACAAACAGTTTTGACACATCAAAGCAATGAGGCAACCTTAAGCTGAAACAGAATGTCTACCGTCCTCCTTAGGAAAATCAGTGAGGCATACAAGAATCTAGCAAAAACAGGTAGGCAAGAAATGAGTACATGTTAGTGTGGAGTTTAGGACTAATACTGATGAAAAAGACTAGGCTCAGAAAACACATCTGGAAAGAGATAAACAGGAATTTCTACTGCTCAAATATGTCAGAAATTCCTGAAAGTATAAAATCACCAAATTTCTGTTACTTCCTTCTATCAGATTAGGATTCACTGCCAGATAAAAATAATCTGATTATTTTTCCTCATCAATACTAATGAAATTAGAATATAGGCACTTAAATCAGACAAGTGAAGATCTAATTCCTGGTTTCTTGACCTTCTAAATGTGTATGTGAATAATTTAAGTAATTTCTCTAAGCCATAGCTGTCTCATCTGCAGAATGAGGTAGACAGGTTATGATAAAAAGTTAAATGAAATAATATGAGTAACATCCTTTGAATATTGCTTGACACATAGTAGGTTCCCAATAAATGGTTGTTATGAAAAAGATTACATCACTACCATTTTATTAGCATAGTTTCCTTAATGTAAAAAAGCACAAAAAACTCACTGAGCAAGGCTAAGTCGGGTGAAAAGGCTGCAAAACTGTTTTGCCTTCAAACGGATTCCAGCTTAAGACACTCTCACAATGTTGTGGAAGGTCACTGACAAGATGTGACCACCAGCTGACCTGTGGGCTGGACTTGGACAGAGGCTCCTCACTCCATCCCCTGTCTATAGGATGTGGGTTCCACTCGCTTTTCCCACTCCCAGAGGCTGCTTCAAAGACATGGCCTTGAGATAGTGATATGGTATTGGGAATACCTGCACAGTACACCTCACTGAACCCAGTTAAGACCTCTCTATATATAAACTTTTAAGATTTGGCCGGTGGGTACGGGGATCCATTCATCTTGCTGACACCCAAGAGAAGCCTCCTATGTAAGTTCCCTTTGGTTACTAAAATTGCCACACCAAGCTGGAGTAGCCTATCTCTTTCTTCAGTTCCTCCCCGCCCTCTGAGTACAGGGGTCAGTTTCAGATTACACCCAGGAAAGCTCTCAAGAGGGTTACAAACCAATACACAATGATGCATGGAACATAATACAGGACTGATATCAGAACTCATCATCAAGCATAATTTTCCCAAGGATCCCGATTACAACACAGTGACCCCTTTAAGGCCTTTATCTTGTGCCACTGGTAGGGCTAACTACTTTTTTTTATTAGACTTTTAAGTCCTACTACAGCTATCTGAGTGAGAGGCCAAAGTGCACCTTTGGGTGTACTACAGTCAGGTGCAAATGGAGGACCTACACAAATGAATTCAGAAACTAGGAGGCAATGAGGGAACACTTAATTGTAGGACTAATAAGAAACAGGACTAATCCTAGCAGTTAACTCCTCCTCTGTGTTTATCCCATGCTACTGGTTGTTAATATCACCAGCTGATTTAATATATACTTTGATAAATGTCTGCTGATATCTGGGATGTCTCTTTGTGGGAGGATACTATCCTATCTTCCCTGCTCCTATTCATTTGCATTCATAGTGCATTTGTTGAATATCTATTTCTATAAAGCACTTGGCTAGGCATTGTGGCAGGTTAGAGGAAGAACAAGACACTGTTTCTGCCTTCAAGGACCTGAGAATTAATCAGATGAGGTAAGGCATGAATGCAAAGCTCAGTAGGGGAGAGTAGAGGTGGGGGATGTTCTAATAATGCTAAGGAAGCACATGATGAGCAGTGAGGAAAGACAAAGAATGTGTTTAGAAGGCCTTGAAGGAAGTTAATATTTGCACGTGTGATTGTTTAAGGGGGTCATGTCAGACATGAACAAAAACACAGCAGCAGAAAATTAGGGGGTATTGTTGGTGGGGGGAAGGAAATAATCAGATAAAGCTGAAACTCAGTGTCTGAATGACAATATGCCAGAGGTTGGATTTAGAAACACTGCAGAGCCTTAAATGTCATGTCAAAGGATTGAAACAGGTTTTTGTAGGTAACAAGTAGCCACTGAAGATTTCTGAGCATAAAATGATAGAGTCACAGGTATGCTTTAGGAAAGCTACTTGACAACAACCAGTAGAATGGATTAGAAGCCAGTAAGTCTTTAGACAAAGAAAATACGCATGCACACATTACCTGGCTGCTTCAATAGCCAGTGAAAGCTTACTAGACTGTGAACAAGGAGATTAGAAGTGGGAAGAGACAGAAAATGGCAAAGTCGAGAGATGGTGAAAATGTGTAATTGCCAGGCTTTGGCAATGGATGGGATGTGAGGAACATGACAGATGGAGGTGATAAATAAGACTGACGCTTTCAGCCCAGCCACATGAAAAGACTGCAGTGTCATTAATGGAGACAAGGAACACAAAAAGAAGAAAAAGTATGGGAGGTGTTGATGATGTTTTTGATTTTGAACACGGCCCTGCAGAGGAGCCCTTCTCAAACTTTAAAGTACTTGTGAATCACCCAAGGATTTTGCAAAAATGAAGATTGATTCGTTAGGTGAGGAATCAGGCCTGAGATTTTACATTTCTAACAGGCAAGTTAGGAAATGTCAAAGTTGCTGACCCACAGACCAGTTTAAAGCGACAGGGCTGCAGAGGATGGCAAACCCAGAAATCAGGGGGAATCTGGGTAGAATAAGGCAGGCCTGCCTAGGGGCTGTGCCAAGAAATCCCTTTGTGGACAACTTTAATAAAAATCCATATAAACAGAAAAACAATATAATTAAGGACAAATACATGTTTGAAAAATTAAGCCCAATTGTTTTTTAAGTGTTTTCAATTTTTCTTGATACTCACCCAGAGTATCCCTATATACACATACATACTCACTACTCACATTCACAAACACACACACACACACACACACACACACACACAGCTCCATGCAACTTGTTTACTCATTACATTTTTTCCCCACATAAACCCTATGTATCCTGTATAGGCCAGTCTCCATATTAACAGATTAAGGCGGAGAACAGAGAAACTAACGTTCCCTCAAAAATAACGTATTCATACATAACTGACTCTAAGTTGCTCGTTCTCCTCCAACTCCCACCCTCAACTTCATAATAACCTTAGTCATATAAACAAATCACTTTATGCTTGTTAATGCTCAGATAGACATCTGAGTCACCTCTACATGGCACCTCTAGGTGTGTAAGTAAGTGAACACGTCTGCCAGGTATATGAGTATCATGATGTAACACAAATAAATCATCTCACTAACTTTATATCTTCTCTAAAAAATTTGGTTTGCCTGATTTATATGAGGAGACACAGATAAATCCTACTTAATGGACAGGAAAGGTACATTGACAGAACATGAACTCTCGGCTGTGTACAGCTGCTCAGAAAAGTCATAGATTTTCTTTTAACCAAGAAGCTGGCTTCTCTGCCATCCAAAAGAAAGGACACCAAAACAGCCAAAATACCCGCTGTGGAAATGTCCCCTTCGCCGGTGTCTGAAATCTCTATTCTATGCCGACTTTCATACAAAGTCTGAAACCTTCCAAACTCGGTCACCTGGGAAGCTGCGATGTTAACTGCCAAGGACCTGCGTGACACAAAAGCTGAAACCAAAGGGCAGGAAGAGGCTCCATGTGGATAAGCAAACAGGAGCAGTGTGAAGCCCATCCAGGCATGTGTGGTGAATTTGAGAGAGGAAATGCAGAGCCCCACAGGTGGCATTGTCCCTGGCCCTTAGTTTTCAGGATGCTCCCCTGCAAGTTCTCAGCAGAGGAAATGGCAGGACTGATGAGCCTATTTCCAAAGCCCTTTCTGACCACCTTCAGATTCCACACCTTCAGACTACACTTAGAAATACCAATCAAACCACCAGTCTTTTTAGGAGCCTTCTAAAGGAGCCACCTTTCAAAGAAATAATTGCAAGTGGGCTGAGAAAACAGCAGGCACTTGATAGATGCTTCTATGAACGACTAAGTAAAATGAATGAGTGTGTGAGAGACTGAATGAAAAACTTGCAAACTCCAGAGTCTAAATCTGTAAATGATCAGCAAAGTACATTTCCTGAGGGAACTATTACATCTCAATTTGAAAAAGTAATTTGTGACCACATAGAGTCTATACAATTTATCGTCAAATCTGGTCAACTTGTGTTCATAAAAATAGCTTTTCCAACAAAACCATTATCAGAAAAAGTAAAAATTTATAACTTGTTCATGCCTTTTGCCTGAGCCCTTGAATCTGTTTGGTTCAAATGTGAAGCCAAAACCCGCTGGCTTTTACCCAATATTACAGCCATTGAAGAAAGTTATAGCTGCTTTAGACTTGATCCCTTCCCATCAAAGGTCATAAACCCCTTGAGGAGGACCCAAAATCAGAAGGAAAATTAGTCTTTTTACGTTTTCACCAAGATGCCTAGTGTAGGCCAAGGTCTACATCCTCAGACAGAAGGCAGACCTATGGTTTCCCTAAATGGCAGAGTTTGATTGTTTTTTTGAGAGTTAGTAAAAACTTTATATAGATATTAAAACAACAGTGACAAGTCTCTGGACATTAAGCATACTTATCATTCCTAAAATGCAGATAGAGATGAGTCAAGGAACTAGAAAATACTTAAGAGCTATTATAGAAATTTTAAAACGTTGTATGCAAACATCAAAATCTTTTATCTCAATCTGTAATATAGGAACTTCTATTATATCCTATAAGTCAAATCTGAAAATGCCCCTCCCAGTACATTGTAAAATGGATATTTTACAGTTTTGATATTGATGGCATTTTAGTAAATATAAAAATGCTCTGTACACTGCATGAGGTTATGCAAATATTAGTTGTTCTTTTGCTAGTATTTTTACCCTTAAATGTCAATAGTGGAATTGAAGTTCTCTAAAGGAGAACTGGAGTCCGTTTTCCCCAATGCTTCTCACAAATTAATCATAACATAACATCTTTGAGGGCAATAATGTGTTAATTATGGATCTCTTTCTTTTCAGTTTGCTCATGTCCTCCCAAAAGTCACATGTTGAAGCTTTAATCCTTAATGTGATTGTATGTGGAGGCGGAGCCTTTCAGAGGTAATTATATCATAAGGGTGGAGCCCTCATGATGGAATTAGTGCCCTTATAAGAGACTTGAGAGAGATAAACTGCCATGTGAAGATGCAGCCAGAAGGTGTCAGTATACAAACCAGAAAGGGAAACCTCTCCAGGAACCAACCCAGCTGCCACCTTGCCCTTGTATTTCCCAGCATCCAGACAGAACTGTGAGAAATAAGTATCTGTTATTTAAACCAGCCAGGCTGTGGTATTTGTTATACCCACCCAAACTGACTAAGACATGGCCTAAACACTTTTCTTGGAAGATTCAGCTTAAGTGCTTCCTTTCTTTGAAACTGGAGTGATGAGAAGTCTGTGACAAAATGATGGACAGGGTGACTAAGTTCCTTGACCCATCTCTATCTGCATTTTAGGAATGATAATATTGGCCCCTCACTTCTTTCCAGAAATTCTGTCAAGCAGGACAGTGTAAGAAAAGGTCTTCGAGCTTCCTGGAACAGAGAGATTAAATCAATTTAAGGCACTTAACTCCTAACCCAAGTTGTCCCTGCTCCCATTTCCCAGCAAGCATGGAGGATAAGGAACTGATGAGGACATTCACAGAAATGTTTAATCAAACTGGAGTAGGCTTTGCTGTGGTGTAGCATGGGCCAAAATCCACTGGAGAAAATACTGTAATGAAAAATTTTACACATCAAAATGTCTGTCAGCATCCAACTAGGGGCCAAATGATTTCAGTAGCATTTGACACAATATCCTTAACAAAACTAGAATTTGGCACTGCCTGTCAAAGTTCATTAATAAATTAAAGAACCATGTTATCTAATGTCCTAGACAAAGAACAAAAACTTAAAATGTACTCATCTAGTCTATGTGTAAATGGCAACAATGATAGAAATATCATTAAAAGCCCATAATATTCCTTTATTGAAAGTTCAACATTCCATTCCATGATAAGAACACAACAAACTAGGAATGGAAGGAAACTTTCTCAGCCCGATAAGAGAATCTATGAAAAATCCACAGATCACATCATAATGGGAAGAGAGTGAATGCTTTCCCTCTAAATCAGGAACAAGACAAGGTTGTCTACTCTTGCCACTTCTATTTAACATTGTACTGGAGGTTCTACACAGGGCAATTAGGCAACTAAAAGAAACAAAAGGCATAAAGACTTGGAAAGAATAAGTAAAATCATCTTTATTCTTAGATGGCATGATCTTATGTAGAGAAAATCCTTTAAAAATTCACTGAAAAAAACTATTGGGACAAATCAATGAGTTCAGCAAGATGGCAGGATACAAGATCAATATACAAAAATCACTTGGAATGAACAATCTGAAAATGAAATTAAGAAAACAATATGCTTCCAAACGGGTGAAAGTGAGTGGGATAAACAAACTTCCAGTTATGGAATGAATAAGTCACAGGAATAAACAGTACAGCATAAGGGAATATAGTGAGTGGTACTGTAATAGCACTGTAAGGTGACAGATGGTGGCTATACTTGTGGTGAGCAAAGCATAATGTATAGAGTTGTTGAATCATTATGTTGTACTCCTGAAATTAATGTAACATTTTGTGCCAACTATACTGCAATTCTTAAAAATAAAAAATAAAACAATTCCATTGATACTAGCATCAAAAAGAATGAGATAATTAGGAATATGCAACAAAATATGTGCAAAACTTGTACTCTGAAAGCTACAAAATATTGGTAAACTAAATTAAAGAAGATTTAAATAAGTCTACAGATTCAATACAGTCCCTGTATTGAATACCACAATCAGAATCCCAGCTTACTTCTTTGTAGAAATTTACAAGCTGATCCTAAAATTCATGTAATTTCCAGGGATCTAGAATAGCCCAAACAATTCTAAAAAGAACAAAGTAGCAGGACTCATACTTCCTGATTCCAAGACTTACTACAAAGCAACGGTAATCAAGACAGTGTATTATTGACACAAGATAAACATTATATAGATAAATGGAATAGAAACACAAGTCCAAAAATAAACTCAAGCACCAATGGTCAACTAACTTTAAATAAGGGTGACAAGACTACTAAATGGGTGAAAGAATAGTCTTTTCAACAAATGGTGCTAGAAAACTGGATATCCATGTGCAAAAGAATGTAGTTCAACCCTCACTTCATACTATACACGAAAAATAACTCAAAATGGATCAAAGGCCAAAATGTAAGAGCTTTCTATGGTCTGAATATGTTTCCTTAAAATTTACATGCTGAAATGCTAATCCCCAAAGATGATGATATTAGGAAGTGGGGACTTGGAAGGTGCTTAGGTCATGAGAGTGGAGCCCTCATGAATTGGATAAGTGCCTTATAAGAAAGGCACGTAAAGACACAGCAAGAAGGTTCAGGCTATGAACCAGGAAGAGGGCTTTCCCGCAACCATGCTACACCTTGATCTTCAATTTTCCAGCGTCCAGAACTGTGAAAAATAAATGTCTGTTATTTATAAGCTACTCACTCTGTTGTTTATAATACCACTCTGTGGTATTTTGTTATAGCAGCCCAAAAGAAGTAAGAGCTAAAAATATATGTACTTTTGGCAGAAAGTATACGGGGACATTTTCATGATTGGATTTGGAAAAGGTTTCTTTTCTATAATACCAAAAGCATGAACAAAAAATAAATTGGACTTTATCAAAATTAAGAACTTTCTTGCTTCAAAGCAAACACTATCAAGAAAGTGCAAGCTCAACCTACAGAATGGGAGAAAATATTTTCAAATCACATATCTGGTAAGGGACTTTTATCTAGAATATATAAAGAACTATTGCAACTCAATAATAAAAAGACAAACAGCTCAATTAAAAAATGGGCAAAGATTTGAATGACATTTCTCCAAGGAAGACATGCAAATGGCCAAAAAGCACATTAAAAGATGTTCTACATCATTAGTCATCAGGAAAATAATAACAAATTAGAGCAACAAAAAGATACCACTCACACTCACTAGGATGGCCAAAACCAAAATGTCAAATAATAACAAGTGTGGTTAAAGATGTGGAGAAATCAGTACCCTCATACACTGCTGATGAAAACATAAAATTACAGTCACTTTGGAAAACAGTCTGGTAGTTTCTTAAATAATAATACATGGAGTTATACTAGATGACCTAGTAACTCTACTTCTAGTTATATCCACAAGAAAAATTAAAACATGTGTCACAAAAACTTGTAAACCATTGTTTATGGAAGCATTATTTATAATATCCTAGAAGTGGACACAACCCAAATGTCCATAAGTGAACAAATAGATAAACAAAATGTACTATATCCATTTATTATTTGACCATAGAAGAATGAAATGCTGATACATGCTGCAACTTGAATGAACCTCAAAACCATCGTGCTAAGTTAGAGAAGACAGTCACAGAAGTCAACATAGTATATAACTCCATTCATATGAAACGTCCAGAATGGGTAAATCTATGGAGACAAAAAGTAGATTAGTGGTTGCTTTAGGGCAGGGCTGGGAAGTGGGTGAGGGGATAGGTAAAGGATATGGGGTTTCTTTTTGAAGAGATGCAAATGTTCTAAAATTAAATGTGGTGATGGTTGCACATATCTATGAATATACTAAAAGACATTGAATTATACATTCAATTGTACATTGAGTTATATCCCAATACACCTATTTAGAAAAAAAAAAAAGAAAGAAAACTCAGTCTTGGAACTCTGTTGAATTAAAGGATAAAATTCTACACAAACTCTCTAAGAATATCCCTTTCTTTGGAGTAAAAAAAAAATTGAAGTTAGAAGCAGAAAGAACAAATTAACATCTACTCAATTATTTCACAAAAATATGTAGAAGGATGTGTACCAGGTAGAAAATTAGTAGATAAGGTAGTCAAAATCCTGCTTTCAAGAAACTTACATTCTTTTTGTTGTTGTTTAGCAGAAACATAATACTGCTTCCTAAGTACTAGGCACTGTTGTAAGAACGAATGTTAACCCCTTGAATCCTCACAAAACCCTATGAATTGTTATTATTCCATCTCACATATGAAGACACAACTGAAGCCTTAATTCAAGCGTCATCTGGACTATTTCAGCAACCTTCCAATGAATCTTGCTGTCTCCAGACTTGACCCCATTCCATCTTCCACAATGCTGGGAAGGATTATCTTTCTTTTAATTTTAAATATTTGTTTGTTTAGAGAGAGAGAGAGCATGAGCACTCACGTGAATGTGGAAGAGGCAGAGAAAGAGGTAGAGAGAGAGAATCCCAAGCAGGCTCCTTACTGTCAGTGAAGAGCCTGATACAGGGCTCAATCCCATGAGCTTCAAGATCATGGCCTGAGCCGAATACAAAAGTCTGACACTTAAGCAACTGAGCTACCCAGGAACCCCAGGGTGATCTTTCTGAAACCAAAACCAACCATATACTCTTTAAACTCTTCAGCGGCTTTCCATTACCTTCAGAACAAAGTCCAAGTCCTTAGTGTGGTGAACAGAAAGCCTTCATTATCTAATTGTGCAATCTAATCACTTGCCCTGTTTTCTCTTTCATGGTCTGCTCCAGCAATCCTGAGCTGCTTTTGGTTTCCCAAACTCAGACGTAAGTTTCACATCTCTGGGCCTTGGTACATGCTTCTTTTCCTCTCTGATTTTCCTTTCTACATTCCAACATGCTTCCTAACAAACTCCTACTTATCATAAAGACTCAGCTGAAGCTTTGCCGTCTCAATTAACCTTTCCTGACATCCTGTCATCCCCAGTAGAATTAACCAGCCCCTCTTCTCTTTTCCATTATAGTCAGTGTTCCTTTCAGAACCCCTGTAATAGTTTTTTTGCATGAATTACTATAGATATCTGTATCTCCTTACTAAATGATGACCTAGACTTATTTATTTCTGTACATTGAGCTTCTGACATATTGTCTGAAACCATAGTATGTAATCCATATATGTTTATTTAATAAGTGAATATATGAATCAATCAATCAATAGGTCAAGTAATGTAATTTTCATGAAAAAAATCAATGAATCAATAGATCAAGTAATCTGAATTTTCTAGAAACTTGACTTCTGCATAGACTGTACTGCCCTATCCTCTACCAGCTATGCTAAGCCAATACTTTCATCATCATGCTCCTGCTGAGGAGCCTATAGTGTTTCTGACCGTAATACATCAAATTACTATATGATAAAAAATGTTCATAATACTAATCACCACTTATTGATTGTTTATTATGTTCTGGGCACAATGCTTATCACTTTTCATGTAAGTTATTTCATCTCCTGAAACCTGTTTCTTAATCTATTAAGTTAAGGTGTATAGTTCATAAGCCTATTGTGAAATTAAATGAGCTAATCTGTATGTCTACAGATATGTATTTTTCCTCTCATGAAATCAAATGAAGCCAGCGTATCCTACCAGAAATTTAGATATAATCCT
Organism: Prionailurus viverrinus; assembly: GCF_022837055.1. Taxonomy (NCBI): domain Eukaryota; kingdom Metazoa; phylum Chordata; class Mammalia; order Carnivora; family Felidae; genus Prionailurus; species Prionailurus viverrinus. The sequence continues at coordinate 101,840,997 of NC_062579.1, forward strand.
GAGATTGATAGGCCTGTTCTAATTCCATTCAGACTTTAGGTTTATTCTTTCCTTTTCTTTTTTTTCATGAGAAAGGGAGATCCCAATCAAAATTGCACCAGCATTCTTCTCGAAACTAGAACAAGCAATCCTAAAATTCATATGGAACCACAAAAGGCCCCAAATAGCCAAAGTAATTTTGAAGAAGAAGACCAAAGCAGGAGGCATCACAATCCCAGACTTTAGCCTCTACTTCAAAGGTGTAATCATCAAGACTGCATGGTATTGGCACAAAAACAGACACATAGACCAATGGAATAGAATAGAAACCCCAGAACTAGACCCACAAACGTATGGCCAACTCATCTTTGACAAAGCAGGAAAGAACATCCAATGGAAAAAAGACAGCCTCTTTAACAAATGGTGCTGGGAGAACTGGACAGCAACATGCAGAAGGTTGAAACTAGACCACTTTCTCACACCATTCACAAAAATAAACTCAAAATGGATAAAGGACCTGAATGTGAGACAGGAAACCATCAAAACCTTAGAAAAGAAAGCAGGAAAAGACCTCTCTGACCTCAGCCGTAGCAATCTCTTACTTGACACATCCCCAAAGGCAAGGGAATTAAAAGCAAAAGTGAATTACTGGGACCTTATGAAGACAAAAAGCTTCTGCACAGCAAAGGAAACAACCAACAAAACTAAAAGGCAACCAACGGAATGAGAAAAGATATTTGCAAATGACATATCGGACAAAGGGCTAGTATCCAAAATCTATAAAGAGCTCACCAAACTCCACACCCGAAAAACAAATAACCCAGTGAAGAAATGGGAAGAAAACACGAATAGACACTTCTCTAAAGAAGACATCCGGATGGCCAACAGGCACATGAAAAGATGTTCAACGTCGCTCCTTATCAGGGAAATACAAATCAAAACCACACTCAGATATCACCTCACGCCAGTCAGAGTGGCCAAAATGAACAAATAAGGAGACTATAGATGCTGGAGAGGATGTGGAGAAACGGGAACCCTCTTGCACTGTTGGTGAGAATGCAAATTGGTGCAGCCGCTCTGGAAAGCAGTGTGGAGGTTCCTCAGAAAATTAAAAACAGACCTACCCTATGACCCAGCAATAGCACTGCTAGGAATTTATCCAAGGGATACAGGAGTACTGATGCATAGGGCCACTTGTACCCCAATGTTCATAGCAGCACTCTCAACAACAGCCAAATTATGGAAAGAGCCTAAATGTCCATTAACTGATGAATGGATAAAGAAATTGTGGTTTATATACACAATGGAATTCTACGTGGTAATGAGAAAAAATGAAATATGGCCTTTTGTAGCAACGTGGATGGAACTGGAGAGTGTGATGCTAAGTGAAATAAGCCATACAGAGAAAGACAGATACCATATGGTTTCACTCTTATGTGGATCCTGAGAAACTTAACAGAAACCCATGGAGGAGGGGAAGGAAAAAAAAAAAAAGAGGTTAGAGTGGGAGAGAGCCAAAGCATAAGAGACTGTTAAAAACTGAGAACAAACTGAGGGTTGATGGGGGGTGGGAGGGAGGGGAGGGTGGGTTATGGGTATTGAGGAGGGCACCTTTTGGGATGAGCACTGGGTGTTGTATGGAAACCAATTTGACAATAAATTTCATATATTAAAAAAAAATGAGAAAGGGAAAGAGAGAGAGCACAGGTGGGGAAGTGGCGCAGAGGGAAGGAGAGAGAAAATCTTAAGCAGGCTCCATGTTCAGTGCGGAGCCCAATGTAGGGCTCGATCCCATGACCCTGGGATCATGACCTGAGCCAAAATCAAGAGTTGGACGCTCAACTGACTGAGCCACCCAGGTGCCCCCAGACCCTAGGTTTAAAATAATTCTATATTTCCTTATCTTCAAGTGTCCTTTAAACCCTAGGTTTAAAATAATTCTATATTTCCTTATCTTCAAGTGTCCTTTGCATTCAGTATGTAATTTGGTTCTCAGAACACCCATATGCAGAACCAAAGGCATGGATTATTCACCATTTCACAAATAGGAAGGGGTTATTAGACTTACTATAATAATAAGGCAAGTTTGTGACAGAGCCAAGACAAGAACCCAGGTCTCCCCACAGATCATTTGTATTTTTATGCTAGGGTCATTTATGATTAAGTTTCATATTCTAAAATGGGTATCATTTAGATGAACACAGTGGGTACAACTCTCTTGTGTCAAAGTCATAAAAAGTTTTTGAAATTAAATCCCACTGCTTGGTTTCTATTTGTACAGAAGATTTTTTCATTGTTTTAAAGCCTTCAAAGTTTCTCCACCCTCATCTTGAGAAAGCATTCTATATTTTCCCCATTGTTTACAATTAGTATGTCATTATGGAGTTGGAAGTTTTAGGTAAAGTTAACTGCCAAGTCTACCAACTTCTTAACAATGCCCAAGGTGGCATCTTTGGGTGTTTGTAAGAAGTAGTTTTTAATTGCTCAACTTTGAGCAGTACACTGAGGCTAATCATGCCCCAAGGGAGGAATCTCTAAGATACAAAGCTATTAGAAATGTTCTGTTTGTCTTGGACCAACTCAAAGCATCACAGGTGGGAAGAACACTTTTCCAATTTAAGATGGCCTCATCATTTCTCAATGTTGAGATAAATTTCCTTAGAAATCTGCTTAAGGACTATTATGAGATGTTTGGCTAGTCAGTCCTCTCCAGAATCTCATTTCCCCTTTTTCCTGGTAATTCATGGCTCCTAATACATGGCTCAGGCCTACCTTGTAACATAAGGAAAAGGGAGCAGAGTTGTCACTTGCTAAATTATAATTATAGATTTGTGCATAACTCCAGACAGGCACCCAAGGACTGTGGTGAGGCATTGCATATATTACAGTTAGCCTTTGTAATCCACAACACACTCCGTTTTCCTCATTCTCTGATTAAGGATTTTTCGAGAGTACACCAGAAGCAGTCACTAAAGAGGTCTTATACCAGTCACAATCTTTCCAAAGCAGAGAAATGTATTTCCACCAGCTCAGTCCCCAACCCCTGTCTCTTTCCTTTTGCCCACAGCAACTCCTGCTATTCAGTGTTCTAAAGCCTTCATTTGACTGTCAGGATACATCCTACACTAAGCAACAGAATCCACAAAGCCTTCCTTTTTGCCTTAGCCCAGATCTTTCCTGCAACCATTTACCAGGCCTTAAAATAACTTCCTTAGTTATCATACATATACAAGAAAGATATTTATGATCTACTATTGAAAAATGTTTTGAACAGGAACAGTTTCTTTAGAGTTAAGGGTGTCACAACTGGAACAGACCCCAGAAATGGTCTCGTAAGCAAAAGAAATTGAGACCCAGACAGTTAAAATAAGTTGTCCAATGTCAGACAGCTTGTGAGGTGTCCACACTCTCCTTAGGTCCTCTCACCTGACCAATTTAAGAAATGCCACATTAGGGATGTATTCAGCAGTCATGAGGCTGACGGAACTTAAGTACTGTCAGAGGAACTGATTCTATGTCCTAGCCATTACTGTTTTCTAATTGGCAGTGAAACAAGCCTCAGCTAAAGACAGGTGTCTTAATGTGGTACCGATACCATGTCACACTGAGTTACCCAAGGACCTGGACGAAATGTTTCTGAGTACCAGATCTGAGATCTTTATCCTCAAAGCAAGCATCAAGCAAAATATCACATGGATAATTTCTCAAAGGTCAGTGATCTGGAAGTAACTCTGAGTTTTCTGTCCATCTCTGCCTCTAATTAACTGTGTGACATTTTCCCATCTATAAAGTATAGGTACCAATTTATGTGAATGCATTTGGAAAAGTAAAAATAGCTAACATGCTAGTATTTATTGAGACTTATCACGTGCTGGACAATTCTAAGCATTTTACATGTATTTACTCATTTCCTAAATATGGGAAAGTAGGCTCAGATTATTTGGATTACTTGAACAAGTTCACAGAACTAGGAATCCCCTGAGTACACAGCCTAAACCACTACTTCAGACTGCTTCCCACTACCCTAAATAGTACCTATTGCCATACAAAGTGTCACAAGGATAGAAAACCAATGATCTGTCTTCTGGTTACCTATAATACACTTGAAGAGTCAGATAACAGAGAGAACCAGATAACAGGATAGATAACAGAACTAAGCTGAGTGTTGAAAGATGGATTGGGCAGGATCTTGCTTTCCAAACTGGCAGAACATCAGAACCATTGGTGCAGAAGGAGTGAGTGCAAGCATGAGGGTATTCACAGAGCAGCGAAGGAACTAACTTGATTCAAGTGAAAAGAACTTGGTGAAGACTCATGGGAGACAGAAGTAGATGTGGGAATCAATAACGTGGGTTAATGAGTAGTTTGTGTAGCACTTACCACAGATGTATATACACATTATTGTTTGTTTGGGTCATGTCAGTTTCCCCCGACCAGACTATAAGTTCCATGAAAGTGGGAACCATATCTGGAGATTTTTTGTGCCATGTCTCCTCAATGCCAAGTGCATTGTCTGACACGTGGTGGGTGCTCATTAAATATCTGTTGAATACATGTATCAATGGGTAAATAAATAAATAAATAAATAAACGCTAGATGGTAGATAAGGAACTGCCATAGCTGACCTTGCATGTCCCGTGAAGGAATACAGACTTGATACAGCTGCAAAAAAAAAAAAAAAAAAAAAAAGAAAAAGAAAAAAGAAAAGAAAAAAAAAAGAAAAGAAAGAAACCAGAGCCCATGGAGGGTGTTTGAGCAGGCCGAGGTGGCACAAGTGGGAATGAAAAGGCAAACATAAGGGCTATTTCAACGTGGGAATCAATAACACATGTACTCTCTGCTGTGCACTCGCCATCCCAGCCGTCCCCTGGTAGACGTTTCTCCACCAGCTGCAGGTTCTGTCACGACACCAATTTAATACAGAAAGAATGCGAAGAGACTACGGGCCAAAATAAAAAAGAATTATTTCTTAGTTCTGTGGAAAACCCAGCAGTGGTATACAAAAGTCCCATGGTCTCAAAAGTCTCCTTTCTCTTTTCTTTATTTGTTTTCCCTACACAAAATGCCACATTTTTTCCAAACAGCTCTGGTTTGGCAAAATTTAATTGCCTGTTTGGGATGAGGTCCCTGAAACTCTCAGAAGTTAATTATTTCTTTCTGGTGAAGATCAGAAACTTTGAACTCTGAGCGTGAGATAAATGATCTGGTAGCACTTTGGAACCTCAACTTATTTAAGTTACTGAGAAGCTCATCAACTTGCTCCCTGCATTTGGAATTGAATCTGGAAGAGAATTGGACCCCAGACATCATGAGTAGGCTGAGGATGTAGGATTTATAGATTTAGTTCAGATCAAAGTATGCTCCCAGAGATAGAGCTCTGATGACAGCTTCCAGATAAACATATACATCGGTGGATTTTGAACCTAGATGAAGAGGAGTAATGGCACAATTGGTATAAACCAAACTGCTCAATGAAAGGCAGGTTCTATTAGTTACATTTTCTGGATAAGTAAGGGGTAACAAAAAGGCTTTTGGGCTTCAACTCCAGTAGGATGCTTTGGAAACAGGCTGAGTCTGTTTTCCAGCTTTAGTGGGTAAAGTGATTGTCATTAGGTCTTTTGCTGACAGAGGGATGCAGAGTTTCTCGGAGTCTTCAAGTTGCATACTTTCACTCTCCAGCACCGAAAATAGGTGGTGGGGAAAGAGTAGGAAACTGGGTAGGGTCTGTACAGAGCCCTGGACATCTCCTGGAAGTCATCCAGTTTAGTTTAAAGCCCTGGGTGCAGCATGGTTTATTATTTCCCTCTTTTTTTAAGTAAGTGGCAATTTGGTTTAATTGTGTTCCAGTTCATCAAGATAAAATAGTAGTAGATAGATAAGCATTTCAGAGAGGCAAAAGGTGTCTAATCCAGCAGATTGAAAATTGAAACAACCTAAGGGTCTTGATGCTTAACATTCAAATGAGCTCAATCCTCCTTATGCTACAACTTTTCTGAGGCAGACTGAACAAGGATGTATGTGGGTCAGACATCAGTGAAATAAATGTTTGCCTAAGAAATTAAATAATTAGATACCATCACCAAGGGCTGCATACCAAAGTGTTTGGCAATTGCAATTTGACTTAATCCAAAAGAATCTTCGTCAGAGGTCTCCAAGCATTTGGGAGTTTGAGAAGCTGGAAACGCTTTGGAATCTCACCATGGAAGTTTGCATAAAGATCTTCACTGTTCCAAACCTGACAATTTGGAAAACTTTCTTTGGGGCATTCTCATTCTACTCCATCTACTGGTACTTGAGAAGGGCCTTCAATGGTGAGTCATTAAGAAGAAAAGGCTCCAATTTCTTCCCTCCCTCTTCCAACTTATTTTTTCCCTCTAACCATTTATTAGATGTGGTCAAACTCCAGGAAGTCAAAGGGCAGCCATTAGTTGAAAGGAAAGTTAGGCTGTATAAATGATTGCAGGTGACAAGACTAAAATGGGAAATATGCTGGGTCCAGTTTTCCAGGAATGTTTTAATAATTCTAGGATGAGACGATCAACATTGTCTTTGGAGGGCAAGGCCCAGACTAGTGAAAAATAGCCCCTTCAATTAAGAGGCTGAATAGCCTTTAAGTGTGAGAGGGAAACTGACATCAATTTTAAGTTCTATGGGTCCAAACACAGTACTAATGGAGGCAAGGTCATGGGTTCGATCCCAAGAGCTATCAGTTAGCTTAACACCATATAAGAACAAGTCTTCCCAAGGCCATAGACTGATTACCAATTTTTAGTCAAACAGCTCATCAATTTATTCTACTGGGCTCATAGAAGACTGAGGGATAAATTCTTAATAAACCTCCCCTCCATATCAGAGAAACAGAATACACCGTTCAGCTCATTAGGAATCACTGAGTCTTATAAAAGAGAATAAAGGGGCGCCTGGGTGGCGCAGTCGGTTAAGCGTCCGACTTCAGCCAGGTCACGATCTCACTGTCCGTGAGTTCGAGCCCCGCGTCGGGCTCTGGGCTGATGGCTCGGAGCCTGGAGCCTGTTTCCGATTCTGTGTCTCCCTCTCTCTCTGCCCCTCCCCCATTCATGCTCTGTCTCTCTCTGTCCCAAAAATAAATAAAAACGTTGGAAAAAAAAAAAGAGAATAAAGATTTATTTATCAATATTTAATATTTAACAGCAAAAGCAGTGTGTTTTAAACAGTTCTAGGAACAACAGAGACCTGTAAAGGGCATATGAATCAGCTGTCTACTTCTATGCAAAACCAGCCTGCCCATCATATTTCTAGATATTCTACTGTGGATAGAATTATCTATCTACATGTGGATTATCTACATGTATAGATAATTAGTAGTTAGATATAGACCATTCAAAGACAGTTAGGGCATGAGTATACTAACTTAAAGTATAAAAGTCTTCAGGGAATTGTCTCATATAGCCATATGACTCTCATCTTTCTTCATTTTCCCACTATGGAGATGATTATCTTGATTTTCACTTGCAAGGATAAAGGCAATCCAAGGGAAAACCTCTTTCTCAGGGTCCCATGATACATGAAGACAGAACTAGATTAGGTCTCTCAAGCTCTGCGGACACTCCTGTGAAGGCAACTCATCATACTCCCCATCCCTTGCATGTGTTTGCCACTTCCTAAGTGGCATACACTTTTCACTCATGGATTTGCCATTCCTATGTACTTCACCTGCCTGAGAGGCTGAACAAGGTAGAGAATGAGACACAGGGATAAGTTCTTAGAGGCCGGCACAGGGAAGTGGGGGAGTTATGGAGTCTTGTTTGCTAAAGACTTTTAAGAACAGGTGAGTCTCCCATTTCAGATGGTTAGAGAAATTCCATCCCTTATCAAACTCCTCCTCCAGTCCACATGCCTCTCCAACAATGGAGAAAAATGTAGCAGGTTCCTCTTGTTGTGGGAAGTGTTAAGGTTTGTTTTGTTTTGTCTTCATTTTAGCTGAGGGAAATGAGAGAATCTTAGCATGTTAGAACTAGATGGGCTCTTACAGATCACTTAGTTTAACTGGATTGCAAATAAAAATTTAGGCTAGTGAGGGGAAGAAACTTATCCAGACATATAGCCAGTGAGTAGCAGAAACTTCAAGGAAGGGATTAGAAAGAGAAGGGAGAGTTACTCTCATGAAGAAGCACATATACATTCAGGAGCGCTTGGCATATAAACCTCAATGTCAAGGGAAGAAGCAGATGGAGAAAGAGAGGTTGTCTTATAATATGGAACAAAGAGCTCCATTCACACACTCATTCATCAAATCATTCTTGACTACCTTCTATGTACCAGGCACTATTCTAAGTTTGGGACATACAGCAGTGAACCAAACAGGCAAAGTCCCTGACTTTGTTGAGCTTGAGTGTACATTCTAAATAAAAGAGACAATCAATAAACATAATTAATAGACAAAATATACCACGTGCTGGAAATTTTGATTATAAGGAGAAAAAAAAATGTAGGAAAGAAGGGTATAAAATTCCAGGAAGGTGGAAATGAACTTTTAGACACAGTGGTCAATAAAGGACTCACTAAAAAGACGCCCTGTGAATAAAGACCTGAGAGAAGTAAGATGGTGAGCCATGCAAGGATCTGGGTTTCATAAATATGGAGCAACACGATGGAAGAGAACAAAGGCTCTGAGAAAGGGATAAAGAGATGCACTGGGAGTATTTATGGAACAATGAGGAGGCCAGTGTGACTAGAGCAACGTGAGTGGGGAAAAGAGCAATGGGAGCTGGGGTCAGAGAGGTAATTGGGAGGCAAACCCTGTAGGGGCTGACAGGTCATAACAAGGAGATTGGTGTTCAATTAGGTTAAGATGGGAAGTTGCGGAAATTTTTTAATGGAAACGTGATCTGACCTGACTTACAATTTAACTGAATCACTTGAACTAAATGGGGGCAAGGCCAGACACAGGGAAACCAATAAGGAAGTTACTGACAAAATTCAGGTGGTAATGGCGATGGTTTGGAATAAAGGATGGCACTCCAGGCAGCAAGAGGAGAAGGTCGAATCTGGATAATATTTGTGACTGCCTATGACTGTAAATATATATTTATTCACTCAATATCTATCAGGTCCTTATGATGCCCCAGGTACCATACGACGTACACCAGTAGACAAAGCAGACAAGGTCCCTGTCCTCAGTAAATTTATAGCTGAGTGGGAGACAAATAATAAACAAGTAATAAAACTATTAATATAATTTCAGGTATTGGAATGTACGACAAGAAAAACATAAACTGAGGGGAAAGAGAGTGGTAGGGTGGAAAGTGAAATCCTTTTCAGATAGGCTGGTCATTCTAACCCTCTCCTTACCACCCACACTTTTTTTTTCAAGTTCATTTTATTTACTTTGATTTTTTTTAATTTTTTTAATATTTATTTATTTTTGAGAGAGAGAGAGACAGAGACAGAGCATGAGCAGGGGAGGGGCAGACAGAGAGGGAGACAGAATCCGAAGCAGGCTCCAGGCTCCAGGCTGTCAGCACAGAGTCCGATGAGGGGATCCAACCCACGAATCACAAGATAATGACGTGAGCTGAAGCCGGATGCTTAACAGACGGAGCCACCCAGGTGACCCTATTTTATTTACTTCGAGAAAGAGAGAGAGAGAAAGAGAGAGAGAACCAGAGAAAGGGAGAGAGAGAATCCCAATCAGGCTCCATGCTGTCAGCACGGAGCTTGATATGGGGCTTGAACCCACGAATCTTGAGATCATGACCAGAGCCGAAACCAAGAATCTGACACTCAACCAACTGAGCTACCCAGGTGCCCCTCCGCCCATTCTTTTAGAAACATCATGTTCGATTTTCATGCTCCTAACTGGTGCTCAGCAACAACAGCACAAAAAACACAGAAGAAGCTGGAAAACTCCAGCCAGGAATAGTAGCAAGTTTTCACAGACCTCAAAGATCCCATGAAATACTCCATTTACATAATATCAATTCAGATCAAAGAAGTATTTTTCAGCAGTTTATATCAAGCACTGTGGTAGACACTGGCACAATGGGAAAATGGAGGCATGAACAATTTAGGAGTGACCAACAGACACAAGAATAAGCAACATTTTAGTTAAGACTGTCAGAAGGTACCCTCTTTGTGGAGATTAGTAACATAAGCTGACTGAAGTTCAGTTTGGGAAAATGGTGAACAAGTAAGAGAAGCAGGAAGATGGCCTCCCTTTCCCTTTCCTCTCTTACTTGAAAAAAAAAAAAGCCCAAGAAGGTATCTGGTGGAAGAGGGATGGAGAACTGTTCATATAACTATTTTCAAAAGGATGGGGAATTTGCTGTTTTCCAAGGGAAGGAGGAAATTTCTAGCTTTGCCTCTGTTCTCATTATAGATATCCCGTTTGTATTCCTTACCTTTTGAAAAGGACAGAAAATGGTCCTTTTCACCTTAATTACTTCCACTTTTCTCACACCATCCCTCCATCTTTATTCTCATTCTTTTAGGTGAAATTAAGCAACTGCATTGGCACTCATCCACTGAATGGCCAACAGGAAGAATGGCCACGGATAATGCTACAGCGGTGTTTGAGTTTCTTCTTATTGGAATCTCTAACTATCCTGAGTAGAAAGTCACATTTTTCACCTTGGTGCTGATAACATACCTCAGCACATTGTTTGGGAATGGACTTATCATCTTTCTTATCTACATTGACCCCCACCTGCACACTCCAATGTACTTCTTCCTTACTAATCTGTCTTTCTTAGACCTTTGCTATGGAACCAATTCCATGCCCCAGGCCTTGGTGCATTGTTTCTCTACCCATCCCTACCTCTCTTACCAACGATGTTTGACCCAAATGAGTGTCTCCTTGGTCTTGGCCACAGCAGAGTGCCTCCTATTGGCTGTCATGGCCTATGATCATATGATTGCCATCAGCAATCCCCTGCGCTATTCCATGATCATGAATGGCCCAGTGTGTGTCTGGCTGGTGGCTACCTCATGGGGGGCATCACTTGTGCTCACTGCTATGCTCATCATATCCCTGCCACTTCACTTCTGTGGAGCTAATGTCATCAACCATTTTGTCTGTGAGATTATTTCCCTCCTTGAGCTGGCCTGTTCTGATACCAGCCTCAATGAGCTTATGATCCTCACCACAGGTATCTTCACCCTGCTCCTACCCTTTGGATTTGTTCTTCTCTCCTATATCCGAATTGCCACTACTGTCCTAAGGATTCACTCAGTCCGGGGTAGGCTCAAGGCCTTTTCCACCTGTGGTTCTCATTTGACTGTGGTGATAATCTTCTATGGGGCAGCCATCTCCATGTATATGAAACCTCAGTCCAAGTCATACCCTGACCAGAACAAGTTTATTTCAGTGCTTTATGGGGCTCTGACACCCATGCTGAACCCCCTAATATATAGCTTGAGAAACAAGGATGTTAAAGGGGCAATGAGGAAAATTATGGCAAAAAGGACATGAGCCTTCTTTGTTCCTAAACTTCTGAAATAAGTTTACATCCTCACTGATGGTGAAAATTGTTTAAAGGGTCTGACTTTCCCCTAGGTAGAGCCGGTGGTTATCACTTGAGAAGCTTCAGGACGTCCTCCCACCCCAAAACATTATCCCTACCAAGACTTGAATTTTCATTAGAGGCATTATTTTACTCTTTCTTTACATATAACATGTTAGTGGTCACCAGTTAGGTCACTTAACGTTAGGTAAATCAGCTTGTCAGAATCATTTCCTCACTAACAGCGGAGACATAAGTAGCAAGAGAATCTCCTATGACTGTTAGCAGGAAGCAAGACATAACTGAAATTGGAAAACAGGACAAAGAACGGTGTCATAAAAGACCAGAAGACAAATGTCAGAAACTTTACTACTTGACTGAGGGTAAGCCCTGTTGTGCAAGCACAATTTTCTTGCTCTGCTTAACCTCAGAATCATGAGAGAATTGTATCATAGCCATTTCCTACATTTGTGTGGAGTGGTTTTTCTCTTTTCTTGTTCTTTTTCAAACTTCTTTCAAATCTATTATTTTATTTTCTATTCCTAATATAGTTCTATGAAATTGTTAAGAAAGAATCCATAACTCCCCTCTGTTGATGAGGACAAAACAGAGGCCCAGAGGAGGAGTTGAGACTTGTATAAAGTCATACACAATTGGTAGTGGAATTAAAATTAGAATTTAGATCCCATATATACCACCTCTGAACTTTGTCAATATTGTCTAGAAAACTATTTGGAATTCTAGAATTACAAATGCAACTAACATTTATTGAGCACTTACTATATGCCAGACACTGAGCTAAGCTCTCTACATCCATTGTCACATAGAATTCTCACAACAATTCATTGAAGTAATGCTATTATCCATCCATATTAGAGATAAGGAAACCGAGACTTTTAGAGGCTAAGTGATTTGCCCATGGTGACAGAGCCAGCAAAAAGCAGTGCCAATATTTAAATCTAGGTATGGTTAATTTCAGATCCTATTCACTGTACCCACACTAGAGACCTTAGAGATTATATAATGAAGTGATTTTAATCAGCTTTATGGTGGCATCATTTGTGTACATAAACTTTACCCAATTACAGTATGTAATTTTATGAATTTTGACAGATGCCCACTGAATCAGCACACAATTCCATTGCTTCCAAAAGTTTCCTTGTGCCTTTTTGTAGACTACCCTACCCTCCGCCCCAAGCCCTGACAACCACTGATCTGATTTATTTAACTATATGGTAGTTTTGATTTTCCAGAATTGACAATAACTGGAATCATATGTGTATGTACTTTTTTGTGTATGGCTTTTCTTACTGCACATGCTTTTGAGATTCAGCCACATTGTTTCTTATATCAGCAGTTCGTTCTTTTTTATTGCTGAATAATATTTCATTGCACACACTTGCCACATTAAAAAAAATCCATTCCTTGTTGATGGATGTAATGCGGTAGCTTTTAAACTTTAGATCTCGTAGTCCTATGCATTCAGTTGTATGCCTGGAACCCATCAATGGAGGTGAAGCTTTCTGTGAACAATTTCATTTGAAAATGGAATTCTAAAAATAAAAGAAAAAGTTTCAGCAAAGAACGATCTACTACTAATCTGTCAGTTTTAGATGAGTTAGTTCAGAGGCTCAGCGAACAGTTTGTAAATTTCCCAGGATCATGAAACTTTCTGGAAGCAGATTTAGGCCTAAGACCCAGATACCCTGTTTACTGGACTCACTTTACTTTGGGCAATTCCACCAAACATGAAGAAGTCATCTCCCAAGTGGTCATGATGGAGAACCGAGACAAACCAGTAGGAGAAAAATACAATGCACAGCACACCTAGATGTGAAGCCAGGCATTACTGAGCAAGCAGTAAATTCCCCAGGATCATGAAACTTTCTGGAAGCAGATTTAGGCCTAAGACCCAGATACCCTGTTTACTGGTCTCACTTTACTTTGGGCTGGGAGTTGATGTGACACTGGACGGTGCTGCTAAGAGAGTACCCGACATACACAGGACCTGTGTCACACATGTACTCACTTAAATGCAGAGGAAAACAGACTGAATAAACGATTTATCAACATAGACTAACTTTCAAATAAATGCTACATTTATTCAAATTCCATCCATTGGATATTTTTTAATGTGTATGGTATTCTTAGCCACTGAAACCATGTTTTAATATCAAGAACAAAATAATTAGGGGGCACTTGGGTAGCTCAGTCAGTTAAGCATCCAACTCTTGATTTCAGCTCAGGTCATGATCTTACAGTTCATGAGATCAAGCCCCGTGTAGGGCTCTCCACTGACAGTGCAGAGCCTGCTTGGGATTCTCTCTCTCCCCCACTCTCTGCCCCTCACACCTCTCAAAAATAAATAAACCTTTAAAAATATATATTTAGGAAAAAAACAAGTAATCCCAATCTTTGTTCATTCAACAAATATTAACTTCCTACTTTCAACCAGACACTGTACTAGGTGCTAGGGCACATTTCATACTTTATGCAAAACGTATCTTACTATTAAAGTAAACATTTCAATGGAAACCAATTTGTCAATAAATTTCAGAAAAAAAAAAAAAAAAAAAAAAAAAAAAAATAAAGTAAACATTTCAAATTAACATTGTGAAATAGTTAAATTGGTGGAATCAATAAGATTTTTGGAGAAACAAAGTAAAGCACTCAGGGAGAGAGAAATTCAGAAACTAGGAGGCATGTTAAGAGTACTCATTTTATGAATAAACAAACAAAAAGCAGAGTCATACTTATAAATATAGAGAACAACAAATAAATAAGTAAAGCAAAGTGATGGTTTCCAGAGGGAAGGGAGAGGATGGGCAAAATGCATGAAGGAGAGTAGGAGATACACACTTCCAGTTATGGAATGAATAAGTCACAGGAATGAAAGGCATGGCATAGGGAATATAGTCAATGATACAATAGTGACACATGGTGATGGATGGTGGCTACACTTTGAGTACAGTTGACACACAGTGTTACATTAATTTCAAGTGTACAACATAGGAAGCATTCAACATCCCTACAGGTTAAGCTATGTTCACAAGTGTAGCCACCATCCGTCACCACGTACCATGGATGGAACTGGAGGGTATTATGCTAAGTGAAATTAGTCAGTCAGAGAAAGACAAAAATCATATGACTTCACTCATATGAGGACTTTAAGAGACAAAGCAGATGAATGTAAGGGAAGGGAAACAAAAATAATATAAAAACAGGGAGGGGGACAAAACAGAAGAGGCTCATAAATATGGAGAACAAACAGAGGGTTACTGGAGGGATTGTGGGAGGGGGGATGGGCTAAATGGGTAAGGGGCACTAAGGAAGCTACTCCTGAAATCATTGTTGCACTATATGCTAACTAATTTGGATGTAAATTTTTAAAAAATAAAAATAAATAAATAAATAAATAAATAAATAAATAAATAAATAGTAAAAAATAAAAAGGACACTTTCCCACCAGAAAAAAAGTACTAATTTTAATGACTCTGGCTTATGGGGGAGAAATACTCCACTCTCTATCACAGGTAAGTTTATAGCTTAAAATGAGAAGCATATTTTCACTAATGGTTCCCCTACCACAAAATGGTAGCTCTGTCACTAGGTGCTTGGTCTCTTTATTGATTTGCTGGTAGGGCACAGCCTACAGATGGACATAGTGGAATCTGGAGACAGGGGCTGTGGAATTGATTCTGCTACTAACTAGCTGTGTGACCTTAGTTATACCACTCTCTGGCCCTCAAATTTGCTAATTTATAATAGGAAGGTTGTGTTTTGTTACCCAAAGACCTTTCTAGTTCTAACATTCTGCATCTAGGTGTTATTTTATATAGATTTTCTTTCTTGTCTTAAAAAAATGGAATCATATTATCAATTTACTTTGCAACTTGCTTTTTCCACTTGGCAATATATCATGGACATTCCTCCAGATCAATATATATAGATCTATCTGCCTGACTTTAAATGTTAGTTTTGACTGAAAAAGTAGGCACACATAGCAGCTAGTTCACATAACTACGGCCCTTCCAGCACTAACATTCTGTTTCTAGGCATCTAAACCCCAAAGGCCATCCAATTCAACATTGATATTAATTCATTTTAAACACAAAATGAACTCTATGAGGATGTTATGAAATGAAATCAATTCTGGATTGTTAAAAACTCCTAAGGTTGAATCTCGCTTCTTCACTTGATCAATCATAGGCACTGCGAGAAACATTCCACTGTGCACCCCACATCTCAGGCAGCTGGGTAGTAAAGCTTACCTTGGTTTCGGCCTGGAAATAAAGATTGGTTCGAAACCAAGGTAGTTCTGCCAGAAATTGAGGAGAAAGTTTACACGCTGAAAAAATGGGCTCCAAATAACATTTTTCCAATGGGGATTGAAGAAAAAGATACCATGTCCCATTCATAGGATTTGGGATTTCAGTTGAGGAAAGGCAACAGAATAGAACTACTTAGAGCACAGGCCCTGGAGCCAAACTTGTTGGATTCAAATCTACATTCTGCCACTTCTTCGTTCAAATCACTTTCCGTGCTTCAATCCCTTTATCTAAGTGGGCTAATAGTAGGACCTGCCTGTAGTGTTCCGTATTTGTTCATGTAGGCAGAAACCACTCCAGTTATTTCAGACAGGGAGGGATTTAATAAAGAGAATTAGAGACCTACAAAGCCTTTGGAAGGGCTGTGAGAAGGGACATTTTTAAAGGAGCGTTGCCAACAACTTCAGACAGTTGTAAAAGTCTTGGAAAGTTTTAGTAGCAATGAGGAAACTGCTACAAATGACACCAAAGCAGATGCGGCACAGAAGAATGCTCAGGAGCCACCTAAATCTTTGTTTGGCAAAGTCTACACACCTAAATGCAATGTCAGGAGGACCAACCGTGGTGTCTTAGGCTTGTCAAGATCCTGTGAGTAGTACCTTTTGTGGATGAAATCCCAAACTGAACGTTACTGTCAAGGGAGTGTGGGAAATGTAGTTTCTAAGTTTTACTAAACAGGTGAAAGCTGAAAAGGATGGGGAAGGTGTTAAATATGACTTCACAGCTTGGTTATTAGAATTGTGTGACTCGATTCATGTAAAGCACTTAGAAAATTGCCTGGCCTATACAATAGTCAAAGAACAATAAATATTAGCTGTCATTATGATGTCTGGATCACAAAAGCCTAAGATGCCAGGTATTAGAATGCCTACTTGCTTTTTTCTTAATATGAAATTTACTGTCAAATTGGTTTCCATACAACACCCAGTGCTCATCCCAACAGGTGCCCTCCTCAATACCCATCACCCACCCTCCCCTCCCTCCCACCCCCCATCAACCCTCAGTTTGTTCTCAGTCCTACTTGCTTTTTAAATAGTGCATTCCAAGACTACTCCTTAACCTGTGCGTGCTAGCATCCACACATCCTTCATTAATTCAATATTTAATGATCACCTACTATCCAGCAGGTGCTGTGATATTGCCAGGGATACAGTGCTGAAGAAAGCACAGTTGTTCTCTCCCCTCAAAGAATTCACTCTGTAGGTGGAGAGAAAGACATGTACACAGCCAAACTTGCTGTGTGAATTTGTCTCTTCTTAGTTCTTAAGTTTATAAAGCACTTTACCCACTTCATAATTTATCTTATTCTTGGTGTATATTTATGACCTCATATCATCTTCTACATTTAATGAGACAAGCAAACAGGTGTTATAATTAGTATTATGAAACTGACATTTACAGATGAAAAGATTTAGTGTCTGTAATATTATCAAGGTCAACAGTTAGTGACAAGACTAGGGCTAGAATACAATTCTAGATTTATCATGGTGATTGTTTCACAGTATATACACTACTGGATCATTATGTAGTACACCTGAAAGTAATATGATGTTATATGTCAATTATACCTTAATAAAAACTCGACCTTAATAAAAACTCAAATTTAACTTAACTTTTTGAAAACGAATACAATTTTTCTGGCACCTAGATATTTTTTTCTGATGGGTGCCTGATAGGTACAGGGAGTCTTTGGAAAGGAGGAATAGAAAGAAGGCAAGACTGTTGCTGAGCAGAGAAAGGAAAAAATACTATGCTTTCAGATTGTCTAGGTTAAAAATCTGACCCTGACACTTAGTAGCTATCTGATGTTGGGCAACTTCCTGCCTCAGTTTCCTCATCTATAACAGGAAGACAATCATAAGACTGAACTAATAGGGTTATCAAGAAGATTAAATCTGTTGATTTCTATAAAGTGCTGAGAATTATAGCTGGGACATGGTAAATCCTCAATAAACATTACCTATTTTTTATTATTGTTATTATAGAGTTACTATTACCATTATTGAATTTTCAGTTGACTCAAAAGTAGTTTAGGTGCTCACCTCACTGGGTGGCTTCTCTCTCTCCTCTTTGTTCCCCCCCACACACAAAGAATATACATACTAATTGTTTCTGGTTAAATGTGCACAGCAGGTCAAGCACTTTTTCAGTACAATATCATGATGGAGTAGGAAAAGCGCATGATTAGGCGTCAGGAAGTCTGGATTCTAGTCTGGGTTCTGCCATTAATGAGCTATGAAACTCTGGGTGAATCACTTAACCTCTCTGGACTGCATGTGTCAAACAGGGGTAAAATATATTCCTTAACCTACCCCAGAATGGTTGAAAGATCAAATGAGATCATAGATGTTAGATGTTACAAAGTTAAAAGCACATTACAAATGCTACATGATGGGATTTTCATTATCCTCAGCATTAGCCTTCATGTCTTCTTCTCGCTTACCTATGACAACTACTCACTCACTGAATGTTATTGATTCTTCATCTGAAATGTCTTTCAAATCCATCCCCTTTTCTTTGTTCTCAATGCTTGTGTCTTGGTTCACAGACTCATCAACTCTTACCAGAATGAGTGTAACAAGCACCTAACTATTTTTCTCTAATCCAATCTTATCTCTCTCCAACCTAGCCATCCAATCAATGTCTCCAGAGTGACTATTCTAAAGGGAAAGATCTCATCCTGTTAATCCCTGGTTTATAATCTCACCCCAAGATTAGGAATTTCCAATGGGCTCCCTATTTCCTATAGAATATGCAACATGAATCACATTAATCAATGCCCTTGCTAATCTCTCTATCCTCACTGTCTATTTCATCTCCATAGACTCCATACTCCAGGAAAATAATACTTTTCTTTCTCTAAACTTTGTATGCATCTATGTTACTGTACATGCTGTTCTTCCTGCCTGCAGTGACTGACAAAATCTCAGTCAGCCTCTAAGAGCCAGATCTACGGTCATTGCCTCTGTGAAGCTCTCCCCAGAGCTTATCCTGTTCTGTTTAACCCTGGATGGTGACTTAATTCCATTTCTTTCACTTAATAACATTTTGTACAACCTCAAATTTAACATCTTTCATGTTATTTTATAATTAGTTGTTTTAGAATGTTTATTCCAATTAGATCATAAGCTTATAGAGAACAAGAAGTTTGTTTTATTCATCTCTGAATAAATAAATATTCATCTCCCTAGCATAGTTTCTGGCACAGAGTATAGGCCCAATAAGAATTGGTTAAATGAATGAGTGCTGAACCAATACTGCCTAGACTATAGGTGGTAAAGAACAGTTGTCTTTTAAATTTCCCAGTTGTTACAGACTGATATTTTATAAAATATAATAAAAAGTCACAGCTGTGTCAAATCACTTTAAAAGTTACTAAATATTTACCCTCAATTTTGTTCTTATCTCATTGTAAACATTTTGAGTACCACTCAGCTGGACTATCTGCAAAGATGCTTCATCCCCAGTCCCTAAAATCTTAATAGGCAAGTTGAAAAATTTAACAAGGATACATGTAAAAATAATAAACAAGTCTTCATATGTTCAGAGCATAACTAAGCAGGAAATCAATAAAATAAAGCTATTGTCATTAAGTACATGCACAGATAAAGTAAATCAATGGAGCAGTGAATGAAGGGATGCAATATTATATTTAGACAGCAACAGTTTGTATGACACTTCAAAACTAATCTAGGAAAATTTTAGGAAAAAGTGGGATTTACAGAAACTGTTCAAAACAAAGATGGCTGGGATGGACTGGGGGACATCAGGGAAATATAAAGAGGAAGAGGACACCTTCAGTAAACACTGTTTACAGAACTGCATTTACCTGAGTGCTTAATTGAAAGCTTTTATAGAGTCCCAATAGACAGTGGCCACTCCTCCCTCCTCATTCATTGATTACCTTCTTAAGTCACTGTGTTGGGAACCCTCCTAAGAAACACAGGACTCTGCGTAATCATCCTAGAGCTGGATCTACTCTTTGGTAACTTAAGAGCAGAAATGAAGTTGATGATGTGAGTCAAAAGTTTTACAGTGTCACCAGTGAACTATTGGAATTAGTGGACAAAAGATACTTGTACTTTAATGACTTAGAAATAACACTCCCCAAAGAATATACGGCTTCAATTTAGTAGTGAGATTTAATTGCCTTCTAGGGACTTGGTCCCTGAAGTCTCTTCAGTGAACTTACTTCTTTGGAACCATAATGAATAAACTCAGAAGGTAGCAGCTGATAATGTTAATATTCTTCACTCTCCTTCTTTACACTTTGAATGATTTGGAGTCCTGGATTCCAAAATGCTGAGCGGAATCAAGACACAATCCACTGTAAGAGCAAGTAAAGAACATATACCCTGGTAAGAAGAAAGGAAGTCATTTTTGTCTCTTGAAACATATATATGTGGAATGGTCAGTCTTGACATGGATCTCAGCATGCACCTGTAACTCACTCCTCCTGAAAGACTGCAGCACTTCAGTGAGCTGATGATCATGCAACACATAAGGGGCTATATCAACACAACTCTTAGAGACCTTAGTGTTGTTGTTTGTGGTTTTGTGGGGTGTTTTGTTTTCTTTTGTTTTTTGCTCTTCAGGTGAGTAAAGTCAATTCGATTTCAAAAATATTCATTAAGTTCCTCCCATGTGTCAGAAACTGAGCCAAGTACTGGAGTTAAAGAAATAAAATGCAAATTCTGTCTCCAGAGGGCTCACACTATAATCTGACCATATTGCCTTATTATTATCATTTACTGAATTATTTTCCACCCTCCAGAAAAAAAAAAGATAACCAATATGGCCATATTTTCATGGGTGCTACTTCCCAAGTGAGGCCTTATTTAAAAATAATAATAGCTAATGTGTATATAGCACAAAGATCCTTTGAGATAAACACTATAATTGTCCCAATTTTACAATCAAGGAACTAAGGCATAAACAAGTTAAGCAAATTACTGATGTTACACAGTGAATCAGTGATGGATCCAGGATCCAAACTTTGATCCAGAACTCATGCTGTTAACCACCACTCTACACTGCCTGGTGTGGATAATATAAATTTCTGTCTGTAAGTACCACCCATTCCATTACGTATATTTTGAGCTTCTGGGAGCTTTCTGAAAAGCTCAGAAAACAAGGAAGATGTTCCAAGAATCCCTTAATTTTAGCATTAAAGATAGGATGAATCCTCCTGGGAAGCATGCTTTTGCATGGTAGATAAAGAAGAACTTCTTTGGGAAATCTGCGTTAAAAAAAAAGTCTTGAAGTGTGCCCCAAATATTTCTGAAAGATCAAAAACCAGTAACTATATGTGTATCTCCACATATGTCTAATTAATTTAGGAAGATTTTGGCCTGCACAACTGAACTAAAACACTGAATTATTCAACTAAAAGATATATGTGGTTGATCTGGTGAGATTTACTCCAATCACATAAGCACAAAAATCTGTTCTTTGTTTTCCAGCTATTCATACTGGCATTTGTTCTGAGATCGTCAGGACTATAAGATGGTGAGGATTGTAAATTAGAAGAAGGCTTCATGATTAAACATGTTGTCATTCTAGTGTGAAGATTTAATGCCCCTTGAAAAAGGCTGTGCCTTGAAAATCCTTTCCTTGTAATGCTATTAGGAAATTATGGTTGTCGTGTCACCATTGCACAAAGACAAGATCACCTGACTTCGGCCTCAGCCTCATAACTACTCCAGGAAGACTTTTCCTTTTCAGATTCATTCTGTTTTCTGATCCTAATTCTGGGAGCACACAGAACAAAAATGAGTCTTCTAATTCTCATTGGAGGTAGTGAAGAGCCTCCTCATAGGATCACTGTAATAAGTAAGCAGCTGTAGTTAGAAGCTTAGCAGCACCTCAATATTTTTTCAGTCTGTCTGCCCTTGGTCCCGATTTCTATTCAGAGCTCCCTTATCCTGTATTAGGATATACTGAGGATCCTGTTACAAAGTCTTACTCTACTTCCTGAATTACTTGTCCATAAATTTAGGTTTCATACCTTCTGAGTTCTGGAGTCTGTTCTAGAAAGAGAATCTGAAGTGATTACCTACATCGTGAGTCTGGATGAACTTTCTTGCTGACCAGCTCCTAAGACAAACCTTCCTATCCATGGCCTGTACTCACCAAGGTATGACACCTGCCTCATGAGTCTGAAACTAGATTCTCCTACAAATGCCCCAAATTCTGATTTGTGACTAGAACATGATGGGAATCTTACAATCAAAAAAAAAAAAAAAAGATTTTGACCTTAATAATGAGCTGGTATGTGATAGCACTCATACTTGATAGAATTGGACCAAATAAAGCAAATAAAAATTTGAGTGGACAAAAAAGTGTAAAAACACTTTTTTTTTCAGATTCTAGTATAATAACCCACTTTCTCTTTTTGCTATAACATCTTCCCTGCAAGCAAAGAGCAAATGTAGGGCTAAAAAAAAAATACGAGATCTTAAAGTTCATTTCTGAGCAACAAGCCATTAGCAAGATTGAATACTATGAAATGAAATACTGCTTCTCACCATGGGCTTTTTACCCTATTTCCTTCAGCCACTTCAATGTAGGCTCTAGTCAAATCAGTGTCATGGCATTGGGTAAGACAGAAGAGCCAAACTGGCCTCGATTCATTCAACAAATCTGTACTGAACCCATATATTGTGGGTTTGCACTAGGCACTGTGTGAGGTAGTAAAAATAAGGCAGTACACGGGATGTGTCAGGGCTTCTTCCCTCGAAAGCTTAAATTTTTTTTTAAAGGAATTTTATTTTTTTTAAGATTTTTTTCTCAACGTTTATTTATTTTTGGGACAGAGAGAGACAGAGCATGAACGGGGGAGGGGCAGAGAGAGAGGGAGACACAGAATCGGAAACAGGCTCCAGGCTCCGAGCCATCAGCCCAGAGCCTGACGCGGGGCTCGAACTCACGGACCGCGAGATCGTGACCTGGCTGATGTCGGACGCTTAACCGACTGCGCCACCCAGGCGCCCCGAAAGCTTAAATTTTAGTAAGGGGGCATAAATTAAATAATTACACAATATATAAATAGAAACTATAATAAGAGCTACGCAGAAAAAGTTTGGAGTGTTGGGAACAACTTCAACAAAAAGATATGATTTGGTTTTAGTGAGGTTAGGGAAGGCTTTTCTAATGAAATTTCTTTTAGGCTGAGATATTAAGGATGACTATGACTTCACCAGTCAAAGAGGGTAGGAAGAATATTTCCAGCAGAGAGAACACAATGTGCAAAAGCTCTGAGGTGTGAATGAGCTTGCAGTGCTTCATAAAGACAGTATGGCTGGAACATGGTGAGCACAAGAA
The DNA here is from genome assembly GCF_022837055.1 of Prionailurus viverrinus. Taxonomy (NCBI): domain Eukaryota; kingdom Metazoa; phylum Chordata; class Mammalia; order Carnivora; family Felidae; genus Prionailurus; species Prionailurus viverrinus. Next base: position 101,864,107 of record NC_062579.1, read on the forward strand.
GACACAGTGTAGGATAAGGTTAGGGTCAGATCATTCAGAGTCTTGTAGGTCATGGTAAATAGGTTAGATTTTATTCCAAGTCTAATTAGAAACCCTAGAGTGATTTTAAGCATGGGAAAGATATGGTGATAATTATGCATGTTTGTAAAAGGTCTCCCTGGCTGTTGAATGGAGAATAGGCTATAGAGAGGAAAGAATAGAAGTAGGGAGATCTGTTAAATGATGGTGGCTCTAACTAAATAAATGTTGGCTGTGGATATTTAGAATTATAGGTGGATTTAAAACATACTTAGGAGGAGGAGCCAATAGGGCTCAGTGATTGGATGTGTAGGGTGAGGAAGAAATGAGAATGAACTGGGCACAATTTTATGTCATGGATATGAACCACCTAAAAACAAATTTCAGGCTAATATCTATAGCAGGGGAAAAACAATTAGCAATTTTATGATTCAAGTCTAATTACATTTGAGCAGTGAATTGGCACATTTTCTTTAAGGAGGAGGTTCAAAGCAAGTTTCAGGTGCTCATTGTATAGATGGGGGAATTAAGACTTACAATGAAATGCGCTACTGTGCAAATTAATCTTGTGATGTGTCTGAGTGTTTTATCTCCCAAATTAGAATATAAGCTTCCACAGTATCCCTTCTTTCTCAAACATCTTTTCCTAATATCACCTGATATAGGACTGAGGACACAGAAGAACCCCAATAAATGTTCCTCAAATTAAAATGAATTGAGGGGCGCCTGGGTGGTGCAGTTGGTTAAGCGTCCGACATCAGCCAGGTCACGATCTCTCGGTCCGTGAGTTCGAGCCCCACGTCAGGCTCTGGGCTGATGGCTCGGAGCCTGGAGCCTGTTTCCGATTCTGTGTCTCCCTCTCTCTCTGCCCCTCCCCCGTTCATGCTCTGTCTCTCTCTGTCCCAAAAATAAATAAAAAACGTTGAAAAAAAATTTAAAAAATAAATAAATAAAATGAATTGAATTTCTTCTTTCTCAGCAGATAGAAGAAAATGGCTATTTTGGGTACTGAAAATGGCAGTGAAGTGACAGAATTCATCCTGGTGGGTTTCTCCAACTATCCAAAATCCCAGGTTGCTTTTATTGCACCATGGTAGCAGTTTACCTGATCACATTGGTGGGTAACAGTCTAATCCTTGTCATGGTTAGAGTTGATGACCAGCTTCTCACCCCTATGTATTTTTTCCTAAGTAACCTGTACTTCCTCGATATCTGTTACTCTAGCAATTCAGTACCTTTTTTGTTGTTCAATGGTTTAAAAGACGACCCTACCATTTTTTACACTAGCTGTTATGGTCAGATGACAATCACTATTTTTCTGGGGATGACAGAGTGTCTCCTCCTTGCTATCATGGTTTATGATAGATTTATTGCAATATCTAATCCTCTGTGTTACACCATCATTATGAACAACCAGGTCTGCATACAGTTGGCCATGGTGACTTGGGCCAGTGCCTTCCTTTTAGCAATAATACTGATCATTGCAATTCCTGCCCATTTTTGTGGATGCAATGTCATCAATCAATTTACCTGTGAGGTCCAGGCCCTATTGAAGCTCACTGGCTCAAACACCACAGTCAGACTTATTCTGGGTCTGGTCATAGGCATATTCACACTGCCCCTACCTTTTATCTTCATTCTCATCTCCTATACTCGCATTGTGGTTGTCATGCTAAGGATCCACTCTGCAGAGGGCAGGCTCAAAGTTTTTTCCACCTATAGGTCCCACCTGACTGTGGTCACCATATTTTATGGAACAGCCATCTACATGTACCTGAAACCTCAATCAAGGGAGTCCCAGGACCAGGGTAAAGTCATCTCTGCATTTTATGGTGTTGTAACTTCTATGTTGAACCCCCTCATTTACACCTTGAGAAACAAAGATGTGAAAGATGTCCTAAGAAAAATTATTTGAAAGAAAGAATCCTAGAAAGGACATGAATATCCCATGGAGGTTCATCTAACTGACAGCTTGACACTGACTTATAAAAATAACAAGGTATAAATAGCAAAATATTTTCATAAGACCATTAGTTTCAAATGCATTTCTTCTATTTCCAACAAGCATGTGATAAAGAATATCCTCCCACTCAAAAAGATATGTTAAAAATTTACAATGCCATTCATTTACATAATAAACTATACAGGACAATCTTGTGGGAGCATTTATAAAACAAAATAATAATTAGTACATTTGAATCCTATGTAGTTATGTCATTTTACTGAACGAGAAATATTTCAATATTCTAAGATTCTCTTTGGTAGATGGTAAAGAGCAAAGTTGCAAAATGGACATTTTTTTCTCTTGATGCTTTTTCTATGAGGTATATCATTACCCAAGCTTCAGAGAGAGATGAATGTGAGTATGCAGAGAGGAAAATTACTCAACTGCTACATAAGACTTCCACATAGAAGGCCTTCTGATGAAGCAAAAAGCCCTTCAAGACTGTGTAGGTACCGAGGGCCAGAAATGATGACCTTATGGAACTTACAATTACATGTCTGGATAAGTAGATCAGGACCCATTTTCTCTGTCAACGTACCGTAGTCATGAATAATCGCATGCTGCTTCCAAAGTTGACCTCACAGAGCAAATCTAATCCCTTTAAAACTCCTTAACAAACAAGAAAATGTGTACTGTATTTTTGGATTATAAAAATTCTAATGTTCATTATTTTTAAATACATGAGGCAGGTAGAGAAAAAAATAAAAAAGCACCTGTAATGCCAACACTCAATGAGGCTTACATTGGTTCTAGAATCCAGCAGACATGTGTTTAAGACTGAGACTTATGGCCGCGTGGGATTTCTTACTTCCCATCTCTCAGTTTCAATTTTCTCATCTGTAAAATGGGGATTATAAGAGTGCCTACCTCACAAAGCTGGTTTGAGAATGAAATGAGATGATGCATGTTAATCTTCTATCATATGTTCGGCATGTGGTGGACACTAAATACATGTCAGCCGAAAAAGAAAAACACTGTCAATTCACTCTCTGACATCTATACCCATTATATGAGTGTTCATTCATTTATGTCTGTACCAATAATGACTGTATCTTTTTAAAATAATTTATGAGAATATGATACACTGAAAAAAATAGGTTCTGTTGTCTTAATGTGAATTTATCCTATTAGAGATGAGGTTGAATATGTTTCCCATGTTCATTGGTCAATTGTATTTCAAGAGTCAGGGTCTTTGTCGTTGGGTCAAAATGACAATGAATCAATCCAATTTTGGAAACAGAAAATGCTGCGGTGGGCTACTTGTGACTAATAAAAAGCCCCCAAATTTATTTCAACATTGATTCACTTCACCACTGTTTCCAGATAAATCCTGACAGGCAGATCCCAGTTTGATCCATTCTATTTCACTGTGTAAGTAAGAAATTAATACCTAATTGGTCAACAACACAAGCCGACAGAAGACTATTGTAAATGAAAATAATAAAAGTGTGGGAATGCCAACAGAGAACTTTTTAGAAAGGGAATCTATGGTGTTATGCAAACTTTGTTGTAACATTGCCAATTTAACCTTGAACAAATTCTTTTGTAAGTTTTATTTCTGGCGTTTCTAATACTCTTCATTTAACCTAAAGCACTCCTGAAACAAAACGGAAGGTACTAATAACTAACTAACAAGACATGGTGAACAGATAAAGTCAAACACTAGAGGGGGGAAACAAACATGATTCCTCAAAAGGAAAAAAAAAGGAGTGAAACTGCAAACCTAATACTTATTGGAGTTTGATCATTTTCATTAGGGACTAGAAGAGGTAGAGAAGAACAAGCAATGAGATGTGACTTTTGCTGACAGAAAGAAATTTATTGGGGAGAGGCAGGGACGTTTTTAGCTGCAAGAGAAAATTAGACAGGTGAACTAATGTCTTCCCTTTTGATTACCTCAGGAAGAAGTTAGACAGGGTTCTCTCTGGAGAGAGAAATATGTTACATCTGGAAGTGGAGAACAAGCCGCAGGAAAGTTTCTGACACGAAATCAAGACTGGATGAATAGAAAGTGTAAGTAAGAGATTATAAGAACAACTGATCAGAGATATGTGCATAAGTTGCCTTTCTGTTAAAAGTGTATTGGGAAAGTTGTCTTCAAAATGAACAAGTTTGACTTATAATAAACAAAGCAATACTTTGGAAGTACCTATGCCTTGGGAGGTGTTTAAATTTCTTATCTCTGCCAAACAGCACTTATGACTTGCAGCTGATAATGGGCAACTCTGCCTCCCCGCACACCATCTTCTCATAACGTGTGCCAAAAATCACCAGGCGACGTCTTAGAAGGTTGAACTGACCCCTTCAAAATCAACATAACTGAGAAAAGAGCTTTGCGCTATGTGCTGGCAGCAGGAGAGAAAAAAGAAAGAGAAAGAAAGAAAGAAAGAAAGAAAGAAAGAAAGAAAGAAACACTTGAGAGCCCACCTGGAAGTGTTCAAAAGAAAGAAATTTATAATTTTTAAAAAGCTAAGAAACTATCATTGGCTTTTGAGTGAGTCTGTCAACACACCGGTACTAATAAGAAAGTGAAATTAATTGTCTGTTGCATGTTCCTTGAGTTTCAACAAGTCATGAAAGCAGAACTATTAAAGCTACTCTTTTCATCATATGGAAACGAGCACACAGAAAATGGCTCACTTATTCCTGCAATATTTTTGTTGTTTTGGTTAAAACAGTCACCCGATAGGGGCACCTGGGTGGCTCAGTAGGTTAAGCGTCCAATCTAAGTTCATGATTTCATGGTTTGTGGGTTCGGGCCCCACATCGGGCTGTGGGCTGACAGCTCAGAGCCTGGAGCCTGCTTCAGATTCTGTGTCTCCCGCTCTCTCAGCCCCTCCCCCGCTCGCACTCTGGCTGTCACTCTCTCTCGCTCAAAAATAAATAAACATTAAGAAAATAAAAAAATAAACAGTCACTAAAGTTTTTTCACTAACATGTTTGAGTCAATGGCCCTGTATACTAGTATTTGCCATCCCACATACACACAAAGACATGCACACACAGACTTTATTGTTAGAAAGACCTCGTTTGAATTGAGACTTTTGAGATTTAAAAGACTACTTCTTGGGGGCGCCTGGCTGGTGCAGCAGGTAGAGCATGTGACTCTTGACCTCAGGGCTGTGAGTTCAAGTTCCATGTTGGGCATGGAGCCTACTTAAAATTAAAAATAAAATAAAATACCATTTTTTAGCTGTGCATCCTTGGGCAAGTTACTTTAACCTTCCTCATACTCCCATCCTCATCTATGCAGTTGATAACAATAGTAATATTCATTATAATAATAATAATAATAATAATAATAAGTCTCTACTTCATAGGGTTGCTATGAGGATCAAATAAGATCAACAATGTAGAACACCTAGCACAGTATTGTCAAATAGGAAGCCAATGAAATATTAATTATTTTTACTATCCTTATCATATTAAATATTATATAACTCTGGCACCAGAGATCCTGTATGTTGAAATGCCTAGTTTATTCTGTGTGCAGCAAGGTTATCACACTTCACCTGGCTGAATCCCATACCTGAAATTATGGAAAACATACACAGTCCTGTATGTGTGTCTGGCTGTAAGTGTTGGAGGTTAACACTTTGCCTCTTTTTATTCCTCACTTTACTCATTCAAAGCAAAACTTATTGAGTACCTTCTATGTGTTATGTAATTTGCTAGCACTTGGAATCCCCAGTAAAAAAGACAAAGTTCCTGACCTTAGGTGCTAAACATTTTGATAGAGAAACAGATATTAAATAGATGATCACATATATAAATAAACGACTTTAAAAAGCATGATAAGTACTCTGAAGGAAACAAACAGGAAGGTAGAGTGAAATGTGAGATGTATTTTGGATCAGATTGTAAGATAAGATCTCTCAGAAGAAGTAATATTTAAACTGAAACTGAAGATCCATTAAATGCTTAAAGTTCACACTTTGAGGAGTTGAGGAAAGGGAGTGCACTAGAATAAGGGAAAAAATACAAAGGCTCTGAAGAAAGAACTGAGCATGTTAAAGGAACAGAAAGAAGACAAGTTTAGCTAGAGCTAAGTGAGCAAGGGGATGGGTAGGTGGTATAACATTCACTCCTCCCCCCCTTTCCTTCCTTCCTTCCTTCCTTCCTTCCTTCCTTCCCTCCTTCCTTCCTTCCTTCCTTCAACAACAGGTAAACATAAATATACAAATGAATGTTTAATAAAGACACACAGAGAAAGATAAAGAGACATAGAGAGAACCTACTGTGTGTACCAGGCATTGTTCTAGGCTTTTGGGACACATCAATGAGTAAAAAATGTCTCCACATTCATAAGGCTTATGTTATGGTGCAGGAACCTAAACCATAAAAATAAATCATACAGTATGTTGTTAAAATATAAAAGCATGGTAACAGATAGGGAAAGATAGGATAGGCACTTCTTAAATAGAGTGATCAGAAAAGTCCCACCTGAGAATTTGGAACTTGAATAATGAGGGGGGAAGTGTGTGAATATGTAGGAAAATAATATTCCAGGCAAAGGCGCTAAAGTAGAAGAACACATAAGGTATTTGAAGAACACCAAGGAAGCCAGGTGGCTGCATGGGAGTGAGCCAAAAGGAGGAAAGCAGCAGATGAGCTCAGAGAGGAACAAGGGATCAAACTGCATAGGTACTTCTTGATCATTGTAAGGACTTCAGCATTTTTAAAAAGCTTTATTGAGATATAATTCACATGCCATAATTTCACCATTTTAAATAGAACAATTCAATGCCATTTAGTACCTTGACTAAGATGTGCAATCATCACCACTAATTCCAGAATATTTTCATCATCCCTAGAAAGAAACCCTGTACACATTAGCTGTTACTCCCCATTTTCCCTTTTCCTCAGCCTCCAGTAACCACAAATGTACTTTCCATCTCTATGAATTTCCTTATTCAAGACATTTTATGTAAAGGAAATCATACAATATGTGGGTTGTTCACCTTAGCATAATGTTTTCAAGATTTATGTTGATTAATGTTTTGTGGCTGAATAATATTCTAGTATATGGATATACCAAATTCATCCAGTGCTTCTCCTTATATTTTCAGAAATAATAAGCTTCAGGATGTAATACACATGTATCTGCAAAACTAGAGATATGTGGGAACCCATACCACAGGAATGTATGAAGTTGCTAATTACTCCATATCTTAGCCAATGCAACAAAATATTCACTTAGTTTATTATAGCCACCTAGTGGACTAAAATAGGTAACCCATTGTAATTTTTTTAATGTTTATTTATTTTGAGAGTGTGTGTGTGAGCAGGGGAGGGGCAGAGAGAGAGTCCCAAGCAGGCTCCGTGTTGCCAGCATGGAGCCTGATGTGAGGCTCCATCTCATGAATTGTGAGATCATGACCTGAGTTGAAATCAAGAATCGGTAGCTTAACAGACTGAGCCACCCAGGCGCCCCTCATTGTGATTTTGATTGGCATTTTCCTAATAACCGATGATGTTGTGCATCTTTTTATGTGCTTTTTTTTTCCATTCGTTTAGCTTTCAAGAAATGTATTTTCAGATCCTTTGCTCATTTTTTAACGGGGTTATTTGTTTACTATTGAGTTGAAAGAGCTCTCTTTATCTTCTATATATTAATCCCTATTTGATACCTAATTTGAAAATATTTTTTCCCATTCTGTGGGTTGTCTTTTTACTTTCTTAGTAGTAGCCTTTGAAGTACAAACACATTTGAATTTGATGATGTCAAGTTTATTGGGGTTTTTTGGTGTGTGCCTTGTGATTTTGGTACCATATCTAAGAAATCACTATCTAATATTTAGGCCTGTGTCACAAATATTTATACCAAAATATTTATGTTACAAATATTTATGCCTATGTTTGTTCTAAGAGTTGCAAACTTTTTAAAAAAATGTTTATGTTTATTTATTTTTGAGAGACAGAGAGAGGCTGGAGGAGGAGTAGAGAGAGGGAGACAGAGGATCCGAAGCAGGCTCTGCATTAACAGCAGAGAGCCTGACGCGGGGCTCAAACCAATGAACTGTGAGACCATGACTTGAGCTGAAGTCAGATGCTTAACCGACTGAGGTGCTTAGGCGCCCCTTAAGAGTTGCAAGCTTTTAACTCTGACAATTAGGACTTTGGTCCATTTTGAGTTAACTTTTGTATATGGTGTGTGGTGGGGTTTCAATTTCATCTTTTTGCATGTGCATATCCACTTGTCCCAGCACCATTTGTAGAAAAGACTGCCATTCTACCCATTGGATTGTCTTGGCACCTGTGTCAAAAATAAATTGACCAAAAATATATGGGTTTATTATTAGATGTTTAGTTCTACTCCATTCATCAATATGTCCACCCTTATATCAGTACCACACAGTTTGTTTGTTTGGTTTTTTGAGTATAGTTGACACACAATGTTACATTAGTCTCAGGTGTACAACATAGGGATTCAATTTCTGTATACATTATGCTATGGTCACCACAAGTGTAGCCACCATCTGTCACCATACAATGCTTTTGCAATATCATTGACTATATTCCTTATGCTGTGCCTTTTATTCCCATGACTTATTCATTCCATAACTGGAAGCCCATAACTCCCTCTTCCCTTCACCCATATTGCTTATCCCCCATTCCTCTCCCCTCTAGCAACCATCAGTTTGTTTTCTCTATTTACAGGTCTGATTCTGCTTTTTGTTTATTTATTCACTTGTTTTTTTAGATTTCACCTAGGAGTGAAATCATATGGTATTTGCCTTTCTCAGTGTTACTTTTTTTTTCTTTTACTTATTTCACTTAGCATAATAACTTATAGGTCCATGACATGTCACAAATGGCAAGATCTCACTCATTTTTATGGCTGATATTCCACTATATCTATCTATCTATCTATCTATCTATCTATCTATCTATCTATCATCTATCTATCTAAAGATATAAAGATATAGATACAGATAATCACATCTTTATCTATCCACCTATCCAATGACACTTGGGTTGCTTCCATTATATAGATAGGTGATTGATAGATGATAGATAGATAGATAGATAGAATAACATTTTATTTATTTATCCACCTATCCATTGACACTTGGGTTGCTTCCATTATATAGATAGGTGATTGATAGATGATAGATAGATAGATAGATAGAATAACATTTTATTTATCTATCCACCTATTCATTGACACTTGGGTTGCTTCCATTATCTTGGCTATTCTAAGTAATGCTGCAATAAACATAGGGATGCATATATCTCTTTGAATTAATGTTTTCATTTCCTTTGGGTAAATACCTGCTAGTAGAATTACTGAATCATATAGTATTTCTATTTGTAATTTTTGAGGTACTTCCATACTGTATTCTACAGAGGGTGCACCAGTTTGTACACCCACCAACAGTGCACAAGTGTTCCTTTTTCTCCGTTTCCTTGCTAACACTTGTTATTTCTTATCTTTTTTATTCTGGCCATTCTGACAAGTGTAAGGTGATATCTCTGTGGCTTTTATTTGCCCTGAAAATTAGTGATGTTGAGCATCTTTTCTTGCATCTGTTGGCCAGTTGTATACCTTCTTTGGAAAGATGTCTACTGAGGTTTCTGCCTATTTTTTAATCAGATTATTTGGTTTTTTGGTGTTGAGTTGTACAAATTCTTTATATACCTTGGATATTAACCCCTTATCAGCCATATCATTTACAAGTATCTTCTCCCATTCAGTAGGTTGCCATTTAGTTTTGTTGGTAGTTTCATTTGTTGTGAAAAGCTTTTTATTTTGGTGTAGTCCCAATAGTTTAGTTTTCTTTTGTTTCTCTTGCCTGAGGAGACATATCTAGAAAATTGTTGCTAATGCCAATGTCAAGGTATGTTATGTTTTCTTATAGGAATTTTATGGTTTTATGTCTCACATTTAGGTCTTCAATTAATTTTGAGTTCATTTTTGTGTATGGTGTAATAAAGTAACCCAGTTGCATTCTTTTGCATGTGGCTGTTCAGTATTGCCACCACCATTTGTTGAAGAGCCTGTCTTTTCCCCATTGTGTATTCCTACCTCTTTTGTCATTAATTTATCATATAAATGTGGGTTTATTTCCCAGTTCTCTATTCTATTTCACTGATCTATGTGTCTATTTTGGTGCCAATAGCAAACTGTTTCGATTACTACAGCTTTGTAGTGTATCTTGAAATCTTGGATTGTGATACCTCCAGCTTCGTTCTTCTTCCTCAAGGTTGCTTTGGCTATTCTAGGTATTTCGTGGTTCCGTACAAACTTCAGAATTATTTGTCCTAGTTCTGTGAAAAATGCTGTTGGTATTTTAATAGGAATTGCATTGAATCTGTAGATTGCTTTGAGTAGTATGGACATTTTAACAATATTAATTCCTCCAATCAGTGAGCATGGAATATCTTTCCATTTGTGTTGTCTTCAATTTCTTTCCTCAATGTCTTACAGTTTTCAGAGTACAGACCCGTCACCTCCTTGGATAAGTTTATTCCTAGGTATTTTATTCTTTTTGGTGCAATTATAAATGGAATTGTTTTCTCAATTTCACTTTCTGCTAGTTTGTTATTAGTGTATAGATTCACAAACAATTTCAGTGTATTAATTTTGTATCCTGCAGCTTTACTGATTTCTTTTATTACTTCTAAATGAATAAATTGTTTTGGTGGAGTCTTCAGGGGTTCCTATGTATAGTATCATGAAATCTGAAAATAATGAAAGTTTTACTTTTTCCTTGCCAATTTGATTCTTTCATTTCTTTTTCTCATCTGATTGCTGTGGCCAGAACTTCCAGTACTAGGGTGAATAAAAGAGATGAGACTAGACAACCTTAGCTTCTTCCTAATCTTAAAGGAAAAGCTCTCAGCTTTTCACCATTGAATGTGATATTAGCTGTAGGTTTTTCACACACAGGCTTTATTATGTTGAGGTATCTTCCCTCTAGTTTGTTGACAGTTTTTATTATTAACAAATATTGAATTTTGTCAAAAGCTTTTTCTGCATTTATTGAAATGATTTTTTAATCTGTTGTTTTGTTAATGTGGTATCATGTTGATAGGTTTTATTTCAATATTTTTTGTAGTTTTCATTGTACTCCTTTTGTTAAATTTATTCCTAAGTATTTTATCCTTTTTGATACTATTGTAATTGGAACTGTTTTCTTAACTTCTTTTTTGGTTGTTCATTGCTAGTGTATAGAAATAGCATTGATTTAGTATAGTAATCTTATACCCTGAAAACTTGTTTAAAAAGAGATTATTACTTCTAGTAGGTTTTTCTGTGGATTCCATAGAATTTCCCATATACAAGATCATAAGTCTGAATAGAGAAAGCTGTACTTCTTTTCCAATCTGGATGATTCTATTTCTTTCTCTTGCCTAATTTTCCTGGCAAAAATTGCAGTACAACGTTGAATAGAAGTGGTAAAAGTAGAAATCCTCGTCATCTTCCAAGATCTTAGGGGGAAAGTTTTCAGTGTTTCACCATTAATTACAATGTTAGCTGCATGGTTTTCATTGATTGATGGACTTTACCAGGCTGAAGGACATCCTTTTTGTTTCTAGTTGCCTAATGCTTTTTTTTTTTATCATGAAAGGGTATTAGATTTTATCAAATTATGTAACTGTTTCCATTTAGATAATATTATTTTTGTCTTTTAATGAATTAATTTAAGCCAACTTTGCATTCTTGGGATAAATATTACATAATGATGGTGAATAATTATTTTTATATAATGCTGAATTTACTTTGCTGGCATATTTTAAGGATTTTGGAGTTATATATTCAAAAGGGATACTAGTTTTTAATTTTCTTGTGAGGTCTGATTTTGATTTCAAGGTAATATTAGCTCTATTGAATGATGGGAAGTATTCCCTTCTCTTCTACTTTTGGAACATTTTGTGAAGGATTGGTGTCAATTATTCTCCAAATGTTTGGAAGGATTACACAGTTAATCCATATGGGATGGTCCTTACTTTATGGAAAGATTTTTGATTATTAATTCAATCACTTCACTTATTATAGGTTTATTCAGATTTTCTATTTCTTCTTGAGGCAGTTTGTGTGGTTCTTGAAATTTGTTCATTTCACTTAGTTTATCAACTTTTAGTATACAATTATTAATAGTATTCTCTTATAATTATTCTCATGTTTCTAAGGTTAGTAGAGATGTCACAAGTTTGATTTCTGATTTTAGAAATTTGAGTTTTTTCTTTCTTCTCTTTCTTTCTTTCTTTCTTCTCTTTCTCTGTCTCTTTCTCTCTTGTAACTCAAGATAAGAGTTTATCAATTTTTGGATCTCTCCAAAGAATAAACATTTGATTTCAGTGAATTTATTATTTTTCTCTTCTCTATTTCATTTACTTTCATTCTAGCCTTTATTGTTTGTTTCTCAATGTTTTGAGTTTAGTTTTATCTTCACTTTCTACTTTCATAATGTGAAAGCTTAGGTTACTGACTTTAAATATTTCTTTTTAAAATATAGATGTGTACAGCTATTTACCTTTTACTGATTAGCTATATCTCATGAATTTTGGTATTTTTTGTGTTTTCACTCATTTCAAAGTACCTTCTAATTTACCTTGTCATTTTTTTCACCTATTGATTATTTAGAATACTTAATTTCCATATATTTGGGAATTACTCTAATTTCTGCTATTAATTTCTAATTTTATTCTATTGTGATCATATACATACTTTGTATGGCTTCAGTTATTTTAAATTTCTTGAAAATTGTTGCATGTTCTAGCATATGATCTATCTTGGAAATGTTTTATGTGAACTTGAGAGAAATGTTTATTCTGTTGTTGAATACAGTGTTCAGTAAGATCTTGATAGATCCAAGTAGTTTATAGTGTTGTTCAAGCCTTTTATTTTCTTGTTTATCCTCTGTCTAGTTGTTCTATCAATGACTGAAAATGGAGTATGGAAGTCTCCAACTATTATTGTTGAACTGCCTACTCCTCCTTTGAATTCTTCAGTTTTTACTTTTTGTATATTTTGGCTTTGTTGTTAGATGTAAATATGTTTATAATCGTTACTTCTCCTCGATGGATTCATACTCTCATCATTACAGAATGTTCTTCTTTGTCTATAGTAATAGTGTTTGCCTTAAAGCCTAGTTTGTCCAATAATAGTTTAGGTCTACCAGCTCTATTTTAGGTACTGTTGGTATGGTGTATATATTTTCCAAATATTTATTTTCAACACATTTGTGTTTTTGAATCTAAAGTAAGTCTTTTGTAAATAGCATGTAGTTGGGTTATGCTTTGATTTTTTCCTAAATCCCTTTGGCAACTTTCTGACTTTTGATTGAACAGTGTGATCCATTTACATTTAATATTATTGTTGATAAGGTAGGACTTAGATCTATCATTTGCTATTTCTTTTCTGTATGTATCTTACTTGTTCCTTTATTCCTCCATTATTGTTTTCTTTTGTGTTAAATATAAATTTTCTTATATCTCATTTTAATTCAATTGTTTCTTTTAATACATTTTTTCCTTTTTCTGTGCATAACCTTTATTTATTTATTTTAAATATGAAATTTATTGTCAAATTGGTTTCCATACAACACCCAGTGCTCATCCCCAAAGGTGCCTTCCTCAATACCCATCATCTACCCCCCTCCCTCCCACCCCCCATCAACCCTCAGTTTGTTCTCAGTTTTTAAGAGTCTCCTATGCTTTGGCTCCCTTCCTCTCTAACCTCTTTTTTTTTCTTCCCCTCCCCCATGGATTTCTATTAAGTTTTTCAGGATCCCCATATGAGTGAAAACATATGGTATCTGTCTTTCTCTGTATGACTTATTTCACTTAGCATAACACTCTCCAGTTCCATCCACGTTGCTACAAAAGGCCAGATTTCATTCTTTCTCATTGCCACATAGTATTCCATTGTGTATAGAAATCACAATTTCTTTATCCATTCATCAGCTGATGGACATTTAGGCTCTTAATACATTTTTGAGTAATGTACTTAGTGGTGGCTTTAGGAATTAAAATTAACATCTATTTTTTATTTGTTTCTCTTTCCTTTATCTCTCTCTCTCTTTTAATGTTTATTTATTCATTTTGGAGAGAGATGGCACAAGCAGGAGAAGGGCAGAGAGAGAGAGGGAGACAGAGAATCCAAAGTGGGCTCCAAGGTCTGAGCTGTCAGTGCAGAGCCCAAAATGGGGCTCCAATTCATGAACTGTGAGATCATGACCTGAGCTAAAGTCCAATGCTTAACCGACTGAGCCACCCAGGCATCCCAAAAATTAACATCTTAAAAAAATTTCCTTAACGTTTATTCATTTTTTGATAGAGACAGAGCATGACTGGGGGAGGGGCAAAGAGAGAGGGAGACACAGAATCCGAAGCAGGCTCCAGGCTCTGAACTGACAGCACAGGGCCCAACGTGGGGCTCAAACTCACAGAGTGTGAGATCATGACCTGAGCTGAAGTCGGATGCTTAACCAACTGAGCCACCCCAGCACCTCCAAAAATTAACATCTTAATGTATAACAATCTAGTTTGGGTTAGTAACACTTAAATTTCAACAGTATAAATGAGCTTTGCTCTTGTATAAAACTCAGTTCCTTCCCCCTTCATTTGTAATTTTGTCATACAAATTACACCTTTATACCTTATAAGCCCATCAACATACTCTTATAATTAATCCTAACACTTTAAAAGAGTAATTAATCCTAACACTTTAAAAGAGTTTGAGTAGTGGAGTGATCTGACTTACATTTTAAAAGGGTTATTCTGACTGTTGTAGGAAAAATTTATTTTAATGGGGCAAGAGTAGAAGCATAAAGACTATTTAGAAGGATATTGCAAAAACCTAGGTAAAAGATGATGGTGGCTTAGAACAAGATAGAAATCAAAGTAGTAAGAAATTACAGGGCCTTTGAAATATTTGAAGGAGAAAGATCACGAGGATTCATTGATGATTTGGATCAGGAATCTTAAAGAAAGAGTTAAAGATAATTCAAATATTTATGCTCTAAACAACTGAAGATGGGAATAATGGAAATATGGGATGCCAGGGAATATTTTGGAGAGAAGAAGTGTAGACAGCAAGATTTCAGTTTTTCACATATTAATTTTGAAATGCCTATTAAACAAAAAAGAGATAATTCAGTTAAATACATGAGTCTAGAGTTCAGGGGAGAGATGTGAGCTGGAAACAGAAATACAGAAATTGTAAACATAGACAGTATATTCAGAGCCATGGGACTAGATGAGATCACCAAGAGATAAGTAGCTACAGAATACAAGAAAAAAAAAATTCAAGAACTGACACCTGAGGAACTCTAACATTAAGAGGTCATGGAAAAAAGAAACTGTGAAAAAACCAGAAACAGAGTGGCCAGTGAGTTATAAAGCAAATCAGGGGAGTGCATCATCCTAGAAAACAAACAAAAAAGCAAAGGGTATCAAGAAGAGAATGATCAGCTATGCCAAATGCTGCTGACAGGACAACTAAGATGAGAACAGATAACTGACCAGAAACCTGGCATTTTCTATGAAGTCAAATTCAGATAGATATTACTTTCCATTTTATAAACAGATTACTGAGAGAATAATTGTTCCCAAGGTTACACACACCCTTCCCTGAAACTGATATATGTATTATATTAAAAACCACAGAAAACTCTACATTCTCACTTTTGTTTATAAATGCAAATGCACATTTTATCCTGTGAGATATGTCATACAAAAATTATTTTTTCTTTTGAATATTTAAAAAAATTTTAATGTTTATTTGTTTTTGAGAGAGAGAAAGAGCATGAGCAGGGGAGAGGCAGACAGAGAGGGATACACAGAATCCAAAGCAGGCTCCAGGCTCTGAGCTGTCAGCACAGAGCCTGATGCGGGGCTCAAACCCAGAAACAACAAGATCATGATGTAAGCCAAAGTTGGACACCTAACCAACTGAGTCACCCAGGCGCCCCTGAGGTTTTTTTTAAAGAACCAATTTGGCATCTGATAATGGCAAAGTAGCTCTTTTGGACCAATCATCTCACAGATTAAAAAAAAAAAAAACTCTGGACAAAATATTTAAAATTAACTATTTGAAGTCAGAAACTAGACAACATTCAACTGTTAAAAGAACAAAACCACAATGGGTAAGACCCATTTCTATCTACATGGCTTTTCTTTTGAAAGTACTACCCAGGGATTTGGCATGAGTTGGCTAAAACACAAGCAGAAATCTCAAGTCATATTGGTTTGAGGTATCAGAGGATGGAATAGGGACTTGCCAGAGTGGCTAGTAATTGAAGGGGAACATCTCTAAAATAAAGAGTGTCACAGAGAGGTGAGTCTCAATTTTTATATACAAACTCCTATCAAATACTTGAATGACCCCTGAACTGTGTGTGTACTGAAAAAAATAAGAAGAAAACTGACAGAAGGCAGCAGAAATAAAGCTGAAAAACTGGAACAGAGATTTTAGGAGTTGTTTACAAGAAAGAAGACAGAGTCTAGAGGCTGAATTCCACCAAGTTGGAAAACATTTCTAAATATCTTGGGCTTTCTATTAAAACTCTCAAAGGACCATGCCTTAGGAATAAAGACTATGTCCAAGGATTAAGATGTACCCCAAGACTAAGGGTAAAATAGAATCAGACTCAAATTAACAAAGTAATATGAGAGCTCCAAAAGCTTAAGATGATTAGCCAATAATTTAACTGTCAGCTAGAACAAAAATCGAAATACTCTTAGGAGGAAGAGAATAAAAAATTCTCTATAAAATATCATCAATAGTATCCACTGTGCAATCAAATATTACTAGGCATGTGATTAAAGAGAAAAATGTACATGAATATATAAGAAAAAAGTGAGTAGAAATAGGTACCATAGTCATCCAGATATTGAATTAGCAGAGAAGGATAATTTTAAAAAGCTATCATAGGGGCGCCTGGGTGGCGCAGTTGGTTAAGCGTCTGACTTCAGCCAGGTCACGATCTCGCGGTCCGTGAGTTCGAGCCCCGCATCAGGCTCTGGGCTGATGGCTCAGAGCCTGGAGCCTGTTTCCAATTCTGTGTCTCCCTCTCTCTCTGCCCCTCCCCCGTTCATGCTCTGTCTCTCTCTGTCCCAAAAATAAATAAACGTTGAAAAAAAAAAAGCTATCATAATTATATTAAAGGACTTAAAAGAAAAAGTGGTCAAAATAAGTGCACAAATGGGTATCCCAACATGGAATCTGAAACTATGAAAAACAATCAAATGGAAATTCTAGAACTGAAAAGCATGCTATTTGAAATGAAAATTCAATAGCTTGGAGAAAGTAGAAATAAGTGATTAACAAAGTTGGAAACAGAGTGATACAAATTATTCAAAGGTCGAGTCTACTCACTACAACAACCAATAACAATAACAAAAGAAATATAGCTTAAAAATCCAATAGCAAAATTAAAATGGAATTCTAAAGTACTTGAATAATCCCAAAAAATATATTAAAAGAGGAGCAAAGGGAAAAGAACTTTTAAAAGGTGACAAAATAACAATGAAATAGTAAAATGAACTACATATTACTATCAATAATTACAATAAACACTTAAGTATAAAACACTCAAATTAAACTGCAGATATTTTCAGAATGGAAGAAGGAAAACCCTAATATATTTTGTTTATAAGAAAAGCGCTTTAAATATATAGACAAATATAAGTTAAAATAAATGGTTATAAAAATATATAAATGCAAACAATGAAGATAAAAAAACTAGAGTGGCTAAAATAATACCAGATAAAATAGATTTCAAGACAAAAAGTATTTTAACAGAGATAAAGAAAAGTATTTCATAATGATAACAGTCTCAATTAATCAGGAAGAAATAGCAACCATAAATACATATGTGACTAACAGTGGAATTTCAAAATAGTTGAAGTAAAATTTGACAAAATCACAATGATAACAGCCTCAATTAATCAGGAAGAAATAGCAGCCATAAATACATATGTGGCCTAATGGAATTTCAAAATAGCTGAAGTAAAATTTGACAAAAATCAAAGGGAGAAATGGACAATTTCACAATCATGGTTGGAGATTTTAACACTCCTTTCTCAGCAATTGATAAGACAACAAGACAAGAACAATTAGCAAACAAATAGAAGATCTGTATAGCACTATAAATACCTTGACCTAATTGATATTTATAGAACACTAATCCATATGAATGCATAATGCACATTCTTTTCACTAGAATTGTGTGTGTGCTATGGCATAAAACAATAAATTTTAAAAGATTACAATCAAATAGTGTGCTTTCTGGCAACAACAGAATTAAACTACATATCAATAATAATAAGACACCTAGGAAAGAGCCAAATATTTGGAAATTAAGAAACATAATTCTAAATAAGCCATGGATCACAGAAAAAACACAAATGAAATAAGAATATATTTAAATGGAATTATAATTAAAATACAACTTACCAAAATTTGTAGGAGCCACTTAAAGCAGTACTTAAAGGTAATTTTATATACCAAAAGCCAACTTTTAAGAATATCAATAAAATTGATAAACATCCACCTAGACTGTTCAAGGAAAACAAACAAACAAAATGGCTATCAGGAATAAGAGAGAAGAGACATCATTATAGTTCCTAAAACAATAAAAAAGAAAAAGGAGAATATTATAAATGACTTCACACAAATAAATTTGATAATTTATTTTTTTAATGTTTATTTTTGAGAGAGAGCGAGTGCTCGCGCGCGCACACACGCACACAAGCAGGGGAGGGGCAGAGAGAGAAGGCGACGCAGAATCTGAAGTAGGCTGCAGACTCCAAGCTGCCAGCACAGAGCCGGATGGGGGCTAGAACCCACAAACTGTGAGATCATGACCCGAGCTGAAGTCGGATACTTAACCAACTGAGTTACCCAGGTGCCCCTATAAATTTGATAATTTAGATGAAATGTACAAAGATACAAATTACCAAAATTAACCCAACAAGAAATTGATCTCTATAACTTTATATCAATTAAAACAATTGAACTAGTAGTTTAAAGTTTGCCAGCAAAAAAAAAAAAACAAAACAAAAACAAAAAACCTCCAAGACCACACAAAAAAATGTAATTATGTAACCTGATGGAGGTATTAGCTAAGCTACAGTGATAATCATATTGCAATATGTAAGTGTATCAAGTCAACACTGTACACTTTTATATGTCAGTTATATGTCAATTATATCTCAGTAAAGCTAAAAAAGAAAAAAAAAACTCTAGGATCAGTTTTTTTTTTGGTAAATTTAACCAAACATTTCAGAGGACAGAGCAATCAATACTGTACAAACTCAGAAAATAGAAGAAAACAGAATACTTCCAAAGTATTTTTTATGATTATTACATTGATAATAAAATCAGACAATGACACTACAAGGAAAAACAACAGACCAATATCTCCCAAGAACATGTACGCAAAAATTTTCAAAATAATTAGCAAATTGAATACAATTGAATGTATTAAAAGGATACTACGTTATGAGTATGTGTCTGTATCCCAGGACTGCAAGGCAGATTCAATATTCAAAAAATAAATCAATGCTATTCACTATGTAAATACAATAAAGGAGAAATATCACATGATCATTTTAATAAATGCAGAAGAAGAATTTTATCAAATTCAACACCTGTTAACGATAAAAACTCTTGGCAAACATCCTCAACCTGATTAACAGTATCTTTCATAAACAACAAAACTCTACTGTTAGTGTCTTTCAGGTGAAAGGCTAAATTATCTCCACCTGAGTTTAGGACCCAATTAAAGGTGTCCACTCACACCTCTAATACTCAGTGTTGCACTGGAGGCTCTTACTAGTAAAATATGGTAAGAAAACAAAAGTAAAGAACATCAAACTGGAAAACTGTATTTGCAAACAGCAAAATCTTGTAGGTAGCGAATTCTAAGGCATTTGTGAATATAAAAAGCTAGTAGCAATAAGTAAATTTATAAGGTTCACTGATGACTGGATCAACATACAAAAACCAATTTCATTTCTATGAGATGTTAATTCTCTCTGTACTGATCTGTATGTTCTACACAATCCAGTCAAAGTCTCAAAGGAATTTTTTTCTAAAAAATATATATCACAAACAGGGTGAAACAGGGGTTTAAGAGTACACTTATCACGATGAGCACTGAGTAATGCATAGAATTGCTGAATCAGTGTATTATGTACCTGAAACTAACATAACACTATGTTAATTATACTTGAATAAAAATAAAATAAAACACATAACAAAAACAAAGGACCTAGGATAGCCAAACAATTCTGAAAAAAAAAAAAAAAAGTTGAATGGCTCACACCACCTGATTTGAAGACGTGCTCAAAAGCTATATTTAGAATGATCTTGCTTTAAGCATAAGTAAATAGAACAATGGATCAGCATACAGAGTCCATAATTTTGACAGATTGCAAGGCAATTCATTAGCAAAAAAAGGTAGTCTTTTCAAGAAATGATGATGGAACAATTGGATATTGCAGAGAGTTGAATAGCATCCCCCCCCCTCCCCCCACCGCGCCAAAATTTACATCCACCCAAAAGCTCGGAATGTGACCTTATTCGGAGAAAGTCTCTCTGGAGATATCATTAGTTAAGGATCTCGGGATGATACCATACTGGAATTAGAAAAGGCCCTAAATCCATTAACTGATGTCCTTACAAGAAGAGGAGAAAAGAAGACACATACAGAGAAGGCCATGTGAAGATAGAGGCAGACACTGAGACAAGCCAAGGAATGACTGGAGCCACTAAAAGTTGGAAGAAGTAAGGAAAGATTTTTCCCCGGAGCCTGCTGACACCTTGATTTTGTATTTCTAGCTTCTGGAACTGTGAGATAATACATGTCTGTTGTTTTAAGCCTCTCAGATTGTGGCAATTTGTTATGAGACCTCTAAAAATGAATATAGATACGTATAAAAAGTGAACCTCAACTCTTACCTCACACCATACTCTAAAATTAATTGAAGATGGATCATATACCAAACTAAATGCTAAAGCCGTAAAGCTTTTAGAAGAAAATATAAAATATCTTTATGACACTGGCAGTGGTAAATATTTCCTGGACAGATCACAAAAGAAATTAAACTTCACCAAAATTTAAAACTTCTGTTCTTCAAAAATACAATTAAAGAAATGAAAAGGCAAACCACCAACTGGGAGAAAAAATATTCACATTATTTCTAATCTGATAAAGTTATTATATTTAGGATATACAAGAAACTCTTAAAAATCACCAACAAAAAGACAACCAAAGAACAACAAAAAAAAGGCAAAAGATTTTAGCATATACTTCACAGAGAGGAAGACTGTGAATTGCCCGTAGTCATATAAAATCTACTCAGCATTATTTGTCATCAGGGAAGTGTCAATTAAAACCACAATAAGAGGGCCATCTTAAGATGAAACTGTATGAGAACTGTTTGTTTCTATACAAGGCTATTATAATATCATTGATTATATTCGTTCTAATGTGCCTTTTATTCACATGACCTATTCATTACATAACTGGAAGTCTGTATCTCCCACTACCTTTCACCCATTTTCACCCATTTTTTCCCCCATCCCTCTTCCCTCTGGCAACCAACAGTTTATCCTCTGTATATACAGGTCTGATTCTGGTTTTTGTTTGTTTATTCATTTGTGGTTTTTTTTGATTCCACCTATGAGTGAAATCATATGGTATATGTCTTTCTCAGTCTGATTTATTTCACTTAGCATAATACCCCCAGGTCCACCCATACTGTCACAAATGACACGATCTCACCCTCTTTTATGACTGTGTAATATTGTGTATATATACCACATCTTCCTTATCCATTTGTCTATCAGTGGATACTTAGGATGCTTCCGTATCTTGGCTATTATAAATAATGCTGCAATAAACACAGGAATGTAGATAACTTTTCAAATTAGTGTGTTCATTTTCTCTGGGTAAATGCCCTTTGTACACTGTTGGTGGGAACGTAAATTTGTACAACCACTGTGAAAAACAGTATGGAGGTTCCTCAAAAAGTTAAAAATAGAAAAATACCATGTGATCCAATGATTTCAAAAATAGTTTTAAAAAACCAATGAGATACTCACCAGATGACTAAAATAAAAAATAACAACAACACCAATTTTCGACAAGAAAATAAAGAAACAGGAACTTTCATATATTGCTGGTAGGCATGTAAAATTTTACAAACAATTTCAAAAAACATCTGAAAACTTAAAAAAATTAAACCTGTATCTACTCTAACCCAGCAACTAGCCTCTTAGGTATTTGTCAAAGAGAACCGAAAACATATGGCCACAAAATGACTTGTTCAAAAATGTTTATAGTAGCATTATTCAACATAGCTCCAAATCAGAAACCCAAATTCTATCAATAGAAGAATAGGTAAACCAACTGTGGTATATTCACACCATGGACTGTTACTCAGTAATAAGAAATAACAAACAACTAATACTTGCAACAACATGGATAAATCTCAAACATGTTATGTCAAGTACAAAAAGCTAGATGCAAAAAAATGCGTACTGTATGCTTTTATGAAGTTTAAGAACTGGCAAAGTTAATCTGGGGAAATGGAAAACAGAACAGTGGTTGCCAACTGAAGTAGAGACTGACTAGAAGGGAATGCAAGAGATTCTGGGGAGATTGTAGAAATATTCCATACCTTTATTGGGCTTGTGGTTACATAGGTGTACACATCTGTCATAATTCATCAGTTTCATGCTTAAGATATGTGTATTTCACTATATGTAAATTCCACTGATTTTCAAAAAAGAAAAAGAAAAGAAAACTTAAGTCTCATAGAGGCAGAGGCAAATGGATTCCCCAAAGTTTTGTGTCAAGTTCATGTATGTGCCTTAAGACCTAGACCTCACTGTGTCAACAAATACCTTTATTTTAGGCAACTGATACTCTAACAACAAAAATGAACAATTCCATACTCTTAGCACTTCAGTCCAATCAATCCACTCCTACTTCAGTCCAATCCCAGATGTATGAAAAGCCAATCCACTGTGTCTTCCAGCTTCCCTTCTCTCTTCAGGTGCAGAACTCTGATGTGTTTCAAACTCCTAAGAGAATGGGAGTTCTTCACAGAATGCCTCACCTTTGCTCTCCACCTTACCCAAGCCATATCCCCCAAAGCAAGAATTATAAAGGCATTTCTACCACCTTAATGGGTTTATGATATTTGATGCAAAAGCCAAATAGTGAGCTGTCAGCCTTTTGCTGGAGAAGTAAAACAGTAAGACAGGCACAAGATATTATACCCCTGTGTTTATCCTGTCTTGTAATGTAACTAAAGGCTACCCCTATCCTTTACCTACTTTGCTCAAGTGGCCAAGGATTTAGGTGTTCAAAATCGCTACTGTCCAAGCATCCTCTAATATTGCTGTAGTCCCAGGTATTGCAGAGGCCCTAAAGGACTACAGTTGCAGCTCTCCACAAATACCTCTAATCTTAGATTATGCCAACTCAACAGAATAATTGATGGTACTACTCTCAGTTAACACTTCCACGACATCCTCTCATGTTGAGAACTTGATGAGGAAATCTGCTTCTCAATAATAACAGTAGTTACCATTTACTGAATATTTTAATCAGGCACTGCTGTGCTTTGTTTTATTTTACCCCTAAAGCAATCCTATGAGATAAGTATGACTATTATCATATCCATTTTCCAGATGAAGAAACCGAGATGCACAGAAGTGACACAATTAGTAAGTGGCAGATGTGGGGATTTAATTCAGGATCAGCCTGACAACAGACCTCTCACTCAAATACTAAGCTATGCTGCTTTCTTGCTAAATCTTTATGAGGCCCATAGCTCGGTTTTGTTTACCAAGGGATTTTGAGCCATGAATGCAGCTTCTGACATTTTATAGTAAGTTTATCCCCACGTGATGACAGGAGAAAAGGGGGAATATGATCACAGTTATAAAATTGTTTCAAGAAAATAAAGGGAGAGATCACTAGCAGAATCTAGTTATCACAATATTTACCTGGACAGTCTCTGTAATCATTGCAGTGCAGGCAAGGGAAACAATAAGTCATTGCCCAGGGATCCTGTCCTTTGAGTATTCAAAAGAGAAGAACTTCTTGGCAATTGAATTTATAGACATTAAGTGCTTTCATTGCAATGCTTGTTTTCTTTTTGAAGCCATTAACTACATTTGGAAATATTTGGGGGCCTCAAGGCAAATTGTTCAGCCTTGATGGGAATCTGGCATGACTTGCAAAGTGTTATAGAAGGAAGGTCCAGAATATGAGGTTTGATCTTTTCCTAAGCACCACAATGGGGTGCCTTGGGGTCCAGTCCTTAAAAGCTTCTACCCTCACACAAAACAGTGGAGTCATCATTTGTCAAAATAGTGAAAGACTTCTTTCGGTTCATGCCACAAGTATGAAGAATTTTTCTAGTTTTCCTGAATACTTTTCCATATTTCTTGCAACAATAGAAGATTATTCAAATTAACTTCATCCATTCAGGTATTTAACATCAATATACCCGCATTCAGAAATAAAAGGAGCTTTTCTATCTCGAGAGCTTCTTATTAACTGTTCTTATCTGGTCAAATTTCACTAGGCAGACCACAGGAAGTTGTAGATCCTAGCGCTTCCCGGATATTGGACTTTCTCCCACATCTCTGCCTGGGAACTGCCAGCTGAGTTATTGCTGTCGGAGAATTATGCAGTGTGTCTGGGCTTTGAGGTTATCTGATCAGCACAGGCATTGGTGAGTAAAGTTTACTTCCCCCCAGCCGGAGAATTATAAACTCAGAGTCTCAGGCCTGGAATAAACTAAAAGGCCATTTTGTCCAACTTGTAGTCAATGCCTGTGTCACTTGAGCATCATATTCAGGCTCCTGCAATAATAGAAGAATAAAAATAAATTTACTGAGTGCTTAATGTATACTAAGGATAATGTTTTATGCATTTCATTTAATATTTGTAACATCACTCTAACATAAAAGTTATTTTACAGATGACAAAAATAAAGTTCAGAGGAGTTAGATGGTTTGGCCAAGATTACATAGAAGTGACAGGGCCGAGATTCAAAACCATGTCTGTCTGCAGAGCCCATTCCCTTAAACACCACATTGTTCCTCATAATTGAATTACATGAGATAATTCCCAGCTCTAATATTCCCTCATAATGTTCCTGAGAGTTGACTCATACTTGTCAAAATATCCGTATCAGTGTTAGATTCAGAAAATTCAGTTACCATCCCTGTACCTTCTCATTTTTCTTCTTCCTCTACTAAGAAAAACAACAAACCTACTTTGATTTTCAATATTAGTCCCTCTGTCCATGGTGAGAAAAAAACATATTGGTTAGCATAAAAATGAAACTGGTCATCAAATCATGAATTTTTAAGACAAAAGAAAAGCTTAATTTGAAGACAATATGGGAAATGGGAAATTTGGGAACAAAGATAAACCGGCCATAAGCCATTATTAAGTAATCCCCCAAAGTATCATTGAGTTCAAATTTAAATAGACTCAAGATCTCCTGGTCAAAATGAATCTCTCAGTTTTTCACTTGGTTCTATAAAACAGAATGGTAAGGCGTGTTTGTCTGACTTGTTCAAAGTTATTTGTATTCACAGCTCTTTTCCCCTTCTACCTGCTGGTTTGTGACCTCTTCCAAAGCAGGGACCATGTCTTTAATTTACATCTGTTTTCATTCTGAAGTACCTATACATTTATCCTTCCAACATTTATTGAGCACTCTTTGTGTCCTTGACACTGTATTGAGCACTGGATACACTTGAAAAAATGTATTCTCCGTCTCAGTTTATTGAAGAAACTGAACTCTAAACCAACAGCTGCAATTTAATATACAGAATGCTCTAATAGAAGTATATGCAGAGTACGGTATGAACACATCAGGTAGCACAGTGTCACACACATTACAGATGCTCAATATCCATTTGTTAAATTCAATCTACCTAAAGAGGAGTTTAGCTCAGTAAAAGGGGACCATGACCTATGAGGTAGATCACGGCCACAGTAAGCATCGAAAACCAAGTGTCCTCAGTGCAAGTTCCCCCATGCCTCCCACTTCCCCAAATTAAGACCAGCACACAGACTAAGGATATTAAAATGGAAGAACCGATTCCTTAATTTTAGGTGTTTTTACCCCAACACTTTACTCTGCAAGTGTAATCTTAGGGAATATACTATTATTGTGTGGCCCAGAAATAAGTTGAGTGGGTTGAAACTGAAGATAGTACTAGAAGAGATGAAACACAAACTTTCTTGTGTCAGTACTGGTGAAAATCTTAGGGGTAGAGATGGTGGGGGTAGAAGATGGATGGGTAAAAAGTGACAGGCTAAAAGGGATATGGGGGTATGAGCCTCTGAAAATAAGGAATAGACAGTTGTATAATGTTGGTTGGTAGAGAGCAGTAAGTAAATAAATTGGTGTTTCCAGCAGAGGTAAACAGTAAACAAGACTTGGTAATCAGTAAGAAGTTGATGACAACCAATTATCTAAGTAGATTACTGGTTGTTTTGGGATAGTTATTAGGAAAGCTGTTTGGGTGGAATACTACTGCAGGAGAAAAGAGGGGGACATGCATGAGACTCCCCCATTACCTGTCTCTTCTACCCTCTGTAACCCCTCTATGGTCACACTTCTTTATTTCCTTGCGCTCATCTTTCTTTTTGATCCCTAATTTTCATCAAACAAGTATTTATTTATCCCTATTGTAGATAAAACAGTATGCCAGGTAAGGACATAAATGACATGTGGTTCCTGCTCTCAAAGAGCTTACAGTCTCGAGAAGGAGATGAATAGTACAATATGTACTCAATTCACAATTTTTTTTTAAATTTTTTTTTTTATTTTTTTTTCAACGTTTATTTATTTTTGGGACAGAGAGAGACAGAGCATGAACGGGGGAGGGGCAGAGAGAGAAGGAGACACAGAATCGGAAACAGGCTCCAGGCTCTGAGCCATCAGCCCAGAGCCTGACGCGGGGCTCGAACTCAGGGACCGCGAGATCGTGACCTGGCTGAAGTCGGACGCTTAACCGACTGCGCCACCCAGGCGCCCCACTCAATTCACAATTTATTGAAGAAAGTGGTTAGTGTTATAACAGAGGAGGAAAAAACAGAACTACTGTGAGAGAACACTAGAGGAAAATATTAATTCTGACTTAGGAGAAAGACTTCTTGGAAGAGATTAAGAAATAAATGGCTAGAATTTTAATGGAGAGAATATGGGTGGGTAGCCATTCTGGTCAGAGGGATGGGAGCAAAGTCATAGAAAACAGAAAGTGGCATGTCTGGAGAATGGTGTGTATATCAAACCTAGGGAAGCCCACTCATCCTAGTTTGCCTGTGATTTCCCAGGTTTGGGCACTGGAACTCCTGCATCCCAGGAAAACTCTCAGTCCCAGACAAATAGGGACTGTTGGTCACTCTAAATATGTGTGGGACATTGGATACATACATCAAAGAGAGCAAATAAATAAAAGAGAAACCAAGGATCAGTGAATACAACAAACAGAAAACTAGATAGTACAGATAATAAAGGATAATGAAAGGTACTGAATGTCAGGCTAAGAAGTTATGACTTGACTTTGGAGGCGGTAGAGAATGAAAGGGTTTTTGGATAAGGGAGTGATATAATCAAAACATAAGATTATTCTGGGAAAAAAATGTCCAGTGAAGATGAAAGGGTAAAATATTTTTTTTTAGTTTTTACTTAAATTCCAGTTAGGTAATGTACAGTGTAATATTAGTTTCAGGTGTACAATTTAGTGATTCAACACTTCCATTTATCACCAGGTGCTCGTCACAAGTGCCCTCCTCGATCCCCATCACCTATTTCACCCATTCCCGTACTCACCTCCCCTCTGGTAACCATCAGTTTGTTCTCTATAGTTAAAAGTCTGTTTCTTGGTTTGCCTAGCTCTCTTTTCCCCTTTGTTTGCTTGTTTTGTTTCTTAAATTCCACATAGGAGTGAAATCATATGATATTTGTCTTTCTCTGACTTATTTTGCTTAGCATAATACTCTTTAGCTCCACTCAACATTTCATTCTTTTTATGAGTAATATCCCATGGTGTGTGTGTGTGTGTGTGTGTGTGTATATATGTATATGTATATACATATACATGAATATATATGTATATATATGTGTGTATACATATATATGTATATATATATATGTGTATATATATACATGAATATATATATATATATATATATATATGTATAGTGGTCATTAAAATCTTCCAAATGTGTGTGTGTGTTTGTATATATGTATATATGTATACAAACACACACACACATTTGGAAGATTTTAATGACCACTATATATATATATAGATATATAGATATATAGATATTCTTTATCCACTCATCAGTCGATGGACATTTGAGCTCTTTCTATAATTTATTATTGACAATGCTGCTATAAACATCAGGATGTATGTATCAAAATGGGTAAAATCTATTTTGGAACCTATTTCAGGAGTCCATGTGAAAGATACACAGAAGACTTTGACCAGGGCATCTTTAAGAAGAAGGAGCAAAGGAGGCACAATGAAGACATAGTGCAGTGGTAAAAATCACCAAACCTTAATGACTGATAGAAGAAATTTAAAGAAAGAGGGATGATGACTAAGTTTTCCAAACTGGTTTATTGGGAAAATTCAGGTGCCATTAGTAGAAGTAGGAAAGTAAAAATGATAGTTTCAAAATAGGATACTAACGAATATATTCCAAAAAACATTTTTTAAATTTAGGTTAGGTTTCAACTGTCTGGGGCTTGGGAAGTCAAATGGACTTATGACTCTTAGGCTAAAGAAAGATACCTGGCCTGTATTTAGAAAAAAAAATTTAGCATTTATTTATTTTTGAGAGACAGAGCATGAGCAGGGGAGGGGCAGAGAGAGAGGGAGACACAGAATCCAAAGCAGGCTCCAGGCTCCAAGGTGTCAGCACAGAGCCTGATGCAGGGCTCGACCACAAACCGAGTTCATGACCTGAGCCGAAGTCACTTAACTGACTGAGCCACCCAGGCGCCCCTGGCCTGTATTTTAGATACCTGGCCTGTATCTATAAGATTTGGAAGCCATGAATACAAAGAATTACACAAAATCATAAAGCCAGACATGGCCATCTATGGAAAGAGTCGAGTCACAGAAATTAGGAAGGCATATATGGTGGTCATTAAAAATCTTTCAAAGGTACTCCAATTCTCATGTTTCACCAGATACATGACATCATTGCCATTTACCAGACACATGACATCACTGCCATATGATTACTTTAGCCAACTAAACATGAATAGAAGTGACTTATGTCACTTCCAGGCAGAAGCATAAAGAGGCAATGCACAATTCAACATGTTGTTTCAAGCCATTCAAAGTCTGGGGGTTGTTTGTTGCTTCACAGTAAGCTAGATTATCTTGAAGGTTATGGAAAATTTTTAAAATTATTTTTTATATAATTTATTGTCAAGTTAGCTAACATACAGTGTATACAGTGTGCTCTTGGCTTTGGGAGTAGATTCCAGTGATTCATCACTTACATAAAACACCCAGTGCTCATCCCAACAAGTGCTCTGCTCAATGCCCTCTAGAAATGCATACATTTGGTGATCAGAAAGAAGAGGGAGCTGACATAGTAAAAGAATAATCAAAAAAGTGAGAGGTGAATTGAGAGAAAATGAATCTTAGAAGACAGGGAAGAAAAAATTTCAAGAAGGGATAATGGTAAGAAGTGTTAGGTGAAATTAATTAAAGACAGAGAAAGAATATTGGATTCAATCATTAGTAGTTCATTGGGTCACTTTCTAGTAGGTTCAGTTGTGTGATAGAAACAGAAGCTGTGAGTTGACTTACTCCTCTTGTATAACTGAAACTTTGTATTCTTTGACTACAGCCTCTCCATTTCTCCACCTCCCAGGCCCTGGAAACCATCATTCTACTCTCTGCTTATATGAGTTTGATTATTTTAGGCTCCTTATGTACGTAGTTTCATGTAGTATTTGTCTTTCTGTGCCTGGCTTATTTCACTTGGCATAACACCTCCCAGGTTCATCCATGTTGTCACAAATAGCAGGATTTCCTTTTATTAATTAATTAATTAATTATTGAGAGAGAGCGAGAGAGAGAGAGAGAGAGAGAGAGCAAGCACGAGCAGGGGAGGGGCAGAGAGAGGGAAAGAGAGAATCCCAAGCAGGTCCTGCACTGTCAGCACAGAGGCTAACGTGGGGCTCAAACTCACAACTGTAAGATCATGACCTGAGCTAAAACCAAGAGTTGGACCACTTAACCAACTGAGCCACCCAGGCACCCCTCCTTTTTGTAAAGCTGAATAATATTCCATTGTATGCATATGTGACCGGAGTCAGGTTCTTGAGCCCAACAACCATAAAAATGAGGCTGTATCCTAAGATCAAAGGCACAGGTAAGGCCTCACTGGGGCTAAAGCTTTAGTTAAAGGAAGACACAACACCAACAGAGAATAGTTAGGATGGTCTCCCCAGAGGGAAGGCTCTGCTTATATAAAGAAACTTCCCTCGTCCTAGTTGGTTGGAAGGCAACTCAGGCAGCTCGTTGGTGCTTTTTGGAGCTACATGTCCTCTGTTTTAAGTCCGGCTTGTATTTGGGACTGCATCCTTAAGGCATCCTGGTTCTGCTCTGCAAGAGAAGCAGTTTAACCACAGCTGCCAGCAGAAAGCACCCCAGGTGCACAACATTTTTCACTTGGGACTTGCGCCCATGTACTCTAAATGCCTCAAATATACCACATTTTCTTTATCCATTCATCTACCAGTGGACATTCAGGTTGCTTCCATGTTTTGGCTACTGTGAATAGTGCCACAACGAACATGGCAGTGCAGATATCTCTTCGAGATCCTGATTTAAATTCCTTTGGATATAGAAGTGGGATTGCTGGATCATCAGTCCTAGAGATCTACCATACTACATAGAGCATACAGTTAACAATAGTGTACTTTATACTTAAAAAAATTACTAAGAGAGTAGATCTTATGTTGTCACAAATTTCTTGTCACAAATAATAATAATTAAAGAGGGCAGGAAGAAATTTTTGGAGGTAAATATATTTATGGCTTAGTTTGTGGTGACAGTTTCACAGGTATATACTTACCTCCAAACTCATCAAGTTGTATATAACAAATATGTACAGCTTTTTGTATGTCAATCATGCCTCAATAAAGTGTTTTTTTAAAGTCACATTGAGCTGAGGAGCTAACAGGGAGTGTGGAAGTGGAGCTAAGTGATGAGCTTATCCCTAAATTAAAACCTTGGTGAGAGAGACTCTTAAATACAGAGAACAAACTGAGGATTGCTGGAGGGGAGGCGGGGTGAGGGGTGAGCTAAGTGGGTGATGGGCATTAAGGAGGGCACTTGTTGAGATGAGCACTGGTGTTATATGTAAGTGATGAATCACTGGTTTTTACTACTGAAACCAATACTACACCGTGTGTTAACTAATTTCAATTTAAATAAATTCTTTTTTAAAAAAAATTTTTTTTCAACGTTTATTTATTTTTGGGACAGAGAGAGACAGAGCATGAACGGGGGAGGGGCAGAGAGAGAGGGAGACACAGAATCGGAAACAGGCTCCAGGCTCCGAGCCATCAGCCCAGAGCCCGACGCGGGGCTCGAACTCCCGGACCGCGAGATCGTGACCTGGCTGAAGTCGGACGCTTAACCGACTGCACCACCCAGGCGCCCCTATAAATTCTTAAAAACATTTAAAAAAATAAATAAAAACTTGGTGAGAAAGGGACGTTGCTTAACTAGTGCTGTGCCTCTCTTGATAAACATGATTCCTTATGTCTCTTTCCATCACTCTTTGCTTATACTCTTCCTCCATATCACCCTACTTTTGCTCCCTAGATCTCTCATTCTCCTAGACATGTCTTCTCTCCCTTGCCTTCTCTATAACCCCATTTCTTCCTGCCATGTCGTCTTTCTCATAATTATGACATCATAGACTCTCCAGGTACACAGTGGGCCCAGTTCAGCCTGTGGTCCAATACAGGAAATACATCTACTGTACTGCTGACCGGGCTGAAATTGAATGTTGCATCAATGTGGGAGTGAGCTCACTAATTTATAAAACTGCTTGTTCCATCATATTAAATGACTTTAGTTATCTAGACGAAAAACCTGTCCTTCTACTCAGCTGAAATATGCTTCCCTTTCGCTTTCTCCCAGTCCCTGTTCTACCCTCAAGTGCCACAAACACAACTATTCTCTTCCGTATCTCCTTCTTGATACTTCCACTCTCTTTTCCCTCCATTCCTTATTCCTACCTCTCACTTCCTGTTCTCTGTCACCGATGGCCCTGAAGTACCAACTAAACATAAGTTTCTTAATGCTTATATGCTTAATATCCTTAGTTTCAAGTGGTTGAGTAAACTGGCCTCACTTTTTAACATATATGTAAATGTAAGTATAGATATATGTAGGCATCAGTATTCAGATCGATGTATTCAGAACACATTTTTAGCTCTGAAAACAATGTATAAAAGTGTATATTTTAAACTAGTTTTTGTGCAGCCAGTCTTGTGTAAAGAAGTGTTAGGTTTCTTGTTTTTTTTAAAGTGTTTTTAGGTTCACAAAGAAAAAGTTAGGTTGAACATTTTAAAATCATCTTTTTTGCTTCACAAACAAAACCATTAAAGTTTTTAAAGTTACTTTTTACTTACATATGGCCCCTGCCTATATGTGGGAGTTGAGTCAGTTACCCTCAGTAGGTTCAGTTAAGAGAGTGAAGGATCCTGGAGAACATCACTCAGCACTGCATTTCTTTAAACTCTCCTCCCTGTTCCTCTCAAATGCTGAATCCTTAGCTTGAATGGGCTATTCTGTTGCTTTTCTAAGGGCTTACTGACAGGAATACAGAGATAGTGGGAAATCTGTTCCAGCACTTAAAGAAACTGTTTATAAAGCTCTTCTCTGGCTGAATACTGTTTCTAACATTAGAGGGGAAGGAAAGGTGCTCATAAATGCACTACTGACTTCCTAGATTCCCTTACACCTTGAAGAGAAACAATAAGGTTAAACAAGAGGAAATCTTAGTTATATTTCTTCTTTCAGAAACAATAATCACTTTTATATCTGCATATGTGTGTAATTTTCACAGCATTTCCCAACCCATTATCTTGTTAGGGCTTCACAATTCTGTGAAGTGAGGTAGGGAAGGCATGTATGTTTTCATCAGTCTATAGATAATGAAACAGCAGCCCACTTAGGTCACACGGCAAGTAAATGGTCAAACCAAAACTAAAATGCCCTTACTTCAGTATTGTTTCCAATGGTTCACACTGGTTCTTTGAGTTCTATTCAGCTCCAGAATGGTACAGTTATGCTGTGGCTATCCTGAAGATCCACTCTGCAGAGGCCAGACTCCAGGCTTTTCCTACGTGTGGCTTCCACTTGACCATGGGCATCATTTACTATGGCACAGCAATCTTCACGTACATGTGCCCACACTCTCAATCTTCCCAGGATGAGGGTAAGATCATTTCAGTGTTGTATGGGGCAGTAACAGCCAGGCTGAACCCACTTATTTACACTCTGAAAAACAAAGATGTGAAAGATGCCCTAATGAAGGTGGTCAAAGGAAGGATAATGGTCTGATGGCCATAGGTATCTTGTCCAGCATCCTTTTCAATGAGTCACCAATCCTCTGCTTTTCACAATTGTCCACAAAACAGAATTGAATAAAAGATGAACCTATCTCAGATGCAATCAAATGGAAATTGGTGTTGTCAAAAGACTCTTTCCATGACAGTTTCATCTTTAAGAACATGGATCCTGAAGATGGTTCTTTAGTGCATGAATTTGTTTTTCACTGATTATAATCATAACCAAGGAAAAGCAAGTGCTAGAACTTGGGATACAGTGGACAATCTAGTCTCTGTGGTACCACATGACGGAAACTGCTCTTTTACATACAAACGAAACAGAATGCCCTTGCTTATAAACTGCCCCTTCCCAGAGAAGGGGTAGCCACAAACACATGTGATGCTAACCCACTAAGAGCAACACATTTCACATACTAGCTCTGAAGCAGCTAGGTAGCCATGGTGTTCACCTGATGAGAGAAAAAGATATGGCAGGGAGGTACACTCCACATTCTCCCTGGCATGCCATTTATCTTGATATGTTGGCTGCAACAAGTTTGTAATTTCCAGAGCCAGATTAGAATGACGTATGGATCAGCTCTTGCTTTGTTTTGCCTACCCTAGCACTTCCCTACCTACAAACAGAAATGAGAGGGAAGAAAGTAAAGGGAGAGGTCTGTATATCTTCCCGGAGCATATACTCTGAAAAGGACCAGGTGACTGCTAAAGATCTAAGACTAGAAGAATGAGAAATTTAGCAAGATTCAGATGTGCATACCCCATCTATTCTAGGTAACATCTATGGTGCTGCCGAATTGGCTTTCCCCTATTCCCTTCCTTCCTATGGAGTTGGTCTGGCTTACCCAGTACTAGCTGTGTTGAATGGGTAAGGGGTGTAAGATTGGGTTCTAAAGAGGTAGATCTGCAATATACACAGTATATATTTATATGTTGAAAGCAACAGGGACACCACGTTGGTTTAGTAAACCAACATTCATAAGGAAAAGTAGAATTTCAGACACGTGACGGGAACACATGCACTACAAGGAAAGACTAGTCAAGAAGGCTAGAGTCAGGGATTGACATAAGGATACCAGATCAAAGAAGAGTGAGGCACAGGAACAAAGCCTAAGGAGACTGAAGTGGGCTGACTTAAGAGGGCAGGTTAGTGTAGACCCCTGTTTTTCAAACTCTATGAATTAAATGGGGTATCTTGATGAAAGCAAATTCTGATTCAATAGGTCAGAGTTATAATCTGAAATTCTGGATTTCTAGATTTCTAGCAAGCCTCCAGGTGATTCCAGTGCTACCAGTATGTAGACCACACATTTGAGTATCCAGAGTGTGAACAATCTCATGTAGAAGACACTGATATGGTAGCATGGTAGTTTAATGGAGATGAGGGGAAAGAAAAATTTACATACACAAAATCACACAGAAGTCCTTAAACAATTAGACATTATATTTTATAATTCTTACGCATTTCTATAACACTGAGAATAAAGAATAAATTTTTCCATAAAGAACAGATTTCTGCCTTGGATTAGTCAGGACTCTATAGCTTATGTGACAATGACTCAGTGATGCCTTTCTTAATCCTTAATGATGTTGTTTACAAAATGACATCTAAACTGGGACTTCTCCAGAGGATAATGAGACATTTGCTGCATAGACAGGGGTTTGTGGGCCATATTTTTGGCATCAGGCTGGAAAGGACAAAGCAGTGGCCCAGTAACCTAACATCATAAATATATGAAATTTGTCCACCCTGAAACCCACATTATTGCATTGGTATCATTGCAAAACTTAAGGCAAATCATATAAGGAACTCTATTCCCCTCAGTACTAAAGGTACTTTCTTTTAATAATAGCTAGCATTTACATAACACTTAACAATTTATGAATTTATAAATTATTTTCACATGTTATAATATTTCATATTCCAGCAAACCTATGAGATAGATAGGGCAAATATTAGCCCTATTTTCAGAATAGAAAAGGGACTCAGAGAAGTCAAATGATTCACCAAAAGGCACAACTTATACTCAGGTGTCTTAACTATAAATCCAGTGTAGTTTCTATGGTAGGTACATCATGTGCCTTAAAGTAAATTGTTTTAATGCAAACTGATTGCCATTCATTTTGGTGCCATGTTCAAGTATTCTAATCAAACAAGTGAAAAAATATGAATTTAGGTCATAACATGAAATTCTAAACCAAGAGGCATGGGGTTTACTCCTGTATGAGGAGTAAATAACTTATTTATTTCATCTCAACTACCAGGTCTTGTCAATTTCTATGTCATTCCCAGTCTTTGGTGTGTGAAACACTTCTTTCCACATAGCAGGGATTACTTTACCTAGCTGTCTACCTATTGAGCCCCACCCCAATTTCAATCTTGAACTTAGGGAAGGAATATTTAGGTAACTCTAAATACTTTTGTGATTAAATATCAGGGAAATCACTTCTATTCCATGATTTGACCCTGTGTTTCAGTTGACTTCCATTACCTTCTTCCAATTAGTTCTTTGGGTCATGGTCAGCTGTCTAGTAGTCTAGGCTCTCTAGGACTCACGAGAAGCCTTACTCTTGCCAGCAGTGTTACGTCCTCCTTCCAGAGACTAGAATCCTACCTGACCAGTACAACTTTCTGCTGTCAAAATTTCTAAGTGATGATTGTCTGCCTCAACTACTTAGTACTGAACCTACACACACAATGAATTTCTGATTACCATGTCCCATCAACATGTCTGGGTAAGCTTTCATTATCACTTACCCCCAATTCTGACTGGTGATGTGTATCCTCTACTTGTTTGTTTTGGTCACCCTTGCCTAAATTATGTCTTACCTACAAGGTCTTGTCTCATATCACTACCTAGATTTGACGCAGAGTAATTACGTGGAGATGTTATATTGGGAGTACAATTTCAGAAAATAAGAAAACGGGACATGGATAATGAATCAAGAAAGCAGGGGAAGCCAATTCAAGGATATGTTATTGAGGGGACCTCAGCTAGGTGAGACTCTTTGCTTAATCCAGTTGAATTTTTTAAAGAAGTTGTATGAACTCAGTCCCATTCATGGGTGGAAACAGCGGGATTAATTTTTTTTCCCAAATTTCTGAGGGCAAATTGGGAGACAGTGATGTGGTGAAAAAAATCTTTGTTAACCAACGTTCCTGAATACTTACTTCATGCCCTGCGTTGTGCTAAGTGCCTTATATATGTGACATTGTGGAATCCACACACCAAAAATCTCAGATAGGAACTATTCTTCTCCACAGTAGCTAATGAAGAAACTGAGGCCCAGAACGGTTAAACAACTTGCCCATGGTCACACAGCATATAAATGGTAGAGCCAGGATTTTAGCTCAAACTGCAGGATTCCAGGACCCTTAAACACTATTCAGCACTGTCTCCAGGGGGATGAATTTAGCCACCATGTCCCATCTCCCAATGGATAAGAATTCACCCATCCACCCAGTCCTTAGCCTTCTAAGTTGCACATATATATGTAGGCATCAAGGATGGTCTCACAGTAGTGTTTACTAGTAAATCCCAACTCAGGATTTGAGAGGCATCCAATGAAGGTATGAGATGAGGTACTGTCTGGTTGCACCTGCATGAAGTATGTTGGAACCCACACAGCTGACCACCATAGTGACAGCTAGAATAATGTATAAGTGAAGCCAGGATGTACAAAAAAGATGCCTAATATATCCCAACACCAGAGTATGGCCTTTTCTCCCTGTGCCAGATCCACCCAAGTGCCTGAGTCTTGTCCTTTTTTTTTTTTCTACATCTGGCACCTTTAATTATCTCATGTCTAGCCATATCAAATCTCTTTGTATTATGGGAGTGGCTGGTTACAAAAGACAATAGGAAAAAACCAAATAGGAAAAATATTTCAACACAGGGAACACAGTATGAGAAAAAGTGCTTGGAAACAGAAACTCAGGCCCTGCTTGGTGAGATAGACCACCTTTTTGGATGGATCCCACTTTTTCATAAAGGAGGCGACTGACAGCCAAAACCGAATGGCCCATTTCACAAGCCTGGATGACTTCAAGGGTGTGGAGAACTGCATAAAAGTGTTTCCCAAGTACATGAAAAGGTGCTGGTGCTGGTAAAGTTTTTAGCAGTCTATGTTGAAATGAAAAGAAAAGAAAGTAAAGTAATGAGTTCTTTGTAGTTAGTTTCATTCAATTTCACAGAGTGTACTAAGCCAATTCAGTGAAGCACTGTTTAGAGTAGCAAATGGTTGGAAATAAAAATGTCCATTAATAAGTGCCTGTTAAATTTGGTAAATCCATGCAATAGACTACTATGCAGACATAACAACAATTAGAAAACTATGTACTGACATGCAATGCTTTTCAAGATATCCTTTGTCATACAAACAGTGTGTATAGAATACTAAACACACACATGTATTTGTTTACTTATACATGGAATATCTCTGGGAGAACATCCAAAGAACAGGTAACAGTGGCTGCCTCCAGAGAAGGAAACTGGGTGATAAAGGGAGAGGCGTAGGAGAGAGCCTTTTTATTGTGTATTCCACGTAATTACATTTTGAATTTTGGACAAGAGTTCTTTGTTTTGAGTTTGCTTTCTCCTTTTTTTTTTACCTTCAAATACTATTTATTTTTTTCAGTTTGTTTATTTATTTTATTTTGAGAGAAAGAGAGATCGAGCTCAAGTGGGGAAGGCAGAGAGAAAGAAAGAGAGAGAGAGAGAGAGAGAGAGAGAGAGAGAGAGAGAAAAGCCCACCAGGTTCCATGCTGTCAGCCCAGAGCCCAAGCTGGGGAGTCAACAACCAGTCTGTCTTTTTGTTATTCTGCTCTTAACTTGTGTCTCAGTCCTGGACCTGATCTTCTGCCTTAGACATCTGCTTAGTACCTCACTCTTTATAGGACTCAGAGCTTGCTGTGCTTTTGCCAGTCAGTGTCCTCTACCATTACCACCACCTGTGCATTAGCATCCTCATCTGCAATGGTATACTATACTGTGACTGGGGCCCTTCTACCTACTGATTGACCTTTCTGGTATACACAACTTGGTTGGTTTCCTTCTAAACATTACTTATTCCCACATTTTTTCTTTACTCTTCTCTAAGTGCCTGTGAGAGCATCCCTGGTATCTCATGTTGGATCTCCCTGATGTCAAGTGTTTGCCTGGACAACCCTTCTTAAACATTATGTTCTATTTCTCAGACTGGAAGTCTTCCCATGGAACTTCGAGGCAATCCTTTCCTTTCAGTATTTCTTCACACCAAATGGGGCCAAATTAGATTATGTCCTGTGGCAGAGATTGCTTGTTATCTATGCCATTATCCATTCTCCTAATCTTCTTTGGTGACTACTGAATTGTATTCAAATAGCAACATATCTATCTAAAACACAATAGCTCTCAGATTTTCTTGAAGCTGAGTGTGTCTGAGTGACTAAATTCTTACCAAGGAAGTAGAAGTAAAAATGTTGTGGACAATTTCTAGCAAATCCTAAATAGAAGCAAATCAGCACCATCTTTCCCCCGTCCTCCATTCTTTCTTTATGGAATTACTTTTTTTAATGTTTGTTTGTTTGTTTTTGAAAGAGAGAGATAGGGAGAAGGGGAGGGGAGGAGAGAGGGAGAGAGACAGAATCCCAAGCAGGCTCATGTTGTCAGCGCAGAGCCTGATGCCAAGCTTGAGCTCTTGAACTGTGAGATCATGACCTGTGAGATCATGACCTGAGCCGAAACCAAGAATTGGACACTTAACCAACTGAGCCACCCAGGTACACCCCTCCCCGTCCTCCATCCTGATGTGTAGAATATAAATGTGATATCTAGAGCTCTACCAACCTTCTTGGTCTATGAGAATGTGGGCAGAATAGTTAGCTGGAAGGGTTATGAATCCATGAATATTGCAGAACCACCATAGTTATTCTGGGCTTCCATCTTCAGTGATCTGCTATGTGACATACAAAAAGCCATCCATCTTGTTTCAACCACTAAACATTTTCTGGCCCTTGAAGCTGAAACTGATTCTGACTGACACATTGTCCCTGCCAGTGTGCCACCTCCCTTTGAAGATAACTATGCCTTTCTCCATAATGTTTCTTTTTTATTATTGGATTTTTTAATTTTTTTAAGTTTTTATTTAAATTCCAGTTAGTTAACATAGTGTTATATTAGTTTCAGGAGTACAATATAGTTATTCAACACTTCCATACCTCACCCAGTGCTCACCATGACAAGTGCACTCCTTAATCCCCATCACCTACCTCACCCATCTACCCAGCTTCCACCCCTCTGGTAACCATCAGTGTGTTCTCCATAGTTAAGACTCTTTTGCTTTCTTTGCCTCTCTCTTTTTTCCCCCTTTGCTCACTTGTTTCTTAAATTCCACAATGTTTTAATACTCAGCATGTCTGACTAAAGATACCTCCCTATATAGGTAGGGAGTATAGATATTTATAGATTTTTCAACCCTATCCATAGTGTTAATTCCTTTACTGCCTACATACTGATTATTACTCACTGTATATTTGGTGATTATTGCTTTATAATTAATTTAATTCTCCACCCCAAACCATGAGGAAAGGACATACCATGGCATGGGTTAAACGGGGCTTTTCCAAAACAACCTGAGAAGATGTTGGTTGGAGCAAATTCAAACTCATGAACACTGTCATGTTACTATTACAGTAATAACTACCAAAGTTCTATTTACTGCTCAGACATCTCTTCTGAGCTCCAGTCACATGCATTCATGGAAAATGGACCCATATTTACCTCAAGTTTTATGGACAACCCATATAATACCATTCAAAAACAGAGAGCTTCATCTCTCCCCTTAAATCTCCCTTTCCCCGTGTTTTCTGGGTCTCGAATGGTACCACCAGCCACCTGAGAGTCATCTTCTGTTCCTCTTCCGCCCTCACTACTACCTGTAATTATCCTTGAAGATTTCCCTATTATATTCCTGTGATAAATCTCAATTCCATCCCTAGTCACTCACCTTACTGTCTCTCCCTTTTCCAGTTCTAATCATTTCTTTTTTTTTAAGTTTATTTATTTTGAGAGAGAGAGAGAGAGGTACAGTGTAAGCAGGGGGAGGGGCAGAGAGAGAAGAAGAGAGAGAGAATCCCAAGCAAGCTCCACAATGACAGCGCTGACAGCCCGATGTGGGGCTCAAACTCACAACTGTGAGATCATGACCTGAGCCAAAAT
Source organism: Prionailurus viverrinus (assembly GCF_022837055.1). Classification (NCBI taxonomy): domain Eukaryota; kingdom Metazoa; phylum Chordata; class Mammalia; order Carnivora; family Felidae; genus Prionailurus; species Prionailurus viverrinus. Next base: position 101,904,946 of record NC_062579.1, read on the forward strand.
TAAGAGTTGGATGTTTGACTGCGCCACCCCGGTGTTCCAGGTCCCATCATTTCTTGCTTTGACTATTGCAACAATTTGAGACATGGTCTCTTGAGCAACCCACTCCAATACAGGCTCCACACTATGGTGTCACCTATCTTTCTGAGATGTGTCAGAGTATTTCACTCTTGTTTAAAATTCCTGGTGGCTCAGTAGGTTGAGCATTCAATTCTTGATTTCAGTTCAAGTCATGATTTCACAGTTTGTGAGTTCGAGCCCTGTGTGGGCTCCATGTTGACAGTGCAGAGCCTGCTTGGAATTCTTGCTCTCTTCCTCTCTCTCTGCTCCTCCCTTCTCTCTCTCTCTCTCTCTCTCTTGCTCTCTCTCTCTCTTTCGTTTAACATAAATAAACTTGAAAAAAAAGTCCTCAATGATGTCCAGTTTTTTGGAGGCAAGAAGCTAAACTCTTCATTGTGACATTTAAGACCTTCAAAGATCTGAACCCAGCCTGCGTGGGTGAACTGACTGTTGCTGATCCCACCGTACAAATGTATTACCATTCCCACAAACCCTTCATTCATTTCCAATCTCTATATAGGATTGATGTGGACTCTGCAAAATGGGTGCATTTAAAACTAGTGAACTATCCAATCCTAGAAACCCAGCAAGATATTCTCCTCTAATTTAAGCTTTCTTCAACTACTTTTTGTCTCTCAGCATGAAGAGAAAATCCCTTGTTCATTAGGGTCCCGACACACAACTTTATATGTGCTGACTTTGTGCATCTCTTATACTGTGTACATGATTGCACAATGTAGCACTCCTTCCATGTCTTAGAAAGCAGGAGAAACCAGCACGAGGACAAACCCATGCTGCCGTGTGAACTTCCCCAGACACTCACATAGATATAGGGCCTTCAGAGGGCCATAGAACATTTTGCAACAAAAACAAGTCCACCTCTAGTCCCCTGTACTTCTCACCCTACCGACTTCAGGGCCTCTCTTTTCCCCCAAGTCCCCACCAGCCCGTTTTACTTCCTGCCCAGGCCTGGTATCACCCAAGTTCCGGGCCTGGACTTGCTGAGGAGATCCAAACCCTTCTTCCCAGGTACCTCTCTAACCCAGTGGCAACTTGGCCTCCTGAAAGATGAGATGCATTTGAGTGGCTTGGCTCCTCAGCATAGCTGGTGGTTTCCAACTGCTAAGGACTCTCTGTTCATTTGGAATTGGCCTGAATAGTCTCACGGAGCTAGAACCTAGTCATTGTCACTAAACTCAAGATATCAGAGAAAATGCTGACTGGAAATTCTTGTCTTTTTCTTTTTAAAAAATATAGAACCTCTGGGGTGTCTGGGAGGTTCAGCTGGTTAAGCGTCCAACTCTTGGTTTCAGCTCAGGTCATGATCTCATGGGTTCGTGAGATCAAGCCCCTCGTCAGGCTTTGCACTGACAGCATGGATGCTGCATGGGGTTCTCTCTCTCTCTCTCTCTCTCTCTCTCTCTCTCTCTCTCTGCCCCCCCACTCATGCTTGCTCATTCTCTCTCAAAATAAATAAATTTTTAAAAATTTAAAATACAGAATCTCTAATAAATAGCACCCTTTCCCCGCCAAGCTGAGAGGCAAATGGAACCAATGCAGACGAGTTGTCTTGTTTTCTGCACAGTTAAGAAATAGGGAATTCAATGTGTATTTACAACGATAGCAAAGTTAAAATAGCTCATACTATGTTGCCAAATGAAGGATAACAGAGATATAAACACTGTCTTTAAAAAGATTCTTTTAGAATAAAAGTATGAATTGAATCATTTACTGAAGTACTGTTTGAACAGATGGTGTGATTAACAGCTAACATGTAAGCCATCTTGGGAGCTTATGGAAAAGTAAACAAGTGGAGCTAAAAAGAAATCACTTTATTCCCCAAAAGGTTCTTTCATTCATTTTACTAGGAAAATTGGAAAGTCTGTGTTTAGAAGCTCTGTTTCCTTGGGGGTTTGTCAGGAGTGAGCAGGGAGGAGAGTCTCTTCAGAGTAAGAGCACACTGATGCAGGATTGAGCTCCAAATTTGTCTCCTGAAGGATGAGACGGGTCTGAGCAGCCGAGACCCTCTACACAGCTGACCCTTCCCAGCCACGAAAGACACTCTTCATCTCTGCATGTCCTGAAAGGCCTCATGTGCCCGGGTAGAGGAGAAGGGAGTCAGGAGCTGGGAATCAGCTATGTAACAGGCACTCCGCTAGGAACATTCCAAGCACTGTTTCCTCTAAGGCTAGCTCACCATGGCCCCGGGAGTCACACGTTATAAGGCTGATTTTCCCAGTGAGGAAACTGAGGTGGGGAAAGGGGAAGATATCTCCCAGAGCCCACGTGGTCATGTCCTTTGTGGAGCTGCCCTTGAAACGCTGGCTGTTGACCTTCAGGCTTTAGGAGAGGTGGCTGATTGCAGAGGGAAGAGCACTGACCATGTCTGGAGGCACGGGTGTGAAAGGGTCCTCTGCTAGCTAGTGCCTCAGGGACAGCAGCTGTTGCCTTCTGTGCCCCAGTTTCTCCATGTTTAAAATGTGCGAGTGGCACCACATGGGCCCCAAGGTCCTCGTTCAGGTCTGAAAATGGTATCAGCATATCAATCCAGCTGGCTTCCCCAGCCCCATCGTTCCTGGTCATCGTCAACTAAAATACAGAAAGAGTCCTTACACAGGGGGGCAGCTCTAGCTATGGTGCCACCTACGTAGGCAAATCTCCAAGGAATCGGCTGACCCTTGGCAGAGCTCTCTCTCCACTGCCTTACCTTAGCGTTACCGTATCCACTTAGTGTTGTCCTAGTGTTTTCATCTGACTGATATTTACTGAGTGTGCAGTAATGCTCCAAACACTGCGCTAGGCACTGTGGAAACAACTGGGAGCAAGGACACAGTGTCTTTCGTCCTAAAATTAGGCCCCGTGGGGGAGATACAGAAGCAAACAGATAGGTAAAACACCGAAGGATAAGTGTGGGCATAAGAAAAGGGAACCAGAGTTCTACCTGAGGAGTCAGACTATGTTACCTTGAGGTAATGATGTGGACATCAGATTAAACTTTTTGTCAACCATCCAGATATTTAGAATCACCCAGGTGACTGCTGCAGATTTGCTTGGCCTATTATCCCGGCACTTGGTAGCACTGAGATGAAAATGTTGGATTCCCATGCCATTTAAGGCCATGCCAGGAAGGTAATGAAATATTTTGTTTCCAAAGTTCTAGAGACTTAATTAAGGAGGAAAGCAACTTTAGTGTTAGTAGTCTGGAAATAAACTCCTTCTCTTGGGCATGTTCCTGTAAATACTTCTGAACTCTTTCATGTGAACGGCCTTCTAATTGCCTCTCTGGGACCTAATCCTGGAGGCTTTGAAATGGTTTCCCTTCGCAACTTTGAAACCTTTGATACTGTGTCCCCTGGCAGGTGTGATTCCACCTCTGTCCCTGACCTTTTCTAATAATTGGACTTTGGAAGTGTTCCTCTCCCCATTTAGTAAAGTTGCTGCTGCTTTTGAGTTACATTTGGAATTAACTTCAGGGCTCTGCTAAATGAAAGGAAAGCATATGTGTTCATATGTGATACTGTTCATTCAGCCCAAGGATTCTTTCATGTCAACAGAAGAAAGAAACTCCTATAACCCCTCAAGTACCTGTCTGCCAGGACACTTACTACTCTGCACCTCACCTTAAAGACAGCTGTCTCAAAATATTACCCCTCATCTCATCACTCGACTGTGAGTTTCTACAAGCAATAACAGTACTTTTGTTGTCCTTAGATGCTATGTGCCTAGAGCCAATGCCTCGTATGTAGGAGATGTTGTTCAATATTTGGCCAAACTCCAAATTTCCAATGTTGCTTTATTGATTTCTCAGTACTGTTTTATTGTCACATAAAGCCTGCCATAATTCATTCCCAAAGTCAGCCATCGTGCTATCTTACATAGCAATATTGTTTCATTATTTTGACAGGTGCTAAAATTAGACTCTAAACTTCTTAACTCAGAGTTAATGTTTTCTAAACATTATATTCATCTCCAGTAATTTTCATAACAGCTAACTTCTAGTCTTATGGATCACTTGCCTCTCCTGGAGGAGAAAGAAATGGTATAATCTGTTCTTTAAATTACCATGCTGGACTGCTCATTAGGCTACAGTCGAATCGAGGGCCAACAAGTATAAATAAAGGATTTTAATAATTCCTTATAAGTTTACCAATAATTTATTATTACAGTTATTCCACTTAGTTTCCATGAAAAGCTTTATGTTAACTTGCTTATTGGAAAAAAATCAAATATTCACCATGATTTTTTATGGACTTTATATTGACCATAAGAAACTAAACATACCTGAAATCATAGAGCTAGAAGAGTCCTGAACAATTGTTTAGTTCCATGAGAAAATGCTTGAGTGGGAAAGCAGTTCACATTTTGTATAGCTGACATCATGACTATGAAAATAGCATAGGAACAGGGAAAGAGCCCAAATTCTGTTAACGGTCACAACTAAACAGTGGAATTCTCTGTGGTTTTGTTCAGTTACCTATGGTTTTCTATGGCTTCCATGTTTTCTCTACTGATTGGAGAAAATGTTGATTAGGAACAATAATTGTCCATAGTGAGATCCATTTGCTTTATAGAAGAGGAACCTAAAGTTCAGCATGTTCTAGCAAAACCAGGACAAGAAATTTGGCCTCAGCACTTTTAGACTAAGTTGTTCTTTGAATTAAGATTTGAGGAAGATGTGGATTTATTTATAATTTCCAAGCTCTATTGAATATAACTGACCTACCACATTGTCTAAATTTATGGTCTGCAATGTGATGATTTTATACACTTATATACTGCAAAATGATTACCACTATAGCATTAGCTAACATCTCCCTTGTGTCACCTAATTACCATTTCTTTTTTGCAGTGGGAACATTTAAGATCTTACTCTATTATCAACTTTCAAATATATACATAGTATTATTAACCATAATCACCACACTGTACATTAGGTCCCCAGAACATATTCATCTTATGAGTGGAAATTTGTACCCTTTGACCAACATATCCCCATTTCCCCCACCCACCACCTCCTAGTAACCATGGTTCTACTTTCTGGTTCTATGAGTTTAATTTTTTTTAGGTTCCACATATAAGTGAGATAATAAAGTATTTGTCTTTTTCTGTCTATTCCTGTAGAATTTCATGTTCTAATTAATCTAAACTTTGGGTGAAATAAGAATTCTGTGCATTTTAAAAAATGTAGCTGTCAATCTAAATTCAAGCGGGACATGAACAATGAATATGCCTACTTGGTTTCCTCCTTTTAGACAAAGCAGTCATTTGGACTGATCATCTTGCAGGGATCCCTTGTCCTACTCCTGAGTTTCTCCTCTCAGTCATGGCTCTTACCAAGTGCCTGTTGCCGGCAGTGCCTTTGGTCACCCAGGGAGTCTCATCACCTCTGCTGCAAGAGGAGATTAGACTGTTTTGGCAAATGGTTGTCAATGTGTCCGGGTATGAGTTGGATTCACTGAAAGGACTTGAACTTTTACATGATGGGTGCTAATTCCTGCTAATTGCCATCACCTCATAATTAAATCGGCAGAAATTTCACTCCAGGGGCAGGGCATATGAAAACCAGCAGGCTTAAAAGCAGCCTTCTAGGGGCGCCTGGGTGGCGCAGTCGGTTAAGCGTCCGACTTCAGCCAGGTCACGATCTCGCGGTCCGTGAGTTCGAGCCCCGCATCGGGCTCTGGGCTGATGGCTCGGAGCCTGGAGCCTGTTTCCGATTCTGTGTCTCCCTCTCTCTCTGCCCCTCCCCCGTTCATGCTCTGTCTCTCTCTGTCCCAAAAATAAATAAAAAACGTTGAAAAAAAATTAAAAAAATAAAATAAAATAAAATAAATAAAAGCAGCCTTCTAGAGAACTCTGAGATTGGGGAGTGCCAGATCAACAGGCTGTTTTAGGCCTCAGTTCTTGGAAGGATTCAGAGGATACAGAGTATCACGGAGGAGTGCTGTTAGAAGCAGGACACAAGACCTGTGTATGCATAAGGAACCACTGTTTGCAGTGACCTGTACTGGGTACAGGAATAACAATGGAATAACATTGGGCTGGGTAGTTCCCAATTAGTATAATGCAAAAAGCAAATGCAAGGTGGTATGCAGGCTAGAGGACATGATTTCAAGAATAATTAGCATCCAATCTACATCAGCAATTGGCAAACTATAGCATGTGGGTCAAAAGCAGTCCAGTTGCAACAGAGACCTACGGCCTACAAAATCTAAAATCTCCTTTACATGACTGATTACAAAAAAAAAAAAGGTAACCAGTCCCTGTTTCAGATCATAAAAGAGAAAGGTTGAAGAAGTAAACCTGAAAGGAAATCAGGACAAAACAGCAGTTAAGGAGACCCCAACCTATTTCTGAAGCTCAGAAATGGAAGAACTTAACAGAGGAGATAAGGGTGGTGGGGGGAAACTGTGCGCTCGGATTAAAATATACATGGATGAGGATATTTCTATAAAGGTGATTCTGAATCATCTAAAATTGAAGCTGGCAAATTACAGCCCAGCCATCAAACTTGGCCCACTACATGTTTTTTTTAATTGTAGTTTTATTGGAAGACAATAACACCCATTTGTTTATATATTTTCTATGGCTGTAGCATTAGTACAAAAACCTTTAATAACAAGCTAAGACATTTAACTCTTCATTTCTCCTCAAGCCCCCTCCTCTTCTGGTCTTTCCCAAAGGGTAAGCTCTGTGAACCAGCATCGAGGGCTCTTTCTCTCCCTTCTAGGTGTACCTAGTGTTGTTTACCTATTCTAGCTACATTTCCAGTATTATCATTTTTATTGCCAGCAATCTGCAAGAGCAAGTGAGAGAAACTTTATCTTCAAGCAATATTTTGGCCTCATTATTCCATGTGATATCCCAAATCATGGGTAACGTAGTAGGGTTGAAATTTTAAGATTTAATTTCTACCCAAATTTCTCCTAACATATTGATTAAGGGATTAATGCTATGTTGCAAGGATGTCTCCAGTGACATGCCAAGGACCCTGCTGTGTTCAACACTTTTATCAAATGACTTTGGTAAAATCCCGGAGGGCAAATGTGCCAATTTTTGGGTGATGCAAAAAAGTAAGAAGTACTTAGGTGAAGTTTTGGATACCAGAATTAGCATTCAAAAGGACCTCAGTGGAAGGGAACTCTGGGCCAAACTGAACAAGATGAAGAACTGGTTAGCAAATGGTAAAGCTGAGCCTTGAGGTTAAAAGAAAACCAGTTGTGCAGTCACAAGAAGTGATATAATTGTTTTGAGAGTAGTTTCTGTGGAAAAATCAAGGTTTAGGGGCCTTACTTCCTTGCTAAACATACTACTAAAAAAATAACTGGCCATCCTAGGATCACTTAGTATAAGAATGCTGCCACAGTTTGTAGTTTCTCCATGATGGACACTGGTCAATCCATGATTTCAGAAGGGTTTATGGTTCAAAGGACAACTCTTCAAGAGGACACTGGGAAAAAAAATCAGGAGTAGGTCTGGGTTTGTAATTGAAAGGTCTTAGAACAAACTATATCATCTGAATTGAGATAGAAGGACCATGGTTAACTTGGAGAATACATTCTGTGAGGTTGTTATCACTAATGAGTTTCTGCGGTAATCCTAAATCTTACACAGGAATTGAAGAATTTCATGGGACATGAATTAGACTTTCAGTGGTAACATTGAGAAAGTCCAGGACAAACCAGGATGATTGGTCACCCTACACTGAGCTTCGCTACACTTACCTCCTATCCAGCAAATAGTTATACTTGTTTTTGCTTTAGTCTTATTAGCACTTACTATTCCCTCTCCCATATTCTCTCTTCCCCTAAATTTTCACGTAGTTACTTTGTGTCATTTTGGTCCCCACTCAAACATCACTTTCCTCAAAAGCAAGTATCCATAATAACAATCTTGTTCCACTGCTCTTTCATATCATCCTCTTTTACTTTCATCTTAACAGTTATTACTACCTGAATTACTTTATTTGTTACTTGTTGTTTTCTGTCTCATCCCCACAGAATAGAAGTTAAATAAGAAGGGAAGTCTTGTCTCTTTTGTTCATTGCTACATCCTCAGCAAATAGAACAGAACTGACACACAGTAAGAAATCAATAAATATGTGTTGAATGGATAAATGAATGAATTATTCTGTATGACCACGAAGCCTCAATTGAATCCTCCCATGTACACACCAAAAAGCTCTGAGGAAAAAATGTCCACAAGATAAGTAAAATTCAGTTACCTAGTAAACTTTCAGAGTAGGCCACACAGATCAGTATGCTATAGGGATTGGGTCTAGTAGACTCCGGTTATAAGGCAAGAAAGTTGCTGTCAATTAGGCCTTATGAGATTGCTAGATAAGTATTGTCTACACCCAGAAGAGCTGCACCTGTGCCACTTGCATGCTCTGTGCTGTGTACTTAACATGAAAAAAGTCTGTTTTCATCTTAAATCTCTTGTGATTATCTGTCTCTGGTCAAACTATCATCAGAGACTTTAAGAAATTTGAAATTAAAAGATTCAGAAAAAATGTATCTATGTCCCCACAGCCAACTTCCCTTTTAGAAACATTGGCCATGGAATTTCTTTCTATTATGGACTCCTAAAGTATATGGTTATTTTCTCCCAAGATTCTGGTCCATTCCATCATAATTAAGTCCATAGCATCATTTCCCCTCAATGCTTCTTTAACCTTCTGAGAAATGAAATTGCCACTAAGGCAAATCCCAAATTTATCAGAGGCTCTGCTTTCAGAGGAATGAGACTTCTATCAGATGCCTGGACAGCTGAAGCCTTCCATTCCTACTGTAGCTTGCCTCTAATGCCAGTTCTGTAATCTTCATTAGGGAAGCATCAACCATGTCCTCTGTGAAATATTTTATGGATGGCACAGCAATTTCTCCCAATTTGTATGCTCCTGCAAATGTTCTCCATCTTATTCTCTTTCGTATTTTGTGGATTTCCATCCAGGTTTAATATGTTTTATTTTAATATTTGGGGGTGAGAAAGTCCCTAGAATAGAATCTTGAGGAATGAGTATCTCACATAGGCAGAACCTTACCATCAACCCTCTATGGAAGGATTGACCCACAAATGCCCAGTAAGAAGTGAACATCTGGCTGAAAGTCCCCTCTCCTGTCATCTTTCTACAGTTCTGTCAGTCAACACAATATTTTTTTTTGTACCAAGAAATTGACAAGTACAAATTCAGGGGAAAAAAGATATTCAGGGCCAGATGGCCCCAAACAGTATCATTAAATGCAATATAAAAAAAAATACCTGAATGGAAGAATCCATTTAGTCAAAGTGACATCAAAAGCTTTTATTTCAGCATTTTTCAAGACTTTCCTCTGTGCAAGGAAATGCCAGAGAAAACAGAGGCAACTCAGATATGGTCACTAAATCCAGGGGCTTACAAACTCCAAAATGTACACTCAGCCTTACTTCCATGATATGGGGTCTAAATTCTTCGAGTTAAAAAAAAAACTAAATAAAAATAAAACTTTACCTAACCTCTGTTATCCCACAATCATACTTGAAAGAGAACTGGATTGACCAACATAGCGTTATCATTTGCAGAACCCGGCAAATGCAAAAGTTATGCAATCATCCTACATTGTACATCTTGTTCTCCAAAATTCCTCAATATAAATTCTTCATAGCACTACCTGAACATTTAACTTGCTAGCAGAAAAGAAAATAAATTAATGATGAACTGCTCAGAGAGAATGAAGTTTCTCTTTGAGGAAGACTGGCTGTGGTTCCCCAACACCACTATATTCAGTGACCAAAATCACTGCTATATGGAATGGTCACTGAAATTCTCATAAACCAGATTAGGAGGAAAGTGACCATTATTTTAATGAGCTAAATATAGCAGAAACTTCTTCCTCCTTTGTCTTCTCTCTCTATTTGTATTAGACAAGGATACCTCCTAAATCCCAAAAGTGGAAACTATTCTTCAAGACTGAGGTCATGAATTTAAAACCACCACAAGATTATCCAAATTTCCAAGGTTCCTTCTTGCATTTGAATTGTGCCTTCTTTTAACGCTACTTAAATATTTTTGGTCTGTAAGTACACTATACATTTTTGGCAAACACCAATATTTTAAAAAAAATATCTAGATGTATTCAGAAAGGACATCTCCTCAATTTATTTTTCTGTGGCTTGGAACAAAGTAACAGAATTTTGGAAACTTTAAGAAGAAATTTCATTTTCATATTTGTGCAGGCAAAGAAAAATTGCATGTCATGAACTGGCATGAACTATATTATTATTATGTATGCTAGACAATGAATTTCTTTATTGTTTTTTGGACACCAACCTTTCATGGTAGCCTCATTACAAGACTTCTCTGTGTAAATAAAAGAAAAATACATTTAACAAGTAGAAATAAATGTGCATGATTCACCAGCACAGTTAACTCAAGATTTTCCAGCCTTATAACCACAACTGATAGGAAGATTTATTACCACAGCTGCTTGTATTAAACTTCTTTTCCTCGCAGTTGAAGGAATCAAATTTCTTCTTGGAGATTAGTCATTTGTGGGGGTGTTGCCAACTGCAAAATGCTTCTGTTATGAATGAGGTGCACTTCTCTGTTGCTGTCCTCCAGCCCTAAGTCAGTGAGTAATTTTCATCTTTTTATGTGTCTTTTCCCGCCTACCATCAGGAACAAATTTTAATGACTTACACAGTCAAACTTTCTTTAGTTGTTACTCAAACCTAAAACTTCAGATGGTATTGTTTCTAATAATGTGATAATATCGCAAGTAAAGGTGGGATGAAATGACATTTTGGCACATGTTTACAAGGATGAAATTCAAGCAGAAGGAAAGGTCTACATGGGATGTGAAACTGGGAATGGAGCTAACGTATCTTATGTAGCTAATAATTGTGCCTGGCACTGTGCTAGGTTCTCTATAGACATAATCTTATCTAATTCTTAGAACAATCCTGCAAGAGACCAGGTGATATTCCCACTAAATATATAAGGAAACTGACTTTCTCAAGATTGTGCAGCTTATTAGTGGCTGAACCACAATTTAGGCTTAGATTCCACTGACTCCCTCACTTTCTTTCTGTATTTTGACATTCTGCTTTTTGGGAATGAAGAATTACCCAATTATATGCAGCACTAATACAACAATACAGTATGGAGAGATTTGATTCTGTGTCTAAATAAGAAAATCCTACAGCCAAAATAGATTTCAATGGGTCATCTGTTTCACTCCCTACTGAAATCTCACAAAACTGACAAGGCTCTGTCTTTTCCTTCCTTCCTCCCTCCCTCCCTCTCTCAGTTCCTTTCTTTCTTTCTTGTTCGTTCGTTCTTTCTTTCTCTCTTTCTTTTCTTTCTTTCTTTCTTTCTTTCTTTCTTTCACACTTCTGGAAACATACATTCCAAAATTTGACTTATCTCTCTTCAAAATTTCCAGTAACGATTGTCTTCATAAAATCCTTTTATCTAATACAATCTTCCCATCACCCTTTAAGCTCTTGTTTGTATTATACGGAGATGGTAGTATCTGAACATAGTAAGCTTCTGTCATTGAAGATATATGTCAGAACAATTGAACAAAGAGTGATGCTTTAGTAAATCCACAAGTTGCTTCATTTATTTCATGTCATTTTGGCTGGTGTTGTTTTTCCATTGACTTGAGTGATTGCTTTAGCTACATATACACTTTCTAATTTACCATCCATATGTGGTTTTAATATGACATGTAAGAAGCAAAAAAAAAAAGAGTTGAAAAGCAAATAAGCATTTCAAGCATTCACAATTATATCATTGAGCTTAAAGTTAAAAATTATTTGTTAATCAGTGAGCCAACTTAAAGCTGTCTATAAATGTGCATTTTTGGTGGGGAGATGTAGATACTTGCCTCTTTTTTTTTGGTCAAGAATAAAGGCAGTCATCTAGCTATGACCCTTTATGAAAGAAATAATTCTGTTTAACTCAATGTTAATGACGGTCTTACTTGATCAAGTATAAGTACCTCTAATGGGGATCTAACACAGTCCAAACAACTTAACCTCACAAGGTTCCATAAGATAGGAAAACGAAGAGAACCTGTATTTTCATCATTGGATACTTGAGCAGCTGAGTCTAACTCAGTAAAACAAATGACACATAACAATTAATCTGAAGTCTAGAGCATGAACTCTAACAGGCTACTGAGATGCTATTCCTCTTATTTCCTAATATAGGTTACATTACATTTTAACTTTCCCAGTACTTGAGATGACTAAATGGGCAGTCTAAAGACAGACAATGCCTCTGAGGTGACTGAATTCATCCTCGTTAAATTTTTCCAATAACCTCAAACCCAGGCTCCCTTGTTGGGACTGCTGTTTTTCTACCTGGTCACGATGTTTGGGAATAACTTTATTGTTGTAGTGTGATGGGATTCTCAACTTCATATCCCCATGTATTTTTTTCCTCAGTAATTTATCCTTCCTTGATATCTGTTACTCCACCAGCTGGGAACCATATGTCTTGGCCCAATGCTTCAGGGACTTCCCCATTATTTTCTATACCAGCTGTTATGCCCAGATGACCACATCCCTCTTTCCAGGGATGACAGAATGTCTCTTCCATGCTGTCATGGTTTATGACAGGTTTGTTGCAATCTCCAATCCCCTGCATTACACCACCATTATGAATAATGAAGTTTGCGTACAGTTGGCCTTGGGAACCTGGGCAAGTGCATTCTTAGTAGCAGTCTTACCATTCATTGCAATTCCTGCTTGTTATTATGGACAGAATGCCATCAGCCATTTTACCTGTGAGATCCAGGCCCCGCTGAAGCTCATCTGCTCAGACACTCCTGTCAGTCTGATTCTGGGTCTGGTTATCAGTGCGTTCATATTGACCTTGCCTTTCACTATCATCCTTATTTCCTACTTCCACATTGTGGTTATCGTGCTGAGGATCCATTCTGTAGAGGCCAGCCTCAAATCTTTCTTCATCTGTGGACCTTATCTAACTGTGGTCAACATATTTAATGGTAGAGCCATCTACATGTACCTGAAACCTCAAAGAAATCTCAGGAAGAGGACAAATTCGTCACAATATTTTTTTTAAATTTGTTTTAACGTTTATTTATTTTTGAGACAGAGAGAGACAGAGCATGAACGGGGGAGGGTCAGAGAGAGGGAGACACAGAATCTGAAACAGGCTCCAGGCTCTGAGCTGTCAGCACAGAGCCCGATGCGGGGCTCCAACTCAGGGACCGCGACTTCTCAATATTTTATGGAGCAGTTAGTCCCATGTTAATTCCCCTCACTTACACCCTAAGAAACAAGGGTGTAAGAGGTACACTGAGGAAGTTAGCCAAAGGAAATGAAAAATCCTAATGGCTCTCTTTAAATCTCTTCAATGTGCAGGAAAAACAATGAGAACTCAGTCTGTAAAATTTCAATTTTTTTTTAAAACAAACAACAACAGGGGCAACTGGGTGGCTCAGTCGGTTGAGCGTCCAACTTCGGCTCGGGTCATGATCTCGCAGTTTGTGAATTCGAGCCCTGCGTCGGGCTCTGTGCTGACAGCTCAGAGCCTGGACCCTGCTCCGGATTCTGCCTCTCCTTCTCTCTCTGCCCCTCCCCCACTCGCATTGTGTGTGTGTCTCTCTCTCCCTCCCTCTCTCTTTCACTCAAACATAAATAAAGATCAAAAAAAATTTTTAAACAAACAACAATAAAAATCTTACTGAACATTCTACTAGGTCCCTACTAGACACACTCATTATCAAGTTTACCATAAATGGTAACATTTTGTCAAGTCACATTGTGACCTAAAGCCATGAATGTGCCCAAAATAGCTCAGAGAGAGAATAATAGTAAGAGATAGGTAAAGGTGGATGCTACAGCTGTAGTAGTCTATCAGGGACAGGTTCTTTTCTGAGGTATAAAGTGCCAGTTTTTTGTGACCAACCATCTTCGTACTTGCCACACAAGGATAAAATTCATATATAGCACACTGATTATACAACCATTGTATATTTTATAGGTGTCTACCCCAATTTGAACCTAATGGACAAATAATCCCTTAATTCCCACATTTAGGTGATAACTTCTCATAGCAAGAAGTATCTTTTGTATGTATAAAGCACTTTATCGCTTAAAAAGTGTTTTTAAATAAATTATTCTAATATTATACTTATAATTTCTTGTTTTAAAATAGTTTGCATGTTATACATATTAATAAATCTTTTCTCAATGAACATTGCTTCTACAAATATTAAATTTCTATAATATCAATTTCTTACAAAAACGTCTAAACTGAAATTGTTATTCTTTTGCCTTCTCCTATTTCTCTGCCTTCTCTTCCATGATGTGCCTTAGCGACCCTCTGGTCATTTCTACTCCCACTTCTCATACACATTCATGAGCTTTAGCATTTCTGTTCTACCCAAGCATCTTCAAGTCCAAGATTGTGATTATTTTTCTTTCTTCCCCATTTAATAAGATGCCATATGCACTTTCTATTATTGGCAATTAACATGTATTGTTCACTTTGTATCATGGTAATTTGTTGATTCTTTTTCTCATCTTAACTTTGACTCTGGAATTTTTCTGTCATAGGACATTGAGGAGGTGGTTATGTCTTGTTTCTAAAATTTTCATTCTTCCCACATTCTTTTCTTAGGTAGATGGTTATCTGGTCACATTATCTTCTACCCTTAGCCTTTCTCTTTACTTTCTGAAGGTTGATCATTGTGGTGTGTGTGTGTGTGTGTGTGTGTGTGTGTGTGTGTGTGTGTGTATAATTGATAACCTATACAAAAATTTTAGAATGGTTCCTAGCATATAGTAAGCATTCAATAAGTTGCTATTTTTTGAATAGCAAATTTTTTATAGGTTGCTAAGATATTATTGTGATTTTCTGAAAGTTTCCAAACACTCCTGTTTATTTTCCCAAGTCAATCTCCTTTATACATTCTCCACTCCAGAGTGTACGACGAGAAGCCTCAGAACCCCATTTGCTAGTTTTAGAAACACAGTTATATCATATTTCTCTTTGGCTCTTGCTTTTATGGCTTTACTTTTAATCTGTTTAACTCCTATTCCAGTTCCTCTGACCTATGCTTGATATATTTTAAGTAGAGACAGCCCCAAACTTAGGAATGAGTTATGTTCAAAAGTTAACTCATAAGTCATCAGCTTGGAACTCAGAGCACGTTTTCCCCACAGAGACAGAGTAGCTACATTCCAAAGGCAGCTCACCAACACCTATTTAGGTCACCATTCTATCACTAATAATACTAAAAGCCCTGGGAACATTTTTAAAGTGTGTTTATTGGAAGATAGGTTTTGAGTCCACATTTGGATTCTAAAAACACAGGCACTGTTAGATGGTATTATTACTTCAAAAAAAAAAAAGTCTTCCATGAGGATTAGTGCAACCACCCTCATGCCCTGATGAGTGTATGGGGAAATATCTACAAGATGTAAGAGTGGGGCTGAGGGAGCTTCTCTAGAGACTACAAAAGTAATAACTTTCTTCTATGTATGGGTCATGCACAATTCAGAGGGCTACTAGTCCTCCCTTCATTTCTCTTTATGTTATCACTGGTATTGGATGGCTTGCTAACACAATGCCTGGGGCTATTCATTTTACAAACATTTACTAAATGGCTACTGTATGTTAGGGCTACAAATCCAGGTAAGTTATTTGCTGCCTTTGAGAGATTCATAATGGAGTTGGAGAGTAAATAAGCACAGTGAAGTGCTGTCGATACTGTGATCCATATTTGTACAGGTTACAAAGTTGAGTTCTAAATAAACAATCAGGAAATATTTAATAGAGGAGATGACACCTTTAGTAGAGTCTTGAGAGAGATGTAGCTTGCCAGTTGGATAAGGGAGGACAATTATGGACGCAACATGAACAAGTACTGAGGTACAAAACCCAGCTTGGTGTACTTCCAGATACTGCCAACAATTTAATTCCCACAGCAGAAGGTGTGGGAAGTGTTTTGGCAATATATAAAACCCGCGAAGAAAGCAGTAGGCCAGATTATGGAGAGACTGCTATGCTATATTAAGGAGCTAGCACTTTATTTACTCTACAGGTCAACAAATTATGGCCCAAATGGCCAAATCCAGCTCTCGGTTTGCATAGCCCATGAGCTAAGATTGGTTTTTAAATTGTTAAGTGATATAAGAAAAACAACAACAACAGATAAGAAGCCTATTCAACAAAGACTGTGGGCAGCCTGCAAAGTCTAAAATATTTACTCTCTGTCCCTTTACAGAAAAAAGTTTGCTGAGCCCTGTTATAGGTGGTGGGAAACCATC
The DNA here is from genome assembly GCF_022837055.1 of Prionailurus viverrinus. NCBI lineage: Eukaryota > Metazoa > Chordata > Mammalia > Carnivora > Felidae > Prionailurus > Prionailurus viverrinus. The sequence continues at coordinate 101,921,287 of NC_062579.1, forward strand.
AAAGATTTTTAAGCAGATCAGTAACATGTTCAGAATTGTGTTTTTAAAAGCTCACTTTTACAAAAAAAATGTATAAAATTGATTGAAGAGGTATAAGATTGGACATAGAGTCAACTAGGAGGCTGTTAATAATCTGCGACTTGATGCAGAAATGAACTAAGAATGTAGCAAAAAAGATTTGGAAGAAACTTAGGTCATTGGAGTACCCCTTCCTTTTTCATTTTTACATGCAATTTCATTTACATTCAGTATGCATTTTCTCAGAAGCAGGGTCTTTAGCACAGATATAATAAAGGGTTTCAGGGGTTGGGTGATCTCATCATGAACGTCATTCACTTCTTTTCTAACATTCAAAGAACACATAGAGATATGGAGAGGGTAGGGTCCAAAGTCACAGAGTTGTGTTTTATTCATATATGACAACCCCCTTCTCTGATCCAGAATAGCTTTGTATGGCATATAAAATTGTATTTTGTTCAAATAAAACATGTTTATTTAAATATAATAAATGTCCTCTGGCTCCTTGCATGATTTCTAAAGTTCACTCCTCACCTGTTACTCCTTTAGACATACTGTTGCTTTTCATGAATTATGAATAGTACTACTATGAGCCTCAAATTTTTTTCTATGAAATATTGTTATTCAACATAGTACTGGAAGTCCTACCCACAGCAATCATACATCAAAAAGAAATAAAAGGCATCGAAATCAGTAAAGAAGAAATAAAACTTTCACTATTTGCAGACGACGTGATACTCTATATAGAAAACCCAAAAGATTCCACCAAAAAACTGCTAGAACTAATGAAAAAATTCAGCAAAGTCACAGGATACAAAATCAATCTACAGAAATCTGTTGTATTTCTATACATCAATAATGAAGTAGCAGAAAGACAAATTATGAAAACAATCCCATTTATAACTGTAACAAAAATAATAAGACACCTAGGGATAAACCTAACCAAAGAGGTGAAAGATCTATACTCTGAGAACTATCAAACACTGATGTAAGAAAGTGAAGATGACACAAAGAAATGGAAAGACATGGATTGGAAGAACAAATATTGTTAAAATGTCTGTACTACCCAAAGCAATCTACACATTTAATATAATCCTTACCCAAATACCAACAACATCTTTCACAGAACTAGAACATATGGAGCTACAAAAGACCCCAAATAGCCAAAGCAATCTTGAAAAAGAAAAGCAAAGCTGGAGGCATCACAATTTGGAAATTCAAGTTATATTACAAAGCTTTAATGATCAAGATAGTATGGTACTGGCACAAAAACAGACACATAGGTCAACAGAACAGAATAGAAAATTCAGAAATAAACCCACAATTTATGGTCAATTAACCTTTGACAAAGCAGTAAAGAATATACAATAGGAAAAAGTCTGTTCAACAACTGGTGCTGGGAAAACTTGACAGCAACATGCAAAAGAATGAAACTGGATCACTTTGTTACACCATACACAAAAATAAATTCAAAATGGATTAAAGACCCAAATATGAGACCTGAAATCATAAAACTCCTAGAAGCGAGCATAGGCAGTAATTTCTCTGACATTGGCCGTGGCACCTTTTTTCTAGATAGGTCCACTAGGGCAAGGGAAACAAAAGCAAAAATAAACTATTGGGACAAAATAAAAAGTTTTTGCACAGCAAGGGAAACAATCAACAAAACTAAAAGGCAACCTATGGAATGGAAGAAGATATTTGCAAATGACATATCTGATAAGGGTTAGTATCCAAAATATATGAAGAACTTAAAAAACTCAACATCCAAAAAGCAAGTAAGCCAATTAAAAATGGGCATAAGACACAAACAGACATTGTTCCAAAGAAGACATACATGTGGCCCATCACTAATCATCAGAGAAATGCAAATTAAAACTACAATGAGATTGGGGCGCCTAGCTGGCTCAGTCGGTTAAGCGTCCGACTTCAGCTCAGGTCATGATCTCGCGGTTTGTGAGTTCGAGCACCATGTCGGGCTCTGTGCTGACAGCTTGGAGCCTGGAGCCTGCTTCGGATTCTGTCTGTCTGTCTGTCTCTCTGTCTCTGTCTCTGTCTCTGTCTCTCTCTCTCTCTCTCTCTCTCTGCCTCTCCCCTGCTCACACTCTGTCTGTCTCTCAATAATAAATAAATGTTTAAAAAAAGCTGGGAAAAAAACTACAATGAGATAGTACCTCACAACTGTCAGAATGGCTAAAATCAACAACACAGGAAAAAGCAGGTGTTGGTGAGGATGTGGAGAAAAAGGAACCCTCTTGCACTGCTGGTGGGAATGCAAACTGATGCAGCCACTGCGGAAAATAGCATGGATGTTCCTCAAAAAGTTAAAAATAGAACTACCCCATGATTCAGCAATTGAACTATTAGGTATTTACCCAAAGAACATATTAATTCAGAGGAATACATGCACCCATATGTTTATAGCAGCATTATTTACAATAGCAAAGATATATAATCAGCCCAAGTGTCCATTGATAGATGAATGGATAAAGAAGATGTGGTGTGTATATATACAACGGAAAATTATTTAGTCATAAAAAGAGTGAAATCTTGCCATTTGCAAGGACATGGACAGAGCTAGAAAGTATAATGCTAAGTGACATAAGTCAGTCAGAGAAAGACAAATACCATATGATTTCACTCATATGTGGAATTTAAGAAACCAAGCAAATGAGCAAAGCAAAAATAAAAGAGAGATAAAAAAACCAAGAAACACACTTAACTATAGAAAACAAACTGATGGTTACCAGAGGGGAGATAGGAGGGGATGAGTGAAATAGGTGATGGGGATTAAGGAATACACTTGTCCTGATGAGCACTGGGTGATTAAAATAAAAACTTTAAGAATATATATAGTTATTTTCCTGCAGGCCTTTTTCCCTCAGAGGAGGCCTGTAGGCAGCAGCCATGGCACCCAGCCCGAATGGCATGATGTTGAAGCCCCACTTCCATAAGGACTGGCAGTGGCATGGCCTCATGGTTCAACCAGCCAGCGGGGAAGATCTGCAGACTCAAGGTCAGGAAGCCAAAGCAAGGCCCAGAGCCTCCATGTCCAGACCCATCCAGCCCATCCCATGGTGCCCCCACAGTGAGGTATCACACCAAAGTGCAAGTTGGCAGGGGCTTCAGCATGGAAGGGCTATGGGTGGCTGGCCTACACAAGAAGGTGGCATGGACCATTGGAATCTCAGTGAGTCCAAGAAGGTGGAACATGTCCACAGAGTCCCTGCAGGCCAATGTGAAGTGGCTGAAGGAGTATGGCTCCAAGCTCATCCTCTTCCCCAGGAAGCCATCAGCCCCTAAGGAAGAACTCAAATTGGCTACCCAGTTGACAGGACCAGTCATGCCCATGTGGAATGTCTGTAAGAAGGAGAAAGCCAGAGTCATTAGAGAGGAGAACTTCAAGGCATTCGCTGGTCTTCACGTGGTCCATGCCCATGCCTGGCTCTTTGGCATCTGGGCAAAAAGAGCCAAGGAAGCTGCAGAACAGGATGTTGAGAAGAAAAAAATAAAGTATCACTGGCAACTTGTGATTATGTACATGTATATGTATGGTTAATATGTAATGTTATATGTATATGTGATATATAATGTCATATGTATATATAATGTCATATGTATATGTAAAGTCATATATGTGTGTGTGTGTGTGTGTATATAAAATGTCAGTGACTTCAAGTTTATAAGTTTTTCTTTGCTCAAATATCATTCACTCTCTTTGTTTCATCATATTGGTGATTTCCTTATTCTATATACTATAGAAACCCACAGATATAATCATTCTGTCATATATCGGTATATAAAATCAGTATGTTGTAAACCTTCAACATACACAAGGCTATATTTCAATTATATCTCAATACAGTGGCAGGGGGGAGAAACCTAAAAATAAGTGTTTGCTCAGCTCATGCAAAAAAGTCCTAGAATAATAATATCTAAATTTTGTTCAAGATATTTTCACAAATATCATCTCATTTGATCTTCACAACAATATGAAGTCACTTTACAGATGAGAAATTCAAGGATCTGGAAGCTCAAAGATTCTCCCAAGGTTGCACAGCTGGTAAGTGGTAGAAGTGGGACTAAAACCCATCTCTGACCCCAAAGCGTGTAGATTTTGCACTGCGCCACATCCATAACAGAAGCAGATACAGATTTTCTCAACATCTTTTTCATGATGCTCACTCACACTTGAGCTGTGAGGTCTGTGGCTGAGTCATTCTTTCCTTTTCTGCTCGCTTTTGTGTGCCCCTGTGTTAGCCCATTCCTGCATTACAGCTCCACAAATGACCCTCATAAACTGACTTCAAGTCACCTTAGCTTATCTGTCTATAATCTCTCAAACACATGACAACTATCTTCCCTTCTTGCACCTGAGAAAATGTCAGTAGCCTTGCTTGATTTTGTTTCTTCCCTATATTACCCAGACTCTCTCAGTCTATTGCAGACGTTTGTCATTTGCTCTTTGATTTTCTCTATTTCTGTTCTAATTTCTTTATTCATTTTCTGTGCTCTCCATTAGTTTGTTCTAAAATTGAAAATGTATTTTTCTCTTCAAAGCATTTGGCTTCATTTCTTTCCTTGAGAGCTTTCTTCAAATTATTTTTTCATCTGTACCAATCCTCTCTGACAGCTTGAAATGAAAGCTGGGCTTCTCTCCCCTTGACCATTCCTCATCATTTTCAATGCCTTTTCTTTACTTATATGAATTTGCTCATCTCCCATTTACCTCTGCCAAATTTCCAAGCTTTTAAGAAATTAATTTCAGCTATTACCATTGCATGATCAGAAAAAGTGCTATCTTTCATTTTATACATCGGACCTCTACTCTCTCTTGCATATAAATCCTGTCAACCCTACTGGATCACTTCCCTTTTATGTGAGCATTCTGCAAAGTGTTAGCATACGCTTCCAAATTATCTTTCAAGTCTACGTTTTTACACACAATTTTCTAAGTATTCAGCTCCACTGGTCAATTTCCAATTATCTCTGGCCCTATTCCCTTTTCTGAGATGTAATTGAAATGTCCCTCTTCTCCAAAACCACTCTACTTTATGAAGAATGAAGACAGGGCACCGAATCCTTAATTTACAAATCCAAGCTGTTCTTCTGTCTAATTGACATCCTCCATCATGCCTTCCAATTCAGATCTCCTATCTTTGAGACATTTACATGATGATATTTTACCAAAAATCCTCTGTTGTAGTATCTTTCTCCTTTTCAATAACAGAAAAACTCAAACAAACCATGTCATGAATAATGGACTAGTACTATAAGCAAGCAACAGCATGTTGCGGAGATTGAGTAATTGGATAAATTATTTGTGGGTAAGAAAAATATGGATTACTTCTATGACAGATGAATTTGAGGTAGGTTTGGAAGCATAACTAAAATTTTAATAAGCAAAGTGTAGTATGGGAAACAATCATGTCATATTCATTCCAAATGGCAAGAAAAACTGCACCAAAGTGTAAATGCTTGTCATAGGGTGTATTTCAGAATGGCTGTTCCCATTGGCTGAAAGATAGTTTGCTAGTATTATAAATTAAGGACAGATATCATATGTTTTCACTCATATGTGGATCTTGAGAAACTTAACAGAACACCAGTGGGGGAAGGGAAGGGGAAAAAAATAGTTACACACAGAGAGGGAGGGAGGCAAACCATAAGAGACTCTTAAATACAGAGAACAAACTGAGGGTTGATAGGGGGTGGGGGAGAGGGGAAAAAGGGTGATGGGCATTGAGGAAGGCATTTGTTGGGATGAGCACTGGGTATTGTATGTAAGCCAATTTGGCAATAAATTATATTATAAATAAATAAATGAATGAATGAATGAATGAATGAATAAATAAATAAATAAATAAATAAAATAGTAGGAAAAAAAGAAAGATAAAGTGGGGCACATTCTAGAGCATATTGTTAGCCTTAGAAGTTCAGTTTTATCCTATAAAGAATAAACCATTGGAAGTTTTTTAAATGGTGGTAACATAATAGACTCTCAAATCTTTACTGAAAGAGTGAATGAGTGAATCAAAGATAAATCCAAATGTTTTATTTGGGTTACTAGGAAGAGAGCAAAAGTCTTAACAAGGGAAAGAAAGAAGGGTACCTGCTGGCTTTGGTCAAAACCAAACATAATTGGATATAACTGAATGTAAGTTGCTTGAGAGCCATTCAATCGAGCTGTTCATCAAATATATGGATATGCAGGGTTGACAGGCTAAACACACAGATAAAAATTGGAAGTCCACCACACAGAAATGAGAGTTAAAACTGTAGAGGTGAGTGAAATCACCAAACACTAAGTCAGAGAAAAGATCAGAAGGAGTATTCATGGAGAATACCCACACTTATGGAGTAGGGAGAGAAAGAAGCAAGTTAAGGAGAAAAAGCATTGTATGAGAGTCAGAAAAAGAATCCAGAGGCCGAAATATTATTGAAGCCAAAGAAATAAGGAATTTAAAGGAAGGAGGTGTTTACCAATGCTGAATGTTTCCAAGATACAGAGGAGGATGAGTTCTTTTTTTTTCTTAATATGAAATTTGTTGTCAAATTGGTTTCCATACAACACCCAGTGCTCATCCCAACAGGTGCCCTCAGAGGAGGATGAGTTCTAAGAAGCATTAAGTATGACAATTAGGAAGTCATCAGAAATCTTTAAATAAGATATTTCAATAGACTGGAAGGTGCAGGAGCTAGATGGTAGGTGTGAAAATGTAGAGGCAGCAATTGTAGGCTACTCTTTAGGGAAGGCTGGTAATAAAAGAAAGGTAAGAAATGAGACAGTTCATGAATTTATCAGGATGAAAGGATGAAAGTTCTTAGAACTGGAGAATCCACTGTATGATTTTAGGCATAAGGAAAGGAGTTTGGTACAAAGTAGGATATACACATGCACACACATGTGTGTACATATATGGATATATGTGTGTATTTAGAGGGAGAGAAAGGCAAGGAGAGTGGGAGGGAGAAAGGGGAAGGGAAGGAAAGAAGTAAAGGAAGCAGGGAAGGGAATAAAAATATAGGGTAAAAATGATAGCATGGAAAGTGAGGATAACTACTGAAGCAAGATCCAGAAAAATCAAGAAGAGGTGGAATCAGTTAACCATGTACATGCAGTAATTAGCTCTGACAAGAAGGCAGGTGGGAGCTTCTTCCTCAGAGGTAGAAAAAAAGGATAGGTTCCGATACAGAAAAGAGTTAAAGTTAAGGGAGAAAAAGAAACAAATAGACATTCCTCTCTGACCAATTTGAATTTCTATTACCCATTTCTCTATTCCCACTACTTCCAAGCCTTGGACTCCATCTTCAGGGAACCTGTAGTATTTACTTTCCTGCACTGCAGATGTTTTACGTAGCAAACCAACATTGTCTTTTTCTTTCAGCAAACACTAGTTTACCCCACCTGTTTTTTGCTGTCCTTCTGTTTTATTATTTTCCTTTACTCCTTTCTCTATCCCTACCTAATGTCTATTTTTATTCTTTACCTCAACATAAACGCATGATCCGCATATATTCGTTCCTGAATCTCTCCTTTTCATAGACTTTTCCTGAGTAGTGAAGATTATGGCTAGTGATTGCTATGTTTTTAAAAAGGTTGAACTGTGATAGAAAGTGATATCCAGAGAAGGGATAGGATGGTGGGGAAAAAACTGGAACATATTTGTAGGATAAGAGTCAACAGAAAAGGAAGTGAGGTACTAAAAACAAAACAAAAAAAAAAACAAAGGAATTGATTCTAGAGCAAGTGGAAGGAAATGAAATCCAGAGCACAGATAGAAGGACTTTTCATAAAAAAATGAGGATACTTTTCCACTGAAGCAGGAGGTAAAGAGTCAGTGATGGGTCACATGCATATGTGTTTGTAGGAGGAAGGAAAAGACCTCTATTCTCTGGAATAGTAGGGATGCCAAGTACTAAAAATGAAGGTAGAAGTGATAAAGTAAAAGATGGGAGGAGGCTTATAGAGGTTCCAACAAGCTGTTGTGGGAAATGGAGGAGAGAGTACACTAGGAAAACATCAGATTATCATACAGCATGGAGGGTCAAAGACAGCTTGAGATCCATAAATATTAAGAAGCACAAATCCACATAGCTGTGATATCTCATCTTAGCAATACTTAGCAGCCTACATGTAGGAAAACATGGCCTGAATAAGGCCTAAGTGTAGAAAAAGAGTTGAATTAATTCAGGTGAAATTAAGATAGAGATGGATTCCAATGTCCCAAGAGAGTATGCTGTGCTTGAAAAACGACAGGGGTTTGTTATGGCTGAAAGCATAGTATATGAAGCTGGAAAATTTTCATCAGGAACCTAATTATTGGTGTTCTCAATTCCTTTGGCAATGGGGATTTATTGAAGTGTTTTCAGCATGAGAATGACTTGATAAGCCCTGTATTTTGAAAATATCACTAGGGAATATGTGTGGAGGGTAGACTTGGAGGAGATATTGGAGGCACAGAGGCTATTTAAGAAGTCATTTCAACAGTATAGATGAGAAGACCTACACAGAAGTGGGCATGTAGAAGAGGAAATGGATTAGAGAGATGTACAGAGACATTTGTTTGAGAATAACTTGGAGAAACCTTGGGGACTAAATGAGATTTTAATTTATTTCAATTACTGTATTTCTTCCTACAGTTCCCTATTACTCTACTCTGCAGCATAAGTGATCCTTCTTCTGGTAAAAGCCAAGAGAAAAAAGCTTAGAACTAAATGTAACTACAAGTCATAGATGATTACATTTTGTAATGCAGTCTGAAGTCTGGAATTGTGAGGCCTCCAGCTTTGGTTTTCATTTTCAACATTACATTGGCTATTTGGGTTTTTTTCTGGTTGCATACAAATTTTAGGATTGCTTATTCTAGCTCTGTGAAGAATGCTGGTGTTATTTTGATAGGGATTGGATTGAATATGTAGATTGCTTTGGGTAGTATAGACATTTTAACAATATTTTTTCTTCCAGTCCATGAGCATGGAATGTTTTTCCATTTCTTTGTGTCTTCTTTAATTTCTTTCATAAGGTTTTTATAGTTTTCAACTTACAGATCTTTTAACTCTTGAATCCAGAAATGGACCCAAAAATGTATGGCCAACTAATCTTCGACAAAGCAGGAAAGAGTATCAAATGGAAAAAAGACAGTCTCTTCAGCAAATGGTGCTGGGAAAACTGGACAGCGACATGCAGAAGAATGAATCTGGACCACTTTCTTACAGCATACACAAAAATAAACTCAAAATGGATATAAGACCTAAATGTGAGGCAGGAAAACATCAAAATCCTAGAGGGGAGAGCAGGCAAAAACCTTTGACCTCGGCCACAGCAGCTTCTTACTAGACATGTCTCTGGAGGCAAGGGAAATAAAAACATATATGAACTATTGGGACCTCACCAAGATAAAAATCTTCTGCACAGTGAAGGAAACAATCAACAAAACTAAAAGGCAACCAACAGAAGGGGAGAAGATATTTGCAAATGACATATTGAATAAAGGTTTAGTATCCAAAATCTATAAAGAACTTACCAAACTCAACACCCAAAAAACAAATAACCTGGTGAATAAATGGGCGGAAGACATGAACAGACACTTTTCCAAAGACATCCAGATGGCTGATGGACACATGAAAAGCTGCTCGACATCACTCATCATCAGAGAAATACAAATCAAAACCACAATGAGATACCACCTCCCACCTGTCAGAATGACTAAATGAACAACTCAGGAAACAACAGATGTTGGTGAGGATGTGGAGAAAGGGGAACATTCGTGTACTGTTTGTGGGAATGCAAACTGGTGCTACTCTGGAAAACAGTATGGAGGTTCCTCAAAAAATTAAAAATAGAATTACCATACGACCTAGCAAGTGCACTACTAGGTATTTATCCAAAAGATACAAAAATGCAGATTCAAAGAGCACATGCATCCCAATGTGTATAGCAATGCTGTCAACAATAGCCAAATTGTGGAAAGAGCCAAAATATCCATTGACTATGAATAGATAAAGATGTGGTATATATACAAAATGGAATACTATGTGCTGATCAAAAAAGAATGAAATCTTGCTATTTGCAACATACATGGATGGAACTGGAGGGTCTTATGCTAAGTGAAATAAGTCAATCAGAGAACGACAAATATCATACGATTTCATTCATATGTGGAATTTGAGAAACTCAACAGATGAACACAGGGGAAGGGAGGTAAGAATAAGATAAAAACAGAGAGAGCGGCAAACTATAAGAGACTATAAAGAACAAACCGAGGGTTGCTGGAAGGGAGGTGGGGGGGGATGGGCTAAATGGGTAATAGGCATTAAGGAGAGCACTTGTTGGGATGAGCACTGGGTGTTATATGTAGGTAATGAATCACTGGTTTCTACTGAAACCAAGACTATATGTTAACTAACTTGAATTTAAATAAGTAAATTTCTTAAAAAAGAAGAATAAAGAAAACTCATAGAGTATTCTTGAAATTTGAGCAGTCTAATGGAAAGACCATGGGCTTTGGAGTAAGACTGACCTGGGTTCTAAACCCATGCACCACCACTTAATATCTGCACGGTTTAGCATTATTAACTTCACTGCGCTTTAATTTCTTCCCATGTAAAAAGAGGATCATATATATTGTCCAGAGCTATTGTTGGGTTTAAATGAAATACTGAATACACGTGTAGGAAGTAGGTGGTTTGAACAATTCCTGGTATATAGTAAATGCTCAACAAATGGTAGTTAGTTCTGTTTCCATTGTTTTGTTACTAATAGTATCTTTGCTATTACCTCAGTGTTCATGTAGTGCTTTGGCCAGGTTCTGCTGCCCTGTCCAGGGCCAGTTTTATAGTGTCACAGCCCATTCCTGGCTTTGCACTGAAGTCATACTAAGCCACACTGTAGACCAATGGCTCCTCAATTATTGCTAAATAAGCCACTGTGCTTTAAGTACCCTGTGTGCTTTAGGTCACATGGTGTAGAGGACCTCCCCTGCCTCTTCTCCCCCCACTGAGTCCACTGGCACTAGATTTACACCAATGGCAGAGGCTGTCCCTCAAATCAGACTGCATTTTCCTGGCAAATAAAACCATACCACACATAGATACCTTCTCAAATCACGTGTTTAATGGTTGCCACACTGTTTGTACAATAAACCTCATGCCATTCTATATGTTATATCGATATTTTCCTAGATATGCCTCACCTACAATTGCCTGAAAAAGTACCAAATGGAAGAAGGCTCTCAAGTCCTATCAAATAAGTGGCTCCTCCAAAAGCAAAATCTTAGCAGCCAAGACCCCTCTAACTGCATCATGGGCAGTTGTCACTGAAATAACATCTGCCAAATGAGTGGCTGCCCACAGAGACTGCCCTTCACATAACCTTTGGTATGTAGTTTTGCCTCTAATTACACCCTGTGAATACAGAAATCTTGCCATATAGTGGCTCTCCTCAGATTATACATGTACAGACATGATCAAAATAGTTTACCATATTCTTCTAAAATCCACTATGGTTCCTTTAACAGAAGTAGCATGTTTGGGGTTCTGTCCTCAGGAAGTTACTGGGATGTTGCTCTAAAGGATTATTTTTCCAGAACTTTAAGTGATAACCTGAGTTAGAGGTACAAAATAGTTTGTGCATGACCGGAAATCAAAATGTTAGGGATTTTCCAGAAATTTCCTTCAGCATTACCCCTAAGGCCTTCAATTAAGAAGACTTCTGATAAGACCTTATTAGGTGCTCTTGCCAATGGTTTCAATCAGGCAGATATTCTAGAATATTCCTTTGCCCAAGCTAGAAATGAGCTTAATGGCATTCTCCATGCTCACATTTTCTTTACTGTACTGTGTAACCACTTGCAATTTCCCCATATTGGAGCCAAATGGGGATGTGGGAAGAGGGGATAATAGATATCTATCCAAAAAGAAAAGTGATCTATCAACTATTGGTCCTACCCTCATCTCACCCTCAAATATTCACAAGGCCACTCTCATAGAGAAAAAAGTCCATAAGATGGAGACCTTTAAAAAATATGAAGAGTTTGATTGGCTATGATAGGAGAAGCAAGGAATTTGTAAGCAACAAATTAGGAATACACGCTCAGGTAAAAACAAATAGACTTTCTGTGAGCCTAGAGATTTCAAGGACATTTATGACAGCCATACCCAGTCATCTTACTATTTGAAGAGAGGCTGACTAAATGTTTATGGAATAGAAGATTCAAATAAACTCTTTTATTAATTTTAACACACTTCTGTAAACAACAATCAAAAAACAATCCCCAAGGCTACTCTCAGGGGCAAAGACATGTAAGCTACGGCATGGAAGGTCTCCACTCTAGTCCTAAGAAGGTTTGTGTTGCCTTTCTTCAACCCCCAGTGTTTTCCTTGCCCTTGAGGCACATCAGGCCTAGTCTGCCACCGCCTAAAAATTTCCCAGGTCATTTCATTTTGTCTCCTGCTAGTGTACAGTGCAAAGCACCTGGGCATAATAATGAGTTTTAAGCATTTATACACACTAGTCGACAATTCTGGCACAACCTTGTGCTTGAGTCTCACTATAAAATGGGCCCTTCAGGCTTTTCTTGTGTCTGCATGGGTGTTTGTATATGTGTATATATACATGCGTGTGTGTACACAGTAGCCAACAGGTGAAAACAAGGCAGTGTCCTATAAGAAGTACAGCAGTGAGTTTCTGCTGAGTGTGACTCTCTATCCTCACTCGAGGCTGAATCATGTGCCCCTCCTGTGCACCAAAGTTAAATAACCACTAATATCTATGAAATTACATAGCACTTCCACTCTAGAGTCATCAAACACTTGGTGGAATTTTCTGGATACATTGGCTTCAGTAGCTAGGCCCCAGAAATTCACTAATGAGACACTGAAAGATTTATTTCTGATGGCAGACACAAAATTGGTTACTCTAATGGTGAACTAGATGAAACCAACTGGAGTAGAAGGTGGTGTGAGGCTATAAATTGGGAGTGTGAATGAGTATGTCATCCAAACATAACTGTTGTCCCAATTCTAGGAGGTGATACAGATTATGATTCAAGAAATACTAAAATATGACTGAAGCCCTGCATAAGCCAAAGGGTATGACACTGTAATTGAAATGGAAAAGTCTGGGTATTGGCACCAAAACAGACACATAGACCAATGGAATAGAATAGAAACCCCAGAACTTGACCCACAAACGTATGGCCAACTCATCTTTGACAAAGCAGGAAAGAACATCCAATGGAAAAAAGACAGCCTCTTTAACAAATGGTGCTGGGAGAACTGGACAGCAACATGCAGAAGGTTGAAACTAGACCACTTTCTCACACCATTCACAAAAATAAACTCAAAATGGATAAAGGACCTAAATGTGAGACAGGAAACCATCAAAACCTTAGAGGAGAAAGCAGGAAAAGACCTCTCTGACCTCAGCCGTAGCAATCTCTTACTCGACACATCCCCAAAGGCAAGGGAATTAAAAGCAAAAGTGAATTACTGGGACCTTATGAAGATAAAAAGCTTCTGCACAGCAAAGGAAACAACCAACAAAACTAAAAGGCAACCAACGGAATGGGAAAAGATATTCGCAAATGACATATCGGACAAAGGGCTAGTATCCAAAATCTATAAAGAGCTCACCAAACTCCACACCCAAAAAACAAATAACCCAGTGAAGAAATGGGCAGAAAACATGAATAGACACTTCTCTAAAGAAGACATCCGGATGGCCAACAGGCACATGAAAAGATGTTCAGCGTCGCTCCTTATCAGGGAAATACAAATCAAAACCACACTCAGGTATCACCTCACGCCAGTCAGAGGGGCCAAAATGAACAAATCAGGAGACTATAGATGCTGGAGAGGATGTGGAGAAACGGGAACCCTCTTGCACTGTTGGTGGGAATGCAAATTGGTGCAGCCGCTATGGAAAGCAGTGTGGAGGTTCCTCAGAAAATTAAAAATAGACCTACCCTATGACCCAGCAATAGCACTGCTAGGAATTTATCCAAGGGATACAGGAGTACTGATGCATAGGGCCACTTGTACCCCAATGTTCATAGCACTCTCAACAATAGCCAAATTATGGAAAGAGCCTAAATGTCCATCAACTGATGAATGGATAAAGAAATTGTGGTTTATATACACAATGGAATATTACGTGGCAATGAGAAAAAATGAAATATGGCCTTTTGTAGCAACGTGGATGGAACTGGAGAGTGTGATGCTAAGTGAAATAAGCCATACAGAGAAAGACAGATACCATATGGTTTCACTCTTATGTGGATCCTGAGAAACTGAACAGGAACCCATGGGGGAGGGGAAGGAAAAAAAAAAAAAAGAGGTTAGAATGGGAGAGAGCCAAAGCATAAGAGACTGTTAAAAACTGAGAACAAACTGAGGGTTGATGGGGGGTGGGAGGGAGGAGAGGGTGGGTGATGGGTATTGAGGAGGGCACCTTTTGGGATGAGCACTGGGTGTTGTATGGAAACCAATTTGTCAATAAATTTCAGAAAAAATAAAAAAAAATAAAAAAAAAGAAATGGAAAAGTCTGATTTCATCTTTAGTCTTTTGAGTACAGGAAGTCACTGTATGTCTACCTAAAAGTCCAAATTGAGGAATAACTGGGTGTCCCAGAGCTTGTTCAAAAATTAGAGACGACGAAGTACCATTTTCAGTCCTACATCATCATTGTTCAATGTCTAGTTGTTGGACAAAGTGTCCCTGGCCTGGAATATTGAAAAGCAGACAGATGAATCTCTTCCACAGCATTTTATTTGTCTACCCCTTGCATTTCTAAAGAATAGTGCTGGGGAAAATAACTTAAAATGACAGACACTGGAAAAAGGGATAGATACTCCCAAAGAAACATGAATGAATTTCATGCTAAGGCATGTAAACATTATCCTGAAGGCTAAGAATGTCCACTAAATGATTTCAAGCAGAGAAGTAACATGGTTAGATTTACATTTGAGATAGGCTCTGGTTGCTGGGTGGAGAATAAATGGGAGAAGTCAACATTGCATGTGGGAAGAATGTCTATAAGGCCATTGCAGTAATCCAAGTGAGAGAAGATGGTGGCCAGTGATGAGTAATTTGGAAAATTGCGTGAATTCAAGAGATATTTAGAAAACAGAATGAAATGAGTGAGGTAACTGGATGAGAAAGAAGATGGAAAGAAGAATGTGTCCCAGATGGTACCACCAGTTTGATGACTTGAACAAGGTGGTACTATTTACTAAGATGGGAAATACTGGAAAATGAGCAAGTCTGTGAGGCAAAGAAGGGGTATGGTAGGTAAGGTTTTGGCATGGGGTATAAGTATTGAGGATAGCGGGTGGCAAGGAGAGTAAGGAAAATACTAGCTTCTTTGAAAACTTTGAGTTTAAGATGTCTGATGGATATTCAGGTGGCTATATATAGAAGAGCTGGTTGCATACATACGTGGAGCTCAGAAGAAAAGTCTGGGAATATATATTCTGAAATCTGCATGCAGATGGTGGTTGAAAGCATATGTCCCTTTTAATTGGCCCCTTTAATTTCTCCTCTCATGCCCATGGCCCAAGGAGCTCTGCCTAAAACGTAATCACACCAATCCCTGAATTACTAAGAATTATTTAATCTTCTTCCTCATGTCTTCTTACCCAGCCCAGGCCTCAGTGGCACCATCTGATATATCCCTCAGGAGACTGAGCAAAATTCTCTGCATCCCACACAGTTGTTTGCAGGTTCCACTGATACCCAGAGCTTTGAACCTCTAATGGCACAAGGGTGCCCTCCAGTGTTCAGCACGATGCATTCAGGGGCAAAGAGAGAACAGAATTAGGAACCTTTGCCTTCAACCAGCACCGCTGCCCTGTCCCTCTTGCTTTTGGGGAAATTCACTAACAACATGGAACACCAGATTAGGAAGGAATCTACGTACTTCAGATTCTGGCAGGATATGAGGAGAGTTGAGATTGCAATATATTTCTTCAGTAGTCCCACCAGTTAGGAGATAACCTGTAATGCCATTTGTTGAGTGGAAAGAATAAGCCCTGCATTCTGGATTCTCAGCAAGTCACAGGGGGAAACAAGATGGATTGGTCAGAGTCCTATTATTTTTTTCAGAAATAACGAGCCTCAGAGCATGAATACAGATATGTCTGCAAAAGAAAAGAAAGAAAGGAAGCCATGCCACAGGCCTTATGGACATGCTAGCCTCTGAAAATGTACCAAAGCAAGGCTAATCACTTTGTTCACCAATTCCAATGCCACCACTGGAAACTCGTTGCTATACTAACCAGGGTCCCAGAGTGAGAGCAGAAGATTCACCTTTTACCCTTACTTACAAAAGGCAGTGAGGAGGGCATTTTATAACAGAATTCTGGGTGGTATGCTGCGGCCTTTACACTGGTAACCGCATACCAATGTCATCCTAGTTTAAGTGGAACTCTCTTAGTTGGGAGGAATAGAGATAATTATATTGACGTGCTCATAAGAAAACATGGAAAAAATAGTATGATCAGTGTGTTACTGCTCATATAGACTTCCTAGTCTATTGCCTTTACAGAGTAAGATCCAAGTACCTCACTATATCCTAAGGAAATCTATGCTCTTTATCTTACACTGCACTTCTGCCTTAAGTAATAGCTATGCCCACTATGGCCCTACACCATCTGTCTCTTCCTTACCTGGGATTTGAGACAAATACACCACTCACCAGAAAGCATTTTCAGAATTGAAGGCAAAACATGGGAATATGATTAATCTGGGATCTAAGGCCCATGGTTACATCAAGCACTTGAATTGTTTCCCTAAGCCTGAGGCCAAGTCCTTCCAACACCAGAGTGCTTACTATTTATCAGGGGAATGGTACAATGCTAGGTATATCAATCACATTTCTATAATCCTTTGATTTTACCGGACACCCCAAATCACCAGGTTTTGAGGCCAGATCATCTGCCCTAACAAGCATGTCCTGGCACATGATGCAAACTGATACCTTTAAGGGCATCCGTATCCAGCCATAATTTTAAAAAACGATCAGGGTTCCTGGATGCCTCAGTCAGTTAAGCATCTGACTCCTGATTTCGGCTCAGGTCATGATCTCATGGTTTGTGAGTTTGAGCCCTGCATCAGGCTCTATGCTAACAGTACAGGGACTGCTTGGGATTCTTTCCCTCTCTCTCTATCCCTCTCCTGCTCACTCTCTTTCTCTCTCTTCCTCTCTCTCTCTCTCTCTCTCTCTCTCTCAAATAAATAAGTAAACTTAAAAAAATGATCTCTCCCTCTCTCTCTTCTCTCAAATAAATAAGTAAACTTAAAAAAATGATCTCGCAGCAGAAGTCCATGCTGGTGCTGGACTAAAAGTAGGGTATACCCCAAAACAAAAATGAAAAGAACAGACTAATAGGTTTCCCCCTAATTTAGAAAGTCTGACCTCAAATACCATGCCTATGTCCAGTGATCTTTCAAGATGTTGACTAAAGTTCACGTAGGCTTTTGGGGCATCCATATCTATACATCCTCCAATATAGTAGCATCTGGGAGACCTGTGGCCAAAACAAGAAATACCTTTGGGAAGTCAAGAATATAATATACTGCTCATAGCCCCTATATGTGTCTCTAAGATTCCACAACATGAGAATTTATCATTAACTTGCATCCCTGCCACTGCCATATCTTCAATCTGGTGATTATGGAATTCCTCACTAAAAATTCCTCACACTTTATCCTTATTCTGGTTCTTAATCCTTTCGCATCCATAATAATTTAAATTATTCATCTATGTAGTTTCCAGGATCTTTGAAGCTTCTAAGATCAAGTTTGAAGAGTACCATTGAAAGCCCTTCATCATGGTATCCATTATTAATGCCTAAATGGAGCACAACCAATTTTTAAGGAATACTTCTGATGTTCTATGTATGGATAACTCAATACTTCCACCTACTCAGAAGAATTGGACTGCAACATATAACATCCTTTTATATAAAATACCTCTTACAAAGCAACCATGTTTTCTACCCCCAGGATAGCTAATACCTGCTAACTGGTCAATACTATGAGAACTACAAGATCTTCACAAGGGCTTGAAGCCAAGGCTGGTATACACTGAGGGAGGATATTCATATGAAAAATTCTATGTAACTGCTTACAGGCAAATACCTACCACCCACACTGAAGGATGATCAGTTGGGACTTTTTTGAGGTGATAGAAAGTCAACTATCTTGTTCTTTTGATGCCAACTGACCTCTTCATTTGCATACATTTTACTTTCCACCATTCTCTAGAATGTCTGTTCACTGGGAACCTAGGCTCACTGCCCACTCCCAAGCAGACCCAACAAACTAGCGAGGAGAACCAGAGTACATCACAGGGGAAGGGATAGACTTTTGGCAGGAAAACTACCAAACCAATTGAGAAAACTATCGTCCACAAAAGCAGCCACAGAATCATACTTTCCGAAAATCTTCCAGAAGGCACTGTTTTCCATAGGTCAAATTTCTGACTTGCCTTTCCCAAAGAAAAAGGTAGTGAAGTAGCATGGTAATGTCAAAATATTTGACTGCTACCTACCCACCATGTCTCTGACTGCATCAAAGAGCTCTGCAAAAAAAAAAAAAAAAAAAAGACACAGCAAACATCCAAATTCTAGTTTAAATAACCTCCTCCTCTTGCATTAGCTATCTTTGGTCCCTGAGGCTCTTGGTTCTTCATTTTGGTTACAACTACCAAAAGTTAAGATATATAACTCTAGGACACATTTTTTCCTGAACAAGTTTAGAATGTCCCTGCCAACACTTTCCTTTTTAATTCATCTTCTTTGGGGTGCTTTCAACAGGATCAACCCAACTCTAGGTTGACACATTTTTTTCCTTATTAATGTCATAAGTAAGTTTTCTGCCTTTATTTGCTCTTTAAGATGACTCTGCATATCTCTGCTATAATTCCATTATGTGCTGATTTTCAAGCTATAATATCAAGGTCAGTTTCCCAACTGACGCTACAAGGAGCCCTACAATCACACCTTTTCTTTTTTTTTTTTTTTTTTTTTTTTTTTTGTCTACAGGCACTTTCTGAAGTGTGGCACATGTAGAGGGAAACCAAGTAGAGTGAAACACTACCAGTAAGGTTGTGAAGACAGAGACTGTATTTTACAGCAGCTGAGGCAGCTAGAATTTTTAAAGCAGAGTATGAGAGAGGAAACTATGCAGAAAAATCACACCAGGAATATGCTAAGGGTTCCCTGTGACTATTCTGTTGAATACTAAGATGTGCATGCATCAGGTAAAATGCCAAAAGGCTAGGCAAATAACAGTTAATAGAAAGATTTCAGTTGAATAATTTCTAGCACTCACATGCAGGGATAGGACACACTTGACTTCCATCCAGCTAAAGCAGATAAATGCTACTGAAACCTGAAGCACTCACTAGATTTCAGAGGAATTAGTTTCCTGTGGCTGCTGTAACAAATTATCACAAACTTGATGGCTTAAAACATTAGAAACCTATTCTTTAGCAGTTCTGGAGGCCAGTAGCACAAAATCAATGTGCCAACAGGGCTGCACTCCCCCCAGAGGTTCTATAGAATACTTTCCTTGCCTTTTCTAGCTTCTGGTGACTAATGGATGACTTAGCATTCCTTAACTTGTGGCTGTATCACTCCAATCTCTGCCTGCATCTTCACATCACCTTCTCCTGTATTTATGTATGTGTGTGTGTGTGTGTGTGTGTGTGTGTGTGTGTGTGTCAACTCCCTCTGCCTCGCTCTTATAAGGATACATGTGATTGCATGTAGAATCTACCCAGATAAGTCAAACTAAGTTCGTCTTTTCAAGATCCAAACTTAATCATGTATTTACATATACAGTAATATTCACTCTTTTACAATAAAAGGTAATATTGATGGATTCTGGAGATTTAGAAGTGACTATATCTTTGAAGGAGGGAGCATTTTTCACCCTATAACACCTTAGCAGTAAGGCTACAATAAACCTAAAACAAGACTCATATTTGATTCATCCTAACAAAGCTTGAAAAAAGCCTTGAGAGTAACACCTGCAAGATGGCAGAGTAGGAAGCTCAGGACCATCCTTCCCCTGACAAATATACCCATTTAGCAACAACTCATGGAGAAATTTTATTCGTGAGAAATACAGAAATGAAGTGAAAGGTTCCTGTACTTTGAGTGACTGTGAAACCAGACTCATCGAAGCTAGTCGGATGATTTGAGACATCTTGCCCAAGTCCTTGCCCCCAGTGCAATGCCATATGATCAAAAAGAAATCCTCAGACTCCTGGCTTTTCTAGGGGAAAGGAAAGAGACGATTTGCACATCCAGCACCACAACTTATCTGAGGGGCCTCCCCAGAGGATTGACTTCTGCCCTAATAGTCTTGGAGCTTGAATGTGTCCATCACAGTCTAGTAGGCTAGGGGAGAACAAAGACATCAGCTTAGGTTGGTTAGTGCCATATCTTTCCCTTCTGGCTCAGCACACAGGAATAGGAAGCAAACATTTTACTAGTGGGTTACTAGGGGTAATAATGAGTGGTGCAACTCCTATTTCCATCTCTTGATTCTTGGACCCATGAATCATGACTATCAGTGAAATAGCACCATACATACATATAGGACATTGATTCAGAGCATAGTCAGTCTCCTGTAGAACCTTGCCCCCATCCTGCAAGGTATTGCCACTAGCCAGCAACATAATCAAAGGGCAGTTTGACCATTCTATTGGGCCAGCTGCTTCATGATGATGAAGAACATAATAAGGCTAGTGAAATCCATGAGCAGGGCCATTACCGCATTTCTTTTGCTGCGAAGTGAGTTCCTGGATCAGAAGCAATGATGTGTGGAATACCATTATGGCACATAAGTAATTCTGTAAGTCCATGAATGGTAGTTTTGGCAGAAGCATGGCCTAGAGAAGGCAAACCCTATCCAGAGCGTCTATTCCAGTAAGGACAAAACACTGACCCTCTCATGATCAACTTGGCATCAAATAGCTAGTGAAGAAGTATATATCAAAATTTTAATTTAAAAATATAGCATCATTTCTGATTGCTAAAAAAAAGTGAAAGACTTAGCTGTAAACCTAACAACATGCAAAGAAATTGTATGCTGAAAACTATACAAGAAAGGAAATTTAAAAAATCTAAATACATAGAGAGATACAGCATGCTTACGAATTGAAAGACTCAAAAGAATAAAGGTGTCAATCCTCCCCAAATTAATATATGTATGTAATATAATTCTTACCAAAACCCAAGCAAGATCTATTGTAGCCCATATATATCTATTACACATAGGTATATAAACAATATACCTACAAAAATACCTTGCCTAGGTTTTGTTAGGAACTATTGTAAAATTTATATGAAAAGTCAAAGGAACTAGAATAGCTTATAAACAGTTTTGAAAAAGTACAAAGTGGGAGGAATCAATCTATCCAATTTCAAGATTTATTATACAAATACAGTAATAATGACTGTATGGTATTGGCGGAGTGATAGACACATAGATTGATGAAGCAAAATAGAAAACCCAGAAATAGATATATACAAATATACCCAACTGATTTTGGCAAGGTGCAAAAGCAATTCACTAGAGGAAAGATAGCATTTTCAAAAATAAATAGTATTGGAACAATTGGAAATCCAAAGGGAAAAAAGTGAACCTCAAACAAAGATTCACACTTTATACAAAAGTTAACTCATTCTTTTGAGCTAATAAATGCTTGTTATCACTCTAAAAAAATTTACTCAATTTTCTATCTGAAACCAACAGCACGGACAACAAGAGCAAAAATAAATAAAATTAGACTGTGCCAACTTAAAGTTTCTGCATAGCAAAGAAAACAATCAACAAAATGAAAAGGCAACCTACGGAATGGGAAAAAATATTTGCAAACCATATATTTGATTGGTGGTTAACCCCAGAATATAGAATTAACTCTTACAAGTCAATAACAAAAAACCCACAAGTAACCCAATTCAAAAATGGGCATGGAACCCTTGTACACTATTGGTGGAATGTAAACTGGTATAGTTACTATGGAAAACATGGAAGTCCTTTAAGAAATTAACAATAGAATTACCATCTAATCCAACAATTCCACTTCTGAATACAGTAAAGCCTTGGATTGTGAGTAACTTGTTCTTTGAGTGTTCTGCAAGATGAGAAAATATTTCTAATAAATTTTAACTTGACAATTGAGCAATGTCTTGCAATACCAGTAGTATGTGACTTCGAATGTCACATGATCACAGCTGAGCCGATGGGTCTTCTCTCTCCCTCTCTCTCTGCGGGACTGTGGGTGATCATCTCCCATGCTCGGGTGCTCGGTCTCAGGCTCTGGTGTTTCACACAAATCAGTGATTTTTCAGAACGTTGGAAGGTACCCACAACTCATACTAGTGTATTTTTTGTCACTTCAGAGTGCTTATGGACAGTCCTTTGCTTTTCCTTAGAAGAATAAGCTTAGGAATGCTTTGCTTGATTCTAGGTTAGGCTGCCTGCAGATATAGACCCTTTCCTCTGCTGCCTTATTGCCAGTTACACTAAATACAGTATATGACAAGAGTTTATTAATACTGTACTGTAGTCAACATCCATTAGTGATAGTGAAAGTCATCCTACACAATAACCCTCCTCTCTCATTTCCCTCGGACCAGCCACGAAGGTTTTCAAAGGTAAGTGCAAGTTAATTTGTTTATTTTTCTTTATATTTTGTATTTTATTATTTTGTATTGTAATCATTTTTACCTGAATATTTTTGGGCTGTGGAATGAATCATCTGAGTTTCCGTGATTTCTTATGGGGGAAATTCACTTTGATATACAAGTGCTTTGGATTACAAGCATGTTTCTGGAACAAATTATGCTCACAAACCAAGGTTTTTACTGTATATATATCCAAAGGAAATGAAATCACTATCTCAAGGAGGTATCTGTACCTCCATGTTCATTGCAGCATTATTTACAATATCCAAGACATGGAAACAACCTAGATGTCCACTGACAGATGAATAAAGAAAATGTGATTATACACGTGTGTGTGTGTGTGTGTGTGTGTGTGTGTGTGTAAATTCTGACATTTGTGGCAACATGGATGGACCTTGAGGTAATTATCCTAAGTGAAGTAAGTCAGACATAGAAAGGCAAATAAGGTATGATCTTATTTATATAATCTAAAAAGTCAAACTCATAGAATCAGAGAATAGATTGGGGATTGCTGGGGAAAGGGGGTGGAGAAAATGGGTGATCTGGTCAAAGGTACAAACTTCCAGTTATAACATGAATAAGTTCTGGGGATATAATATACAGCATAGTGACTATAGCTAACAATACTGTATTGTACACTTGAAAGTTGCTAAGAGAGTAAATATTTTTACCACACACAGGAAAAGGTAACCATAGGAGATAAAGGATGTGTTAACTAATCTTACTGTGGTAACAATTTGGTAAGACATACACATACCAAATCATCACACTGTATACCCTAAACATACACAATGTTATATGTCACTTATATCTCAATAAAGCTGGGGGAAAATAAGGTCAATTTTACTCCAGTAAGAAAGCCAAAGTTAACTGAGAATTTCTGAAGTATCCATTTTCATTCAAGATAATCCATATTGAAATCTATAGTACAATGATATACTGAGCTGGCTGCCTAGCAGATTGTTTTGCTTATATTTTTCCACATTTGTAACCAGAATACATTGGTTATTAAATACTAATATAATGGCTGTAATGGTTAATCAATGATTTACATAAAAATATGTCAAAGGAATAATCTGCCCCCCCCCTTAAAATGGGGAAAAGACCTGAATGGACATTTTTTTTCCAAAGATGACATACGAATGGCCAACAGCTTTATGAAAAGACTCTCAACATCACTCATAATCAGGGAAATGTAAATCAAAACCATAATGAGATGTCACTTCACACATGGTAAGGTGGCTATTACCCAAAAGTCAAAAGATAACAAGTGTTGGATAGGATGTGAAAAAACGTAACCCTGCACACTGTTGGCAGGAATGTAAATTGGTGCAGCCATTATCAAAGACATTATAGAAGTCCCTCAAAAAATTAAAAATAAAATTACCATATTATCTTGCAGTCCCACTTCTTAGTATATACACAAAGGAAATTAAAGCTGTATCTCAAAGAGAGCTGCACTCCAATGTTCATTGCAGCATTGTTCATGACAGCCAAGACATGGAAACAACATGAGTGTCCATCAACAGATAAATATATAAGGATGAGCTGGACAGATTCTTGTGATTGTTTCACAGTATACTTACCTCTAAACTCATGAAGTTGTATATATTATGTGCATCTTTTTTATGTCAAAAATAATTTAAAACATAAATTGAAATCAAAAATTAGAAAAAGAAAAGTTAGAGAGGGAGAGAGCCAAACCATAAGAGACTCTTAAAAACTGAGAATAAACTGAGGGTTGATGGGGGGGGGGGGGGGGAGGGAGGAGGGGGGGGGTGATGGGCATTGAGGAGGGCACCTGTTGGGAGGAGCACTGGGTGTTGTATGGAAACCAATTTGACAATAAATTTCATTTTAAAAAAAACAAAAATTAGAAAAAGAAATAAAAAATTTTAAAGACTACATATTTTCTGATTCCTTTTATATAATATGTTCTGAATAAGCAAATCCAGAGACAAAAGTTAAATTAGTGGTTTCCAGAGAGTAGGAGATGGGGGTAATGAAGAGTGACTACTAGTGGGTATAGAATTTCTTTGGGGCTGATAAAATGTTTAGGTATTAGTTGTAATGGTTGGACAACATTGTGAATATACTAAATACACTGAATTGTACACTTTAAAATGGTTAATTTGTGGAGAGGCCAAGATGGCAGAACAGCATGGAAGTCTTTTTTTGTGTCTCGCATCTATGAAATGCAGCCAGATCAACACTAAACCATCCTGCACACCTAGAAAACTGATTTGAGGATTAACACAACAATCTGTACAACGTGAGCCACAGAACTCAGCAGGTACATGGCGTGGAGAGGCAAACTGGGGAAGAGACAAGCTGCAGAAGGCAGGGAGCTGTTTTAGTGTGTGGAGAGAGGACAGAGACGGGGGAGAGGCAGGGGGAATACAGGAAAAGCACCCCCCAAAACCAGCTGGAGAGAATGTGGAAAAGTGGAAACAGCCGCAGGGACTGAACTAAAAAGGGAGAAAGGAGAAAGGGGAGGGTTTAAATTCCATTAAGAAAAACTTTACAAACAGGGGGAACGCAGAGTCTGAGGCTCCACAGCTCGATACCTGTCGGTGCTCTGGTGGGAAGGGTGAATCCCCAGGAGCAGAGTGGAATCTGGGGGTCTTCAGGCCACATGGGAAGAAGCAGTTCCCCTACTGGGAGGACATCTGGTAGAGGTTGTACACCCCCCCACACACACAGGCAAAGGCCTCAGTGGACCTGGGAGAACAACCACATTTGCTGGTGCTGGAACAAGGTTGTTGGGAGTGAAGCCTGGCACCAGGTATGTGTTGTGATTTTCCATAATCCTTGAAACGCTGCTGCTAAACGATCGCATGAACTTTTTCTGGGGGGGGGGGGGGGGGGGGCTGGCACTCAGCCACAGTCTCGGGGCCTCGGCAGCAGCACGGTCTCTTCAACATTCCTGGTTGCGGCCGATACCTGGCCGCTGCTCAGTGAGACCATTCGCAGAGGGGTGGAGCGGGTCAAAGCCGCAGTCCCTTGGGAAACACAGCCACATCTGAGATAAAACTCAGGAGGGAGGTGCCGCCTGGCAATCTGACAGCTTGGTCACGGACAGTGTAAAAGCGGGAAGTGGACGGAAGTGGAAGACAAAGGATAGGTGCACAATTGCTGATTGGAGAGAACAGAGTTCCTATACTAAAGACTGGGTAGCTGGGTGATGCCATTTTTCACCGCTCCCGCACATGTACATACACACCTACAAGCACCACAGCAACAACCCCAGTAAGCTATTCAGCGCCATCTAGTGGAGAAAGGAGCTGATACACTAAGCCCCGCCCAACTGGGCCAACCTCGCTCTTCAGGAACACAAGTCTTTCGACCTGCTTACTTTATGGACTGTAAAGCACTTCATAGTTTGACTTCTAGGGGAAAACGAAGTAATTTCAATCATATTTCAGTCTGTTTGCTGATCCATCTATGCAATTTTCTTCTTTTTTTTCTCTTTTTCTTGAATACAGAAAGAGAAAAAATATATTTTTATTTTCACTTTTTATTAAAAACATTTTTCTTGGGGCATCTGGGTGGCTCAGCGGTTGGCATCCAACTTCGGCTCAGGTCACGATCTCACAGTTCGGTTTGTGAGCTCGAGCCCCGCGTCCAGCTCTATGCTGACATTTCAGAGCCTGGAGCCAGCTTCACATTCTGTGTCTCCCTCTTTGCCCCTCCGCATTCATGATCTGTCTCTCTGTCTCTCCAAAATGAATAAATGTTAAACAATTTAAAAATTTTTTCTTTAATTTTTTTCTACTATATTTTTTATGTTCATGTACATATTTTCAAATTCTATTTTACTTCCATCATTTCATTTAATTCTAATTCACTGTATTCATTTTTTCAAATTTTCAAATTATTTCCTTTTTTTCTTTCCCCTTTTGTCTCTAATCTGCTGAGCAGAAATAAAAACAAGCAGAAATAAAAACAATAATGAGAATATTATGAGCAACTATATGCCCATAAAATGGGTAATCTGGAAGAAATGGACAAATTCCTAGAAACATATATACTACCAAAACTGAAACAGGAAGAAATAGAAAATTTAAACAAACCCATAACCAGTAAGAAAATCGAATTAGTAATAAAAAAAAAATGTGCCAAAAAACAAGAGTCCAGGGCCAGATGGCTTTCCAGGCGAATTCCTCCAAACATTTAAGGAAGAGTTAACTCCTATTCTCTTGAAACTGTTCCAAAAAATAGAAATGGAAGGAAAACTTCCAAACTCTTTCTATGAAGCCAGCATTACCTTGATTCCAAAACCATACAGAGGCCTCATGAAAAAGGGGAACTATAGACCAATTTCCCTGGTGAACATCAATGCAAAAATCCTCAACACAGTATTAGCCAACTGGATCCAACAATACATTAAAAAAAATTATTCACCACGACCAAGCAGGATTTATACCTGGGATGCAGGGCTGGTTCAATATCCACAAAACAATTAACAATTGATTTGATTCATCACATCAATAAAAGAAAGGACAAGAACCATATGATCCTCTCAATAGATGAAGAGAAAGCATTTGACAAAATACAACATCCTTTCTTGATAAAAGCCCTCAAGAAAGTAGGGATACATGGAGCATACCTCGAGATCATAAAACCCATATATGAATGACCCAACGCTAATATCATCCTCAATGGGGAAAAACTGAGAGCTTTCCCACTAAGGTCAGGAACAAGACAGGGATGTCCACTGTTGCCACTGTTATTCAACATAGTATTGGAAGTCTTAGCCTCTGCAATCAGACAACACAAAGAAATAAAAGGCATCCAAATCGGCCAGGAGGAGGTCAAACGTTCACTCTTCGCAGATGACATGATACTCTATACAGAAAATCCAAAAGATTCCAACAAAAAACCGCTAGAATTGATTCATGAATTCAGCAAAGTTGCAGAATATAAAATCAATGCACAGAAATTGGTTGCATTCCTATACACCAACAATGAAGCCACAGAAAAATCAACGAATTGATTTACAGTTGCACAAAAAAACATAAAATACCTAGGAATAAATCTAACCAAAGAGGTGAAAAATCTATACACTGAAAACTATAGAAAGCTTATGAAAGAAATTGAAGAAGACACAAAAAAAAATGGAAAAAGATTCCATGCTCCTGGATAGGAAGAACAAATATCGTTAAAATGTCAATACTACCCAAAGCAATCTACATATTCAATGCAATCCCTATCAAAATAACACCAGCATGCTTCACAGAGCTAGAACAAACAATCCTAAAATTTGTGTGGAACCAAAAAGACCCCAAAGAGCCAAAGCAATCTTGAAAAAGAAAACCAAAGCTGGAGGCCTCACAATCCCAGACTTCAAGCTATACCACAAAGCTGTAATCATCAAGACAGTATGGTACTGGCACAAGAACAGACACTCAGATCAATGGAACAGAATAGAGAACCCAGAAATGGACCCACAAACGTATGGCAACTAATCTTTGACAAAGCAGGAAAGAATATCCAATGGAATAAGGACAGTCTCTTCAGCAAGTGGTGCTGGTAAAACTGGACAACGACATGCAGAAGAATGAACCTGGACCACTTTCTTACACCAGACACAAAAATAAATTCAAAATGGATGAAAGACCTCAATGTAAGACAGGAAGCCATAAAAATCCTCCAGGAGAAAGCAGGCAAAAACCTCTTTGATCTTGGCCACAGCAACTTCTTACTCAACATGCCTCTGGAGGCAAGGGAAACAAAAGCAAAATGAACTACTGGGACCTCATCAAAATAAAAAGCTTCTGCACAGCAAAGGAAACAATCAGCAAAACTAAAAGGCAACCAACAGAATGGGAGAAGATATTTGCAAACGACATATCAGATAAAGGGTTAGTATCCAAAATCTATAAAGAACTTACCAAACTCAACACCCAAAAAACAAATAATCCAGCGAAGAAATGGGCAAAAGACATGAATAGATACTTCTCCAAAGAAGACATCCAGATGGCCAACCGACACATGAAAAAATGCTCAACATCACTCATCATCAGGGAAACACAAATCAAAACCACAATGAGATACCTCCTGACACCTGTCAGAATGGCTAACATTAACAACTCAGGCAACAACAGATGTTGGCCAGGATGCAGAGAAAGAGGATCTCTTTTGCATTGTTGGTGGGAATGCAAGCTGGTGCAGCCATTCTGGAAAACAGTATGGAGGTTCCTCAAAAAACTAAAAATAGAACTACCCTACGATCCAGCAATTGCACTACTAGGCATTTATCCATGGGATACAGGTGTGCTGTTTCAAAAGGACACATGCACCCCCATGTTTATAGCAGCACTATCAATAATATCCAAAATATGGAAAGAGCCCAAATGTCCATCGATGGATGAATGGATAAAGAAGATGTGGTATATATATATATGATGGAGTATTACTCGGCAATCAAAAAGAATGAAATCTTGCCATTTGCAACTACATGGATGAAACTGGAGGGTATTATGCTAAGTGAAATTAGAGAAAGACAAATATCATATGACTTAACTCATGAGGAATTTAAGAGACAAAAGAAATGAACATAAGGGAAACAAAAATAATATACAAACAGGGAGGGGGACAAAACAGAAGAGACTCATAAATATGGAAAACAAACTGAGGGTTGCTGGAAGGGTTGTTGGAGGGGGAATGGGCCAAATGGGTAAGGGGCACTAAGGAATCCACTCCTGAAATCATCATTGCACTATATGCTAACTAATTTGGATGTAAATTTTAAAAAATTAAAAATAAAATAAAATAAAATAAAATGCAAAAAATAAATAACACCATGTAGGCTAGAAAAAAATCAATAGCATTTCTATATACTTAACAAGTCAATTAGAATTAAAGTGGAATTTAAATAAAATACAGGCTCATCTAGTAATATAACCCTGTCTTAAAGTGAAGTAGTTTGGGACTTTAATTACATCTGCAAAATCCCTTTAAAAATAGCACCTAGGCGGGGTGCCTGGGTGGCTCAGCCGGTTAGGTGTCTGACTTCAGCTCAAGTCATGGTCTCACATTCGTGGGTTTGGGCCCCGCATCAGGCTCTGTGCTGACAGCTCGGACTCTGGAGTCTGCTTTGGATTCTGTGTCTCCCTCTCTCTCTGCCCCACTCCTGTTTGCAATCTGTCTTTCTCTCTGTCTCTCAAAATGAATAAACGTGAAAAAAATTTTTTAAATAGCACCTAGGTGAGGGCTTGATTGCATAACCTGCAAAAGCTGTACATACACTAAGGGTCAGGAATCTTGGGGCCCATCTTAGAACTCTATCACAAGTATTGATACACTCGACAACTTGGGTAGATCCATAAACATGCTTCATAGAAGAAGCTAATGAAAAGAAGATTTCACATACTGAATAACTTCACTTAAGTTAAATTCTAGAAAAAAACAAGGCTAATCTATGGTGACAGAAAGTAGATCAGTGGATATGCATTCCTGGGGTTGGGAGGTATTACAGATTGCAAATGAGCACAAAAGCACTTTTGGAGTTATGGAAATTTACTATATATTGATTGCAGTGTTGGTTACACAGGCATACACATTCATCAAAAACTCTGTGAACTCTTTTAATGAATGTATTTTATGGCTCATAAATTACATGTCACTACAACTGATTTTTTTTTAAGTGAAGGCAAAAAGAAGGAAATCTTTCAGATGAACAAAAGCTGAATCAGTTTGATACCATAAGCCCTGCACTATAAGAATAATAAAAGAAAGGCCTTTAGTCTGAAGGAAATTATAGATTAAATCTCAGATATATACAAAGGAATGAACAGCACCAGAAATAATGTACAGATTTTCCTCAGCTTATGATAGGGTTATGTCTCTATAAATCCATTGTAAGTTGAAAATATTGTAAGTCAAAAATGCATTTAATACACCTAACCTATAGAATATCATAGCTTATCCTAAACTACCTTCCACATGCTCAGAACATTTATATTAGCCTATGGTTGTGCAGAAATCATCTAACACAAAGCCTATTTTATAATAAAGTGTTGAATATCTCATGTAATTTATTCAATACTAAACTAAAAGTGAAAACCAAAATGGTTGTATGGGTGCAGAATGGTTGTGAGTATATTTGTCCAGCATCACAAGTCAGTATTGTACAACATATCACTAGCCCAAGGAAAGATCAAAATTAAAAATTTGAAGTACAGTTTCTACTTAATGCATATCACTCTCACACTATTGTAGTCAGAAAATCGTAAGTTGTACCATCAGAAATTAGGGACCATCTATATATGAGTGACTATATAAAAAGGTAGTTTTGTTTTCATTTCATTGACTGTTTACATCAAAAACTAAAAACAATTTATTGTTGAATTTATAACATGTGCAACCATAAAATGCAAAATAAACAAAAGATGTGAAGGAGGAAATGGCAATATACTGTTTCAAGTGTCTTAAATTATACATGAAGTGGCATAGTATAATAATATTTTAAAGCAGGTTGTGATAAGTTAAAGATGCATATTTTAAACCCCAGAAATACCACTAAAAAATAAAATGATAAGTAAGCCAATTGGAGATAAAATGGCTTGGAGATAAAAAAAAGAGTCAAGGAAAGCTAAGGAAAGGATAAAAATGAACAAAGAGCATGGAAGGTGATTCAAAAGAAAACAGCAACATGGTAAGAATTAAACAAATTAGAAAGGAAACAGAAAGATGGTAAGAAATTAACAATGTAGATAATGATGTTAGATGTAGATTTTCTAAACATTTCAATTAAAGGTAGATATTTTAAGATTGGTTTTTAGGGGCGCCTGGGCGGCTCAGTCAGTTAAGCATCCGACTTCAGCTCAGGTCATGATCCTGCAGTTCATGACTTTGACACCAGCGTTGGGCTCTGTGCTGACAGCTCAGAGCCTGAAGCCTGCTTCGGATTCTGTGTCTCCCTCTCTCTTTGTGCTCGCTCCCTCTCTCTCTTTCACAAAAATAAATAAACATTTAAAAAATTTTAAAGGTAGATATTTTAAGATTGGATTTTAAAAGACAACTATGTGCAATCTACAAGGAACACATTGTAAATATAAAGACACAGGGTACTCAAGGATGTAATGTACAGCGTGGCGACTGTAGTTAATACTGTACTGCATATTTGAAAATTGCTAAGAGAGTAAATCTTAAAAGTTCTCATCACAAGGAAAAGAATTCTGTATATAATATGGTAATATATGTAACTAGACTTAATATTATCATTTTGCTATATATACAAATATCAAATAATTATGTTGTACACCTGAAACCAATATGCTGCATGTCAACTATACCTCAATAAAAAAATAAAAAATTTAGAAATTCAAGGATGGAAATAATATACTCTGCTTACCCTTATCTTTTTAAAAAAAGTTGAAGAACTTATATTAATATCAGACAAAATGGAGTTCAAGACAAGAATTATTACCAGGGCTAAGGAGGGAATGTCATAATGATAAAAGAGTAAATTAATAAAGACTATATACAAATGCTACATGTGTACACACCAAAAAAACAAAGCTTCAAAATTCATTTAGCAAAAATTGGCAAAACTGAAAGGAGATAAAGCAAATGCCCAAATATATTTGGGGATGTCAACACTCTCAAATCAGTATCAACAGAACAAGAAGACATGAATGAATTCATTAAGATATAGAGGACTTGATCAACACTATCAATGAAGTAGCTTTGATATTTATAAGACACTGTGTACAATGATTGCAAAAGACACATTTTTTCTTTATTTTCAATTAATTTTTTTAATTACGGTAGAATTGACATACAGTGTTATTTTAGTTTTCGTGTACAGTATAGTGATTCAACAATTATATACATTACTCAGTGCTCATTTTGATAAGTGTACCCTTAACACCTTCACCTATTTCTGCCGTCCCCCACCCATCTCCCCTCTGGCAACCACCAGTTTGTCCTCTGTATTTAAGAGTCTAGTTTTTTTGCTTGTCTCTTTTTTTCTTTATTTCTTCATTTGTTTTGTTTCTTAAATTCCACATATGAGTGAAATCATATGGTATTGTCTTTCTCTGACAGACTTATTTCACTTAGCCTTACACCCTGTAGATCTATCCATGTTGTTGAAAATGGCGAGCTGTCATTCTTTTCATGGCTAATATTCCATTGTATCATTGTATATATACCACCTCTTCTCTATCCATTTACCTATGGATGGACACTTAGGTTATTTCCATATCTTGACTATTGTAAATAATGCTGCAATAACTGTAGGGGTGCATGTATCTTTTCAAATTAGTGGTTTTGTTTCTTTGGGTAAATAACCAGCAGTGGAATTACTGGATCATATGGTAATTCTATTTTTAAGTTTTTAAAAACATCCATACTGTTCTTTACAGTGGCTGTCAGTGCAACTCTTTTTGCTTTGGTTGATGGAATGTTCTCAGAGCTCTCCTAAAGAAGATAATTATATAAGTTTTCCAGCCTATATAACGTATATACTCTAGAGTATACACAGACTGCACTCTAGCATGCTCACTTCTCTGAGCCTTGATGCCTTTCTTTGCCATCCACCACAGCAGTTCAGGCCTTTTTACCTTTACATTGCTTTATTCAAGTTACCAACTGCTAACCCAGAAGCATTTTAACACTGGTCTTGGGATCTTTACCAAAATATTAAATACTGTATCATTGGAGCACTCCCATATTTTAAAAATGTCCTTTTTTCAACATTATGCTCCATCCTACACATCCTTATCCAGCACCCTCAGAATCCAGTCCCATACATACTCTCTTAGCCCCTATCAATAAATGTTGACTAGGTACTATGATTGTTGCGGGGTATAATCCCTTCTTTATCCTAGCAGGACTAGCAATTCCCCGGCTGCGTTATGTTGTGACTTTAATGCCGGTTATTGTTCTGGTGGTGAGGAGAGGAAGTGAGGGTAGATTCTAGGAGCAGCGGGGAGTGGGCACAGTTTGCCTTCCTGTGATTGTCCACAAGCATAAATCTTTAACATGGAGTACTGGGTCACTTTTGCAGACTCAGAATGTGCAAGGGAATCTTTAGATTCAACATTTTTGTGTATATTGACCCTGATATCCCCCCACCCCCTCTGAGTTTCTCACTGAGTCAGGGCTCTGAGAAAACTTGTCAGGGCTGAGAATTCAATATTCTCTGCTCTGCCTCTTTTGTAATTCAGTAGTGGGGCTGATCTTCAGTTTTTGTCTGTCCTCAGGCTGAATGACATGAGAGTTTCTTTATCGGCTGCTAAAGAAGATCTCTGGCTTGCACATTTAGCCTTTAATTAGTGCTTAATCATTTTTAGCTTTTTGCCATCTTTCTCCAAACATCAATAACTCCAAATAATAGTCACCCAATGTCAGTCTTCACATTTACTCATCCCCCCATATCTCTCAAACATTGAAGACATTGTACCTCCTAGTATGTGCTTCGCATTGATATCCCATCCCAGTTTCCTCCAACACTAAAAGATTTAACATGCATGACAGAGGCTATCAGTACTTCACCTACCATCAATGATGGGTTCTTATTTGTCAGATAGTCAGCAAATGTCTACCTGAGAATCCTATTTTAGTGCTGTTTCCCAGGACCACACCAGGAACTAACTCCCACAAGATGGGTTCCTCTGAGCACAGATCCTGAAAAGGTGATTTGCACACAGGACCTTTATTGGGGTGTGCTTAACAACACTCGTCAGGAAGTGAGAAAAAGAGGACTGAGGAGAGAGAAAAGCTGAGTCGTGATATAGTCACAATGAGGACTCAGCCAATTTTACGGGGCACCCTAGAGCTGGGATTCACTTGGAAAATTGACACACATTTAGGCAAGAGGGTTGGGCCTATAGACTCCTACTTCAACCAGTCAACCAGTCAATGGATACAGGCTACCCCTGGAAAGGAAGTCATAATATTAGAACATAATATTATAAGTCTAATATTAGAATATTATAAGATAATATTAGAATATTAGAATATTTGTTTAAAAGCAATTTGTGAGGAAGAATTCAGATTTGAGCTGTCAACATGCAAGACTACTGACAGCTAGGGTAATAGTCACCTTGGTCCTGAGAAGGGAAATGGGGTATATGTACAGCACACACAGAAGCCACTATAGGATTCATGTATAAAAATAACAACCTGCTCAAGCAGTGCCTGGGTGACTCAGTCAGTTAAGCATCTGACTCTTGATTTCAGCTCAGGTCATGATCTCATAGTTCATGAGACGGAGCCCTGAGTCAGGCTCTGTGCTGACAAGAGCCTGCTTGGGATTTTCACTCTCTGCCCTCTCCCTAGCTTGTGCTCACTTTCTCTCTCTCTCTCAAAATAAATAAATATATATTTATTTGTTATATATATATATATATATAAATTTATACACACACACACACACACAATCATACCTGCTCAGAAAGAATATCCAATGGGAGAAAGTCTGTTCAACAAATGGTGTCAGGAAAACTGGACAGCAACATTCAAAAGAAAGAAACTGGACCACTTTCTCACACCCTACACAAAAATAAATTCAAAATGGGTGAAAGACCTAAATGTGAGACATGAAACCATAAAAATCCTAGAAGAGGACACAGGCAATAACTTCTTTGACATTGGCCATAGCAACTTTTTTTTTTTAACTTTTTAAATTTTTTTTTTGAGAGAGACAGGGACAGAGTGCAACCTGGGGAGGGGCAGAGAGAGAGGGAGACACAGAATCCGAAGCAGGCTCCAGGCTCTGAGCTGTCAGCACAGAGCCCGATGTGGAATTTGAACCCACAAACCGTTGAGATCATGACCTGAGCTGAAGTCAGCCGCTTAACCAACTGAGCCACCCAGGCGCCCCTGGCCATAGCAAATTCTTTCTAGATATGTCTCCAGAGGCAAAGGAAACAAAAGCAAAAATAAACCATTGGGACTACATCAAAATAAAAGCCTTCTGCACAGCGAAGGAGACCATCAACAAAACTAAAGGGCAACTTACAGAATGGGAGAAGATATTTGCAAATGGCATATCTGATAAAGGGTTAGTATCCAAAATACATAGAGGACTTAAAAATTCAACACCCAAAAACCAAATAATCCAATTTAAAAAATGGGCAGAAGACATGAATAGACACTTTTCCAAAGACATACGGGTGGCAAACAGACACATGAAAAGATGCTCAACATCACTGATTATCAGGGAAATGCAAATCAAAACTACAATGAGATACTACCTCACACCTGTCAGAATGGCTAAAATAAAAAACACAAGAAACAACAGCTGTTGGTGAGGATGTGGAGGAATGGGAACCCTCATGCACTCTTGGTGGGAATGCAAACGGATGCATCCACTGGGGAAAACAGTATAGAGTTTCCTCAAAAACTTAAAAACAGAACAACCCTATGATCCAGCAATCACACTACTAGGTATTTACCCTAAAAATACAAAAACACGAATTCAAAGGGATACATGCACCCCAATGTTTACAGCAGCATTATCTACAATAGCTAAATTATGGAAACAGCCCAAGTGTCCATCTACTGATTAATGGATAAAAGAAGAGGAGGTGGTGTATGCATGTATGTACATTTGTGTGTGTGTGTGTGTGTGTGTGTATACACACATACACTGGAATATTACTCAACCATAAAAAAAATGAAATCTTGCCATTACAATGACATGGATAAAGATAGAGAGTATTATGCTAAGTGAAATAGGTCAGAGAATGACAAATACCATATGATTTCACC
Source organism: Prionailurus viverrinus (assembly GCF_022837055.1). Lineage (NCBI taxonomy): Eukaryota > Metazoa > Chordata > Mammalia > Carnivora > Felidae > Prionailurus > Prionailurus viverrinus. The sequence goes on from NC_062579.1 coordinate 101,957,734, forward strand.
CATATGTGTGGAATTGAAGAAACAAAACCAATGAGCAAAGAGAAAAAAGAGTGAGAGAAAGAGAGACAGGCAAACCAAGAAACATACTCTTAACTATAGAGAACAAACTCATGGTTGCCAGAAGGGAGGTGGATGGGGGGGATGGGCTAAATAGGTGATGGAGATTAAAGAGTGCACTTGTGATGAGCACCAGGTGTTGAATGGACGTGTTGAATCACTATATTGTACACCTGAAACTAATATTACACTGTATGTTAACTAATTGGAATTTAAATTAAAGCTTTAAAAAATGTATAACAACCTTGTCCATTCCTTCTTAAACACCCTTTCCCTCAATTTTCACTTATGTCCATCCCTCTAGCCTCATATCTTGATTTAATTTCTTGTTTATGAGCTAGTTCTGACTGCGTCCACATTAGATTTCAGATATCCCTGATTAATTAGGAGCTATGGAGAGTTTGTCTACCTCACGATTCTAAGAAACCTCAACAGCATAGTCAGGAACAGCTCAAGTTTACCTACGTTACCCAAGATATGTGTCTACCAAGTCTCTACCTCCACAAGTGCTACATATGAATTTGGAGTTAATGCAGCAGAGCTCATGGCCAAAGGAGCCAGTTTGTTTAGGTTATAGAGCTCTGAGACTTGTCTGGATTCAATGAGCAGCCTAAAACAGAACAGTGAAAAAGAGTTTAAACTATCACCCATGAGGGAACCTGGAGGTCAGAGCCAGAAAAGCAGCACCCACCATTGAGTGTGAAGGGTAAGCAAGGTCTTAAACGTGAAAAAATAAGGAGAGGAGCCAAGATGGTGGAACAGCATGGAAGCTTTTTCTGTCTCTCGCGTCCATGAAATGCAGCCAGACCAACACTAAACCATCCTACACACCTAGAAAACTGATTGAACGATTAACACAACAATCTGCACAACCTGAATCACAGAATTCAGCAGGTACGCGGCAGGAGGGAAATTTGGGGAGCGAGAAGCCTGTGAGGGTAGGGAACCGCTTTTGCGGGCAGAGAGAGGACGGAGACTGGGGAGAGGGAGAGAATATGGGAAAACACCCCTCCCCAAAAGCAGCTGGAGAGAAAGTGGGAAATTGGAAATAGCCGCAGGGACTAAACTAAAAAGGGAGAAAGGAGAGGGTTTAAATTCCATTAAGACTGTAAACAAAGGGAGCGCAAAGGCTGCAACTCCGCAGCTCCAAACCTGGCAGTGCTCTGGTGGGAAGGGCGAATCCCCAGGAGCAGAGTGGGGTCCGGGAGGTTCTCGGGCCACACGGGGAAAAGTGGTTCCACTGCTCGAAGGACATTTGGTAGAGACTGTTGAAGCCCCCTGGTCCCAGCAGACCCCAGAAGGTGGCCACATTCGCTGGTGCTAGGGCAAGGTTGTTAAGGGTGAAGCCTGGTGCCAGATGTGTGTCGTGATTTTCCATAATCCCTGAAACGCTGCTGCTACACTGTCTCGCGAACATTTTCTGGGACAGGCTGGCAACTGGCCACAGTCTCAGGGCTCCAGCAACAACAGGGTCCAGCGGGTGTTCCTGGGTGCAGCCGATATTCAGCCATTGCTCGGTGAGACCCTCCCGCAGAGGGGTGGAACGGGTCAAAGCCACAGTCCTTGGGAAGTAAGGGGCCGAGAAAACAGCTGGGTGGCGCCATTTTTACCATTCCCACGCATGCGCATACGCACCTACAAGCCCCGAAACAATCCACCCCAGTAGGATAGCAGCGCCATCTAGTGGAGAGCGGAGCTGTTACACTGAGCCCCGCCCAACTGGGCCAACTTCACTCTTCAAGAACACAAGTCTCACCAGCGGCATAGTTTAAGGACTATAAAGTGCTACATAGACTGACTCCTAAGAGAAAATGAAACAGTTTCAGTCCTACTTCAATCTGTTAGCAGGTTCTTCTATTCAATTTTCTTTCTTTTTTTTAATTTTTTTTCTTTTTTACAATTCTTTTTCTTGAATACAGAAAGAAAAAATTCATTATTTTCAATTTTTATTAAAAATGTCTTTAATTTTTATTACTATATTTTTTTACTTTTGTGTAAATTTTTTCAAATTCTACTTCCATCATTTTATTTTAGTCTACTTCAGTGTATTCACCTTTTCAAATTTTCAAACAATTTCCTTTTTTTCTTTCTTTTTCTTTTTTTTCTTTTTCATTTCTTTTTCTTGAATGCAGAAAGAAAAAACCTTCATTTTTACTTTCAATTTCTATGAAAAATATACTTATTTAATTTTCATCACTATATTTTTTGCCTTTATGTAAATTTTTTCAAATTCTATTTTACTTCCATCATTTTATTTTAGTCTACTATCATGTATTCAGCTTTTCGAATTTTCAAAGTTTCTTTTTTTCTTTCCTTTTTTTCCTTTTTATCTTTTTTCTCTTTTTCATTTTTCTTTTTTCTTAAATACAGAAAATGAAAAAATTCATATTTATTTTTAATTTTTATTAAAAATATTTTTCGTTAATTTTTTTCTACTATATTCTTTACTTTTGTGTATATCTTTCAAATTCTATTTTACCCCCATCATCTCATTTTAGTCTACCTCAGTGTATTCAGTTTTTCAAATTCTCAAACAATTTCCTTTTTCTCCCCCCCCCCTTTTTTTCTCTAATCTGTCAAACCACTTTCAACACCCAGACCAAAACACACCTGGGATCTAGCATCATCTATTCGATTTTTGTGGGTGTGTTTTTATTTTTAATTTTAATGTTTTTTTAATTTTAATTTTTCTTAATTTCAATTTTTCTACCTCATTAATTCCTTTTCTCCCTTCAAAATGACAAAATGAAGGAATTCACCCCAAAAGAAAGAGCAGGAAGAAACAACAGCCAGGGACATAACTAACACAGATACAAGCAAGATGTCTGAACCAGAATTTAGAATCATGATAATAAGAATACAAGCTGGGTTGAAAATAGATTAGAATTCCTTTCTGCAGAGATAAAAGAAGAAATGCCCAAATGAAATTAAAAATGCTATAACTGAGCTGCAATCATGGATGGATGCAGCGGCGGCAAGGATGGATGAGGCAGAACAGAGAATCAGCGATATAGAGGACAAACTTATAAAGAATAATGAAGCAGAAAAAAAGGGGGAGATCAAGGCAAAAGAGCAATATTTAAGAATTAGAGAAATTAGTGACTCATTAAAAAAGAACAACATCAGAATCATAGGGATCCCAGAAAAGGAAGAGAGAGAAATAGGGGTAGAAGGGTTTTGTGAGCAAATCATAGTGGAAAACATTCCTAACCTGGGAAAAGACACAGACATCACAATCCAGGGAGCACCATGGACCCCCATTAGATTCAACAAAAACCAACCATCAACAAGGCATATCATAGTCAAATTCACAAAATACTCAGGCAAGGAGAGAATCATGAAAGCAGCAAGAGAAAAAAAGTCCTTAACCTACAAGGGAAGACAGATCAGGTTTGCAGCAGACCTATCCATAGAAACTTGGCAGGCCAGAAAGGAGTGGCGGGATTTATTCCGTGTGCTAAATCAGAAAAATAATGCAGCCAAGAATTCTTTATCCAGCAAGGCTGTCATTCAAAATAGGAGAGATTAAAAGTTTCCCAGACAAACAAAAATTAAAGGAGTTTGTGACCACTAAACCAGCCCTGCAAGAAATTTTAAGGGGGACTTTCTGAGGGGTGAAAAGATGAAAATATATAAATACCAGAAGCAACAAAAGATTAGAAAGGACCAGAGAACACCACTAGAAACTCCAACTATACAAGCAACATAATGGTAATAAATTCATATCTTTCAGTACTCACTCTAAACGTCAATGAACTAAATGCTCCAACCAAAGACATAGGGTAACAGAACGGATAAGAAAACAAGATCCATCTAAATGCTGTTTACAAGAGACCCACTTTAGACCTAAAGACACCTTCAGATTGAAAGTAAGGAGATGGAGAACCATCTATCATGCTAATGGTCAACAAAAGAAATCCCGAGTAGCCATACTTATATCAGACAATCTAGACTTTAAAAGAAAGACTGTATCAAGAGATGAAGAAGGGCATTATATCATAATCAAGGGGTTGGTAGACGAAGAAGACCTAACAATTGTAAACATTTATGTGCCAAATGGGAAAGCACCCAAATATATAAATCCATTAATCACAAACATAAAGAAACTCATTGATAGTAATACCATAATAGTAGGAGACTTCAACACCCCACTCACAGCAATGGACAGATCATCTAATCAAAAAATCAAGAAGGAAACAATGGCTTTGAATGACACACTGGACCAGATGGACTTAACAGATATATTCAGAACATTTCATCCTAAAGCAGCACAGTATACATTCTTCTCCAGTGCACATGGAACGTTCTCCAGAATAGACACATACTGGGACATAAATCAGCCCTCAACAAGTACAAAAAGATCGAGATCATACCGTGCATATTTTCAGACCACAACGCTATGAAACTTGAAATCAACCACAAGAAAACATTTGGAAAGGTAACAAATACTTGGAGACTGAAGAACATTCTACTAAAGAACGAATGGGATAACCAAGAAGTTAGAGAGGAAATTAAAAGGTATATGGAAGTCAATGAAAATGATAACACCACAACCCAGAAATACTGGAATGCAGCAAAGGCGGTCATAAGAGGAAAGTATAGCAATCCAGGCCTTCCTAAAGAAGGAAGAAAGATCTCAGATACACAACCTAACCTTGCGCCTTAAGGATCTGGAAAAAGAACAGCAAATAAAACCCAAAAACAGCAGAAGACAGGAAATAATAAAGAATAGGGCAGAAATTAATGCTATCGAAACCAAAAAAAAAACAGAACAGATCAGTGAAACCAGAAGCTGATTCGTTGAAAGAATGAACAAAATTGATAAACCCCTAGCCAGTTTGATCAAAAAGAAAAAGGAGAGGACACAAATAAATAAAATCAAGAATGAAAGAGGAGAGATCACAACCAACACAGCAGAAATAAAAACAATAATAAGAGAATATTATGAGCAATTATATGCCCATAAAATGGGTAATCTGGAAGAAATGGACAAATTCCTAGGAACATATACACTACCAAAACTGAAACAGGAAGAAATAAAAAATTTGAAGAGACCCATAACCAGTAAGGAAACTGAATTAGTAATCAAAAACCTCCCAAAAAACAAGAGTCCAGAGCCAGATGGCTTTCCAAGGGAATTCCACCAAACATTTAAGGAAGAATTAACTCCTATTCTCTTGAAACTGTTCCAAAAAATAGAAATGGAAGGAAAACTTCCAAACTCTTTCTATGAAGCCAGCATTACCTTGATTCCAAAATTTTAAAACATAAAAAATAAAGCTTTTTTAAAAATATGAAAAAATAAGGCAATGGTTTCTTATAGTAACCTGTCTAGGTGGGCAACCTGCCCACTATGCCAGTTGAAACTTCTTTTCATTAAATGTGTCTTTCTCATTTGGAATTTCTACAGGAAACACTATGAGGATGCTGTGGTCAAAAGGATGGTGCATTTGACTAGGAATCTAGAGGCAAATGTCCAGAGAAACTCAGCTCTGCCACTTATTAATCATATCACCTGTGGTTCACTTAACCTATGTAAGGCTCTTAACCTATTTGATGATTTTCTTCATGTCTAATGTGATGATATAAATACAGTACTCATTTCCTGGAATTGTTGGAATTCAATGAAGTAGCAAATATGAAGCTATTCAGCTTCACATTAATGTCTACTTTCACACAGATCTGCTTTCACAACAGAAGTTGCTTTTCAGCCAGCAAAGCATTATACGCCATTTATAAACAGGACAGGTTTTTGGTTTGTGTTCATAAAAATTAGTTTCTAATTGACTCTTCTGTATCGTCTGCAGTAGCTTGGTCTCATGGTTCTTCTACTAATCAGCTATCAGGATGGTCTGATATGGTATTTTTGTTGATCAACTGCTTCTGGCTACATTTCCTTCTTTGTTTTAAGACCTGGGGTTTTTAGTCTGCTCTCCTTCCTCCTCTCTCTGTCCCCATGTCTTCTATTTCTCACTTCAAGCATTGCTAAAGAATACGGCAAAAAGAGGATCTTCTCTGTTTAAGGGTTTTACTAAAGTTTATGCTGGAAAATAGAATATATCAAACGTAATAGATCCGGAAGAGTATCAGGGAGTTATAGAACACAGAGTTTTTACCATCTCCATTTTCTATCATTTAAAACTCCCTTATGAGTTGGGTCTTTGTCCCTAGTAGGTGGAGCTCCCTCCTTCCCTCCCATCCCCAATTTCTTGATTGCCACCTCCAGGTATATCTTACACCCCTCAAAAGCTCCTCGTCTCATCTTTTAAAATTTTTTTTAATGTTTATTTAAAACAGAGAGAGAGGGAGACACAGAATCGGAAGCAGGCTCCAGGCTCTGAGCTGTCAGCACAGAGCCCGACGCGGGGCTCAAACTCACGGACCACGAGATCATGACCTGAGCTGAAGTCGGACACTTAACCGACGGAGCTACCCAGGCGCCCCGCTCCTCGTCTCATCTTGAAGATGCAACCCATGCAGTGCCCTGAATGTCCCTTTCTCCAGTGGGCAGCAAGTGTCTCTGAGGCAATCCAGACAGGGTAACCCCTTGATCACTAAGCTTTTGCGTATTTTATTGCTCACACTACTCCTCACAGTCTGTGGCTCCTCTCCTGCTTAGCTTTTATAAAAGAATTTACCCTGCTTTCCAGCCCTCAATCTTCTACATTATGTCTGTATTCTGACTAGTGTTCTCTTTCAATTCAGAGGAGGCTTGGCCATTTCAAAATCCAAGGCATGCCCTTTGGCCTTTTCCATGCCCCCAAGTATTCTAGCATCAAATAAGAGTAATGCACGCTCTGTCCTGGAAAGAGAGTGGAACTAGCCACAGACACAATTCTAATGTACTCCCCAGACACAGCCTTGTACATGACCTGAGCTGGCAACCATCTCCATGGAAACCAGAGAAAGTATGCATTTTGAGCAGCCTGAGGTCAAGTCCCTGTGGCATATATATTTCCAGGGTGAATGATGCAGGTGAAAGTCACTCAAGTAACAGTGATACAGGCTAAGTCTTAGATGGACCTACTTGTCCCCAGCCAACCATCAAAGGTCACCCTGAGGTTTCTCAATTTGCCATAATATTACCAACTGACAGTATTATCCCAAACTTCTTTGCTATCTAACTAGCTAACTCTCAAAAAGGAACAAGTTTTGAAAATTAATGGCTTTTTTCCCCCATCACCCAAGCATGAAATGCCCTGACTTATGGGGGCCATTCATCCATTCATAATTGAAACAATTTCATGCCAAAAGAATCTGCAGAATGATGCGCTGTTATATTTTGCTGGTCTCTCTTCTATGTAAACATCCTTAGGACTGAGCTACGCAGTGCTTTAGAAAGAGCCACTGTCAAGGTGATATCGTAAAGATGATGACATAGGTTGTTGATGATTTAAGTCTCTCCTACAAGAAGACCAACTAGCAGCTACCCATGGAAAAGACTCCATTGTGAAAATCCCAAACCCTAAGGGGGGCTAAAGTACCTCTCTGGACCACAGAGACTGAGAAAGACCACATTGGAAGGATAGGAGAGGGCCACTGAGAGGGCCCCCCTGGGCCTATGGTCGCTCCAGTGTGAAAAGATAGCTCAAGGTGCACACCCAGCTCCCCAGGCATGCAGAACACTTTAAGAGAGGCCCACTGAAATCTTGCCTGATAGAGATCACTAAGGGAATCTGTGGGGCTCAACCACTAAAGATCAGATAGACCAAAAAAGGGGGCAGGGCTTATAGCAAGCAGTGTTCGTGAAGCTCATACAACTGAACAGCTAAGAAACAAATAATTGATTTTAAAATTGGGCAAAGGACCTGAATAGATATTTTTCCAAAAAAGATGTACAAATGGCCAACAGGTACATGAAAATGTGTTCAACATCACTGATCATTAGGGTAATGCAAATCAAATCCACAATGAGGTATCACCTCACACGTGTTGGGATAGCTATTATCAAAAAGACAAGAGAAAAGTGCTGGCAAAAATGTAGACGAAGGGGCGCCTGGGTGGTTCAGTCAATTAAGCATCTGACTTTTTTTTTTTAATTTTTTTTTTAACATTTACTTATTTTTGAGACAGAGAGAGACAGAGCATGAATGGGGGAGGGGCAGAGAGAGAGGGAGACACAGAATCGGAAGCAGGCTCCAGGCTCTGAGCCATCAGCCCAGAGACCAACGCGGGGCTCGAACTCACGGACCGCGTGATAGTGACCTGAGCCGAAGTCGGACGCTCAACCGACTGAGCCACCCAGGCGCCCCAAGCATCTGACTTTTGATCTTGGCTCAGGTCATGATCTCAGTTCGTGAGATAGAGCCTCCACATTAGGCTCTGTGCTGACAACGGAGAGGCTGCTTGGGATCTTCTCTTCCTCCCTCTTCTCCCATCCCCACGTCTCTTTCTCAAAATAAACTTTTGAGAACTTTTTAAATAATGTGGATGAAAGGGAACACATGTACACTGTTCATAGGAATATAAATTATTGTAGCCACTGTGGAAAACAGTATGGGGGTTCCTCAAGAAACTAAAAACAGAGGGGCGCCTAGGTGGCTTCGAAGGTTAAGCGTCCAACTCTTGATTTGGGCTCAGGTAATGGTGTCATGGTTCGTGAGATCAAGCTCCCCACTGGGGGCTCTCCACTGTCAGTGCAGAGCCTGCTTGGGATTCCCTCCCTCATTCTACCCCTCTCCCCCATCAAAATAAATAAATATATAAACTTTAAAAAACAAATTAAAAACAGAATTACCATGTCATACAGCAATCCCACTTCTAGGTATTTATTTAAAGGAAATGAAATTACTATCTTGAACAGATATGTGCATTTCCATGTTTATTGCAGCATTATTTACAACACCTAAGACACGGAAACAACCTCAGTGTCCATCATCAGATGAACAGGTAAAGAAAATGTGTGTACATAAGAATGGAATATTCAGCCATAATACAGAAGGAAATTCTGCCATTTGTGACAACATAGGTGAAACTTGAGGGTCTTATGCTAAGTGAAATAAGTCAGACAGGGAGAGACAAACACTGTATGATCTCACTTATACGTGGAATCTTAAAAAAAAAAAACTTATAAAAACAGAGTAGATTGGTGGTTACCAGGAGCAGGGGTGGGAGGGTTGGAGAAATGAGTGGAGATGGTCAACAGGTATACATTTCCAGTTATAAAACAAATAAACATTGGAGTTATAATGTATGACATGGTGACTATAGTTAACAATATCGTATTGTATAGTTCAAAGTTGCTAAAAGAGTAGATCTTACAACGTCTCACCACAAAAAAGAAAAAGTAACTATGTAAAAGAAAAGAAAAGAAAAGAAAAAGTAACTATGTGAAGTGATGGGTGTGTTAACTAACCTTTATTATGGTAATCATTTTACAATATATACATGTATCAAATCATCACATTGTACACCTTGACCTTACACAATGTTCTATGTCAATTATATCTTAATAAAGCTGGGGTGGGGGGGAACAGCCATTGCTTGTAGGAACTAAATTTCAAAATACTCAAATGATGTACAGAGATGGGTGGCCTGCGTCTAGCACAGTACATTCAAGTTATGGAAATGTGTGATCTACAAACATGAAGAGCAAAGAACCAAAAGACTTAGTTTACCCAATTAGGACCTCGAAGGGCCCCTAGGTGGCAGTTTCCCTGAACTGTATTTTCCTTCAGCCTAGGGCTATGTTCCACTTTGTCATAATGGATACACTGCTCAAGACTACTCTTGACCTTAGATGTCTTATTGTCTCAGGATCGTTGAGGGAAACAGATATCACACACTGGATAATTTGAGAATAGTTTAATAGAGTGACCATTAGTAAAAGTGTGGGCAAGATTTAGTGAAATGTACCAGATTTAGTGCAGTATTCCATTACTGACAAGAGGGAAGAGGTTACCATGCCTAGGCCTGAAGATGTAAAGGGGTGGTAACTGGAACCCAGAGAGGGTAGCCATATATTCAGATAATTTTACAGGAGCTGTGGCCTTCAGTAGGCCACTCGAAGCCAACAATAGTGACTCCTCAAGGAAGGAGCCAGAGGAACAAATACTCTGACTTCGATTTCTCCCCCACCTTCCAATATCCTGCCTGTGTGTCCCTTTGGCCAAACCCAATCAAAAAACAAATGGTAAGGAAGTACTTCATTGTAAGCAATAGAGGCCATCATTCCTGGGTCTAGAAGGAGACCTGGGTGGAGAAGAGTTGAAAATGAATCCGGAGAGAAAAATGATAAATACCCAATACATCCACACTCCCTAGATATGGATTAAGTCTCTGGCCCTCCCTGCCTCTCAGACAGTATCCTTTCCCAGGAGCTGTTAAAAACTGGTATTTTTACCTTGTTTCTCCCTACACTGTCTATGGTGAATTCCTTCTTCTCCTGCAGTTTCGCCAAAGACACGCACGGCAATAAGCATCTTCCTTCTGTAAAGGGCTTTTCATTTTCTGCAATTTAGTTCATTGGATTACTTTGTGTCTTCAGCCCAACGATACATTTTTTTAAAGCTATGACTGTGTACTTTACTCAGTTTGTTTTGGTTTTTAATAAGAGTGACAGTTTCCTGAAACTTTCTACATCTGAACTGGTGGCAGAAATTGGGTTAAGGATGCACTTGGAAGACAAAGGTGAAAGACTGAAGGTATAGTTTAAAAGAAAGAGTCAAAGATGGTTGTTTGGGGCTTGAGCAATGAGAATAATGGAGTTGCTATTTAACTGTAATGAGGCAGACTGTGGGATAATTGGGCTGGGGCTGAGGTGGGGGAGAGGCTTGTGAGGTAGAAAAGAACAGATACAAAACTCCTTGTCTTCAGAAATCTTAAATTTAGATCACATTGTGTTTAGATAACATTATCTTACATCCATTAAGTACATACACACCAGACATTGTGTTAAGTTCTGTACCCGAACTGGTTAATTTAATCCTCACAAAAACTGTATGAGGTAAATGCTGTAATCGTTATCAATTTCGCAAATTAGACATAGAATATTAGAGAGGCGATGTGACATGCACAAGAAACGGTAGCTGAGTGAAGTTCTGAACTAAGACTTTCTGTCACCAGAACTCATAGAAAGTTTGACCTCCTCTGCCCTATGTGACAGGAGCCTATAAGTGAGGCTGACCTCTAATTCACCACAGCTACATCATAGCTACTCTTCCTTTACTATTATGTAAAACTTTCCTGCCTAGGAGAGTTATAACACCATGTTATCCCTTCTCAACTTTTACAGTTTCATTACATGTTACTTACTGACCACATTAATCAATGACCTTGGTGTCCAAGCTTCTCCATGTTCTAAGTTCTGCTATTTGTACAATTCATTCAAAGCTCTCTCCATCCCTCCATATTAACTGTGGGGCTTCTCAGTAGTTGACTATCACTTGAGTCACCCATATTCACAGTCATGCCTTAGACCTTGTCAACATTCATTGATGTCGTAGCACACCACTCTTTCACCACCTTAGACCCCTGCAGTCCCCTGACCACCCTCCATTTTCCCCGTTTGCCAGCCCTTCCTTCCTAATACAGGAGCCTGCAGTTGTTTGCCTGTACTATACTCGCTGATACAACTGCTTTTCTGCAACTGCTTTTCTGCTCCACCAGGCTACAAGACACCTCCTTTGCAAAGTCAAACCCCAGTGTTAGTCGCATATCCACATTTCTCTTTTCCTGTGTCTGAGTTTCTGGCCGCTGCTGGAGAAAAACCCTGATTCTGATTCAGGGCCCACAAACTCAGCTGGGCCTCACTGATCCTCTCTTTTGAATTGTTTTCGGTCATTTTCCATTCCATTCTAGCATTCTAGTAACCGATATTCTAAATGTTTGTGACTTCTCTCAAGTTCCCCAACCAAATTTCTACCTCCCATGTTCTCACCCAATAACTATGAACATTATATCATTAATACCATTAAAACGATTAAATATAAATCGCTTCAACTCTCTTCCACCTTCCACCTATTTAAGTATAAACACGGGCACCTGCAACACCCGGTTCTGCACCGTTGTATCTTCTTTCCTTTCACACTGATAGATCTGTGTGTCTTCTTGGTCACACCACCATCTTTTTCTTCCAGGATTTCCATTCATTAATTACTTTATTTCCTATATTTTCAACCTCTCACTCTCTACTAGCTTCTTCAATAAGAAGTCTACACTTGCTAAAATTACTTAATTCCCATTTACTCCAAATCTACAACTTAAACACCCATACTTCCGCAATGATAGCTCTGGAAAACTTCAGAAATGTCTTCCATTTTGCCATTGTGACTGAGCATGCCTCAGTCTAAACTTGTTTGACTTCTCACCACCTTAGATAATGCTGAATATGACTTTCCAGAAGTTTTCTCTTCCATGGGCTCCATTACATCACAGTCTCATGGTTTACTCTTATCCCCTTATCTACTACTTTTCCTTCTCTTTACTGGAGTCTCTTTCTCTCCCCATTACTTAATTGTTGGTACTTCTCATGGACCTGCCCTTTCCAGGACTTATGTTCTTAGAACGTATCAATTATTCTTAACTGACTATGCTTCAAAGTCACCTGTGTAACATCTTTTAAAAAATTTTAACCAGACTCCATATCTGAAAATTATGACCAATAGACTTATTTTTCTTTTTTAATGTTTATTTATTTTTGAAAGAGAGAAAATGCATGAGCAGGGGAGGGGCAGAAAGAGCGAGGAAGACAGAATCTGAAGCAGGCTCTGAGGTGTCAGTGCAGAGCCCGACACAGGGCTCGAACTTATGAACCACTAGATCATGACCTGAGCCAAAGTCGGACACTTAACTGACTGAGCCACCCAGGCACCCCACAATAGACTTTCTTTCCTTCCTTCTTTCCTTCCTCCCACTTTTTCTCCCTCCATTTCTTCCTTCCTCTTTTCCCTTATTTTATTCTTCCAATATTCCTCCCTGCCTCTCTCATTCTCCTTAATTCTTTCCCTATCATTTCTCCCTCTCTTCTACCTACACTGATAAATAAACATTCACTAAACACTTTATGTATTTCAGATGTTGCATTTTGCACAGTAGGAATGTAGCAAATATTGTAAATACTTGCACATTGCTTTAGAGGACCCTGTTAAATGTATGTAAAATTGAATGTGAAATCCCCATTGTGTACTCTAATCAAATCTTGCTCATCCCAGTCATAAACATAAATGAGAACCCAGATTAAGAAGGCAATGCTAGTGCCTGGGTTGCTATTCTGCTGGTGTGTCTTTGACATTGGGGAAATGTGGAGGGATGTGAACCATGTAGCTAACTCTGTCAAGTTTACTAGGATGCAGATAATGTAAGTATATAGCTGAAGGCTTAACCACAACTGTTTCCCATAACACCTTGTGCAACTGAGGTTTATTCCCATGCACTGGGAAGGGGAAACAGTAATAGCAAGAGCACCTTATACCCATGAGGATGACTACTATTAATAATAATTATTATTATTACTATTATTATAACAAATGCTTGCAGAAATGTGGAGAAATTGAGACTCTTGTGCACCATTGGTGGGGATATAAATTGGCACAACTGCTGTGAAGAACTCTATGGCGCTTCTTTGAAAAATTTAAACCATATGATCCACTAATCCCACTTCTGAGTATATACCCAAAAGAATTGAAAGACAGGTCTTGAAGAAATATTTGCACCTCCATGCTCATAGAGGGATTATTTATAATAGCCAAGAGGTGAAAACAACCCAAATGTTCAGCAACAGATAAATGGATAAATAAAATGCAGTATATACAAACAATGGAATATTGTTCAGCCTTAAAAAGGAAGAAAACTCTTTCACATGCTACAGCATGGATGAGCCTTGAGAATGTTATGCTAAGTTCAATAAAGCAGTCATGAAAAGACAAATATTGTTTGATTCCACTTATACGAGGTATCAAGAGTAGTCAAATCCATAGACACAGAAAGTAGAAGAATGATTACTAGTGCCTAGGGGGTGGGGAAAACAGAGAGTTGTTATTTAGTGGGTATGGAGTTTCAGTTTGACAAGATGAAGAGAGTTCTGGAAATCTGTTGCACAACAATGGGAACATACTTAAACATACTGAGCTGTACACTTTAAAATGGCTAAGATAGTGAATTGTAGGTTATGTGTTTTTGCCACAATTTAGAATTTCAAAAATACATTGACATTTTCAAGATTTCATTTGCATCAGCTTTTTGTTGAGGATCATATTCTTCTAGCTTAAGACACTTAACTTCAAATTCATTTTTTTCAAGATAATACAGAAGGATATATTTACAAATAGTATCACTATTTCTCGTGAGCTATTTACCTCAGTATAATTATTGTATTCTTACTATCACAATTAAGTGCATATACAGGGGAGAGAAAGTAGTATGAAGCGTTGCCAGATATGGAGAGGTCTGGCAGTGATGAGGTTTACTCGGCAAAAATCTGACTGACAAATATCCAAGGACCAGAAAATTACTGAGACTAGTTTCCTACCCAGTGCATTCAAACCCCTCCTCCAAACATAGATGCAATCTTGCAAAAAAAAGGGGGGGGGCAAAGTGACTAAAATTATATTTCTGCCCCTCTGCCAAAGTAGAAATAAGTTGAATTATTTATTTTAAAAAGTTATATTTCAGGGAGCCTGCGTGGCTCAGTCGGTTGAGCATCCGACCTTTGATCTCAGCTCAGGTTGTGATCCCAGAGATGGAGCCTCACATCAGGCTTGGAGCCTGCTTAAGATTCTCTCTCTCTTCCTCTGCCTCTCTTCCCTGCTCACTTTCACTCTCTCTCTCTCTCTCTCTCTCTCTCTCAAATAGAATTAAATTCAAAAAAATAGTTACGGGGTGCCTTGGTAGCTCAGTCAGTTGAGTGTCTAACTTCAGCTCAGGTCACGATCTCATGGTTCATGGGTCCAAGGCCCACATTGGGCTCTGTGCTGACAGCTCAGAGCCTGGAGCCTGCTTTGGATCCTCTGTCTCCTTCTCTCTCTGCCCCTCCTCTGCTCATGCTCTGTCTCTGTCTCTCTCTCTGTCTCTCTCTCAAAAATAAATAAACATTAAAAAATAGTTATATTTCTGACTTGGTATAGATTGAGATTCATACTGACATGGAAAATTGCCATACGGCACAATCATATCTTAGAAGTATGCTCATGGGAATCAATAGCACTGTTCATATCAGGTTCAGCCCTGATATGGGTCTTGAAGGTGGCAGGGAACAGATACTCCACAATAAATATTCCAGTTTATTTTCTCTGATTATTCAGATGGAATATAAATGTGTGAGAAATGAGTGAGCTCTACAAAAGGTGGTTATAGGAAGTTGGGGGCTATACATAAAGGTGTGAGGAGTTGGAAGTGAAATGTGACAGGTTTTGTAACCTAACTTAGAATGAACCTAGGACTGGCCTTAGAATTTGCAACAGGGCCAGGTGCAGTGGATGTGACAGAAGAACCAGCTTGAATCTCTTAATAGTTTCCACTGGTTAGCAGTGCTTGTAGATAGAAACCACAGAAAGAGCCTCAGTCCAACTCAAGGCCATCCTGTAGGTCATGTAGTCCCTCCTGATAAAGACCAGTGCTCGCTTATGGATACTGATGGATGCAAAATGCAAGCATGGGTCTCCTAATGACTTTCAAAGAGGATATCCTATCTGGACAAGTGCATAGAAATGTATATACTCTTCAAGTACTATATTTAATTTACATACTTTCTCTGGGCTTTGGTTTGATGGTTTGAAGCCATGAATATTTAGGTATAAATTTGTAGGACTTAATAGTCCTTCAAAGTCTTCAAACCAGGATAATTTCATGTGATTCAATCTAATGCAAACCCTGGTCCAGAAAGTAATGCCCATCTCATAGCAGGTCAGTGGGTCCACACACCCACACTGTTCCTCCTTCTCTGGTCTCTGAATGTATAATTGGAATGTACATTCTTAGATTCTGCAAGATCTCTCCCGTTGCTTCTCTGGCTTATGGATAAGGGACCATTTTAATAGGAAAGGCCACGTGAAAGTCCCTAAAACTTCCCCTTCCAGAAATCTAAATAAGAAGAAACATTACAGGGGCACCTGGGTGGCTCAGTCGGTTAAGCGTCCCACTCTTGGTTTCGGCTCAGGTCATGATCTCATAGATTTGAGTTTGAGCCCTGTGTAGGGCTCTGTGCTGACAACATGGAGCCTGCTTGGGATTCTCTCTCTACCTCTCCCTCTTCCTCTCTAGCCCTCCCCTCCTCAAATAATAAATAAATTTAAAAAGATGAAGAAACATTACATTGCCAAAGGTACTGCAGAAACTAGTATCACTATCAAAGATTTAAAAGATGGACTAGACAGATCCTATTACATTTCTCTCAGTTCTCCAGTTCGACCTTTGCAAAATCAAGTGGCTCAT
Source organism: Prionailurus viverrinus (assembly GCF_022837055.1). Taxonomy (NCBI): domain Eukaryota; kingdom Metazoa; phylum Chordata; class Mammalia; order Carnivora; family Felidae; genus Prionailurus; species Prionailurus viverrinus. The sequence continues at coordinate 101,974,159 of NC_062579.1, forward strand.
GCCTGGTGACAGTGGACTTAACAAAACAGGAGCCCTGATTGCAGTTGCTGGATGTGCTATCTTTATAAAAGCAGATCAACATCATCTCGGCACTTAGTACAAAGATATTGATTTGGCAGAATACTTTCTTCGTGACACACATCAGCAGGGAGGATTGAAAGCAATTTACTTTTGCATGTCAAAAATAGCCAAGTACATACATCCTCTTGCCTGAGTGCTATGTTAACTCTCTTGCTCTTTGACATAATATCGTCCACTGGGACCTTGAATATCTTGACACTCTTCAGATTATCATTCTGGTCCACTTCATTTTAATTGTACCTGTTGAGCTGGAAATGACAGCTACCCTCAATGGCTGGGTAAGACATTTATATACTAAGAGATGGGAAATAAGTTCTATAAGTTTTGTGAACCTATGATATTGTTGAAATGTTTACGGGTTCACTTGTATGCCAAAAGGTGGTAAATAAACCACATAGAGCTTCAGGGCCTGCCATATTGGTGAAGTTTTAGCAGAAACAGGGCATGTCTTGGAAGACACTAGCCTTTTTCTAAAATAACAAGTTGTCACACCTTGTAACTCTTACCACCAAGAGAGGAACAGTATTTATTTGTCCCCAATAGGAGCGTCATAAAATAGACACCTGGAACTATAGAGAAATAACAAGCCCTCTGTGGCAGGGAAATACTCTCTGTTTGCAAAATATCTGCTGTGTTACTACACCCAGTCAACACTGGGTACCTGACCACAAGATACCAAAAGACTGCAAACAGAGATGCCCATAAAAACATCATGGTGTTAACAAGTCCACCATGTCATAAATTTGGTAGTTCTAACAGCTATCCACTTATCCCCCTGAATGCTGAAGCAATACATTTGGGACTATGTTCAAGCAGGTCCAGAAGGTACTAATGAACTACATGAATAGGTGGTCAAGATGCCCATGTCACCTAACTCTATTGCATTAACTCCTATTCTTCGATTCACACCAATGGCCTCATGAAATTTCTATAACCAACTGACAGAAGAGGAAATCACAAGGGCTTGATTTACAGATGGGTCAGCATAGTATGCTGGCACTAGCCAGAAATGGACTGCTGCTGCCACATTACAACTCCATTCAAGTGGCCAAAACCGGAAGATTGAGTATAAGGAAAAGGTATATGGATGGATCTGTGAAAATGGACACAAACATACAGATATTTGTCTCAAGTTAAGACCCACCAAATAGTATACATTGCAGAGAACTCTCTTAACAACCATGTGGACAAGAGACTCATTCAGTGGATCTCAGCCCATGTCCCTCCTCAGCTACCCCAATACTTGTACAATGTGGAATACCAGCTATGCATGAGTCCAACCACTGCAACTGCTGAATATCCCAAACCATCTGTAGGAGAAATTGCCAATATTAGTTCCTAGTATGGCACCATTACTCAGGTAGGTCAGCCAGACAGTTGACAGAAGATCAATTACATCAAACCCCTTCCAGTTTGGGGAAAAGCAGCAATTCACCTCTATCTGAATAGATACATACAGCAGATATGTATTTGCCTTCTCTATCTGTAGAACCTCCATCATCCCCACCATGCAAAGGCTGAGAAAAATCCGGATCCACTGACATTGAACTCTGCACAATAATACCCAATACCAAAGGGACCACTTCATAGCAAAGGAGGTGCAACAATGGGTCATGAACATGAGAATCCCTGGAGTTGTCACGTACCTCGTCACTCAGAATCAGCAAGCCTAAGACAATAGTAGATGGACCTGTTGAAGGACAAGCTAAGGCACCAGCTCACTCACAACATCTTGAGATGTAGTATAATCACTGAAACCATAGGCAATGTATTATTTTCTTGAATAGCTTAAAAACTTAGGTCCAGGAACTGAAAGGCAGTAGTAGGAGTGGCTCCACCGACTATCCCTCCAGTGACCCGCTTGTGGAACTTTTGCTTCCCCATTCCCACAAACCTAAGCTATGCTGGGCTTGACATACTGGCTCCAAGATTGGAAGCTACTTCTACCTGATGACACAGTAAATGTTCCAATGAACCAGAAACAGCAATTCCCATCTTGCAGTTTTGAGATTCTAATGCCAGTGGGACAACAAGCAAAGAAAGACATTTTTATACTTGCTGAGGTAATCACCCTAATTTCTACTAGGAGTTAGGGTGCACAGAAATAGTGAGGATTCTGTTTGAAACTCAACATCTCCTAATGCATCTATCCCCAGTGATAACTGTAAAAATCCAATTGTAGCAACCAGGACCGAAAGAAGGGAAAGGCAAATAAGTACTCAAACCCCTCCGGGATGAAAGTCTGGGTCACCCCACCAAGCAAGAAAACTAAATTAGCCAGTATACTAGTTAATTGTGAAGAACGTATAAACACATTGGTTGTACAAGGAGATGATTAGTATAAATTATGGTTCTTGGACCAAATACAGTAGCAGGAGCTGTGTCTTGATGTACTAACCTTCATTAGGAGAATAACCCTCCTTTTGAGGAGAATATAACTGGCCACCAATGTGAAAGACTGTTTCCTCATCCAGAAAAGAAATGAGAACGGGTTGTTCTCACCAAAATGGAGGCTCCAGATTATATTATCAAGGGGTAGATTGTAGCATCTTGTATTTATGCCTCCTTTCAGTTTACACAAGAGGAGTCCTTGGCCACTTGCTCAAAGGAGATCCCTGGCTGTCACCACTGTCACCCTGTCTGCTAAGAGCACCAGCTCTCATGAAATCCCCTGGGCTGAGATCCAAGCTCCAGTAGATCCTCCTTTATAGCTGTTTCAATGAAAATGTCAATTACACAGCCATTAAAAAAAAAAAAAAAAAGAATGAAATCTTGCCATATGCAACAACATAGATGGACCTAGAGGGTATTATGCTGAGTGCAATACATCAGATAGAAAGACAAATGCCTTACGATTTCACTCATATGTGGAACCTAAAATAAAACAAACAGGGGCGCCTGGTTGGCTAAGTCAGTTAACCGTCTGACTTCGGCTAGGTCATGATCTCATGGTTCATGAGTTCGAACCCCACGTGGGGCTCTGTGCTGACAGCTCAGAGCCTGGAGCCTGCTTCAGATTCTGTCTCCCTCTCTCTCTGCAACTCCCCTGCTCACACTCTGTCCCTCTCTCTCTTTCTAAAATAAATAAACATGAAAAAAATTAAAATACATAAAATAAAATAAAACAAATGAATAAACAAACAAAACACAGAATCAGACCTATAAATACAGAGAACAAATTGATGGATTCCAGAGGGGAAGGAGAGTGGGAGATACAGTCTTCCAGCTATGGGATGAATAAGACACAGAAATAAAAGGAACAGCATAAGAAATATAACCAATGATATTGTAACAGCATTATACGGTGACAGATGGTAGCTACACTTGAGCTGAGCACAGCATAGCGTGTAAACATGGGGAATCACCATGTTGTACACCCGAAACGAGTGTAATATTGTGTAGCAACTACACTAAAATTTGAAAATTAAAAAAGAAAAACAAATGGCCACAGCTTCCTCAAAGGTCTGACCCCATCTCATGGAAACTCTGGCTTTCCTGCTTCTAGCCTCAAATGTAGTGCCATGACATGGGCTACGAGGTCCGACTTTCTCGTGATTACTTGAAGGGGTAACTGACACAACCTAGAAGTTCAAGGGCGTTGATCAGCTGAACCAAGGTGGTTTCACAGTGCTTACCCAGACACATCCAATGTGAACAAGCCACCAGCTCTGTTTCCTCGAGAAGCTGTAGAAATCTCTGTAATGTGCTACTTCATATTTGCTTTCTCTCCTTCCTTGCCTCATTTCCTTCCTCTGCTCATTCTAGCTGCTCTGTAATTGTAGCCTTCAAGAAACCCTTAGTACAACAGCTGTACTTCAGTCTCCGTTTTCTAGTGAACTCAGGCTAAGACACACCTCTTGTATCTCTTGGTCATCCGTACCAGAACCCCAGTGTCAAAGGTCACAAACCTGAAGGTTCTTCCTAGACATTTTCCTCTTTTTCAGCCTCCATATCTCCTCCCCATCACCCACCTGGCAAAGTCTAAACACTAAAAAATGATGAACCAGGGCCTCCGTGGTGCAGCTCCAGCCATCTCTACAACTTCTCTTGTGGTTTTCCTTTTTGTGAGATCTCCTTGCAGGATATATGCCTCCTTCTATACACCTTCTCATGAGTCTCCTAAGTTCATCATTCTCTGTTAGCAGCATCCCCATTATTCCCAATGTCCACCTGGTAAAAAAAAAAAAAAACTGCTCATCACTCAAGATGAAGTTCATGGGTCAGAGCCTCTACGAATCTCTCTACCTGACACTGCTGACAGAATAAGAACAAAACACAGCTAACATTTACATAGTCCTTACTCTATACCAGGTCCTGTCCTGGGTGTTTTGTATGTGATGCCCTCAGCTAGCTCTCACAACAACCCCATAAATTATCATGACTATCCCCTCTTTCACAGGTAAGGAAACTGAGGCACAGAGACCTGAGGTCACATAGGTAGTCCAGTATTTAAATGAGCATGCTTTTATCACATTCTTCTGCCTTGCCATGACACAAGTCTGCCCGGCCGGACATGCCATATACTATGCGTTCTGCCATCACAGCACTGACAATACATGACGGCCTTCTTGTTCACAGGACTGTCTCCCGAATAGACTGTCAGTTGCTAGAATTTAAGATGCCGAAATCATTACTGTGTGCCCAGCACAGAGCACAGGATCTGGTGCAGCGTAGGTGTCCAATAAATATTTGCAGAATTTGTTGATTAATCTGGTATGATTCTTGAGAATGACAGATCTTAGACCTAAGTTTGCCATTTTGCAAAGCATTTTTCCCAGGAACCACCTCATTTGGTATTTCCAATATTTCTGTAAAATATTTATCCTTAGCATGGTTACACATTTAGTAAATGGAATAGGCAAGGCTTGAACTCAAATGTTTTTCTACAAAACCCAATGCTTTACCTCACTGTATATATTTATTGGCTCACCTGGTAATTTCTGGGTGACATATGTTGAAACATTAGGAACAATTTTGAGTTTTCTCATTCTTCTGTTCCAGGGGCTAGGTAAAACACCTACATCCATGAAACTCTGTAGGAAGTTGAGCAGCCATGGGCAGAATATTATAGACCCAAAGTTATACTTTACCAGAGTAGATGCATTCTAACGAAAAATAAGATTAAACAAGCCACCTGATTTAAAGAAAAGTTATGGGGTGTCTGGGTGGTTCAGTCAGTTCAGTGTACGACTCTTGATTTCGGCTCAGGTCATGATCTCACAGCTGTGGGATTGAGCCCTGCATCGAGATCTCTGTTGAGCATGGAGCCTGCTTAAATTTTTTTTTTAATATTTATTTGTTTTTTAGAGAGAGAGAGAGACAGAACGTGAGTTGGGGAGGAGCAGAGAGAGAGGGAGACACAGAATCCAGAGCAGGCTCCAGGCTCTGAGCTGTCAGCACAGAGCCCAACACGGGCTCAAACCCATGAACCGTGAGGTCATGACCTGAGCCAAAGTCAGACGCTTAACCGACAGAGCCACTCAGGCGCCCCGCATGGAGCCTGCTTAAGATTCTCTCTCTCTTTCAACAATAGCCAAATTATAGAAAGAGCCTAAATGGCCATCAACTGATGAATGGATAAAGAAATTGTGGCTTATATACACAATGGAATACTACGTGGCAATGAGAAAGAATGAAACATGGCCTTTTGTAGCAACGTGGATAGAACTGGAGAGTATTATGCTAAGTGAAATAAGTCATACAGAGAAAGACAGGTACCATATGTTTTTACTCTTATGTGGATCTGAGAAACTTAACAGAAGACCATGGGGGAGGGGAAGAAAAAAAAAAGAGGTTAGAGAGGGAGGGAGCCAAAACATAAGAGACTCTTAAAAAGTGAGAACAAACTGAGGGTTGACGGGGGTGGGATGGAGAGGAGGGTGAGTGATGGGTATTGAGGGCACCTGTTGGGATGAGCACTGGGTGTTGTATGGAAACCAATTTGACAATAAATTTCATATTAAAAAAAAAAGATTCTCTCTCTGCCCCTCCCCGCACTTGTGTGCACACTCTCTCTCTCAAAAAATATAAAAATAAAAATGGAAAAATAAAGAAAAGTTACAATCTGTACTGACCAACGTATTGGATTTCCAGTATGTTAAAGACGGTAGTTTGAAGCATTGCAAAAGTCTTTACCTTTGATGTTAAGGATCCTTCACCTCTCTTAGTAACCCTAGATTATAATCTTTTGAAATTGCCCATGGTAATCTTCTTAGTAAGATTCTCTAACATTTAAATTTATTAAATATATGTCCTTTAGTCAAATCTTTGAAGCTCAATGAAAGTGTTATTAATGTGTTTTGCTATTCAGACACTTGACTAGAATGGTCCACAATTAAAACCATTGCTTTATCTTAAATATAATTACAATCTTTCATATAAAGAACGCCTGTGGGGGCACCTGGGTGGCTCAATCGGTTGAGTGTTGGGTTTCAGCTCAGGTCACAGTATCACAGTTCGTGAGTTCAAGCCCCGTATTTCACTCTCTGCTATTGGAGCAGAGCCTGCTTTGGATCCTCTGTCTCCCTCTCTCTCTGCCCCTCCCCACCTCGCATGCATATGTGCACACACGCATGCTCTCTCTCAAAAATAAACATTTTTTAAAAATTTAAAAAAAGTAATGATGCAAACATTGACTAAACTTCTAATATACACTAACCATTGTGCCTGGGACATATAGAAACCCAATAAGCCCCAGGAATGGGAGTATGCTCTTTTAACTCACTATTGTATATGTATAATTTAACACAGTGCTTGGCAAGTAGCAGGTACCCAAAAATACTGACATAGTATATGAATAAAACATGACAAATTCATGGCTCCTGCCCTTTAAAATATTGCAATACACAATATTTGGACCTCATGAGAATTTATGTTGAGCCCATGGATAAACTCACATTCCACAACTATACATGAGCACTTCTGGGGCCAAAGAAATAACACAGAGGAGCTAATTAGGTATGATGTGAAACAGAGAGCATTGTACATGTGGCTTGGTAGGGAAGAGACAAGGCTGTGGAAAATAAAAGTGACCTTGGTGTGTCCAGAGGTCTTATAATGCTCAACGTAGGAGATTCCATTTTTTTTTTTTTTTTTTTTTTTTTTTTTTTTTTTTTTTTTAGTTTATCCCTTTGGAGAAAAGAATGAGATTGTGGAATGTGGAAGCTGCTCATTTATAGAGTTCAGAGTTCACATACTGTAGCTTGAATCATTCTGTGAACTCTGTGACCTAGCCTCACACAGAGCCATGACATAGTAGGTGCTTCCTATGTATTGTGGAATGAATGTAATTGAATCAAATGAAATGGCTGCTCTCAGCCCCAGGAGACAAAGGGGAAGACTTCCAGCCAAGCTCTCTATTGGCATCTTGTGGTCATAAGTATACATGACACCCAACCCCAGAAACAGGATTGAGGAAAAGCAAATTCACTTTTACAGGTTGTGAGAGGAGAAAAGAAGCTTGGTGATGAGTGGCAGGTCCAAAAAGGGAGAGCAAGCATTCTCTAAGGGAAGGCCTGGCTTTCACCTCTGTGACTCTGTCTCGAGACTCTGTGGGTCCATCGACCCATAGACACGGGGCTCAGCAGCCTATCCTCTGCTTACAAAGGTACATCTCTGGGCTGGAGCTGGGCCGAGAAAGTGACTTATTTTGAGTTTATGCCATCTCAGAGTTCAGAGAACAGGGTCCAGATAAGTCCCTACCGTATCTTTCCAATAGTAATGATTGGCAATTGGAATGGAGGTGAGGATTTGAGCTGCCATGTCACAACTGTGTGCAAATAAAAGGATTCTGATCTGAAAATGGCAAGAGTGGGAGACCATGGGGTTCTGGTCTTGAAACAGAAGGCATATGTTGCATGGGAATATGTTCCATCAATCCTAGAAAGTTAGGTTTGTTCTACCTACTTATACACCTCAAAAAAATATGGAGGCTTTATATACAGTCGGCCGCCAGGCATATGTCTCCTGCACATGCCCTCAACTTGTCAACTCAGGTTTATTCTGCCATGGCTTATCTTCTCCTTTGAAGCCATTGCATATGGCATATTTTTTTTACAACCAATTTTGACCTGTATAAAAAATTAAAGCGGGGGGCACCCGTGTGGCTCAGTCAGTTAAGTGTCTGATTTCTGCTCAGGTCATGATCTAGTGGTTTGTGAGTTGAGCCCCACGTCGGGCTCTGTGCTGATGGCTCAGAGCCTGAAACCTGCTTCAGATTCTGTGTCTCCCTGTCTCTGATCCTCCCCCGCTTGTACTCTGTCTTTCTCTCTCTCTCAAGAATAAATATTAAAAAAAATTAAAGGGAAGACTCATATTAATTCCCACAGCACTATAGCAAGAGTTAGATTTTGTCACCCAGAATGGCCAGAATTAAGCAGGCCCGATCACAGAGCACCAAATAGGACTGCTTGAAAGCACCCACCTCAAAAAAAAAGATAAGAAGGCCTTCCACATTTTGTTTATCCATGCACAGCCATGAAAAAGGAATGAAGTATTGATAGTTGCTGCTATATGGATGAACTTTGAAACCATCATGCTAAGAAGTCAGACACAAAATGCCACATGTTATATGATTTTATTTATATGAAATGTCAAGAACAGGCAAATCCATAGAGACAGAGAGCAGATTGGTGGCTGTCAAGAGTTAGAGGTAGGGGTGGGGAATTGGGAATGAGTGTTTTAATGGGTATGGGGTTTCTTTTGGGGTTGACAAAAAGTTCTAGAATTAGATAGTGGTGCTTGTTGCAAAGTTTTGTGAATATACTGAAAACCACTGAATTGTGCACTCTAAAAGGAAGAATTTTATAATATATGAATTATATATCAATTAAAAAAAAAAGACACATGGGGGGGGCGGTGCGCTTGGGTGGCTCAGTCAGTTGAGCATCCAGCTCTTGATTTCACGTCAGGTCATGATCTCACAGTTCATGGGTTTAAGCCCCACATCAGGCTCTTTGCTGACAGCGTGGAGCCTGTTCAGAATTCTCTCTCCCTCTCTCTGCCCCTCCCCTGCTCATGCTTTCCCTCTCTGTCTCAAAATAAATTTAAAAACAAAGAAGAGAAAAAGGACATGTAAGAAAATGCAGGACAGATACAAGAAGGAAATTTTGGACCACCCTGAACTTTTGTGCAAAATTCTGTGTGGCAGATCCACTTTGGAGAACCCTGAGGCCCATGACTGGTCATGATCAAGCACTATTGTGCACTTGAGTGGCACAGGATCTTCTGGGGAAAGTTTGGCTGATATCCCCAGGGCAGCATTTGTGGCATGACCTCTGAACCTGTGCTCCAGGGTCAAATATTTGTATCAGAAGGGAAGTTTTTCTATCTGCAGGTAAAGTGATAAGCTTCTTGTTTCTCTCATGTGTTCCCAGAAAATACTGACTCCAGTAATATAATGTCAGAACTGTCACAACCCAGAGCATAGCAACACCACCATCAAAACCAAGGCTGTGTAGATAACCAGAATCAAAAAGTGTTGAAATGTTAGACACAGTTGAAGAAGCCAGGAGCTTGGGTAGTTTTATAGACTCAAAGTTGTACTTTACCAGAATAGATCCCTTCCAACAGGAAATAAAATTAAACAAGCCATCTAACTTAAAGAAAAGTTAAGAGCCGCAATCAAAAACTAGAAGCTATACATGGGGAATGCCAAGTAAAGTAAGTAATTATTGAGGCCTTCCTACAAGGACCCAAGAGGGCAAATTAGAATAGCTAACATACACTGAGTATTTAATACGTGCCAGGTATTGTCATAAGTGTTTTAGAAATATCGAGTCCTTTCATTCCCACAGTAGCCCCATGAGGTAGGTACCATTACAATTCTCATTGTATACATGAGGAAATGTAGGCACAGAGAGGCTAAATAATGAGCTGAAAGTCACACAGCTGTTAAAATGTGGCCCCTGTCCTTAGCCCCGCCCACAGTACTCCTAGTAGTTGGGTTATGCTGAGGTCAAGAGAGAACCCTATCACCTGGAGAAGGGAGAAGGTCCCAGGGGCAAGCAGGGAGTGGGTTTCTGCTTTTGTGCCCTTAAAAATGCCTGTGAGCGGTGAGGGGGCGGATCTGGGGCCATTGGTTTGTCCTGAGCCCTAATTTCATCCCTTGGGCAAGGACAAACTGGACCCATGAAAAGGTTGCCCTGGGCCCTGGAAGAGAAGGCCAGGAGTCCTGCCAGGTCTCTGTCGGCATCTAGCGGTCATTGTGGCATAGGACACCTAACGCAGGCTGGGCTAGTGTGAAGCTGGCAAGTGGGGAGAACAGAACAGAGCAGGGGTTCTTCACTTCGGGGTGCAGGGGAAGGGCGGGAGTCTCTGTGAAAACTAACCGCCGCCCCCCCCCGGAGTCATATGCGAAAGCAGTGCTGGTGCATTTCCCTGTAGCTGTCATCAGGTCCACCGTGGGTTTTGTGACACGCACAATTTAATAAACCACAGCTGGAGTGTCAGGAAGTGGCGTCCCAGAGAGAAGCTGGCTCTGGGCTGAGGGCCCTCCTACTGCATCCTCACCCTGGTGGGCAGAGAAGCACGGTGCTGGGCGAAGGACTTTAGGAGGTTGTTGGAATGGACAAGGTATGTTCACAGCGCTCCTAGAACCGATGTAATCAAGCAGCTAAGCATGAACCATAGTTAATGAACAAAGGCAAAGATCAGAACTTGAAAAGCCCTATGAAACATCAGGTCTGGCATTAGTTCAGTTGAATGAAGGGAGGCTGCTATAAACCAACAGAATGGAATGTTTAGGTCAGAAAGCAGAAAGATTCCGAAGTAAGCAGGGAACAAGGGACTGGTCAGAACAAAGGAGACTAAATCCTACAAAGGAGTCACAAGGCTGTTTTCATGTGGTGACAACGACTCAGTGTGTTGAAAAATGTTGAAGGTAACTTCCCTAAAGATGGATTCAGAAATATATTTCATATGATTCAATTTGGCTAATGCTTTAAAAGCACTTCTACAGTGCTTTTAAAAATGCTGTAAGGTCTCTCTCACAGAGAACAAAATCACAAAACAAATTGGGGAAATTGTAAGTCATTCTTTTCCTCCAGAGAATTACTGCGCTTTCAGAAAAGGAAGACGTTATGTTTCTTACTTAGGAAAATGCATTATTTGATTAAAACTCAGCTACAATTTCTAGCTGCGATAAGGGCCTCAAGTGCTATGGACTTGGTAGTTGTCAACCAGGGACTGCGGTGCAGGGCACAAATCAGAAACACTTGTGAAACTTAAAAAATATAAATGCCTTGCCCACTTGCACCCATCATCCCTGGAAGGAAGGGTGGGAGAAAGGAAAGAACAGAGGCAGTTACACTTTAAAAAATAACAAAAGGGGGCACCTGGGTGGCTCAGTCGGTTAAGCATCCAATTCTTGATTTCAGCTCAGGTCATGATCTCTCAGGTTCGTGAGATAGAGTCCCACATCCAGCTCTGTGCTGACAGGGCAGAGCCTGCTTGGGATTCTCCCTCTCTCTCTGCCCCATTCTTGTGCTCTGTCTCAAAATAAATAAACATTAAAAAAATGAAAATTAAAAACAAAAACAGAACCCTTCCCAGGCAATTTAACACACACTCACAAACATATTTCTCCACTGGAGAAATGCTGAACTATGATGAGTAGCTAGAAGTAAAAATTTAGTAAATGATACTTCTGTCTTGCAAAACAAACAAAAAAAGGAACATAAAGACAAGTATCTAACATGTAATTGTATTTATTTTAAAATGTAATTACAAAAATCAAATAAAGTAAAATAAAATGTAGTTACAAAAGAATATATGCTATAAAAGATACATGAAGAAAAAGTCATTTCTCCATTTCTTCGAAGTTAACATAATGCTATATAAACAGAACTAGGTGGTTACTACTTGTTTTCACAAAACTGCAATTATTTACTATGTGAATCGTTTTTCTTAGTAGATGACATGCATCCAAGTCAACTGATTATATATATTATATATGCATAATTATTTTTAACAGTTGCATAATAATTGATAGCAGATTAAACCATACTTTATTCAACCATTGCTTTCCCTTCTAGATAAACCTTCAATTTGGTTTCGGTTTTCTGACAGTACAAATAAAGCTGAAATAAACATTTTGTACAAATACCATTGTGCATTAAGTGTTTTTATTCCCAAAAGATTGATTCCCCACAGTGAGTGTACTGAGTAAAATAACATGTGTATTTTTACTTTTACCAGACATTACCATAAGTATTTCATAAAAAGCTTTCAGTAATTTATCCCCCCACATACACACCCCCCAACAGCATGTGTGTGTGAATGACTCTCTCCCTCTCAGTCGCACCAACAGGGGATTTTTTTTTCCTTTAGTTATAGCTTCATTTTGCATCTCCCTCACCAAAAACGAAGAATCTTTTCATGAGTTTATCAGACATCTGTATTTTCTCTTCTGAGAATATCTTGTTCATTAATTTTCCCATTTGTTCGTTTGCTTTACTCGAAGCAAGATACATTAGCATTCACGTAACATGTATGCCATATATTTCAGTTTATTGTTTCTCTTTTGGTTTTGTTGTTAGTGATTTTTGATGTATAAAATTTGTTAACTTTAATGGAATTGAACATGCCAATGTTTTTATGACTTGTGACTTCTGGGTAACCCGTCTTACGAAGGTCTTTCCTATACAAAGATCATGAAATAGCATCCCCAGTTTTCTTATAACATTGTATGGTTTTATTTTAGGCATCAATCCATCTGTATGATATTTTTACACAAGGTATGAGAAAAAAGGCTAGCTTAGTTTTATTCTGTAAATATTAAATTAGGCTAGCATCATTTATAAAGAAACTACACTTTGCCCGCAGACACAAAACACCTATCTGGTCATATATTAATTCATATTTCATATATGCTGGGATCTATATCTGAAATTTTTTTGTTCCCACTAATCAACTTTTTTTTTTTATTGCATTCAGTGGGTTAGCAAGAGCTGGAGCAGTGTATAAACGGCCACACTCACTTTTAGGGAGTGGCTTATTCCCTGGAAGGATAGGACTCACTGTGGTTCCTTTTACTTCAGATCAGATGACTCAATAATTCTAATTATTGCTTAAATCTTAGGTGTGAGCAAGAGTTTGATTCAAATTTGAAGGGCGCCTGGGTGGCTCAGTTGGTTGAATGGCCGACTCTTGATTTTGGCTCAGGTCTTGACCTCACAGTTCAGAATTCCAAGCCCTGAGTCAGACTCTGCACTGGCAGCACGGAGCCTGCTTGGGATTCTCTCTCTCTCCCTCTCTCTCTCTGCCCCTCATCTGCTCTCTCTCTCTCAAAATAAACATTAAACAATTAGAAAAAAGAATTTGATTCAAATTCAATTCTACAAAATAATGCATAACACAAAAAACACAATATTTATACTCAGAGTGAGCAATAAAGAGTGGTCAGGCAATTTCACCTTGTTATGCTAGCAACGTATCATGTTATCTCCCAGAACACGATTTGAAATCACAAGTATTGATGTGCAAGAGTAAGTTTTTTTAAACGTGGTAAAATATGCATAACATAAAGTTTACCAACTTAACCATGTCGAGTGTACCGTTCAGTAGTAAGTATATACTCATTGATGTGCAACCAATCTCCGGAACTTTTTCGTATCCATTAATCAAGAACTCCCAGTTGTCCCTCCCCCCAGCCCCTGGCAACCACCGTTTTACTTTCTGTTTCTAGGAGTTTGACGACTCTGGATAGATCATATAATTAGAATTATACACTATTTGGTTTTTAGTGAGAGGCTTATTTCATTTAGCATAATGTCCACGTGTTTAGAAGAACATCTACAGTTTAAGAAGTTCCATATATATTCTAAATATTAACCACTTTTCAGATATATGATTTGCAAATGTTTTCTCCAGTTCTGTAGATTGCCGTTTCACTCTGTTGATTGTGTCCAGTGCATAAAAGTTTTAAATTTTGATGTAGTCCAATTGCTTTTTTACTTTTTTTTCCTTTGCTTTTTTTTTTTCCTTTGCTTTTACTTTTGTTGCCTGTACCTTTGGTGTTATATCCAAGAAATCATTGCCAAATCCAATGTCATGAATATTTTTCCACTATATTTTCTTCTAAGAGTTTTGTAATTTTAAGTCTTACATTTAAGTCTTTAATACATTTTGAATTAATTTTTGTACATGGTGTAAGGTAAGAGTCATTATTCTCGTGCATGTAGATATCCACTTGTCCCAGAACCATTTGTTGAAAACACTGTACATTCCTCATTGAATGGTCTTGGTACCTTTGTCAAAAATCATATGCTCTTATACACACAGGTTTCTTTCTGAGCTCTTTATTCTGTTCCATTGCTCTATATGTCTGTATTTATGCCAGTACCCACCATTTTGATTATTGTAGCACTGTAATAAGTTTTCAAATCAGGAACTATTAAACCTCCAAATTTGTTCTTCTGGTCCCTTGAGATTCCATATGAGACTTGGGGATGGATATGTCTATTTTTACAAAAGTTGCTGGGATTTTGATAGGGATTGCACAGAATCTGTATATTGATTTAGGTAGTATTGACATCTTAACAATGTTAAGTCTTAAATTCCATGAACATGAGAGGTCTTTCCATTAATGTATATCTTTTTTTATTTCTTTCAGTAATGCTTTGTAGTTTTCAGTGTACAAGTCTTTTGCCTCAGTTAAGTTTCCAACTTTATTTTTTTTGCATGTGGATATCCAGTTGTCCTAGCATCATGTGTTAAAATACTACTTTTTCCACCTTAATTTGCTGTGGCATCCTTGTCATAAATTAATTGACCATAAATAAGAGTTTACTTCCACACTCTATATTCTTTTTCATTGATCTGTATGTCTGTACTTCTGCTAACCTTTAGCTCTCTTGAATACTGTAGCTTTTCAAATTGGACATGTGAATCCTCCAATTATGTTCTTCTTTTTAAAAAAAATTGTTTTAACTATTTTGGGTACCTTCCATTTCCATATGAATTATAGGATCAGTTTGTCAATTTCCACACCAAAGCCATTTGGGATTTTAATAGGGATCATGTAGAATCTGAAGATTAATTTGGGGAATACTGTCATCTTAACAATATTAAATCTTCTAACCCATGGACATGGGTTGACTTTCTGCAAATAGAGGTCTTTCATATATTTTCAATAACATTTTGTAATTTTCAGTGTATAAGTGTTGCATTTATTTTAATTAAATTTATAGCTATTTTAATTTTTTAGGCTATTGTGAATAGAATTGACTTACATTCATTTTGAGAATGTCATAGCTAGTGTGTAGAACTCAAAATGATTTTTGTATATTGCATCTATGTCTTATGATCTTTTAGAATTGGTTTATTAGAGCAAGAGGTTTTTTAGTGGATTTACCCTGGGATTTTCTTTATTCATGATCACACCATCTGCAAATAGACACAGGTTTAGTTCTTGCTTTTTAATTTATATGTCTTGTTTCTTTGCCTTGCCTAATAAATCTGGTTAAAATATACAGTCCAATGTTGAATAAAAGTGGTGAGAATAAACACCCTTGTTGTTTCCCTGATCTTAGTGGGGGGCATATTCAGTGTTTCACCATTATATATGTCACAGGTGGGTTTTTCTTTTCTTTTTTTTTTATCAGCATCAATATCTCTTTTTTTAATTTTATTTCTTATTTTTTAAAATTTACATCCAAATTAGTTAGCATATAGTGCAACAATGATTTCAGGAGTAGATTCCTTAATTCCCCTTACCCATTTAGCCCATCCCCCCTCCCACAACCCCTCCGGAAACCCTCAGTTTGTTCTCCATATTTATGAGTCTCTTTGTTTTGTCCCCCTCCCTGTTTTTATATTATTTTTGTTTCCCTTCCCTTATGTTCATCTGTTTTGTCTCTTAAAGTCCTCATATGAGTGAAGTCATATGATTTTTGTCTTTCTCTGACTGACTAATTTCACTTAGCATAATACCCTCCAGTTCCATCCACGTAGTTGCAAATGGCAAGATTTCATTCTTTTTGATTGCCAAGTAATAATCCATTGTATATATATACCACATCTTCTTTACCCATTCATCCATCGATGGACATTTGGGCTCTTTCCATACTTTGGCTATTGTTGATAATGCTGCTATAAACATGGGGGTGCATGTGTCCCTTCAAAACAGCACACCAGTATCCCGTGGACAAATGCCTAGTAGTGCACTTGCTGGGTTGTAGGGTAGTTCTATTTTTAGTTTTTTGAGGAACCTCCATACTGTTTTCCAGAGTGGCTGCACCAGCTTGCATTCCCAGTCACAGGTGGGTTTTTCATAGATGCTCTTTATCAGGCTAAAAAAGTTTCCTCATATTCCTAGTTTGTTGAATGATTTTATCACGAAAGAATGTCGGATTTTGTCACATGCTTTTCCCCTATATATTGAGATTATCATGTGTTTTTTGTAGTTTATTCTATAATTCTTTATCCTATATTTATATAATGCATTACATTGATTCATTTTCATATGTTAAGCCAAACTTGCATTCCTGGAATACATCACACATCTTGGTCATGGTGCATAACCCTTACTAATATGCTGCTGGATTTAGTTTACTAGTATTTTGTTTATTTTTGCATCTATATTCACCAGAGATATTGGACTTTAGCTTACTTTTTTGTGATATTTTCTCTAACTTTAGTGTCTGGGTAATATTGTCCTCATAGAATGAGTTAGGAAGTGTCACTCTCCTAGTCTTTGGAAGAGTGTCTGAAATTTTGGTATTCTTCTTTGAACATTGAGTAGTATTCACAAGTGAAGGCCTCTTGGCCTGGGTTTGTCTTTGTAGAAAATTTTTTGATTACCAATTCAATCTCTTTACTTGTTACAGAGTTATTCAGATTTCCTATTTCTTCTACAGTCAGTTCCAGTCTTTCATGTCTTTCTTACAGTTTTGCCATCTCACGTACATTACACAGTTTGTTGGCATTGTTCATAGTATCCCCTTTAATCCTTTTTGTTTCAGCAATGTTAGTCCTGATGTCCTTCATTCATTCTTGATTTGAGTAATCTGAGTGGTCTACTTTTTTCTTGATCAATCTAGCTAAAGGTTTGACAATCTTATTGATCTTTTCAAAGGACCATTTTTAGTGTCATTGATTTTTATTGTTATTTAATCTATTCTCTATTTTATTACTTTCTGCCCTAATTTTTATTTCCTTATACTTGACGTAGTTTAGTTTGCTCTTCTTTTTACAGTTTCTTAGGTTAAAGGTTAAGCTATTGATTTGAGAGTATATTGTTTTTTAATATGGTCATTTAGAGCCATAAATTTCCTTCTAAGCACTGCTTTAGGTGCATTTTATGCATTTAGGTGCATAAGATTTTGTACGTTGCATTTTTATTTTCTAATGGGAATTTAGCTGTTAATGTTAATGGGGTTTGCATAGTACATGCTGGAAGGCTGGTTTGTGCAAGCACATCCTGAATGTCCCTGTTAATCACTATCTTGAGAATGTAGAGATCCTGTCCTCCCTTTACATTCCTATTAGGCAGAATATGTAGAAGAATGTGCTGCTCTGCCTTCAAGGTCAGGGCCTCGGGGGTGGTCAACATTGAGCACCTCCCTTAGAGAATGTCCAGAAGGCAGGCTTTGATTTCTTTGGAAGGCTGGCTATGCAAGGAGGGGAAGAGCTACAGACAGTTGCTGGGCTAAGTTGCTACATTATAAAAGCTTGCTGCGTGTAGATTCTGGCAGTGGATTTTTCCATCATTGTCTTTTCTTTGGCCCCACCAGCCCATCACCCACCCTTGGCTTAGAGTCTGCTAGGGTGCAGCTACACGGGTTCTCTTGCATATCGTGGGTCATTTTTTTGCTTCTTTCAAGATTTTCTCTTTGTCTTTCAACATTTTGACAATGATGTACTGACAAAGGAAATGTACAACTTTTTTAATGTTTGTGGGCCCTGCTCCTGGGCTCCCAGGGAGGCTATACTTTAACTTTTACTAAGGTCAGAATGACTTCAAACTTCAAAGCATGGGGTCTATTTCTGCCCTGAGCACACATTGTACATCTGCTTCCTTAGCAAATAACCTAAAAAAAATTCAAACTAAAGATAAGAATAAGAATCTTCCTAAATTCCATTCCCATATCTCCAGCGCCTGCAACCGGACATATGTCAAAAGCATAAGATAAAGTTTGTAATTTTCTGGAATGCCCTTTGTCATGGTGATTTGTAACTCTTGAAATAACAAAAAACACATATAACTGTGTATTAAACATTCCTTCTCTGGAGCACTCTGTTCTTTGTGAAGATTGTGTATCCTGGGCAGCTGTCTTCACTTGGGCTCAAATAAAACTCTTCCTTTTTTTTTTAGAAATTCTAAAAGGTTTGTTCATTTTGTGTTGACAGTATCTATCTAGCTGTGGATCTCTTTGTGTTTTTCCTGCCAGGAGTTTGTTGACCTTTGAGGTTAATGCTTTTTATCAAGTTTAGAAAGTTTTCAATCATTATTTTACATTATTTTTTTCTGTACCTTTCCTCTCCTTCTGGTATTTCTGTTATGTGTATGCTGGTACATACATGGTGTCTCACATCTCTCTGAGGTTCCGTTCATTTCCTTCTAACTCTCTGCTCTCTTCAGATTGCATAATCTCTATTGCTCTATCTTTAAGTTCCACCATTCTTTCTTCTGCCAGCTCAAATCTATTGTTACTCTAGTGAATTTTTCATTTCAGTGAGTGTACTTTTCAACTCCAGTTTCCCTTCGGATCTTTTTTATAATTTCCCTTTATTGATATTCTCTATGATGAGACATTATCATCACACATTCTTTTAATTCTTTAAACATAGTTTTAGTTCTTTTAACATAATACCTACTTTGAAGATTTTGCCTAATACGTCCAACATCTGGGCCCACGCGAAGGCAGTTTCTCATGCTTGCTTGAGAAACTTGTTTCTCGATACACAGATTACACTTTCCCATTTATGTGCGTGTTTTCAATTTTTGTTGAAAACTGAACATGTTAATAGTATTTTGTATCAACTCTGGATACCAATCGCCCCCACACAGCCTCCGGCTACTTGTTTATTTTTCACTTTGTTTGGTAGCTAGACTAGTTTGGTGAAGAAGATTCCTCCAGC
Organism: Prionailurus viverrinus; assembly: GCF_022837055.1. NCBI lineage: Eukaryota > Metazoa > Chordata > Mammalia > Carnivora > Felidae > Prionailurus > Prionailurus viverrinus. The sequence goes on from NC_062579.1 coordinate 101,993,320, forward strand.
AATGCACAGCCTGTGACATCACTCCTCCAAAGGCTCAGCCTTTGACCACGTAAAGATGCATTCTCAGCATGCACAAAGTCACCCTAGGATGACAGCTGTCTTAGCTAGGCTGTCAGTCTCTTTCACTTCTTTGTTAAGCTGTCTGCCCTTGTTGGTATCACACCTATCGGCAAGTCTCCACTAATTGCCAGTTGATCTAGTCTTTTCAGTGATCCCCTGGGGCACAAACTGCTACACAGTGGGATCCCTTTAATTTCAGGTCTCCTTGCAGGAGTAATATTTGAGAAGACTTTGAGGTTTTTTCTTGTCCCAGGAGAGTGCTCTTCTTAGCTCCCTTTTCCTTAATTGCTTGTCACCAAAATCTCCATTGTTTGTGGCACTATTTTTAGGTGTGACATTCCCTACACTCTGTTCCAAATAAAGCCAGTCGCCTTGGGAAGAGCTTCAAAGCTCTTTATTCTTACAACGCCTCTCCCCCACTGGGCAAAATCTCTGAGCCAGCCGCTCCGGAGCTAAAGGGCCTACTTCTCTTGGAGTAACCCCATCCCTCTGCCCCTCCCACTTTATAGCCAAGGTGCTGGGCTGGAGCAGGAGCCTGTGCTAATTTTGGCTTGCCTGCCCCATCAAGGAACCTCCACACTACTAGTGAGCTGGGACAAGGGTGATCTGGGCCTCAGTGTTTTGGGCCTGCCATGCCACTGCTAAGAGTGTGTGCCCCTGAATCAGGGCTTGGTGGAAGATAGCCCTAGACATCTCAGTTGCACTTGCCTGGAATTTAGCCTCTGTAAATTGAAGCTGGGGTAGATGAGAATGCCCACAGCCTCTGCTCCTAAGGAGATGCCACAGAACCGGATGGAGATCTGGAAGGATGACTGTGATTTTAAGTGGGATCGTTTTGAGTGTCTCTTTCCATGATCTCCCTGTTAAGCTTCTGGCTGGTCTGCCTCGCTTTGTCTCGCATCCAGCTGGTCGCCTCCACTAATGGTGAACTGATCGCCTTTCCTTTTTTGACAATTCACTCGTGCATAAATTGCTCCACAGTGTGATCCAATTAGTCAGTCATTTTGCAGGGCCAGTCTTTGAGGCCAGTCTTTGAGGTCTGCTCCAACCCTAGGACATCTCTTTAAAAAGAGAGCTGTCTCTTTATAACCTATTAATTTGACTGCAATAATTTTATATGATTACATTCTGATATCTGCAGTATCAAGTTCTTCTCTTGCTCTACTTCGTTCACATTGTTTCCTTGCCTGTCTTTTTTAAAACTATCCCCTTATCAACTTTAAAACCAATGTAATAAACGTTCTATTGGGCTTTTAGCTAGAATTCCATTAAATTTGTATCTTAGTTTTGGAAGATGAACATTTTTATTAAATAACATGCCCACCCAGGAACATAATATATGAAATCCATCAATATTATCCTACACATCTTCGTGTAGATGTCAGAGGCTGAGATGAGCTGGAGCAAGTTGAACTGCCTGCCAGATGTTGGAGTAGGCAATTAAGACAAGACAGGGGGCACCTGGGTGGCTCAGTCAGTTAAACATCCAACTCTTGATTTCAGATCAGGTCATGATCTCACGGTTCGTGGGTTCAAGCCCCTCATCGGGCTCTGTGCTGAAAGTGTGGAGCCTGCCTGGGATTCTCTCTCTCCCTCTTTATCTTTCTCCAACTCACGCATGCACTCTCTCTCTCAAAATAAATAGATAAAAAAAAAAGACAACAAGGCAAAATGAAAGTAACAATTTACTTTATTCATGCATGACAATTGTATAAGCAAGAGGAGGGAGCTCTGCCTCCTACAAATGTCCAATTTTTTCCCCACAGAATGGCACTGGGAGAGGGTCAGATAGATGTATCAGTGAAGAGGGAATGGTCTCATTGCCAAGGAAACATCAAACAAAAGGCCCTGCCATCTTACGGACCCAGGGGTCAGGGCAGCAATGTAAGAGTACTGAGTGCTAAGTCAGAGTGGAAAAAAATATCTTTGAAACCATCTGATTGGGCAATCTTGCAGGGGTTCCTCAGAGACGTCAGCCAAGGGCCCCAATAAAGAAACTTCTGAATGCAGTCACCTGGCGTAGGAATACAAATAAATGTATGAACACACCTGGCCAAGGGAGCTTGAGACCTTGAATGTGACTCCTTTTAGAGACTGCAGTGAACTTGTGTACTGAGTCTGGTGTGGAGAGGGCAGTTTACCCACAAGAAGCCTACCAAGTAAAGGCTTTGTAATTACTTGTGGTTGGGACTGAAAGATCACACATAGAATTTTGGCTCAGAACTAGACTCCCCGGTAGGCCTTTCCTGTTAACACCCTTCCTAAGTATGGTCGTTTTAGATATGATTACAAGTAGTCTATTTGGTTTTTCATTTTTACACTAAACAAAATTTCTGCTCTCATGGAACTTACATTCTCATGGAGGGAGAATAGATTTTCTCTAGAGTCGCTTGGATTTTTAAATTTACAATATCAACAATGTACTCTTACTTATTCTTTTCCAAACTCATTTCCATTATTTCATTGACTTATACTATTCATTTGACCCTCTGAGGCAGTGTTAATAGCAATGGTAAAAGCAGGTATATTTGTCTTGTTCAATTGTTTTAGTGTTTCATCATTTGCTTTAATATCATCTTTAGGCTTCAGTAACGATCTTTATTACCTTTATTTTTTTTTAAGTTTATTTATTTAAGTAATCTCTATACCCAATGTGGGGCTTGAACTCTCAACGCCAAGATCAGGAATTGCATGCTCCATTGACTAAGCCAGCCAGGTATTGCTATTACTTTTATGTAGCTTTTTTTGTATGACTATTTTATTTAAAAGTTTTAAAATAAATGGCTGCTAAAATTTATCACATGTATCCATTGATATAATCATAGTGTTTTCGTTTAACCTGTTGATGTAATAGAATGTGATGATACATTTCCTGATTTTTGTTATAAGTTTTGATCACTCCATCTAAAAATACTACCTCCACATCATTCTATCTTTAAAAGAATTTTTTTCAGGTTATTTATTTATTTTGAGAGAGACAGAGACATTGCAAGTTGGGAGGGGCAGAGAGAGAGGGAGAGAATCTCAAGCAGGCTCCACGCTGCCAGCACAGTGCCCAATGGGGGGCTCCAACCCACGAGACCATGAGATCATGACCTGAGCCAAAAGCAAGAGTTGGACACTTAACAGACTGAGCCACCCAGGTGCCCTGACCACATCATTCTATCTATATACCGTGTTGTATTTTTATTACACATCACCACATTGTATATGATAATAAACAAAGGTGATTTGTTTATTTTCTGTTTCCTCCCAATAAAACAGAAACTCCTTAAGGGAGAGTGTGTTCATTCTGTAAACAGCAGAAAACAGAATATCATGAGAATGGAATAGATGCTCAATAACGATTTATTGAATGAATAAATGAATTCTGTAAGAAATCATCCATTTCTTCTCATTTTCCAAATACAATGACAAAAAAACTTCTCGAGTAAATCACTTATCACGTTAACCTTTCCTGTATGTGTAGTTATTCTATTTTCTCATTTTTAAAAATGTTAATAGCGGGGTGCGTGGGTGGCTCAGTCAGTTAAGCATCCAACTTCAGCTCAGGTCATGATCTCACAGTTTGTGAGCTCGAGCCCGCATTGGGCTCTCTGCTTCAGAACAGAGCCCGCTTCAGATCCTCTGTCTGCCCCCCCTCTGCCCCTTCCCTGCTCATGCCCCCCCTCTCAAAAATAAATAATCATTAAAAAATGAAAAAAAATTGAACAGCTTACTCAGAGGGTAATTTACATACCATAAAATTCACTCCTTATTAAGTGTAAAACTCAAATGACTTTTAGTAAATTCATAGTTCTATACCTACCATAATCTGGTTTTAGATCATTTCAATCGCCTGAAAAAGTTTCCTCATACTTGCAATTAGTTTTCAGTTTGTGAAATTAACTACTTTGCAATTTAATTTGAAACTAATTTGCAAAGTATGCAATTAATTTCTCATTGCCAACTTCATCCATTCACAAACATTTATCTGCTGTCTCTATAACTTTGCCTTGCTTCAACATTTCATAAAATGTAATCATTCAATATGCTTTCTTTTGAACCAGACTTTTTTTCACTTAGTGTGATGTTTTTGAGGTTCATTCATGTTGTAGTATTTATTAGTAGTTCATGCCTTTTAAATATTGAATAACATTCCATTAGATGGATATAACACATTTTGGTTATCCATATACCTGCTGATAGACATTGCACTGTTTAGTTTGGGGCTACTCTAAATAATGCTGCTATGAAAATTCGTGTATATCTTTGTGTGAACATATATTTTCGTCTCTCCTGGTTAGATACCTTGAAGGGGAATAGCTGGGCCATATCCTATATATATAGTTTTTATTATTTTTTTAAACTGAGATATAATTGACATATATAACATCGTATAAGTTTAAGGTGTATGATGTATTGGTTTCATACATTTATATATTGCAATAGGATTACCACCACAGCGTTAGCTAACACCTCTGTCACATCACATAATCATCATCTTTTTTGTTTTTGTTTTTTTTTTCCCGTGGTGAGAACAATTAAGATCTAGTCTCTTAGCAACTTTGAAGCTTATAGTACAGTATTGCTGACTAGTAACTACGAATAATGTAAGCCCCTCCCAACAGGTTTTCTTGTTTGTTTTTTTGCAATGCATTCAGCTTTTGATTGTTGAGGCATCCACTCCAAAGACAGCTTTCTCAAAGACACTGCCCGTTATAAGACTACTAGAGAAAGAGCCAGGATGCACTGCTCTTGAAGTTCTTTTGTTTTAGAAATCTTTGGTTGATTTAGATAATTGAGTTTGGCCACTTGTTTTTCCTTTCCGAAGCTTTAATTCCCTCTCTTGTTTAAAATTCACAAAGAGTGAACCTGAGAAACTCGAGATCCCCACCTGGACCTCAATAAAAGCAGAACCCCAAGCCTGAATTCACTCACACCCTCTCTCCTCTGTCTCTCATCACGACCTCACTGTGTGGCCTTCAGGCCTGGTGGATACCCATCAGGAATTGTGAATAGTAAACTTCTTTTTTGCCAAATTTTCCTGATGGTTATCGCTGCAGTGAATCTTGCAATCATGCTAAGAACCACAAGGGCCTGTCCAGCCACAACACTTGTTCTAAAAGGAGAGACGTCTGTGGGGTTTTGCCATGGACCCAGGTGCATGCCCCAGGCATTTCTAAACAATAACACTATCAATAGGCTGGGACCAACACAAGAAACTATTCTGTGCATTCCATTTACAGAACTTACCTATTTATCTATTAGTTGCAAGCTTGTACCCTTTAACAACATCTCCCCAATTCCCCCACCAACCAGTCTGTGGTAACCACCATTTTGTTTTCATGAGTTTGGCCACATAAGTTATATCATACTGTATTTGTCTTTCTCTGACTAATCTCACTCGGCATAAGGCCTTCAAGGTCCATCTATGTTCTCAGAAAGAGCAGGATGTCCCTTCTCATAGTTTAATATTCCACATCTTTGTCCATTTGTCTTTTCAGGGACCCTGAAATCGTTTCCATTATCTTGTCTATTGTGAATAATGCTGCAATGAACATGGGTATGCAGATATCTCTTAGAAATACTGACTTCAATTTCTTCACATATATACCCAGGAAGGGGACTGCTGAATAATATAGTTGTTCAATTTTTAATTTTTTGAGAAACTGTCATACTATTTTCAATAATGGCTATACCATTGTACATTCCCACCAACAGTATAGAAGGATTCCCTTGTCTCCACTTCCTTGCCAACATTTTTATCTCTTGTCTTTTTGAGAATAGCCATCCTAATACGTATAAGGTGATATTGTGGTTTTGATTTGCATTTCCATAATGACTAGTTGTGCTGAGCATGTTTTCATACACCTATTAGCCATTTATGCATTTTTAGAAAAATATCTGTTCAGGTCCTTCGTCAATTTTCTAATTGGATTACTTTTTTTTTTTTTTACTATTGAGTTGTAGGAGTTTTTTAAATATATTTTGGATATTAACCCCTTACCAGATACATGGTTTGTGAATACTTGCTACCATTCTGTAGGTTGCCTTTTCAATGTGTTGTTTCCTTTGCTGTTCAGAAGCTCTTTAATTTAGTGTAGTGGTTTCTGGCTTGTTTTCTCTCTAAAGAAATTGTCAAACCATTTTCCAAAGTGGCAATACAACTTTACACTCCCACTGGCATGTATGAGTTCCAGTTTCTCCACACCCTCAGCAACACTTGGAATTATCTGTTTTAAAATTATAGTTGTTCTAAGGGGGCCTGGATGGCTCAGTCAGTTAAGCATCCAACTCTTGATTGAGGCTCAGGTCATGATCTCACAGTTCATGGGATCGAGCTCCATGTCTGGCTCCACACTGACAGCAGAGTCTGTTTGGGATTCTCTCTTTCCCTCTCTCTGCTCCTCCCTCCCTCACTCTCTCTCTCTCAAAATAAATAAATAAACTTAACAAAATTATAGCCATTCTGATGGGTCTGTTGTGGCATTGTATTGTGATTTCAATTTACATTTTCCTATAACTAGTAAAGTTTGAGCATATTTTCAAGTACTTATTAGCTATAAATATATCTTTAGTAGAATATGTAAGTTATTTGGCCCATTACTATGGACTGAATATTTTCATTCCCCCAGATTTATATGTTGAAGCCTAATCTCCACTTGATGGTATCTGGAGGGAAGGCCTTTGTGAAGTAATTAGATCATGAGGGTAGAACCCTCATGAAAGGATTAATGCACTTATAAGACACACAAGAGATGATCTCTCTCTTAGCCATGCAAGTAGATAGTGACAAGGTGGCCCTCTACAAGCCAAGTGGGCTCTCACCAGATATCAGATTTGCAGTGTCTTGATCTTGGACTTTCCAGCCTCCAAACTGTTCGAAATAAACATTTGTTATTTAAGCCATCCAGTCTATGGTATTTTTAATATAGCAGCCTGAACTAAGATACCCATTTTATTTTTTTATTTTCTGAGATTTGAGAGTTATTTGTATTTTTTGCACACAAGTCCTCTATGAAATACATGTTTTGCAAGTATCTTCTCTCAGACTGGTTTGCCTTTTCATTCTATTAAGTGTCTTTTCAAAAGCAGTTCTTGGGGCACCTGGATGGCTCAGTCAGTTAAGCGTCCAACTCTTGATTTCAGCTCAGTTCATGATTTCATGGTTCATGAGTTCGAGCCCTGTGTCAGGCTCCATTCTGACAGAGTGGAGCCTCTTTGGGATTCTTTCTCCCTCTCTCTCTGCCCAACCCCACTCACATTCTCTCTCTCTCTCAAAATAAGTAAAATAGACTTTAAAAAACCAGTTCTTAATTTTGATGAAATCTGAATCCTATTTGTCAATCTTTGTTTAACCCAAAGACAAAGATTTCCTCCTGTTTCTGTCTAGAAGTTTAATATATTTTGCTTATATATTTAGGCTTATGATACAGTCTATTAACTTTTCTCTGTGGCTGTGTTGTGAGGTAAAGGTTTAAATTTGTCTTATGAATGTGTATAGACAAAGGTGCTAGCATGACTCATTGAAAAGACCAACTTCTCCTCCCATTGATTTGTGTTGGTATCTTTGCCAAAATCAGCTGAATGTAGATGTAAGGATTTTTTTCCAGAATCTCAGTTCCATTCCATTGAACCATATACCTGTAATTTTGCCAATATGGCACTGTCTTGATTATTGTGGTCTTACGGTAAGTTTTGCAGTTAGTGTAAGTCTTCCAACTTTGTACTTTTTAGAATTTGCTTTGGCTATTCTAGATCATTTGCCATCTCCATGTAAATTTTAGGACCATCCTATCAACATCTATTGGGATTTAAATAGAGATTGACTTGAATTTACAGATCATTTGGGTATGATCACCACCTTGATGATAACTGTTTCAATCCATGAACATGGAATGTGTCTCCATATATTGAGATATTCTGATTTCTTTCAGGAATGTTTTGTAGTTTTCAGCGTAAAACTCTTATGTAAAGTTTAACCCTAAGTATTTGATTCTGTTTGATGCTACTGTGAACAGAGCTGTATTCTTAGTTTAATTTTCAGGTTGTTAATTGCTGGTATATAACAATATAATCAATTTTATATATTAATATCGTATCATATGCATTTATTAAACTCAATTATTACATTTAGTAATTTTTGTTCCTTGATTTTTTTTCTAGAACAAAAGCAGTTTTAACTCTTTCTTTCCAATCTAGATATATTTCATGTCTTTTTTTTTCCTTCTTGCACTGGCTAGAACATCCAATGAAGTATTGAAATAGATGTGGAAAAACTGAACATTTGTGTCTTGTTAGTAACCTTAGGGGAAAATAATACATTTATTCAACATTAAGTATAATGTTACCTCCGGGTATCTCATATATGCCCTATATCATATGGAGAAAGTTTCCCTCAATTCCCAGTTTCTTAAAACTCTTTATTATAAATGTGTGTTGGACTTTATCAAATATTTTCTACATCTACTGAGAAAATCATATAATTTTAATCCTTTATTACTATTGTACAGTACATTGACATTTGATTATTTAATAATCAACCTTACATTCATAAGATAGATCCCACTCAGTCATGCTATTTATCCTATTTATATGTTGTTGGGCTAAGTTTACCAATATTTGAAGTATCATTGTGTCATGTTCATGAGGGACATATTGGTCTGTAGTCTTTCCTTCTGATGTCTTTGGCTTTGGTTTTGGACAAATACTGATCTCACAGGATAAGTCAAGAAATGTTTCCCTACCCTCTATGTTCTGAAACAATTAGTGAAGTACTGGTATTATTTCTTTTAAATATTTAATAGAATTTAGCAGTTAAGCCACCTTAGTACGGACTTTTCTTAGTGGAAATATTTTGGATTACTAATTTAAACAATTTACTTGGGGGGGGTCTATTCATATTTTTTATTTCTTCTTAAGGTGTTTTGATTTTTTTTTCTAGGAGTTTTCAATTTCATGTAAATTGTATAATTTGCTGGCATACTATTATTCATAATACTCCTTTACAATCCTTTCAATTTATGTAGGATCAATAGTGATGTCCTAATTTCATTGTTAATTTTGATACTTATGCGCCTGTTCTTTTTTCTTGATCTGTCTAAAGATTTGTCAACTTTGTAGATTTTTTCCTCTTAGAACCAATTTTGAGTTTGTTGGTTTTCCCTCTTGCTTTAGTCTTATATTTGATTTTGACTGTAGTCTTTATTTAAAAAAATTTTTTTAACCTTTATTCATTTTTGAGAGACAGAGACAGAGACAGAATGCAAATGGGGGAGGAGCAGAGAGAGAGGGAGACACAGAATCTGAAGCAGACTCCAGGTTCTGAGCTGTCAGCACAGAGCCCAATGCGGGGCTCAAACTCAGAAACAGTGAGATCATGACCTGAGCTGAAGTCATAAGCTCAACCGACTGAGCCACCCAGGTGCCCCCACTGTAGTCTTTATTATCTATCTATCTATCTATAATCTATTTATTTATTTAGTTTTGGACGTATTTTGTTCTCCTTTTTCTAGGTTCTTAAAGGACAAATAAGATTACTGATTCACAAATTTTCTTTTTTTTTCATTAAAGTGTATTTTTATTATGTATATTTTAATTAGTTAATAAACAGTACAATGTTGGATTCTGAAGGAGAATTCAGTGATTTACTACTTACATACAACACCACTGCTCATCACAAGTGCCTTTCTTAATACCCATCAACCCATCTAGCCCATTGCCCACCCACCTCCCTTCCGTCAACCCTCAGAGTTTGTTCTCTGTCATTAAGAATCTGTTGTGGTTTGTTTCCCTTCTCTTTTTCCTCCCCTTCCCATATGTTCATTTGTTTTGTTTCTTAAATTCCACATATGAGTGAAATCATATGATATTTGTCTTTCTCTGATGGACTTATTTTGCTTAGCATAATACATTTTACTCCATCCCCATCGTTGCAAATGGCAATATTTCATTTTTTTGCCCGAGTAGTATTGCATTGTGTATCTTTATACCACATCTTCTTTATCCATCTTTTCTGATTTGGTCTTTAAAGATAATAAATTTCTTTCTAAACTTTGCCTTAACATCAAAATATTTTCTAATTACCTTTATGATTTCTTCCTTGACCTACCTTCATTGCCTTCATTTATGTTCACTATTTTTTCACGTACCATTTTACTTTCTCTTTAAGATTTTTTTTTTAAGTAATTTCTAAACCCAATGCGGGGCTCGAACTCACACCCCAAGATCGGGTTGCATACTCTACTGACTGAGCCAGCCAGGCACCCCTTAATTTCTCTTTTAATTTTTAACTATATTTTTTGGTTGGCTTCTTACTCGTTATTCTAGGGGTTACAGTATGCATTTGAACCTACCAAAATATTGATCAGATTAATACTATCTTACTTCCAGTAAAATGTAGAAAGATTCTTCTATAGAGTTACATAACTCTGAACTCTTGTACTCTTATATATATCAATATATGATATATAGCCAACAGTATAGTGTAATAATTATTGCTTTAAGTTTTTTTTTAACATTAACATTTAACTTTAACATTAAGCTGTTTATTTTTGAGAGACAGAGCGAGACAGAGCATGAGTGGGGGAGGGGCAGAGAGAGGGCAGGACACAGAATCCAAAGCAGGCTCCAGGCTCTGAGCTGTCAGCACAGAGCCTGACGTGGGGCTCGAACTGACGGACAGCAAGATCATGACCTGAGCGGAAGCTGGACACTTAACTGACTGAGCCACCCAGGCGCCCCAATTATTGCTTTATGTAGTCGTGTGTCTTTTAAATAATTGAAGAGAAAAAATAGAGTGTTATATTAACCCAGTTAATTACCATTTCCTGTGCTCTTCATTTCTCCTCTTGGATTCAAGTCATCATCTAGTCATTTCTTTTCAGCCTGAAGGACTTCCTTTTGTATTTCTTACAATGCAGGTCTGCTAGCATGGAATTGCCCCAGTCATTCTTTAGGAAGGTCTTTATTTCACTTTGGTAGACCTTTCTTATTGATGGAGGTAGGCAGGAGGTGGATGGGAAAGGTCCAGGCCACAGTAACACAGATTCCAACATTTCTTACCCAAAGACTAACATTCTTGAATGCTTTTAGTTCATTTCCAGAGCACAGAAATGGCTGTTTTTGTTAATTTTATACAGCTTTGTAGTTGCTCTTTGGAGAGAGAATTTTGTATCCTCACTTGGCCAGGGCTAGAAGTGCCTTTCTCAATATTAATATTGCATATTTAAGGAAGCCTAAACTTGAAAAATATTTTATGAATATTAATCATTTCATTCCTTAATCACACTTAAAATAGGTTGTTATATTTTACTGCTGTCTTCAAAGAATCACTTTGGAATTCATTTATTATTTGTATTGCACTTTAGGCTTTCTATTTTTTTTACTTGATTTTTATAATGATTGACTCAATCCTTCCATTTTGGGGTGGGAGTCCTTTATTAACATTTAGTAAAATAAGTTCATTATTTTTTGTGTTATTTCTTTAATTAAAAAATGTATAATGGGGTATAGATGAAAGCCTTCCTTTCACTAAAGCATTTGAATAGTAAAATTGGATTTGATGTCTTTTTTCTTTAATTCCTTCCTGGATGTGTTGGAGAAATGAATAAAGTTTTACATCATAAGATGGTGGACGGGACTAAAAAAAAAAAGAAAAAGCTCTGGTCTCTAGCTTAGAGACCCTTCTTCTGGGTTCTTCTTGCCCTGTTTGCCACGCACGCAAAAACCCCCACAGATATGGAAGCTGACAACTATAAATTACCCTTCCCACTTGCATTCGGCACTCAGATCTTTGGAGAAACGGTCTCCTCTGAGCCCGCCAGTGTTAAATAAATCTCTTATTCACCATCTCCGAGTGCCGCTTGGTTTTTCCGCCAACGTTCCAGCCTGGTTCCATAACAGATGTTATGTAAAGTTCCCTTTTTATTTCCTATTTGAGTCCAAGGAAATCTGAAACACGTTCCTTAATTTCATGTTATGTAAGATTTAGTAACTTTTCATTAATTATTTCCAAAGTTATTGGTCAATGGACAATGTGGACTGCAAAATACCTATTTTAATATATCAAATAATTTTTGTGCCAAACAAATGATTAAGTTATATAAACATTCTAAGATCTTATTAAAAATTCTTATTCTCTAATTGTGGGAATGTAAAATATTATATTTAATAGGTAACTTATGTTTATCGATCAGATCATTCTATTTTCCGTCTTCTACAGGAACCTAAAGATTGATGTATGTGTAAAGCAAAAGAATCAGAAGTGAATACTCGTGAATCTAGTCAGTGCTTATTTTAACATGGTCTGTTTACATCAGTGATTTTCTTGTTTGCAGAACATTTCTTTATTTCCTCAATCCATTTACAAATAAAAGGTATTTTCTACTGAGAAAATGGTAACACCGACCAATAAATAATAATGAAAAAATCCTAAGATAATAGAAGGAAGAGAGGACTTTGTAACTGGAAGGTACTTCTGTTACAGTCTTAAATGAGACGAACAGCAAGCATACATACACTGCATAAAAAAACCATACCTATTATGAAAGTAGTGGACAGAGATGTGTCACTCCCTGTGAGACATTGTTTTGAATACAATGAAAACCACTACCTAGACCCTATTGTTGAACTTAGTAAAAGGTAACTTCCCATAAAAGACAGGTATCAGTGCTTGATCACAAAATGGAATCAATCTATGAAAGCTTCAGAAGTAAAGGGAATGGCTAGAGAAACCCTTTTCTAAGCTAACTTCCAGCATTTTCTTTTCTTAAAAATGGATGTCTCAGACTTAGCCCTTAAGGCAGACAACATGCCAAGGGAAAATACTGGATATTAAAATGCTAAATGAGGGGCGCCTGGGGGGCTCAGTCAGTTAAGCATCCAACTTCGGGGCAGGTCATGATCTCATGGTTCATGGGTTCGAGCTCCATGTAGGACTCTGTGCTGACAGCTCAGAGCCTGGAACCTGCTTTGGATTCTGTGTGTCTCTCTCTGCCCCTCTCCAATTTGTGCTCTGTCTCTCAAAAACAAATAAAACGTTAAAAAATTTTAAAAAGTTAAAATGCTAAATGAAGAAAAGCAGAAATGCATAGGCAAGGTAGAGTAGAAATTTAATTTCCAAAAGACAAAAGATGCCTGATGAGGGTGGATGACTTAAGGTCTCAGTTTGATTTCAAATATTAAAAAGCTAAAGAAACAAGCCTAAAATGAAGTCATTTAATCCACCCCCAAGACAGAAAACCAAGATTTAATTGTAGTTTCAACTTGTCTCAGGAATGTGACCTTTAACGTTCAATTTGAAATTCTGGTTCAGCACTAGTAAGGCCATCTGCATGACAAAAACACTGCCACTCTCTTTTCCCCAAAAAGATGTCTTAGCCCCCCAAAAATTCATTCTTTTGTTTTGATAATAACTTCCTTGCCACACCCTCCTGCCTATAAAAAACCTTCCATTTTGTATAACTCCCCAGACCATCTCTCTACTTGCTGGATGGGATGATGCCTGATTCATGAGTCACTTAATAAAGCCAATTAAATTTTCACATTTACTCAGATGAATTTTGTTTTTCAGCAAAACCAAAAGCAAAAATGTAGCACTGTGAGCAAGTTTCCTCAAACTGGACAAAATGCTAAACAGCCATGTTTCCCGGCGCCTTTGTCTATTGGTGTTTCTTCAGACTGTAAGGGCAAGAGAAGGTCTGGCCATAAAAATTGTTTGCATATCTGGAGCACAACTGCCATTGTTAGGAAACAGTTTCAAAACATTCTAAGTTGTTACAGCTTCTTTCCTGTGAGGCCACCCAGTTAAGGAAAGTCTGACCTATAAGGAAGTAGAACAGGCTTGAGTTCCAAACTAGACCTCATTGCCTACTCCCCTAAGGCCTTACAAGACACTTGAACATCGGCAATATCTGGATGTAGAACCTGAGGAAACTGCAGTGAGCTAGCAGCTTCCAGGAGGTCCAAGCATAGGATGGCATGGGGCAGGGCTTCGTTTTCAAGGGCGAGGGTAGAAGAATCCAACCAAAGACAAATGTAGGCTCTTGTGGGCAACTGTCTCCTGTTCTTACCCCTTGCAGCAAGAGTTAGCAGGCTTTCGTATGGTGTTCACATGCTATGGTTCCCTTGTGGCTGAAGTGTCAGAGCACAATGGACAGGCCTGTTTAAAGGGAAGTTTAGGGGCGCCTGGGTGGCGCAGTCGGTTAAGCGTCCGACTTCAGCCAGGTCATGATCTCGCGGTCCGTGAGTTCGAGCCCCGCGTCAGGCTCTGGGCTGATGGCTCGGAGCCTGGAGCCTGTTTCCGATTCTGTGTCTCCCTCTCTCTCTGCCCCTCCCCCGTTCATGCTCTGTCTCTCTCTGTCCCAAAAATAAATAAAACGTTGAAAAAAAAAATTTAAAGGGAAGTTTAGCAGCATTTGGTATGATTGCTAAGGATCTCAATTACACAAAATTCTGGAGCCCCACTGACTGGAGTAAGGGGAGCCTGATTAGGAGTAAAGGCTAAGCCACTCAGTCTAATTTTGTCTAGCTGAAAAAGAAGAAGAAGAAGAAGAATGACAACAACAACTACCCCAGACAGAATATATTACAAGAAGGGAGGGCATAAAACTATTTATTGGTTTTTCCACAGGAAATCGAGGTCCATTGTAGGGGCTCCATCAGCCCTCACCCCCACCCACAATGTTCCACTTTGGCATACTGATGATTTTGAATGAAAAGTGACTTAAGAAACAGGCAGTGTCAAAACAAACAAACAATAAAACAAAAACAAAAAACAACAAACAAACAAAAGAACCACTCTGACTCTCCTTTGTCTCCAGAAAGCAGGAAATAAATCTGTGTGAAAGGTACCCTCCCTGTTTTAGGTCAAGAGACATCTCTATCACCAAAGATAAAAAATTCAGAGACACAAAAGCTGTATAAACAAACTTTGTTACTTTTAAATAATTTACTATCCCAGTCCAAATTCTGTTTAGAATTCCTTACTAATTGAAGCTCCTGAACATAGGTTTTCTTTGTCTTGTCAATTCCTCACAAATTTATTGTCTTTGTCTAAAAAGTATAAAAAACTGCCTGCCTGGTCATTTCTTTAGCTCTCAATTTCATTATTGGGCCCCTGTGAGTATGCAACTAAACGTTTTTTTTTCCTCCTATTTATCTTTCTCATGTCAATTTAATTCTTATACCAGCTAGAAGAATCTTGAAGGGCATAGTAAAAATTTTCCTCCCCAACACCTTAAAGTCTGGGACCACTAATCCCATTATGCCAATCAACGTTCTCTGTTCTCTGGTTTATAGATGGTTGGAAACAAAGATGTCTCATAGGCCTCTCTTGTGATACCTGAGACAAGATGAACACTCCATCAAATTTTTTATCTAGGCCTGAGAAATCAGCTACAAATATAGTGTAGCTGCTTCCTTCTTCTAGACTTAAAGAATTCTTCCTGGGGTGCCAGGGTGGCTCAGTTAAGTGCCCGACTTCGGCTCAGGTCAGGATCTCATAGGTCATGGGTTTGAGGACCACGTTGGGCTCTGAGCTGACAGTGCAGAACCTGGAGCCTGCTTCAGATTTTGTGTCTCCCTTTCTTTCTGCCCCTCCCCTGCTCACGCTGTCTCTCTGTCTTTCAAAAATGAATAAATGTTAAAAATATATATTATCAGGATTCTTCCTGGTCTTCTTCTCCATTTGACGATCACATTTAGGTGTGTGCATCTATTCTGCTAGCCAAAGTTATACTGGGGTATAGTATTTTGTGTGGTCTGTGACTCATAAACATACCAGATGCTCCTCAACTTCCCTTGGAACAAGCTTGTCTATATGACTCTGACACTTCAGCCACAAAGGACCTAGCCCCATAGCTTAGGGACACCATGGGAAAGCCCATTAACTCTTGCTGCAAGGGGCAAGAACAGGAGATAAATGCCCACAAGAAGCTACATTTGTCTTTGGGTGGATTCTTCTCTTGCCCTTGAAAATTAACTCCTGCCCCATGACTTCCTATGACTGGATCTCCTGGAAGCTGCAGGCTCACTACGGTCCCCTCATTTTCCAGGTCTCCAGGTCCCACATCCTGATACTGCCAATGTCCAAGTGCCTTCTAAGGCCTTAGGGGAGTAGGCCACTAGGTCCAGCCTGGAACTGAAGCATGTTCTACTTCCTGATAGGTTAGACCTTTGTTAACTGGTTGGCTTCAAGGGAAGGAAGCTATAACAATTTAGGGTTTTGAAACTATTTCCTCACGATGGCAGTAGTGTTCCAGATATGCCCATAGGCCCTGTCCTTGAAGAACTCTTACCCCACCCTTCCAGCCTGAAAAAACGCCACAAAGAGACAAAAGAACCAAGAAAGATGGCTGCTAGCAAGTCGTCCAGTGTGAGGAAATTTGTTCACACTTCCACACTTTTGCTTCTATTTTCTATCTGAAATGAAACTGAGACCAAAAACCACCTACCATTATCAGACATCTTGTCCTGTCAGAAATTAAATTTCCACCCGACCTTGTCTATGGGAGTCTGCTTTATTTCACTCAGTTTCACATGTCCAGTTATTTTCCCATGCATCAAATTCCTCCATCAAGGGATAAACTGGGTACATTCAGACAGAAAAAGGAGAGGAAATTGCCCGAAAGCGGTAGATCTGAAGCCAACAATTCACAAGTCCCAGTGATCTTTGACCAGGATCATCTCCAAGACAACACAGGAGTACTTCATTTTGTCACTTTTTATGTTGAATTGTAGGCAACAATTTGGCATAAGCCATAAAAGGAGGGACCAGCTGTCTTTACTGCATGCCATACACAGCATGATACATACACTTATATATGTATAAATCCCAAACAGAGGTAACTCAGACTTTTATCCCATGATTTCATCACTTAACATTAGAACAGTCTTTTCCCATGCCAATAAACATTATTACATTACTTCCTGTTATTTTATTGTGTTTTTGTGTACATTTGTATGTGTTACTCTTTATCTCTTAGATGGAGGGTTACAATAGTTTCTCCTTAGTGAATTAAGCAATAGTGCATCCAAGGATTCAGAAAATAACGATGTGAAGATGAAAAACTAAAAAAAAAAATAATGGGGTGACTGGGTGGCTAAATCAGTTAAGCTTCCAACTTCAGCTCAGGTCATGATCTCACAGGCTGTGAGTTCAAGACCCGTGTTGGGCTCTGTGCTGACAGCTCAGAGCCTGGAGCCTGCTTTGGATTCTGTGTCTCCCTCTCTCTCTGCCCCTCCCCTGATCACGCTCTGTCTCTCTCTGTCTCTCAAAAATGAATAAACATTAAAAAAAATTTTTTTAAACTAAAAAAATAAGACAACAAACTACCTTAAAACCTGTGAAGACAACTGATAACATTTTGGATTATGTATATCATAAATCAACATACATATATATATATATATAAATCAACATATATATATATATATAATACTAGATTTAGTTTCACACACACAAAAATATCTGTATTAAAATTGGATTTATAAATTACAGTGTGATTTGGATCAGAACAAGTGTTTACTTTATAAAGCATGAGGGGGGTTGTGAGGGCACAGGTGCCTGAATGGCTCAGTTGGTTGAGCATCTGATTTTTTTTTTTTAATTTTTTTTTTCAACGTTTTTTATTTTATTTTTGGGACAGAGAGAGACAGAGCATGAACGGGGGAGGGGCAGAGAGAGAGGGAGACACAGAATCGGAAACAGGCTCCAGGCTCCGAGCCATCAGCCCAGAGCCTGACGCGGGGCTCGAACTCACAGACCGCGAGATCATGACCTGGCTGAAGTCGGACGCTTAACCGACTGCACCACCCAGGCGCCCCTAGCATCTGATTCTTGATTTAGCTTCCCTCATGATCCCAGGGTCCTAGGATCAAGCCCTGCATCCAGCTCCATGCTGAGCATGGAGCCTGCTTAAGATTCTCTCTCTCCCCCTGCCCCTGTCTCCTGCTTGCCCCTGCTCTCTCTCTAAAAACAAACAAACAAACAAATAAGGAAGCACTGAGGGGAAGGAATTCACAGGTTACCAATTAAAAGCCTTGTTTTTCAGGACACCTGGGTGGCTCAGTTGGTTAAGCATCCAACTCTGGGTTTTGGCTCAGGTCATGATCACAGGGATGTGGGATCCAGCTACTGAGTGTGGAGCCTGCTTAAGATTCTCTTTTCTGGGGCGCCTGGGTGGCTCAGTCAGTTAAGCGTCTGACTTCAGCTCAGGTCACCATCTCACGGTCCGTGAGTTCGAGCCCCTCGTCGGGCTCTGGGCTGATGGCTCAAAGCCTGGAACCTGCTTCCGATTCTGTGTCTCCCTCTCTCTCTGCCCCCCTCTCTCTCTGTCCCTCCCCCGTTCATGCTCTGTCTCTCTCTGTCTCAAAAATAAATAAACGTTAAAAAAAAATTTTTTTTTAAATTCTCTTTCCCTCTGCCCCTCTCTCCTGTTCATGCTCTTTCTCTCACTCTAAAATAAATAAAATAAAATAAAAGCCTTGTTTTTCAATATTTCAAGCCTGCATTATATGTGTGTTATATATATGATGTAAATTATATTATTATATATGTGTAATGCAAAAACTTGAAGTACATCCTTAAAAGATTGATTTGCAGAGTTAGATGTTGGATGTAACAATATTAGATGTTTTGTCTGAATTAAAAAAAAAAACTTTTTTAAGTTTATTTATTTATTTTCAGGGAGGGGAGGAGCAGGGAGAGAGGGAGAGAGAATCCCAAGCAGGCTCTGCACTGTCAGCACAGAACCCAGTGCAGGGTTCGACCTCACCAACACAAGATCATGACCTAAGGCACAATTAAGAGTTGGATGCTTAACCCAACTGAGCCACTCAGGCACCCTGAATTTTTATATGTACAATCCAAAGTGCACACTGTCTAGAGCACATGTTTGTGTGGTTCAATCTTATCACACATGTTAGATGTAGAGTAAAACACACCTTACTTTGCCATTTTTCCTATCTGGTATCTGCAGACTTTTATGGTTTGATCCTCAAAGTCCAACAGTTTGCTTTTCTCCCTAAATCACAGGCAGAGAATGTCTCTGCATTATCAGGACAAAGACAATGTAATTCAGATTTTGTGAGGGCTGAAGGGAATACCTGGTGTAGCTCAACTGAACTGATCCATAAATAACTAGAATGATGAACCCATCCATGATGACGCCCCCCCCCCACACACACTATCCATGCTTACAAAGGAAATATCAATAAAATTTGGCTCTGCAACTCAGACCTGCACAAGTGGGACTGCCTTAGGCTTCCAGGCACTTCCAGGTACATGGCCACTAAAAAAGACAGTTTACAAAGGATGAACACAAGTCTTGAACTTAAGAATTCCAGGTCTAAGAGCAACTACATTTGTAGCTTCTGAATGGGACTCTATCTCCATACATACGGCTGTACTCTTCCAAGAAAACAGTCATGTCAAATTACTCCTCCATTGGAGGCGCCCAGCTCATCTGATAGAGGCTCTATGGGTGAAATAGGAGGGGAAGGGTAGAGGTCATTTGTCTCATTCACCAAAAAAAAATGAGACAAGTTTCCCAAAGAATCTCCAAGGACTTCTAGCAGCCAATGGCACCAGTGGCTACACACCATCAGTGAACTCAACCATGACCACCCTACAAGAGAGCCAGGCACAGGTGAGGATATCACAAAAACTAGTTGAGGTAAAGAATGGTTTAGCCAGCCTGTCTAAACCCCCAAAGTGCATATTCTCAAGACATGCCCCCAAGGCCTGCACGTGGCTGAAGTCCCAGCCCACACAGTTAGGCAACCGAGTCAAGCCCCGCCTCCATACTTCCTCTGCTTGGACTTCCTGGTGGCCGCTGGCAGGGTGCTGGCCTCTAAACCTAGCCGATGCTACACCAAGACCCTTACTTGGTCCCCTTCTCCTGCCAGGCCACAGAGAAAAAAAGGTAGGGAGGCCAGGCTTGGGTCCAGAACCCGTCCAGCCTCCCACTGGCCTGAAATCCCTCAGTGGCGAGGCCATGCTGGGAGGAACCGTTCAGGGCTTGGGATTGATCAAACTATTTCCGCAGGATGGCAGTATTGTCTCAGAAAAGCCAAATAACCCCGCTTGGAGACGTTGTCCTCCCGCCCTTTCGAGTTTGAAAAAACACCGTGGAGCCGCAAAGACACCAGAAAATATGGCTGCCTTGTATTTTGCTCAGTTTGAGGAAACCTGCTCAGAAACTGCATCTTAGCGTTTTGCTTTCAGTTTCCATTAGATATCAAACTGACTTCTGAGACACCTACTCTTGTCTGGCATTTCTCTTTTCCAGAGTTTGGTTTCTATTTGATAACGTTTCCTACATCTGCTCTTTACTCAGTATTGTATCTCTAGCATTTTCTCAAGCTATCAATTTTGGGGAGATGGTATCAGGGGGCAAAAGAAAATGATTATACTTAAGGGCTTGAAGAAGAGCAAACCTAGGCAATAGGCCCAGTGGTTATTATCTCACTTCCCGAGTTTCCCGGGGTCTGCAAGTATTAGGCCTGTGTGTTGAGTTGGAGGTAGCCATTTGGTGGAGATCTACGGGTAAGGTCCAGATAGTTCTCAAGCCTGAATACCAGACAATACCTACTAGGAGTGACACATACTTAAATTACTATAAATTCCAAATGGGACGCATGATTTTGTCTAATGGTGTCATCGTGTATCATTGGGAAACAAGCATTTTCTATGCCATTAAATGGCCTCAAGGCAATTTCCTATGACTTTATTGTGTATGTTTGTCACTATATTTTGCTTAAGGATTATTAGTCTTATGGTATTTCCTCATTAGTAACTGAGAGACAGAACTTATTTGTCCTTTTG
This sequence comes from Prionailurus viverrinus, assembly GCF_022837055.1. Classification (NCBI taxonomy): domain Eukaryota; kingdom Metazoa; phylum Chordata; class Mammalia; order Carnivora; family Felidae; genus Prionailurus; species Prionailurus viverrinus. Next base: position 102,014,189 of record NC_062579.1, read on the forward strand.
CACAAAGTCTTTAGTACCACCTTATATCATTTCATCAATGTATCAATGTATATTTTTGAGTGCTTGAATTTTCTTGTATTTTATTCTAGAACACATTTAAAAAATTATAATCAAAAATATATGGTATATGGACCATCAGTGAGAAGAAATAATCACTTTCAAAATGTCTTTGCCATTTATTATCATCCTTTCCTTATGCACATATAATACGTACTGTTTTTTTTTTAACATCAGACGGGTAATGTGCTGATGTCAGAGCAAGGTTTAAGGTGGCACATGTCACACAACGGCGTGAACACCCAATCATCATGCTTATGAACTACAAAAGGATCTGTACTTTTATAAAATACTGTTTAAATTCCCCAATACAATAATTGTTAAAGCAAGTGTTCTTTATTATGCCTGAATGTTTTTCAAATATCATTAATAATTCTTTGGAATACTGACATGTTTAAAAATATTGCCATTTTTTAAAATGGAGGTAAAATTCATGCATTATACCATTTTAGTGGGTATAATTCAATGCATTTATTACATTCACAATGCTGTGCCAGTATTATCTCTATCTCCTTCCAAATCATTTTCATTACCCTGAAAGGAGACCCAAGACCCATTAAATAGTCTTTTTCCATTCCCTTTTCTGCTCAGCCCCTGGCAAACACTAATCTGCTTATTGCCTCTCCAAAATTACCTACTCTGGTTATTTCATATAAATGGAATTGTACCGTATGTGCCTTTTTGTGGCTTTCCTTTTTTCCTTAGCATAATGTTTTCAAGATCCATGTAGTAACAGCTTCAATACTTCATTTCTTTCTATGGCAGAATAATATCTATTATACGTGTGTGTCACATTGCTTGAGTCCACATTTTGGCTGTTGTGAATAGGCTGCTATGAACATGTGTATACATGTACTTGTTTTCAATTATTTTGGGTATATACCTAGGAGTGGAATTGCTGGCTCATATGGTAATTCTTTTTTTTTATTTTTTATTTTTTTTATTTATCCTTTCTGCTTTACTTGTCTGTCACACATTTAGCAATATCCCTGGGTGAGTGACCTATGATTAAGGATCATCTTAAAATGAGGCTTTTTTTTTTTTTTTTTGGCTTGCATTGTTTGGAACTAGACTCAGATTTAATTAAATATTTACTTTAATTTGGTTTTTTGCAGTTTGTAAACTCTAAAAGAACTCCAAATAGTCTTTTATTTTCATAGTTAACCTGAAATTCTTATTATCTTCAAATGAAAGGATCTTGCCTTCGGACACAAAGTTGTGATAGTAAAATTTTTGAAAGAATTTTGTGGCCTATGGTAATTCTGTTTAAATTTAAGCACTGCCAAACTTTTTCCATAGCTGCTGCACATTTTGCATTCCCTCGACCACTGTATGAGGGTTCCAATTTCTCCACATCCTCACCAATACTTGTAAGTTTTTTTATTGTTATTATTGTAGCCATTCTACTAGCCATGAAATGGTATCACTTGGTGGTTTTAATTTACATTTCTATCTTGAGTATGTTCATGCATCTTTTCATGTGCTTTTTGGCCATTCATCTATCTTCTTTGGAAAAATGTATATTCAAGTCCTTTACCTGTTCCTTTTGAGTTATTTGTCTTTTTGTTAAGCTGTAAAAGTTCCTTATATATGGATATTAGAACTTTGTCAGATAAATGATTTACTAATATTTTTCCCATACTGTACATAGTCTTTTTACTGTCTTCATGGTGTCTTTTGATGCACAAGTTTTTTTAATTTTGATGAAGTTCAGTTATTTTTTATTTTGTTGCCTGTGCTTTTGGTGGCATATCTATGAAACCATTATCAATTCATGGTCATGAAGATTTGCTGTTATATTTTCCTCTAAAGTTTTATACTTTCACTTTTTACTTTTAGAACTTTCACCCATGTAGAGTTAATTTCTGCATATGGTGTGAAGTAGGGGTCTACTTCTCTATAATAATTCTTCTCTATATGGATATCCAGTTGTCTCAGCACCATTTGTTAGAGACTGTTCTTTGCCCATTGAATGACCTTGACACCTTTGTTGAAAATCAATGACCATAGTGTATGGGGTTGTTCTGTGCTCTCAATTTTTTTATTGATCCATGTGTCTATTTTTCATGTTTTACTTAAGTAATCTCTACACTCCACGTGGGGCTTGAACTCACAACCCTGAGATCAACAGTCAAATGCTCTTCTGACTGAGCCAGCCAGGTACTCTCATGTGTCCATTCTTATTTGAGTACCACACTGCTTTCATTAAAGTAGCTTTGTAATAATTTTTGAAATATGGAAGGGCCACCTCCAGCTTGGTTTTTCCATAATCAAGATTGTTTTGGCTACAGAAGTTTTATGCAATTCCATACACATTTTCTGCAAAACCAGTTGCTGGGATAATGATAGAGATTATATTGAACCTATAGATCTCTTTGGGTGGTACTGCCTCCTTAACAATATTTAATCTTCCAACCTATAAACAAAGGATATGTATTTAGGCCATCTTTAATTCCTTTGGCAATTTTTAATGTACAAGTTTTTCATCTCTTTAGTCAAATGTTGTCCTAAGTATATTATTCATTCTGATGTTACTGTGAACAGAATTTTCTTAAATTCATTTTCAGATTGTTCTTTGCTAGTATATACAAATACATTGATTTCTGTGAGTTGCTTTTCTATCCTGTAGTACTTGCTGAATTCATTAATTAGTACCTATATTACTTTTGTGGATTTCTTAGAATTTTCTTTACATATAGTTAAGTTATTGTGAACGGAGATAATTTTACTTCTTCCTTTCTAATTTGTATTTCTTGTGGATATTCTGCCTAATTTTCCTGGACACACCTTCTAGTACAATGTTCAACAGACTTGGCAACAGTGGGCATTCTTAACTTGTTCCTGATCTTAGAAGTAAAGTCTTTCACTATTTTTGTCTTCTATCTCTGAGGATACTATCAGCTGTGGGTTTTTCACAAATGTCCCTTATCATGTAGAGGAAATTCCCTTCTACTTCTAGCTTGTTGAGTGTTTTCAGTTGCTTTTGTGGAAGGATACAGAACTCAAGTTTCCAATTCCACCATTTTCATTGATGTCACATTTGCCACCTGGTTTTACACTTCTAGAAACAATAACACTTCTTTATAATATACCTGCTATAAGAGCCATTTATGAAGTGAATGAAACAAGAGCACAGGTAATGCCACCTCCAACAGACAAGGACTTTTAAAATGTAGATTAATCTTCCATTCTTTTCACTGCTTTGGTGCTCATCTGTTTATGCCCATCTGCTCCAGTAGAAAAACAACTAAACCTTCTTTGCATGACTGGTTGGTTCAACTCCTAGATCTTCCTAGTTCCAAGCAGTGGGTCTCCAACGAATTGGGTGCACCGGAAAGCTTCAGTGTCAACAGTTGCTCCAGCCAACTAGTAGGCCTCACAAAGAAAGCTGTAACAACTTAGGGTGTTTTGAAACTATTTCCTCACGATGGCAGTAGTGCTCCAGATATGCCCACAAGCCTTGTCCTGGTGCCCTCTTCTCCCGCCCATTGAGTCTTAAAAAACGCCAAAGAGAAAGAGACAAAGACGCCAAAAAGCATGGCAGCCTTGCGTTTTGCCCCATCAAGGGACTGCTCACACCACTGCACTTGCTTTTCATTTCTATCTGAAATAAAACTACTCACCTTCATCAGGCATCTTGTTTTTCAGGTATTAAATTTCCACTGAAACTAGTCTATTGTGCATCAGCTTTTCTTCATTCAATGTTACTTGTCTTTTCACATGGCATCAGATCATCTTCCTCAAGTGATAAATGGATCCAGGCAGAAAAGGAGGAAGAAACTACCTGAAGACTGTAGACCAACCCCAGCTGCCAATTCACAAACCCAAGCAGTCTCTGACCTGGTTTTGTACCCAGGCAACCACGGAGCCCTCCATTTTCTAGTCTCATGTTGAATATAGTGACAAGTGTTTGGAAGAGTTATCGAGGAAAGCCCAGATAGTTCACATCACTGTACACGATACACTGCTCCACATGGCATGATACCTGTACTTACATGTGTATAAATTTCAGTCATAAGTTATGCAGGGTTTTGTCTCACAGCTTCATCATTTAACATTAGAACACAGCACTTTCTTGTGTCATCAAGCATTCTTCAAATTCTTCATGTGACAGCTTCCTGAAAACTCTCTTAGAATTCATAAATATTTGAAGGATAAATAGAAATCCTTTATCACACATCTCACTTTCCTGGGGCAACCAACATTAGCAACTTGATAGATACATACATACAAATATTATATATGATTGCTCACAATAGCTGACACCATTTAACTAGCTAGTTAAAGGCTCATCAATACACTCCCCTATTTGCTCAAAGGACTGTTCAAACACACAAACACACACATACATGGACAATCACATCAGATCTTTCTTCAATTCCATCTGGTCACACTACAGGTAAAATTCAGTGCATGGATATTTCACACAGTATTAGGTAATGGGAAATTTCCAATGGCATAAACTATTCATGAGATAACTGATAGTGCTTTCTTACTAAATCTCAAAACATTTCTTTACTGTTGCTGAAATCCTAAATATAAACTCTAGCAAAGAAATGCAAAATTGAACAATTATAAAAAGATAAGCGAGGAATATTCCCTATCACAGAGGCTCAATAACTATTTTTATTTAATTTTTTAATTTAAATTCAAGTTAGTTAATATACAGTGTAGTATTGGTTTCAGGAGTAGAATTTAGTGATTCATCACTTACATATAACACCCAGTGCTCATCCCAACAAGTGCCCTCCTTAATGCCCATCACCAGTTTAGCCCATCCCCACACCCCCCTTCCCTCCAGCAACCTTCAGTTTGTTCTCTGTATTTAAGAGTCTCTTATGGTTTGCCTCCCTGTTTTTATTTTATTTTTCCTTAACTATTTGTATTTACTGAATTCTGATTGTCTACTTGTATTTATGTAGGGGTTGCAGCAGGTGTGTATGTGCGTGACAATTTTATTTCTTACAGATTTCAGAAAACATCATTTATGTGAAATTTCCTTGTGGTTTAAGATTCTTCCTTCTCTCATTTCTCTTAGATCTTACATAGAGAAGCTACTTAAATGTCATTAAATATACTTTAGAGGATTGGATTTTATGTTAAGTAATAATTTATTAGAAGCATTTAGTCTCCTTGACTATAAAAAACAAAATATTTAAACATTCCATCATGTAGATAGTGCAGTGTGTCTTTATACAAAATATAAGATTACAATGAATATTATCAAAAACTAAGCCTTGTTTGTCAACATTTTAAGCCTTCACTATATATATGTAAAACTTGTACACCCCCAAAAAATTACTTTAACAAAGAAGACGCTTTTAGTTGTTTTGTTCAAATTTTTAAGCATATATCCAAATGGGAATATTGGCTTTCTAGAATACATAAACCTGTGCATGTTTGGCTTAAATTTTTCACATATGTTAGAAGTAGGATAAAACACAATTTGTTTTACCATTTCTCTTACCTGGTGTGAGAAAACTTATGTTTTGATCCTTAAAGTCCAACACCTTGCTTTTCTGCCTAATAACAGGAAATGTCTCTATCAGGACAAAGACAATGGAATTCAGTCTTCATGAAGGCTGAAGAGAATACCTGATAGAGCTCAGACGAATTGATCCATAAATAACCAGAATGATGGGCTCATTGAGCCTTCCCTGCCCCCCCCCCAAACACACACACACTATCCTTGCTTACATAGGACATGTCAACAAAATTCCTTGGCTCTACCACTTGGACTTGGATAAGTGTGATTGCCTTAGGCTTGCAACCACTGCCAGGCACATGGTTTTATTAAAGACAGTCAGCAAGATATGAACACAAGAGTATTGAACCTAAGGAATTCCAGAAGGAAAAGAAACTACATTTTTAGCTTTAGATATAGGATGCTATCTCCATACATAAGGGTGTACTTTTATGTATTTAATAAAGTAGTTATGTCAACTACTCCATAGGACACAGCACAACTCATCTGGTCTATGCTTTGTGGGTGAAATAGAAGGGTAGAGGTCATTTCTCTCACTCACAAAAATGAGGCAAATTTCCCCAAAGAATCTCCAAGGAACTTATCGCAGCCAATGGCAAAAATGTCTACACACCATCAGTGAACTCAACCACGACCATGCTACAAGAGAGCTAGGCACAGGTGAGGATATAACAAAAACGAGTTTGTTTGTTTGTTTGTTTGTTTATTTTGAGGGAGAGAGAGAGTATGAGTGGGAGAGCAGAGAGAGAGAGAGAGAGAGGGAGAGAGAATCTCAAGCAGGTTCCATGCTGTCAGCACAGAGCACTTGAGGCAGGGCTCGAACTCACGAATAGTGAGATCATGACCTGAGCTGAAATCAAGAGTCCGACGCTTAACCGAGTCACCCAGGCACTCCACAAACACTAGTTTTCTTCAGTACTGATAGAAGCCTGTCTTTCAAAGTGGAATGTTTGCCTGGACCATCAGAGTCCAGGAAAGTCCATACCTAAAACATACCTTGAACCACTGGAACGTCACAGCAGAGCACCAGACCAACATTATTTCCTTTCTTTAAGAATTCAGATACTGACATAATAGAGAGTAAGAATACAAGGAGGGAGGCACATATGAAATTTTAGCCACCCTTCTCAATTTTACAATTATGAGGATGAGGTATCTGGAGGTCTCCATACCAAAAGGGTGGATAACTTATAAGGTCACTGAGGAATCCATCAGGAACTATGTACGAAGCTGGCACAGAGAAGAACACTAATATGAGGTGAAGAATGGTTTCCTCAGGCCTAAATAATGCCATCCTCCTCAGGGGAATACCAAACAAAAATCACCACCTCTCTGCTCTCCTTGCAAGAGCTGACATGCCATCAGAGTCCTGTCGGGAGAAAGGAATTAACCCTGGACCTCACTCACAATTAGCCTGCAGAGCCACGGGAACTGCTAGCTGGTGGGCTCTGAGAATCCCTCAAGACCTCCCATTACACTTCTGGTTTTCATCCACTCGAGCAACTCCAGTCTCCTAGAAGATGCTCTGCCCCACACTGGCATGTCAGTGTCCCCCCACTGCTTCTATACAGGCCCATCTTGCTCCAGACAAGTCTTACACTACACCTCTGGTGTGCCTCAGCTCCATCAATGACATTGACTACATATGGTACCTGGCAGTGGCCTGTGCACTGTGCTCTGTCACTGCTGTCATAATGAGCCTCGGCCTACAACACCAGGCTAGCCAGCCGGTCTAAACCCCCAAAGTGCATATTCTCAAGACATGCCCCCAAGGCCTGCACGTGGCTGAAGTCCCAGCCCACACAGTTAGGCAACCGAGTCAAGCCCCGCCTCCATACTTCCTCTGCTTGGACTTCCTGGTGGCCGCTGGCAGGGTGCTGGCCTCTAAACCTAGCCGATGCTACACCAAGACCCTTACTTGGTCCCCTTCTCCTGCCAGGCCACAGAGAAAAAAGGTAGGGAGGCCAGGCTTGGGTCCAGAACCCGTCCAGCCTCCCACTGGCCTGAAATCCCTCAGTGGCGAGGCCATGCTGGGAGGAACCGTTCAGGGCTTGGGATTGATCAAACTATTTCCGCAGGATGGCAGTATTGTCTCAGAAAAGCCAAATAACCCCGCTTGGAGACGTTGTCCTCCCGCCCTTTCGAGTTTGAAAAAACACCGTGGAGCCGCAAAGACACCAGAAAATATGGCTGCTTTGTATTTTGCTCAGTTTGAGGAAACCTGCTCAGAAACAGCATCTTAAGCGTTTTGCTTTCAGTTTCCATTAGATATCAAACTGAGTTCTGAGACACCTACCATCATTGGGTATCTTCTCTTTTCCAGATTTCAATTTCAAATTGAAAGAATTTGTGGAATAATATATGTATTTTGAGGCATTATACATATATTTTAATAAATACATTGATTATATCATATATTTCCATATTGTATACTGTACATCATATATACTATATTCTATGCTATATGTTACTTATAATATGTAGTGTATACTATATACTGTATATGTGTAATATATAATATGTACTATAATATATGCCATTATATGTTATGTTTTATATATACTATATACTATGCTATGTATTATATATAATATGTAATATATAATAAATATGATAGTATAACATATATACCGTTATGCTATATATAATACATACTATTATATACTATATATTATATACACTATAATATATAATAACTATGTTACATATATAATACATAATATCTAATATGTAAATAACTATATATGTAAAACATAGTACATTATATATATGTGTGTATATGTTTTTCTCTGGAAAACACTTATACAGTGACTTTTCCAGTATTTCTTATGTTATTGACTTATAGTTTCATTCCACTGTAGTCAGAGAAGATACTTTATATGATTTTAATCTTTTTAAATTTTTTGAGATTTGTATTCTGGTCTAACATTCCATCTATCCTGGAGAATACTCCATGTGTACTTAGAAATATTCACATTCTCTAGTTCCATAATTATCTTCAGCCTAGTTGTTTTATCCCTTATTTAAAGTGTGTATTGAAGTCCATCTAGTCTGTAGAACTCTTATTGTTCCTCTTGGTTTGGTTCAGTTCTCGGTTCATATATTTTGGGACACTTGTGAAGTGAGATGTTTATAATTGTTCCATCTTGATATACTGAAACTTTACCAATACATAATGTCCTTCTTTGCCTCTTGAAGGAATTGTTTAAATGTGTATTATATCAGGCATTATCTCTATTTTCTAGAATATGTTTATTCATCATTTTATTCTTAACCCATGTGCAAACTAGATGTAAAGGGAGTCTCTTTTAGACACCAAATAATTGGATTATATTTTCTTAAATCCATTCTCCCAATCTCTGTCTTTGAATTGCAGATTTTAATCTATTTACATTTAAAGTTAATACTGGTGAGAAAAGACTACTGCCATTTTGCTATTTTTTCTCTATAGGTCTTATAAATATTTGTTCTCAATTCCTCAGTTAGTACCTTCTTTTGTGATTGATTTTTTTCCAGTGTGGCATTTCTGTTCCTTTCTCATTTCCATTGCTGTATATTTTAAATGTTTTCCTTAATGGTTATCCTGGGGAATACAATTAATATCTTAACAGTATAACCATCATTTTGATTAAATAACAGTTTTTATACTACACAAAACTGCTCATTTACAGTTTCAACAACTTTTATCTTATTTTCACAAATTACATCATCAAGCATGATGTGCCAAATGAATTACTGTTTCTGTACTTGCCTTTTAAATCATATAGAAAACAAATGGAGTTACAAAACAAAATACAATACTTCTGGCATTTATATTTATCTATGTAGCTACCTTTATCCTTGCTCTTTATTTTTTCATATGGCTTTGAGTTACTGTCTAGAGTCTTCATTTCACCTTGGAGGATTCCCTTCTGCATTTCTAGTATGGGAAGTGTTCTAGTAACAAACTCCATTTCTTTTTCTTTTTTAGGAATGTGTTAGTTTCACCGTGGTTTTTGAAAGTTTGTCTTGCTGGATATGAAATCCTTGGTTGACAGGTTTTTTTCTTTTAGAATTTAAATATGTTCTCTCAATGTCTTGGCTTCCATGATTTCTGAAGAAACCAACTATTAATCTTACTGAGGATGCCTTGTATATGTTGAGACTGTCTTGATGCTTTCAAGATTCTCACTTCATCTGTGACTTTTGCCTGGTTGATTATAATGTGGATCATCTTTGCTATCTCACAGAGTTTGTTGAGCTTCTTGGATGTGTACATTGGCCATTATTTCTTCAACTATTCTTTCTTCTTTGTTATCTCTCTGCCTTAAATTTTGCCCAGTTTTAAGAAGCTCACACTATTGTTCTTCTGCTTTTGGTTCCCAACTGAAATCAGAACTGAGGCTTAAACTACCCATCCTCATCAGGCATCTTCTTTTGCAAGAACTCAATTTTGAATTGTCCTAGTTCTGTTCTTCTTCATATCAGCCTTACATTTCATGCACTTCCCTATGTTATCAAGTAGTAGAGGGCAAGTCTCAAGGAGTTAGGCTTAAAAGGAATAAAAAAAATTCTGAAAACTCAAGGGAAGGATTAGGGCATTTCTGGGCAACAACAACAATTGCTAACAATTATTGAGAACTTACAATGTGCCAGTGAATATTCTAAGGATCTTGATAAAGATTCTTATATTGATTCTTTACAGCAACCTTCTAGATAAGTAATATGATTCTTACCAGTTAATAAATAAGGAAAGGTAGCAGGAAAAGTATAAATACCTTATTCAAGGTCACAAACCCAATAACAGTTAGAGACAAATTTTAAAATCAGATGAGCCAGACGTCAGAGTTTACATTATTAAGCACTGGAGAGGCAAGCTGTAACCCCACTTCTGAGGTACTGAGGCAGTCGCCCAACTTTTCCTGATTTTCTTGCATTCTCTAAGCCTCACATGCAGGGAAACTCAGGTAACAAATTCAGTTCTATCTCAAATTCTTGGTATACAAAAACAATAGGGAGAAATAAATCAGACTTGGTTGACTTTCCAATCATTAGTCCATCATTCTACCATATGTTGCTTTTCACTGGAAGCCTTAAAACTTTGTAAAGTCCCCCTAAATTGATTTTATTTTAGGGAAGCAACCCAAGGGAGAAATTCCCAGAAAATTCACACCTATACTCAGCCACCTATAGATCCAAAAACTCCTTTGGCTCAGAAGATGATAAATTGGAATTGGGAGTGGAGAGGAATGCGGCCACATCACATACCAATGTTTTAAGAGTCAGAAAAATACTGACATTGTTTATTTGAATATATGGATGTGTGTGTGTTGATATTATTTCTATATTTTTCAGTATGCTATTGAAGAGCATAATTTGACACCACAAAATATGCCTCATTGGCATAAGGATTATTTTTTTATTTTTTTAAAAAGCAGACAAGAGAGAAACTCTAAAAACCAAGTTGAAGTTACACTTTTGTAAGAGACATTTAATTTATAAGGAAAAATCACCATTTGTAAGGGTGTCTTTGTTGCTGTACCAGTAAAAGGGGTATAATTCAATCTCTAAAAGCTCTTACTAATGGACAAGACAAAGCCTTAAATCTGCATTAACAACCATACCCTTGTTTACTATGCTTTTCCTATACGCCTTAACTGACTCCCTACTCCCAACACCTTTTGTCTTTAGCTGAAAGTGGTATTTAAGGTGATGACTTTGGCCATTTCAGGGAGTTACTCAATATTCCAGGGTCTCTGCTACATATACAGGTGGTATATATGTTATTAAACTTTTTTCTCCTGTTAGTCTTTCTTTTTTATGGCAGGGGTGTCTCAGCTACAAACCTAGAAGGGATGAGGGAAAAAAATTTTCCCCCCATTATACTATTATGATATTGGCTACTTACCAATCATTTCCATTACTCCTCCTGGATTCTGTTAAGATCAGTGATATTTGATCAAGACATAAAGCCAAACCCACATATCTGATTAAATAAATACCTCAACCTATCGTTGAAATCCTACCAGAACCCTGTATGACAAACTATAACAATACAACCAGATTATGTAGTCAGTATAGGTCAGCCGTTTGACACATAGGTAAGTGCAGAAAAATGAAGAGTGGATTAAGAAAAGGAAACTAAGTGAACAAGAAAAAATTCCAACATATATTATTATCCAACTTATATTTAAAGAAAAAATACACACAGATTACAGTAATTTTTTAGGTCACTTTGTGTGCACTTATCAGAATTCCATATTAACTAAATATTATATACAAAAAAGGTATTTCGTAAATAGAAAAACAGCTTTTGTTCATATTTTTAAATCATGCTTTTTGATAACAAAAGTATACTGTAAAAATACTCATAAAATACAAAAAAGAAAAAGGAATGAAATGAAAAATATATGCAAGAAAATAAACAATTATTATAAACATGTACGTACATATGTATGTAACGTAAATTTAAATGCATCAAGATATTTTGACAAATATAACACATGGTTAGGAACATGTAAAGATGTGGTCAGTGTTTGCCTCAAGACTGTGGAATTATAAAAAGGGTGAACAGGAGCACCTGGGTAGCTTAACTGGTTAAGCGTCCAACAAACTCTTGGTTTCAACTCAGGTCATGATCTCACAGGTAGTGTGTTTGAGCCCTGTGACTGTTTGGAGCCTGCTTTGGATTCTGTCTCCCTCTCTTTGCCCCTCCCTCACACGCACGTGCACTCGTGCTCTCTCACAAATAAATAAAAAAAAATTAAGATAAATAAATAAATAGGGCTAACATCCCTCTTACTTCTCACATAAAGTCAGTTCACAGCAAGCAATTAAGTTTACAGCAAGTCCAACTTGGAGAATAAACTATGTAATCACTTAAGTAGAGTATATAATTTACATTCTCTACTTAATTATCCAATTCCTTATTAAAAATGCACCATTTCTATTTTTTACAGTTTTTTTTTATTTTGAGAGAGAGAGAGAGAGAGAGAGGGCACAAGTGGGGGAGGGGCAGAGAGAGAATCCCATGCAGGCTTCACATTGTGAGCACAGAGCCCAATGCAAGGCTCCATCCTGGAACCTTGAGATCATGACCTGAGCAAAAATCAAGACTTGGATGCTCCACCAACTGAGCCACCCAGGCACCTTATTTTTTAAGGCACCATTTCTAATTGAAGTATAGTTGACATATAATATTGTATTAGCTTCATGTGTACATAGTGATTTGAAAAATTATATATGTAACAAAATGCTCACTGTGATATGCATAGTTAGCATATGTTACATACAAAATAATTACATTATTGACTATATTCCCTTTGCTGTACTTTTCATTCTTGAGGTGTTTTTTTTAATAACTGGAAGTATGTACCTCTTAATCCTCTTCACCTATTTCACCTAACCCCCCAACCTTCTCCCAAATGGCATATACCAGCGTGTTCTATGTATTTATAAGTATATTTCAGTTTTCACTTGTTTGTTCATTTGTTGTTTTGTTCTTAATGTGTTTTGGATATCAGCCCCTCATCAGATATATCATTTGCAAATATATTCCCCCATTTAGTAGGTTGCCTTTTTATTTTGTTGATGGTTTCCTTCACTGCACCAGAGCTTTTTAGTTTGGTGTAGTCCCAATTGTTTATTTTTGCTTGAGGAAACAGATCCAAGAAAATATTGCTAAGGTGGATGTCCAAGAGATTACTGCTTATGTTTTCTTTTAGTAATTTTATGGTTTCAGGTCTTCCACATAGGTCTTTAGTCCTTTTTGAGTTTATTTTTGTGTCTGGTGTAAGAAAGTGGCCCAGTTTCATTCTTTTGCGTGTACCTGTCCAGTTTTCCCAACACCATTTATTGAAGTGACTGTATTTTATCCTTTGTATATTCTTGCCTCCTTTGTCATAGATTAATTGACCATTTGAGCATGGGATTATTTCTACGTTCTCTATTCTGTTCCATTCATCTATATGTTTATTACTCTGCCAGTAGCATACTATTTTAATTACTATAGCTTTGTAATATAATTTGAAATCTGGGATTGTGATACCTCCAGCTTTGTTCTTCTTTCAAAATAGCTTTGGCTTTTCAGGGTTTTTGAGGCTCCATACAAATGTTAGGATTATTTGTTCTAGTTCTGTGCTAAATACCATTGGTATTTTAATAGAGATCACATTGTATATGTAGATTACTGAGTACTCTGGACATTTTAACAGTATTAATTCTTCAATCCATGAACATGGTATATCTTTCCATTTATTTGTGTCATTTTCAATTTCTTTCATCAATGTCTTATATTTTTCAGACTACAGGTCTTTTACTTCTTTGTTTAAATTCATTTTAAGGTATTTTACTCTTTTTGATGCAACTGTAAATGGATTTTCTTAATTTCTCTTTCTGTTACCTTGCTATTCATGTATAGAAACCCAAGAATTTCCATATATTAATTTTTTATCCTGAAAATTTACTGAATTCATTTATTAGTTGAAATATTTTTTGGCAGAGTCTTTAGGGTTTTCTATGTATAGCGTCATGTCATCTACAAATCGTAACAGTTTTATTTTACTTCTTCCTTATCAATCTGGGTGCCTTTTATTTCTTTTTCTTGTCTCATTGCTGCAGCTTGAACTTCCAGTACTATGCTGAATAAAAGTGGTAAGAGTGGACATTCTTGTCTTGTTCCTGATCTTAGAGGAAATTCATCTTTTCACCATTGAGTATGATGTTAGCTGTGTGGTTGCTGTATATCTCCTTTATTATGTTGAAGTACGTTCCTTCTAAATCCACTTTGTTTTTTTTTTATCATGAATAGATGTTTAATTTTGTTAAATGCTTTTTCTGCATTTGAAATGATCATATAACTTATATCCTTCGTTTTGTTAATGTGGTATATCACATTTTTTGATTTGCAGATATTGAACCATCACTGCATTCCTGGAATGAATCCCACTTGATCATGGTGAATGATCCTTTTAATTATTGTTGAATTCAGGTGGCAAATATTTTGTTAAAATTGTTTACATCTGGGTCACCTGGGTGGCTAAAGTCAGTTAAGCATTGGACTTCAGTTCAGGTCATGATCTCGTGGTTCACGAGTTCGAGCCCTGCATTGGGCTCTGTGCTGACAACTCAGAGCCTGGAGCCTGCTTCAGATTCTGTGTCTCTTTCTCTGCCCCTCCTCTGCTTGTACTGTCTCTCTCTCAAAAATAAATAAAACATTAAAAAAAAATTTACATCTATGTTCATCAGGGATGTTGGCCTGTGATGTTCTTTTTTTGTAATGTCTCTGGTTTCCTTATCAGGGTAATGCTGCCTCATAGAATGAATTTGGGGGGCACCTGGGTGGCTCAATCAGTTAAGCATCTGACTCTTGATTTCGGCGGTCATGATCTTGCAGTTTGTGAGTTAAAGACCCTGCATTAGGCTCTGTGCTGACAGTGCATTCAAGCCTAAAAAGTTTCTGCTGAAAAATCATCTGATAGTCTTATGGCAGGGTGGGGGTGGGGGTCCCTTGTATGTAACTAGCTGCTTTTCTCTTGCTGTTTTTCAGATTGTCTGTATTTAATTTTTGACATTTTACTTCTTATTTGTCTTGGTGTAGACCTCCTTGGTTCATCTTTTTGGGGCTCTTTGAGCTTTCCAGACCTGGATGTCTGTTTCTTTCCCCTAATTATGCAAATTTTCAGCTATTATTTATTCAAATAAGTCTTCCACCTCTTCCTCGCTTTTCTCCTTCTGGGACCTCTTATAATGCTAATGTTAGTACACCTGATGTTGTCCCAGAGGTCCCTTAACATAGCCTATCCTCCTTTCTTGTACTCTTTTTCTTTTTTCTTTTTTACTGTTCTGTTTGGGTGTTTTCCACACTGTTGTTCTTGTGCATCCTCTAATCCGCTGTTGATTTCTTCTAATGTATTTTGTATTTCAGTTATTTTATTCTTCAACTCTGATTCTTTTTTGTATCTCTTTGTATCTTTGTATAATTTCTCACTGAGTTCATTCTTGTCATTTCTAGTGAGCATCTTTATGACCATTACTTTGAACTCTTTGTCAGGTAGATTGCTTATCTCTGTTTCATTTAGCTTTTTTTCTCAAGTTTTGTCTTGTTCTTTTGTTTGGAGCATATTCCTGTCTTCTCATTTTGTTTGACCTGTGTTTCTATTAATTAAACAAACCAACTACTTCTCCAGTCTTGAAGGAGTTGACTTGTAGTAATGACCATGTATACTGCATGTGCCTGGCAATCAAGCTGTCTGGCTGGAGCTGTGGCACGTGTGGGGTTGGGGGTCTTGGGGCACTTGGCACAGGCTAGGAACCCCCAGGATGCTATGTGCCAGGGCCACCCTGGCAGGACAGCTGGAGCTAAAGCAGGTCCAGGCCAGGGTGCTCCATGTGAGGAGTGCCCTGGCAGGATGGCTTGAGCTGGGTGCATTTCAATTTCAAACAGAAACCAAAAGCAAAAGTGCAGCACTGTGAGCAGTTTCCCCAAATTGGATTTGATACAAGGCAGCCATGTTTGCGGTGCCTTTGTCTGTAGGCGGCATTTTTTTCAGACTTGATGGGCGGGAGAAGAGAACCTGGGGGCAGGGCTGGTTGGCTCTTCTGGAGCCATACTGCCATCACGAGGAAGTAGTTTTACGAAAGCCAAAGCTGTTATTGTGAATTTCTGTTGAGATCTAGCAGTTGAGAAACGCCTGGCTAATTCAAAGGCTGGATCAATTGTGACCAACCTGCACATCCTTTACTTGAACTCTTAGGCTTTCCAGAAGCTCTGGACAAAGGAAGAATGTTGGTGGAAAAGCTGCTGAGGGGCAAGGACTGTGGCAGGGCCTTAATTTCCTCCCACTATGGGCAGAACTAAAGGAAACCACTAAGAGCATTTGTCTCTGGGTATTTGTCTCCGTCCCTGCCACTTAGAAAATGAGGCAGCTGGGCTGGCACAAGGTGCCCCTGTACTCTGGAGCCTGGGCCCTCTGTAGAGGATCAGAGTTGGGATTGGGGATAAGAATCTCATTCCATGTGACATCTAATAGCAGCCAGTCTGCAACCTGGAATTCTCAGGGACACACAGTGCCCTGCTCCCACTGCCTGAAGCAAGGACGGCCATTCCAAGCCAATAAACTCCAGAGTATCAGTAGGAGTGAATTGATTACCTCCAGTTCATATTAGTGTCAGTACACAACCAGATGCAAACCAAGAATGGAGAAGAAGGTCTAGAGGCATTTTCTGAACCCAGGAAGTAATGGCTTTGCAGCTTTTTTCTAGGACTCAGCATAATGGTCTACCCACTTAGAGAGACCTCATCTCAGTTCTCACAGAGGGCAGAAATGGTTCCTTTCACAGTTGTTTTTCCCCTAAGGAAGATGAGACCCTTGAAGATTGTGACCTAACCATTTATTCTGGTCAACAAATATTATTCTGTGTCTGCTTCTTAGCCTTTTACTGATGAAGATTCCTTATAAACTTGACTAAATATCTTCCTCTGGGAGTGGCCACATCAGGACCCCTCAACCCTTGCTTCTTTTAGTACCACTCATTCTTCTGTATCCGAGATGATCTCAGCATTCAGCCCTTAGAGAAAGCTTGAGCAACCCAAAGAAACAAGCAAAGGTATCTTGATTTTCTTTCTTCTGCTGTTTTCCAAATCTATTTCATTTGAATGTTTACATGTCTCCTATGGATATGTGTCACTTTTGAAAGGAGGAGTCTTTGGACAAAGGGCACATTCATGTAAAAGGTTAACTGGGGCACATAAATTACCCTCCAACAAATTAAACTGAGTGACAATGCTTTTCACACATAGGAGTTCGCCTGTTTCTACAAATGATCACATAAACTGGGCAATATTGATGGCTTCATTTTCAGCAGTTTGATCAGGATATACTGGTGGGAAGGGGGCTGAGGGAGGAGATATTTGAGAACTTCCTAAATTGTAATGTACTTGGGTATTGGTGAATTCGAGAACCTACACCAACAGACTTCTGTTCCATGGCATATTTTTTTCCCCTGGGAAGTTCATGCCCCATTCTTTTCCCCTTTCCTGCTAGATTATTTTCCTTTGGCTTTTAATTTTAAAACAATTGATCCATGAGATTATTTCCCCTCTGAACTCTGATACTGCTACTGCTGCCAAATGGGGCCAAGGCCCCAGACTGTGCTTTGTCCCAGACTGTCTACCTCACGCCCAAAGGGCAGGGAAATGAGGCAAAGGATCTTAAGTCCTACATCTAGTTGTGAATCACTTCCTCTAATCCCAGAGGCACTGGATGGAAACCAAAGCTCCGCCCCATAACTTCCGGTGCTTGTACTTCCTGGTAGCTGCCTGTTCAGTCTTGGTGCCTTACTAGCCACTTCTTATCACACCTTTGTCCACATATCCTGGAAGGCCTCAGAAATGAAGGTAAGGATACAATGCTTGGAGGCAGGGGATGCTCAAATTCCCCACAGGTACAATATCCTTCAACTTGTGGGTCTTCCTGGAAGCAAATATCCATGACTTCGGAATTCACCAAACGATTTCCTCATGATGGCAGTAGTGCTCCAGAAATGTCAACCAGCCTTGCACCCCAGGCCCTCTTCTCCTTCCCACCCCATCTGAAAAAGTGCTGATAAAAGACAAAGGTACCAGGAAGCAGAACCTGGCTTCTATACTGCCCAGTTTGAGGACACTTGCTCATACTACTGTGATTAGCTTTCCATTTCCATGTAAAATCAAATTTAAGCCTAAACTGCTCATCTTCACCAGATATATTCTTTTCTGTCGGGCGTTATCTTTCCACCAGATCTTGACTTCAGAGTTCAGCTCTTCTTCACTCATTAGTTCTCTAGCATTTTCCAAATTATCAAGTTGTCTTCTAGGGACAAGTCTCAGGGTATTAGGACTAAATGGAAGAAAATGCTGAAAGTTCCAGGCCTAGAGGAGGACTTCTCTAGTCACCACATCTTAAGGTCCCTAGCTTCCCAGGGAATCTCTGTATTTTTAGGACACACTAGTCCTTCTATGTTTAGTGGAAAACTATTGTTTGGCTCAGCTCCTGAGATTTTTTAAGGCCTATGTAACTATTCATTGATTTGTGACACATCCTACATGTGGTAACAAATGTACCTTTACATTTATTTTTTAATAAAAAAATGTATGTATTGATGAGTTTTCCCAGGTTTCTATCACTTCTATAGCAGGAGCTAATGTCTGCTCCTCCATCTTAGAATAAATAAAAGATTGTCTGTTCCTAGTGAATCTTGGGAACATAATACTAGACTTTTTAAGATTTCAACTGCATTCATGTCTACATTTTGAATTGTCATATTGTTTCCAATGTCTGCTTTTCAAACAGAACTACAATTTATTTTATATACATATTTAATGTGTTGCATAATATTTGTTTAGTAATGCAATTTCATACACATTGGCATATTTATTTAATAATTAATTCTGTCAACAGAAATGTATTTTTAATTGATGGATATATTGGTCTATGTATGGATTTTTTCAATGCATTGGATCATACTGAATCTAATTTTGCCCTATATCTTTAACACATTATTTTACATGAATATATACCCTTATAAAATTTCCAATTTATTAATTTTTTACTGAGAATAGCTTTATTTCCCCACATTTATAAAGGTAATACCAGCCACTCCAAAATATTCAAAACTAAAGACATCATTCAATTAATCATCATAATCAATTGTCATAATTCTACTTTTCACACATAATAATTAGAATTTTATTTATTTTTAAATATGAAATTTATTGTCAAATTGGTTTCCATACAACACCCAGTGCTCATCCCAAAAGGTGCCCTCCTCAATACCCATCACCCACCCTCCCCTCCCTCCCACCCCCCATCAACCCTCAGTTTGTTCTCAGTTTTTAACAGTCTCTTATGTTTTGGCTCCCTCCGTCTCTAACCTCTTTTTTTTTTTCTTCCCCTCCCCCATGGACTTGTTAAGTTTCTCAGAATCCACATAAAAGTGAAAACATATGGTATCTGTCTTTCTCTGTATGACTTATTTCACTTAGCATAACACTCTCCAGTTCCATCCACATTGCTACAAAAGGCCAGATTTCATTCTTTCTCATTGCCAAGTAGTATTCCATTGTGTATATAAACCACAATTTCTTTATCCATTCATCAGTTGATGGACATTTAGGCTCTTTCCATCATTTGGCTATTGTTGAGAGTGCTGCTATAAACATTGGGGTACAAGTGCCCCTAGGCATCAGCCCTCCTGTATCCCTTGGGTAAATTCCTAGCAGTGCTATTGACGGGTCATAGGGTAGGTCTATTTTTAATTTTTTGAGGAATCTCCACACTGTTTTCCAGAGTGGCTGCACCAGTTTGCATTCCCACCAGCAGTGCAAGAGGGTTCCCATTTCTCCACATCCTCTCCAGCATCTACAGTCTCCTGATTTGTTCATTTTAGCCACTCTAACTGGCATGAGGTGATACCTGGTGGTTTTGATTTGTATTTCTCTGATAAGGAGCGACGTTGAGCATCTTTTCATGTGCCTGTTGGCCATCTGGATGTCTTCTTTAGAGAAGTGCCTATTCATGTTTTCTGCCCCTTTCTTCACTGGATTATTTGTTTTTTGGGTGTGGAGTTTGGTGAGCTCTTTACAGATTTTGGATACTAGCCCTTTGTCCGATATGTCATTTGCAAATATCTTTTCCCATTCTGTTGGTTGCCTTTTAGTTTTGATGATTGTTTCCTTTGCTGTGCAGAAGCTTTTTATCTTCATGAGGTCCCAATAGTTCAGTTTTGCTTTTAATTCCCTTGCCTTTGGAGATGTGTCTAGTAAGAAATTGCTGCGGCTGAGGTCACAGAGGTTTTTTCCTGCTTTCTCCTCTAGGGTTTTGATGGTTTCCTGTCTCACATTCAGGTCCTTTATCCATTTTGAGTTTGTTTTTGTGAATGGTGTAAGAAAGTGGTCTAGTTTTATCCTCCTGCATGTTGCTGTCCAGTTCTCCCAGCACCATTTGTTAAAGCAACTGTCTTTTTTCCATTGGATATTCTTTCCTGCTTTGTCAAAGATTAGTTGGCCATACTTTTGTGGGTCTAATTCTGGGGTTCTGTTCTATTCCATGGGTCTATGTGTCTGTTTTTGTGCCAATACCATGCTGTCTTGATTACAGCTTTGTAGTAGAGGCTAAAGTCTGGGATTGTGATGCCTCCTGCTTTGGTCTTCTTCAAAATTACTTTGGTTATTCGGGGCCTTTTATAGTTCCATACAAATTTTAGGATTGCTTGTTCTAGCTTCGAGAAGAATGCTGGTGCAATTTTGATTGGGATTGCGTTGAATGTGTAGATAGCTTTGGGTAGTATTGACATTTTAACAATATTTATTCTTCCAATCCAATAAGTAGAATTTTAAAAATTTTCATGGCTACTTTCTTTTCCTTGCACATATAGTTTGAAGCTTTCATTTATAAAATAGGTTTCTATTTTCATATGTATTTTCATATTATTTTTTGTTCACATAATGTATAATAAACATCTTGCCAAAATCTTTTTCTATTCTTGGGGTTTGTTTTCCAGACATTAAACAAATGACTCCATTTGTTTCATTAATTCATCATGGTTATTTGAGAAATAACCATGGGGCACCTGGCTGGCTCCATCAGTTAAGTGTGCAAGTGTTGATCTCAGGCTCATGAGTTCAAGCCCCATATTAGGTGTGGAGCCTACTTAAAAAAAAAAGAAATAGCAAAAAAAAAAAAAGTATCTATCTACTTCCTATATACAATGATGAAAACAGATATTACTTAAAATCCTATTTCACCGCATGCATAATGACTATAACAAATTTGTGACATATTCTACAGAAGTATACAAGCTTATCTAAAACATCTCTCAAGTGTTTCACTCATAATAAGTATTTATGTCAATCTGATCTGCTGGGCACAATTTACCTCCTAATTTTCTAACCACTTGCAATGTGTTCTGGTTTCCCCTGTGTTTGGCGTTTAACCACCATTTTGATACTCCTTTCATCAACTTTCCGAGGATTCCCTTCTCATATCTTCTCTATTGGCTCTTTGGTTTCATAAAATCTGTATTTTCCTCTAATTGCTTCTAAATCTTTTTTTTTTAAGAACAAGCTACAGCAGCATTAAAAAAACAAACTATGTGAATTAATTTTTTAAATTTTTAAAAGTTTTTTTAATGTTTATTTATTTTTGAGAGACAGAGAGACACAGAGCATGAGCAAGGGAAGGGCAGAGAGAGAGGGAGACACAGAATCCGAAGCAGGTTTCAGGCTCTGAGCTGTCAGCACATAGCCCAATGTGGGGCTCGAACTCACAGACCACAAGTTCATGACCTGAGCCGAAGTCGGACGCTTAACCGACTGAGCCACCCAGGCGCCCCGTGAAGTAAATTTTTAAGACCTTGCATATTTGAGGATATTTTTACCCTTACATTTCATTGAAAGTTTTGCTGTGTATAAAATTCTAAGCTGGAAATATATTTTTTTTCCAGAACGTTAAAGGCATCGTTCCACTACATTCTAGATTCCAGGGTTGATGTTCAGAATTTCAGTCATTCTGTTTCTTCATATTAGTATGTTAGTTATATGATCTTCCCTCTGTTACCAGGGTTCAGAAGTTTCCCAATATGTCCTCCTCTTTTCACCCACTGCACCGGCAACTTGATGGCTCCTTTCAATGTGGGATATCATATTCCACATTCCTGCAAAATTTCTGGGAACTCCTATTATGCAGATAATCAATGGCATTTACAGATATACTATAATTTTCTTTTTAGTTCTTTTTCTTTCCCATTTTTGATATTACAAGTAAAGTCTTTTTCCAACCTCTTTGTTGAGTTTTGTATTTCTGCTACTTTATTTTTATTTGTAGTGTTCCTTTCCCTTGTAACTTTGGTCTTTCTCATTGTAGCCTTTTCTTCTGTCATAGCTGCAACATTATCTCTTGCCTGTCTGATGACACTGATAATAATTAACTTTTAAAGTTATCTTCTCCCTTTCAGTTGGTTTTCTCCAAGATAGTTCTTCTATGTTTTGGTTTGTATCTTTCTTGTTAGGGCTCCCTTTAGATACTTGAGAATCCTTAGTTTTCCACTCAATCCTAGACTGATGTAAATGCGGTTTGGAAACTCTGAGTGATTATATAGTGCTTCTGGACTTCACTGTAGAGTGATCTGGCTTGGAAGTTTAATTCTCCAGAGAAGGCTTTTACAACTCTTCCCTCTAGAAGGCAAAAGCTTTGCTGCTAGTGTTCTAGAAACCAAATGAAGAGGACCATGTTTATTAGCATCCAGTAGGCACATTTTCACTTACCCTGTTTTCAGTAGGGTGACCCAGCCTGCCACTTTATGTGCTGGCCCTCAGTCCAGAGAATACTTATTTTAGCTTTTTTAGAGAATAATCACCTGTATTTTGTTTAGGTAGAGAGGCACAGTAGCCCAGCTGCACAGAACGGGGGAGGAAATTAGGGAATCCAATTTCTTCCTCTTCTTCCTCCTTCTCTCCTCTTTTTTCTTACTCCTCCTCTTCTTTGTCTTCTTCCATTTCCTCCTCCTCTTTATTTGGGAGAGGTACTGTCAGGTTTGTTGAGGTGTAATTTGAACACAGTGAAAGTCTAGTTTGGTTTAAATCAGGTTGGTTCTCTACTTTCCCCTCTGCTGTATCAGGATTAATTTTTCTTTTGTCTACTATTAATTTGATCATTTTCCATCTGCCAGCTTCTAAACACTTTTGATGCTGTATCTGCTCTTACTTTTTCTGTATTGTGAGTTTATACCTTTTAAAAAAATCTCTTTGCTTCCACTTTGGAGGGAAATCAGGATAAAAAATTAGATGCCATGTTCAACTTGCCATGTTACCTAGAAATCTTACCTTGGTTGCATCTTATATTGTATCATGAGTATTTTCCCATATAATGTAATACCCTTTGTAAGCTTTCTTGTATCCCTTTATTTTGGAAATTGCTTTACATTTGGCCTAAATTGCAAATGTAACATAGGCACCATGAAATAAGTTATTATCAGGGAGCAGTTAAAGAACACCTGTGATCATATCATCTCAATATAGGTACTGCTAAGTTTTGTTTTGCTGTATTCTTTTCATTTATATTATCTGTATGGGTGGGTTAGATGTGATTATATGTGGGACAAACTTGAGTTTCAATTTCATACCCTCTTGGCATCATTAACTTTTCATGTCATGAGTCTTCAGAAGATAATTTTTTTAAAAGGCAAAACTTAATTTTTAAAACTTAAAATTTATCTATAAGAGAAATAGACAAGAATAAAATAGATATGCATTTTAAAAATGCCTTATTATTGATGATATTAAATAACCTGGGATCCTATTTTTAAGTATATTGAAGTAAATGTTCAATTTAAAAAAAAAACACACTTTCTTGTAAAAAAAAAATGTTAAAAAAAAAAAAAAGCATCATCACCCATTCCTAAGCAGTATATGGTAGTGTGGTGAATAGTATTCACACTTTGATGTTTTTCATTCCAGATCTCTCAATATGTGTAGGCAATCCTATATTCATTCAGAAGATACTTATCTAGTTCCTGCCATGTTCCACACTTTGCTCTAGGCCTTGGAGAAAAAAAGACTTAACAGAATTATTTAATAGTGTGTGTGTATACATCTATATACATACATATATTTACACATACATGTATATATACATACCTATATATAGTAAAAATTATATATGATTTAATATGCATACATATATATCCATAACATAGATATGTATGCATAGATAAATATATATAAATACGCGTCCATGTATTTATAAATTAATGATATACACATAAACACAATGTTTGCTGACCATTGCAGCTTCCTGAACACTAGTAAATTTCAGTGTCTTTTCATTTATAAACAGTTGGATTTCTTCTTTTGTAAATTGCCTCTTTAATTTCTTTACCCATCTGCCACCAGTTTAAATGCAGCAGGAATAGAAATGATTATTTTCAGTCACAGGAAGCTCCCACCCAAGCACAAGACAAAATCGCCTTCAACTACTCTAAAAGATCCAATGGAGCCAGAGTAATAAGGAAAGAAGGGCACCACAGTGTTCCTCAATCAGGGAGTGAATCCCAAGAAGTTCTAGGCATCCACCGCTATCTTGGGGAGGAAGAAATACAGGTCTGAGAATGTTCACCACTCAGTGGGCTCTCCTGTCAAGCTTACCAGGCATCCTCAAGTAGGGAACTTATGAAGCAGTGACAGAGAACAAATTTAAGTATGAGAATAGCTAGGCTTCGAGGACCTCCACATCCTCTGGGACAACTAAAAGCTGTAAGTCTCCCTCTCCCCCAAGCCCAGCAAGAGAACTGAGATGAGAGCAGAGCCCTGTTGACAGGCCTTTGCCTGAGATTTGAGAAACCAGAAGCAAGCAACTGCCTTTGCTGCCTCTGAGCTCAGAGAATTCTTTGTAACCTTCCTTGTTATTTTGGGGTCCGTATGTGTATGCCTCTGATCCCGTAGCACAAGGTTTGGGTCGTCTTGGCTTGGCAGGATGGCTTCCGATGCTTCTCAACTTGTCCTCCTTGCTCAAGCAGTAGGTTCCCGGCTTTTGTTGTATCTGAGACCCCCCCAGTACACATGTCTGCCTCAAATTGCCCTGTTTGCGATAGCACGCTGCGATGCTGCTAACACAAGGTGCCCAGATTCTAAGGCTCCAGAACAGTGTGAACAAGCTTGCCTCACCCTCTGAAGAGCTGGGACAGGAGACAGAAGACAATAAGGCCTGCACTGAGCTCCAAAAGGCTTCTTCTAACGTCACCCATACTAGGAAGAAACCAAAGCCCCACCCACAACTTCCGGTGCCGGGACTTCCTGGTTCTGTCCTGCCTCCTCACTGACCTGCTCCTAAGCCAAGACCTCAGTTTTGTCGTACCGTTAGGAGTCCTTTGCCAGAGTTCCCGCAACAACTCAGGCCAGAGAGGTCCAATTTGCGGCCAGGGCGTGCTTAGCCTCTCCACTGAACGGACCTTTCTGAACCGAAAGTCCTCAAGGAAACAAAGCAAAAACGGCGTAAGCTGTTTTTAAATGATTTCCTCAGGATGGCAGTAGTGCACTAGTTTTGCCAACAAATATTCGGTACCCTTCCCCCAGGCCCTCTTCTCCCGCCCATCCCGTCTGAAAAAAAAAGAGGCGAAGGGGCCAGAAAATACGGTTACCTTGTATCTTGCCCAGTTTAAGAAAACCTGCTCACACTGAGGCACTTTGGCTTTGGCTTTCATCAGAAATCAAACTGAGGTCCAGAAGTAACCACCTTTATCAAGCACCTTCTCCTTTAAGAATTCAATTTCCACTAGGCCCAGTCTTCATAGTTTTGTTCTGGTTCACTCAGCATTACATCTACAGCATTTTCCCCGAGGTCAATTCTGTCTAGTTCTGGGGGCAGTTCTCACGGATCCTGGCCTAAACAGAAAAAGAAAATGCTGGAAATTCAACTAGGAGGGTCTCTCTAGGTATCAATCCATGTTTCCTTGCCTGGCTCATCTCTAATGATCTCAGGAATGTCTCCATTTTCTGGGTAAAGATGTAGGCATGTGTTGAATGGTTGGCAGCCATTTGACTGGGGCCTTAAGAGGAGGGCCCACACTACTCTCATTGCTGTATGCCATCCAGTGCCCCGCATGGCAGAATATATATATATTCCAATCAGAGGTTACTCAGAATTTTGTCCCATGCTTTCATTTACCATTTGGAACACAAGCACTTTCCCATGTCACTAAATGGCCTTCAATTGCTCTCCTAGGACTTTACTGATGAGGGTGTAAGTGTATACGTATTACCATTTATCTCTCAAGAGATCAGTCTTAAAACCATTTTCCTCAGTAACTATGCTTGCCAAGGATTCAAAAATAACCATGTGCTGATCAAGGGTAAAGTACTGCCATAAAACTTGTTATGACCACTGATAACCTTTTGAATTATGTCTTTCCACTCCTCCCAATACACAGACTTCTATATTTACATTCATACACAATAAATTTATATTAAAATTGGATGTTACATTATGGTTTACATAAGAAATTTTTCCTCCTGATTCCTGGGTATTTTGAGAATATTATATAAATTTTCAAGTCTTCAGTTTAGTAAATACATTATAAAAAATGCTTATTGCCTCATTATTTTATACACACACACACACACACACACACACACACACACACATTTCTCCTTAATTATAATTTGACTTCTATTGGGTGCAATTTTGCACAAATCTTCTGCATAACCTAATATAAACTGCATGGTCCCACATCAACATATATTTTCCCCAGCTTGAAATTTCTTTACATTTTATTCTAGAAAGAGGTCTCCCAAGGAATTAAGAGTGACACCTGCTGATGGCAACCTGTTAACATTTTGAGAAATTATGAAGCCAAAAATAAATGGTACCAATCAAAACTAAATAACTTATCATGCTATACATTCTCCCATCTTGCTCATGTATTTTTTAACCTAAAATCCTAGTTCCCTCGTACCTCAAAGTTCAAACATCACTTCCTTCACCGATTATAGTTTGGAATTCTTTGCAAACATCATTAAATATTCCTTGGAATACTTCCAATTTCTAATGTTGCCTCTCATCCTTTATGCATTTCTTAGAATTGAGCATTCCTGCTTACAAAATTACCAGATACATTAGCCATACATAAAGTGCACTGAAGTCACAAGTAATGCCCACTCAAGCACACAAGGATTTTCAAAACAGGGTGTCCTGAATCCTCTTTTCTGTGATCAGTTAGAGATAAAAACACATTAGGTCTCAAATGGCCAACAAATCCGGTTTACATCAATAACTTCTTCACATATTTGTCCCGATTGGCTCTCAAATGACAAATATATTAGAGGATTCTCGAAAAATCTCTTAGAATACACAATCTGTCCAGAACAAATGGAAACGCTTTATCCCATATCCCTCTTTCCCAAGGGAACCACTATTAATAAGAAGCCTGATGAGTACATTGGTTTAAATATTACAAGTGATATACAATTATTCCCAAGAGCTAAATAGATTTAGTCTACATCTCATCATTATATCCCCATATTCCTCAGCACAATGCGACACACACATACTCACACACTCTAAACAGCCATCCTCATCAAACTGTACATGGAGTTTGGTGTCATGAGTTTTTGATTCAACATTGGACAGTGGGTACTTGCCAACAGCATTTACTATTAATGAGCAACCTGATAATTTTTTTCTTTTTGGTTAAATCACATAATATTCCTACATTGTTGATAAGAATAACTTGCATCTGGAAAAGATTCAGTAAATTGAGCAAAAAAATGATAATCTTAATTCACAGGGACTCAATAAATATGCCACTGATGTTGGACCTATTGCATTCTGCTCCTTTATGTTACATTTATTACATACTTGTGTATGTGTGGGCACATGTGTGCAGGCTGTCGGGATCTGTTGGTATGGCTTTGGACTTCATGATACACATAGAATATCCTTGCCATTCAAGTTGCTTCCTTCTATTATTGTTTTCTCAGGTCTTACACCACATAAGCCTCTTCATATGACATCAAATATGCTTTAGAAAACTGGATTTTCTGACAAGCAGAATTTGGAAATATTACATTTTCATAAAAATTAAATCCGAGGCCTTTAAGTCTTGCATGTACATAGACTTGTGCACATTTTTAGAAGAAAAATACATCTTTTGATATACCCTTTTCTTAACTACAGATTGGTATATGTTGGTTTCTTGATTTTTAAGAAAAATAATCTTGAATGTAAGCTTTTCTCACTTTCAACATTTAGAAATTTCAGACAAGTATAAAATTAAAAGTTAAAGGCAAGCCATTGGAAACATCACTCTAGAAAGTTAGACACTGTTAGCTGTTTGTATGCTTTCCAGATTCTTCCCTTGTGCCTATTCACTTTTTTGAATCCTTACGTGTTTGTGTATTCAAATTGAATTAATCATGTATGTAATAAGTACAAAAAGACATACTTTATTTTACCATTTCATTTACCTTGTATTAGACACCTAGGATGGTTTGATCCCAAAGTTCCAACACTTTGCTTTTTCTTCCTGGAATCAAAGGTATGGACATCTCTCTGTTAAGGACTCAGAGAATGGATTTCAATCTTTCCAAGGGCTTACAAAGACCACCTGCTGTAGCTGAACCCAGAAAATGGTCCCTTTGCCTCTGCTGCTATCCACTCTTGCAAAAGAAACCTCAATGATCCTCCTTGGCTCCACCTCTCTGCCTTCCTGTGGGAATGCGGCTATGAGATCACTTCTGAGAGACACAGTCTCTGGACAAAAGATATTCTCATGTGAAAGATTAACTGATGTTGACCAACTAACCTCCAAAGAGTTGAGCCAACTGACGATGCTTCTCACCTGGTAGGAAAGAGCCTGTCCAATCCTACACATCATTACAAAAACTAGGTGATAATGGCTTCATTTTCAATGGCTTGCTCAGGGTTATGATGAAGAACAAAGGGTATTATGGGAGAGCATGCTGAACTGCAATTTACTGCAATACTGGTGAGTTTGAAAATCTCTGCTTAAAAGACTTCTGTGTTGCATGCCTTTTATTGTCTGGCAAATGCCTGCTATTTTCTTTGCCACCTTTCCTATTAGGTGGGTTTTTCTGTTTTTGTTTTTTTTTTAACTTTTCATTTTTTTAAAGAATTTTTAATGTTTATTTATTTTGGAGAGAGAGAGAGAGAGAGAGAGAGAGAGAATGAATGGGGGAGGGGCAGAGAGAGAGGAAGACAGAATCTGAAGCAGGCTCCAGTCTCTGAGCTGTCAGCACAGAGCCAGATGCGGGACTCGCACCCTCGAACTGAGAGATCATGACCTGAGCCAAAATCAGATGCTCAACCGACTGAGCCACTCAGGCACCCCTTTAACTTTTCATTTTGAAACAGCTTTGATCTGAAATGAGTGTCAGTGGCTGAGCGGTAATTAGGGTTGGCAATAGTTACAATCCCGTTACTGGTCATAGTTTCATGCTTGAATTCATGGGACTCAGAAAGGTGCTGTTTCTCTAGGCTTCCATCCACTCCCTGGCCAAATGTTGTCTCTTCATGCAAACCAAAATATGAAAAGACAAATTTCTTGAGTTTGAAGAATCCCAGGGCTACGGCTACTCCTTCTGTCACTGACAATTCAGATATGGAGCACTGTCTTCACACATCTAGCTTTCCCAGTCTAACATATGGTCAACTCCATATTACTCCAAATAGGCAGCTTAGTCATCTGATGCAGGATTTATCTCCTATCTGCTGAGTTGAAGTCAGAGGTCACCTTACATCTTCATAGGGTTCCTGACCATTGAGGCATGTTTTCGCAAATGTCTCCAAATCCCCCCTGGCTGCCTTTCATCAAGAACAGCCTCAAGGACAATTAGACCCAGCTGCTTCAGATTTGAAGAGGAGGCCCAGTTCAAGGCCATAGTCCACTCAACCTCTTAAAAGGCCAAACCCTTCTCAACTGCTAGGCCTCACACCAGTCCTAACAACACTTTTTTTTAACATAACCTCTTGGTGGCAGTATTGCTATAGAAAAGCCAATTAACCCAGCTCCCTGGGCCCTCCACTCCCACCCATTCAATATTTAAAAAGCCATCAGGAGACAAAAGAGTCAGGAAACTTAGTTGCCTAGCCATTTGCGCAGTTTGGGGGAAATCTGCTCAAACAGATGAACTTTAGTTCCTAGTTTCCCTCAAACATCAGAGGCATAAAGCACCTACCCTCATCAGCCATGTTTTCAAGAATTATTCCACCAAGGCTTTGTAGGTCTGCTCTTCACTCAGCTTTGATCCCCAACATCTTGCCATGTTTTTTGCTTCAGTGAGCAATTCTTAGGGATCCAGGGCTAAGAGAGTAAGAAAATCACGGGAATAAGGACTGGAGAAGAGCAAATCTAGGCACCAGGCCTCTTGACTTCTTTCACTGCCAGGTTCCCTGGGAGTCCTCCTCCATTTTCTGAGAGGGCACCAGGCTTTGTGTGGGGAGTAGGAGGCAGCCATTTGGCTGGAACCCTAACAGTAGGACCCAGAGCAGTCTCAAGTCTTAATTTCATACAATGTCCCACTTGGAGTGATACATATAGCCGAACATACATAAATTCCAATCAAAAGGGACATAATTTTGTCTCATGGTTTCATCATTTAACAGTGGAACACAACCATGTTCCAATGCATGTGATTATTTGAACTTCAAGGGCCTCCTATGATTTTATTGTTATTATTATTATTATTACTATTATTATGTACATGCCATTAATTGTTAGGGATCAATCTTGTAGTGTTCTCTCATACATAACTAACACATGCCATGAGTAAAAGTGCAATCATAAAATCTTGTACTGAGCACTGATAACCTTTCACACGTTTACTTCCATTCTTTCAACACACACACATAATTCTGTAATTATGTAATAAACTACAATGAATTTACATTTAAATTGGATTGATGTAGGCATCATGTTTTTAGATTCAAAATTTTCACTTCTGATTCCTGGGTAGTTTGAAATTATCATGAAACATGTGCAAGACCTTGATTTTAGACAATAAACATTTGCACAGAACTACCTGATTGACTCATTAAAGAATATTAATTAGGTTCTCACTTAACCTGTTTTTACTCATAGGACATAAAATGCCTACAATGCTACCACTCAGGAATCTTATTTTGAGACTTGCCTTACCTAATCATTAATATGATGACCTACATATGCTCTAAAACTAATATTGGAACAGATACTAAATACTCATTTCCCAGAACACTAGGGTTTCTTTTTTCATACTTCTCAAAATTCACACCAAATTTTTCATCTTAAAATTTTCTTTAAAAACTGTAAAGAAAAAGCCAATGCAGTAAATGAAGGTTGAAATTGGTTATCTCTCAAATTCAGTCACCCAGATATGTATCCTAAGAAAAACCTAATGGATACATTCACACCCTTCCATGCAGCAATAATTTTTCACTAATGTCTTCTTTTATACAAATGTAAATATGGATATAAATGTTGCCTGAGAATTTCATGTTGAAAAGCATGCTCACTGTAACACTGATCATTGTTGTGAATACCCTGCTTTAAAAAATGTTTACATATATACACATTTATTATATATAAATACATGCATATATATGTATATATAAATAAACGTTACACAGGTATGCTTCTCTTTAAACATGATTGAACGGATACTGGGTGCAGTTTTGCAGTCTTAAGCACTACATTATACCGTTTGCATACCTGCCTATCAATATGTATTTTTGAGTGCTTGAAAATGTTTTTATGTTTACCCTAGAAGACCTTTCTGCTCCAAGGAATTACAAAAGTTATACTTGGTGCCGGCAAAGCATTCAAATTTTGAGAAATTACATAGTAGAAAACAAATGGTACTTCAATCAGAAGAAAGAAAACACTTAAAAAAAATCCTTGTCATGCATTCTTATCTCTTCACTTTGCACATATATGTACTTTTTAAAAATAATGTTCAAATCCCTCTTAACTTTAAGCATTAAAACAAGTTTTCCTACCTTGTAGCTTGAAGGCTTTTAAAAACATCATCAAATATTCTTTGGAATGTCCACATGTTTTACAATTTTGCCACCTGTTTTTGCATTTCTAGAAACAATCATGCTTCTTTACAATGTACCTGCTACAACAGCCATATACGAAGAAGTGAGGCGAGGTCACAGGTAATGCCACCTCCAGCAGACAAGGACTTTTGAAATGTGGGTTCATCTTCAATCCTCTTCATTTGTTTTTGGTTCCCATCAGTTTGTGCAAAGTCTGATCTTGTAACAGAAGTGTAACCATTCTTGGCTTGGCTGGATAGTCCCATTTGTCTTCAGGCTCTCCCAGCTCCCATTTGGGTGCACCTGAGACCTCCAGCAAGCCCATCTGCTCCTGCTATAAGCCACCAGGAATTGTCGTGTCCTCAGCGCTCAGACTCTCCTACCACATAGGGCCCAGGTCCGAGAGCATGGGAACACCACGTGCTCAGAGGGGCTGGGAGAGAGACCCGCAGGCCGAGTACTTTGTCTGTTAGTGGTTTCCTCTGGTCCCGCCCACAGTGGGCGAATACCCAGACCCCACCCCACGACTTCCTGTGCCCTGACTTCCTGGCGGCTACTGGCAGTCTTGCCTCCCCACCGACCACCACCAACACCTGGACCCCACCTTTATCCAGAGCTCCAGGTAGGCCTCTGGAGGAGGCACTGAGCTCAGGCTAGGGGCCCGGCCCATCAGCCTCCCCACCGAATGGACCTTTCCAAAGTAAAAGTCTTTTCAGAAAAGAAACCTTGGGGCTTTTTCCAGCAATTTCCTCACGATGGCAGTGTTGCTCCAGAAATCCTATCCAAACACTGCCCACATGCCCTCTTCTCCCGCCCGTCCGGCGTGAAAAAAAATGTGACCTCAGACAAAGGCAGCAGGAAATATGGCTTCCTTGCTTCTTGCCCAGTTTGAAGAACCTTGCTCACACTCTCGTGATTTTGCTTTTGATTTCCATCTGTAATCACACTGGAACCTAAACCTACACTCTCATCAGGCATCTTTTCCGTTCAAGAACTCAATTTCCACTTACCTAGTGTTGCCTTTCTACTGTTTCTTCACTAAGCACTAGATCTCCAGTGTTTTCTTTTGGTACCAAATTGTCTTCGGATATCAGGGAGCAAACCTCAGGGATCCAGGCCTAAGGGGGAGAAAATGGTTGCACCTAAGGGCTTTGAGAAGAGCAAATCTAGGCACCAATACACGTGGTTCTTGACCTGGCTCACTTCCCAAATTCCCTAGGAATTTTCCAGCAAGGGCATTAGTCCTTGGTGTATTTAGAGAGAAGCAATTCTTCGTCTGGAACCCTAAGATAAGTATCTAGATGTTTCTCAAGACTGCATACTACACCTGGAATGATACACATACTCAACTAGGTATAAATGCAAGTCAGAGGGGACATGATTTAGCCTCAGGCTTTCATCATTGCACATTGCAACTCAGGCATTCTTATGTTATTACATGACATTGAGTGGATTCCTATGACCTTACTATATATGTGCATGTCAGTGATTATGTGTTAGGGATGAGTTATATAGCATTTTCTCATAAGTGACTAAGGCATGGTGCTTGCAAAGGATTCAGGAAATAGCTGCATCCTGATCCAGAGTAAAGTACTGTCATAAACAGTACCTGTTCCTACCACTGATAAACATTTGGATTTTGTTCCAGCACACACATAAAAACTCAGTTTATAGGGATACCTGGGTGGCTCAGTCAGTTAAGCCTCAGACTCTTGATTTCGGCTCAGGTAATGAGCTCATGATCTCACCCCCATGTCAGGCTGGGTGCAGAGCTTGCAGCCTGCTTGGAATTCTCTCTCTCCCTGTCTCTCTCTCTCTGCCACTTCCCCACTTATGCTCTTTCTCTCTCTCAAAATAAATGAATAAAACTTAAAAAAAAAAACCACTCAGTTTCCATATCCTCATGCACTCCTTTCAATGTACACATAGAAACAGGATTTTTAGCTTCATACACAACAATAAGTTTACATTAAAATGAGATTTATTTGTTGTAGTTTGGATCATATTTTCATGGAAAATTTTAGGTTTTTTCTGAGCAATACATGAGTTTTAGTAAATAAAACATTGGCAAAGAGTTTGTGGACTGCCACATTCACTAAAAATATTAGGATCTCAATGAAGAAATTTTCAGTTCATAAGACGCTTAACACCTGGAAAATTAATGCCTATATTCTTAAACAAATACTGAATCACAACTACATAAGTGTGCCTCAGAAAATATAGGATTTTTCCCCTTCTCAAAAATGTAACTTACATTTTTATTTAAAATTTAATCTTAGCATTTTATTATGAAAAATATCACAGGCTATGTTACTGAATACATAAAGTTTGTGTGTACATCACTCTAACATTATGATCTATCAAATACAAATCTCTGTATTCTATCAAAGCTTCAAGGGGAAAGCATTTGCATTTGTTATAGTTATCAATAATCTTTCATCAATGTTTACCTTTATATTTATTTACTAAAACTTAGGTCTTGCAAATTTTTCATGATAATGACAAACTGTCTAGAAAACAGAAATGAAAACATCATCTGGAACATGACACATGAATAAGTCCATTTTAATGTAAATTTGTTGTGTATGAAGCTAAATATCAGTTTGTGTTATGTATACATACACAGACACACCTCGGAGTTACTGTGAATTCAGTTCCAGACCACCACCACAAAGCAAATATCACAATAAAGTGGGTCAAATATTTTTTTTAGTTTCCCTGTGCATATAAAGGTTATGTTTACACTATACTGTAGTCTATTATGTGTGCAATAGCATTATGTCTAAAAGAAGTACATACCTTAATTTTAAAGTATTGCTAAAAAATGCAACCATCCCTGAGAGAACTGAAATCACTAACGACAGATCACCATAACAGAGATAATAATAATGAAAAAGTTTGAACTATTTCAAGATTACCAAGCTGTGACACAGAAACACAAAGTGAGCAAATGCTGTTGGGAAAATGGTGCCAATAGACTTGCTCGATGCAGGGTCACCACAAAACTCCAATTTGCACAAAATGCAGTATCTGTGAAGCTCAGTAGAGTGTAGCACAATAAAACAAGATATGCCTGTATATATATCACACACACACACACACATATACATGCACACAAACTCACACCTATGCATACATGGACATAGAGTGAAGTTTGGGTGAAGTTTAATTGCATTCTTATTGTAATAATCGCCATGATTAAAAATATATAATTTTTACACAAGTGTACACATATAGATGGATATGTACAAATGTACTAAGATGTGTTTGTTTCTCTTTAAACATAATTGAATGCATGCTCAAGGTATTTTTGAACAAAATCTTCGTCATTATTTGATACAATTTTCATATGCTCATATACATATATATTTGGAGAACTTGGAATTTCTTTATTCTCTTGTTGGAAGGGTCTTATTATCCAAGAGAGTTACAGAAGGAATACCTGCTGCTGGCAAATTGTTCAGATTTTGAGAAATCATAAAGCCAAAATTAATGGTAGTTCAGTCCCAACAAGAATAAAGATTTCGAAAATGTCATTCTCACCTCTAACTTATAAAATATACTAATAACTTTTAAAAAATAAAATTAAAATCCCTCATTACGCTGGCATTTAAATATATTTCCTGCACTTATTGTAAGTGGAGTATTTTCCAAACCTCATTAATAGTCTTTGAAATATTGGTATTTTTAAGGCAGTAGCCTCTTGTGTTTAGAATTTCTCAAAATTAGACACGCTTCTTAACAATAAGTCGAAGTACAGCATCCATTTATAAGGAAGTGCAAGGAATCCACAGGTGATGCCATCTCAAACAGACAAAGACTTGTAAAATATGGTCGTATCCTCAATCCTCTTGTGTATGTTCAGACATATAGATTCCTTAGGTCATGTGGTCAATGCAGCAAGTTGTTACCAATAATTTTTTCTGTACATATTTGTTCTGGATTTGCTATTGAATTATAATATAATGTAAACATTGTGAAGATTCTTGCAGAATACACAAAGCTCTGAAACACGTATGGAAATACTCGTTCCCAAATGGAGCTATCCCAAGGGAAACACTATGGACAGCTTAACTGGTACATGTGTTCAAATGTTGTAAACAAGATGCACAATCATTCATGAAAGCTGATATTATTGAATTAAATAAATGTAGCCTACTGTTCACCAGTAAACTCTCCTTATTTGCTCACAAGGTACTTGAAACACACATTCACCCACAGATGAACATATCATTATTTATTTTCTTCAATTATATTGTGGTTGTGCTGTAGGTGGAGTTTTGTGGCATTGTTTCTTCCCTCAGCATTGGATAATGGATACTCATAAATTTCCTTTGTTGTTGATCAAATTCTAATGATAATATATGCATCTGGCAAAGACATGATAAACTGAGCAATTATAAAACAGGAAAAAAAGGATACTCTCAATGACATAAACTCAATTGATATTTCAATCTATTCTATTCTGCCCTTTCTTCTATATGCATTGTATACGTGTGTCTTCTGTATACACTGTATATATGTGTGTGTGTTACCATGCACATACACTCGAGTTTTTTTGCTAAAAATTCCAACTGACATGATCTACATATGGGATTTTCTTGTGGTTTGAAATTTTTCCATTTTTCATGCATTTCTCAAGTCTTACTGTAAAGCCACTTCAAATGTTATTAAAAATACCTAAGAAGACTAGATTTTATGTTAAATAATAATTTACCAAAAGCTTTTGTATACATGATCATTAAAAGACATTTAATCATTCCAGCTTAAATAGAACTGTGTCTACTTTTATAAAAAAAAATAGCATCTTGCAATAAATGATCCTTTATAACTTGCAGTTTCATCACATTTATATTGAGATCATTTTTTCTTGTTTTCTGTAAACTTCAAAAGCAACACTTACCTGTTTTCAAAATTTCAAACATTTTTTACAAAGTATTTTTTTAATATTTATTTTAGAGAGAGAGCCTGAGCGAGCAGTGGAGAGGGACAGAGGGAGACAGAGAGAATCTCAAGCAGGTTCCCTGCTCAGCGAGGAGCCCACGATCCTGGAAAGAGTCCAACCCTCAACGGACTGAGAAACCCAGGCGCCCTTGCAATTTCAATCTTTGCCACAGGCCTAATTAAAACATATAGGTTCTACTTTATATTCTTTTTTCCGCCAAGCTCTGCTGAGATATAATTAACATATAATCTACTTTGTATTCTTGAGAGGTAGATCCTAGCAGTAGTTTGCTTAGAAGCTTCCAGATACTCTCTTTTGTGCATGTTCACTCTTTAGAATCCAAATGTCTTTATGGTTGTAGTCAGTCGTAAAGTAGAGAAAATTTTTTTTATTTTCTGTTTCTTAGCTAAATGAGAGGTTTGATCTCAAAAGTCCAATAATTTGATTCACTCCTCTAAATCAATGGTATGAGATATGGATATTGGAATTTAGTTATTACAAAGTCTGAAAAAGATTCGCCTATGTGTTTATGGGAATATGTGTGTGTGTGCAATCCAAAACTTTCGATGCACATAGAAGCATGAAAATGTGACCCATATCCAAGAGAAAAATTAGTCAATAGGACCTGGCCCAGAAAAAGCCAAATACATTGAATGAACAAATAAGGATTATAAGAGTTTTATAAATACATTCAAGGATTTCAGGGAAAATCTGACAACAGTAAGAGAGCAAAACAGAAAATTAAATAAACAAATAGAAACTAAAAATTAGTAATACTAAATGGAAATCCTAAAATTAAAAGATTACATGAAATGAAAAATCCACTGGATGCTGAATAGCATACTCAACACTACAGAAGAAATGTCAGTGAATATGAAACATAACAATAATCATCCAATCTTAAGTACAAAGATAAACAAGGATAAAAAGATATAAGAAGTCTTTGTGACCTTTGGGATAATATCAAACTAACATTCATGTACTTGGAGTTCATGAAGCAAAGAGAAATGGCAGAAAAAAAAATTGCAGAAATAAAGTAATTTATCAGATTCAATAAGTATAAATGTTCTGATTGAGGAAGGTCAAATAACCCAAATAACACAGAGAAAACTAAAATAAGGAAAAACAGACATTTCTGAATACCACTGATAAAGAGAAAATCTTAACAGTAGACTGAATAAAAAGACAATAAAAAGAATGATTATAGGAGGACAGCTATAAGAGTGAAAGATGATTTCTCATTAAATTTGATGCAAAGTAATCGAAGGAATATCATCTATAAATCGCTATTAGAAAAATCTGTCAGTCTATAATTTTCTATCCAGAAAGAAATAGCCTTTAAAAGTTAAGGCAAAATAAAAACATTTTCAAACAGAAGCTGATAGAATTAATCACCAGCAGACCTGCTCTAGAATAAATGTTAAAGGAAGTTCTTCAAGGTGAAGTTTAATGATAACATATCTGGACTACAAGAAAAGATGAAGAGTTCTGGAAACAGTAAATATATGGGTAAACATAAAACAGGCTTTATGTATTCTTAATTTCTTTTAAAGGAAATTGACCACATAAAAAAAAAATAACAGCAATACATTGTAACATTTAAAACATGTAGCAGTACAATGTGTGTAAATAAAACCAGAATATTTGAGTAGGGAAGTATCCTAAGTTTATTGCATTATTTTATACCTTAAACTAGTAAAATATTTGATGGTAGAACATAATAAAAGTTTTGTACTTTAATCTCCAGCATTTAGTACAAATAGTGGTATATCTAATAAGAGAGGGAATGAGATATTAAAAAGGATACAAAATATTCAAAAGATGGAAGCAACACCAGATGAAATTAATAGATGAGATTGCAAAATGGTAGATTCAAACCCAGCCATATGAATATTAAATATAAGTGGGCTAAACTCCAGTTAAATTTAAAATCAGAAGGGACGCCTGGGTGGCTCAGTCGGTTAAGCGTCCAACTTTAGCTCAGGTCATGATCTCTCATGTTCATGACTTCGAGCCCTGCATTGGGCTCTGTGCTGACAGCTCAGAGCCTGGAACCTGCTTTGGATTCTGTGTGTCTCTCTCTCTTTGTGCTCTGTCTCTGTCTCTCAAAAATAAATAAAATTTTAGGGGCGCCTGGGTGGCTCAGTCGGTTGAGCGTCCGACTTCAGCCAGGTCACGATCTCGCGGTCTGTGAGTTCGAGCCCCGCATCGGGCTCTGGGCTGATGGCTCAGAGCCTGGAGCCTGTTTCCGATTCTGTGTCTCCCTCTCTCTCTGCCCCTCCCCCGTTCAAGCTCTGTCTCTCTCTGTCCCAAAATTGAATAAACGTTGAAAAAAAAATTTGTTTAAAAAAAATTATTCACAAAAGTCAGAAATTGCCAATATGGATGGATAAGGAAAACCCATCAATATGATGTTTAATATATGTTAAATCTGCAGAAAACAGATAGACTAAAACAAATGGAAAAGTTCGATCATAGAAACACTTATCATAAGAAAGCCAAAGTAGCTATATCAATGGCATAAAAGTAGACTTCGGGACAAAACATTATCAGAGGGGAAAAAGGATATTTCATAATAATAAAAAGCTTAATTCATCAAGGAAATAGAACATTGTCAAACATATTTGACTAAAACAGTTTCCAAAATTATTAAGCAAATACTTACAGAACTAAAGGAAGAAATGTACAAACCCACAACTATAGTTGGCAATTTCATACTCCTCTTTCAGTAATGATAAAGCAAGCAGACAGAAAATCAGTAAGGATAGAGGAGGCTGAGTAATAGTATCAACCAAATCAATACAATTGACTTATAGAAACACTCCACACAACAATGGAAAAAATACATGTTCTCTTTAAATTCACATGGAATAATCACCAATAAACAGAACAGAAACAAGTGTCCACAAATTCTGAAAGGACTGAAATTATTCAGAATATGTTTTCTGACCACAACAAAAATAAATTAGAAATAAAAAACCAAAAATATATGAAAAATATCCAAATATTTTGAAATTAGACAACCCATTTCCAAATAACTCATGGGTTAAAAAAAAAGAAATACAATGGGATTTTTAAATCTTTTGAACTGAAAATAATGAAAATATATCCAAATTTGTAGGATGTAGTTAAAGCAAAAGATAAGTATAAATGTATAGCTCTAAAATGGTTATATTAGAAAAATAGAATGCTTTAAAACCAGTGATTGAAGCTTCCACCTTAAGGAGCTCAAAAAGCAAGAGCAGATTAACTCCAATGTAAGCAAAAGAAAGTAAATAATAAATATAAGAGTGAAAATTAATGAATTAGAAAATGGCTAAACAATAGAAAAAATTAATGAAATTATAATACGTATCCTTAAATTTTCATAATGTACCTATAGTCCAAATTTTACCACTTCATGTAGGATATAGAATCCTTACAACAATAATGGTCCATTTGCCATTCC
This sequence comes from Prionailurus viverrinus, assembly GCF_022837055.1. Lineage (NCBI taxonomy): Eukaryota > Metazoa > Chordata > Mammalia > Carnivora > Felidae > Prionailurus > Prionailurus viverrinus. Next base: position 102,054,670 of record NC_062579.1, read on the forward strand.
CCAGTGTCCTTTATGCTACAGTTGTCATAGGTAATTCATCTACATGCATTATAAACCCTGTGAAATAATGTTAGAATTTTTGCTTTAATCATTCATATGTATCTTAAAGGAGCTACGTACAAATGCAGCTTCTTGTATTTACCCAGTTATTCAAAATTTCTGATGTTCTTTATTGGCTCCTGAAAGTCTGTGTAACCTCCTGGTGTCAGTTTTTCTCGGCTGGAAGAATGTCTTAGAGCATTTAATTTAGTGCATGTCTACTGATGACAAATAATTCGTTTCATTTTGTCTGAAAACATTTATTTCACCTTTCTTTACCTGTGAAGGATATTTTCAACAGATAACAGAATTCTGAGTTGATATTTTTCCCCATCAACACTTTCCAGAGAATATTCCATTGTCTTCTAGCCTCTGTACTTACTGATGAGAAATCCATAGCTATCTGACTGAGACATGTAATATATGACAGTGGTAGCATTTTAAGTCTGTGAGGAAATGACTGCCTTTTCAATAAGTGGTCTTGGAATTATTGAGGATCCATGTATACAAATGAAATTTTATTCCTCTCTTACACCATGCACAAACCCAACTCCACAATCCCTCTTCAGGTACTCAGGGAAGGTAAAGTCATCATAAACCTATTTTGGTACTATGGATAGCCTACAAAATGGTAGAGGGCCTTGATGGATTTATGAGCTAAGACAGACTCTCTAAACAGAGGTTGGAAAAGTATGGCCCACCAAGTTAATCTGACCAGTGACCTGTATCTATAAGGTCTGAAAGCAAAGAATAGTGTTTACATTTTTAAAGGTTGTTTAAAAAAATAAAGAATATGGGACAGAGACCATATGTGGTCTGCAAAGCTTACATTATTTACTATCTGGCCCGTGCAGAAAGAGTTTGCTGTCCCCTGCATCTAGGACTGAATATATCTTCACCCACATCGTTTCCTTTCAGAGAAAGAGCATTTTGTGGTCAAATGTGCACCTCTGCTTCAAATTGATGGTCCAGACTAGTATTTTTGCTCGGCCAAGCCCCAGAAGTATATGAGAATGAACTCTGGACATAGGTTATAACCTTATCTCTGATATATGAAACCAACAGAATTCATTCCTGAATGACAGGCCAAGGCCTAGTGAATTGAGAGTAGGTGGTTACACTTTCTGAAGAGCCTCTCAGATCACTGTCACACAGAATCAAGGGGGCACCTCCTGGAGTTCTAACTACTCTTTATCTTCAGGTATTCACTCTCAAAAGACAGCAAGCCTATAGGATGGAAAAACAAAGAACGATGCAAGAGACCACTGGGATTTTGGTTCAGGGGCTATCATGGAGTCAAAGTGCAACCAGGAACTACAGAACCAGGGTGTGGATTTTGAGAACTCTGTCAGGCTCTTTTAAATCTCTTGTTTCTGCAAGTGATAGCCCTGCCATGCCCTGAATGTCTCCCAGCATGATCAATAGTTGTATCTTTTATAAGAGTTGTCTGGGAGCTGCTCATCTGGGGTACTAGGGAAGGGAGGAGTGGGGAGTGGCTATTATACTATCCTCCTTCTGCATCCAGGTTTTGGAAGATGAAGGTGAAGAACCATAAAAGACAGTTAGAAATGGTAGTTACAGGGAAGGTAACAGCAGAGCAGAGAAGAGAGGAGGAGAATGGAGGAAGAAAGGAAGAGGTATACACTTGAAACCAATGTCAACTACATTTCAATTAAACAAAAAACAAAAAAACTCTACAAAACAATAAAAAAGAAAGAGTTGAACGTCCCCCCCCCCCACACACACATCCTGCCCCACTCACACACATGCACAGACCCACATTCATTAACACCTCTAACCTCATTCTCCCAGAATGATCTGCTTGCTTTTTTTCTGATGCACATTTATGGAGCTATATTATATCCACCAATGATCACCAATGCTAAGAGAACTCTACAAAAAGTGCCACCTTTGACACCAGTGGCTGCAATTGACCATTTCATAAGTGAAGTTGTCTATTCATGTCCATTCATTTAACAGGTCCAGTGCTACAATCACCCTTTTATTCTCTGAACTATGACACATATCGCTTGGTAATGATACCAGGATTTTTCACAGAATGAGAGATTTTTTTCTCACATTTATTTTTATTTTAAAAAACAAATAATATTCCAAGTTAAGAGGATCAGGGTTAGAGTGAAGGGCTGGGATTAGTTGTATATCAACACTGACTTCTCAAACTGCTTGGTAATTAAGAATAGTAATTGTTAAATAGGATACGGTGTAGTATAGAGGATTTCTTTTTTTTTTTTCCAATATATGAAATTTATTGTCAGATTGGTTTCCATACAACACCCTAGAGGATTTCGATAAGTAAGGATGAGGTTGAGGGTTTTTATCAGTGGAGTGATTTGATAAGGAATAGTTACAAAGAGTGTCAGAAAAGAGGAATGGGTCAGCAATGGAATAAGGGCTGAAGAACACTATTTTGCATTTTCCTTGCTAATTTTAAAAAGTGATTTTTTTCAGAGAATAGAACATCATTTTGTTTTAGAGATGTGGTAAGGGTCAGGCATGCTTGTTTTAAACAATACTTAATTTTTAAAACTATGGTGATATTATTTACAGTAACAGATGATGTGGGGAGTAGGGTGAAGTCAGCAGCAGGTATACAAGAATCAGTTGTTTGTTGTGTTACTTGCTAATTTTGGAAAATTGGGAATTTATATAAGACATGGAATAGCAAGGTTATCAGGGATGATATGAAGATTAGGAAGACTGAGTGGCAGGTGTGATGTAAGGGTTAGTGATGGATGTGATCAAAGTAGTGGTTTTACTTAAATGGAAGAATTACACAGCAGCTGTCAATGGTGTGAATAAGGATCAGAGATTTCTGTATACAACATTACTAGTAGTAAAATGAGTGATGTAACACAGGATAATGGTTAGGGATGGACTCAAAATTAAGGATATTTCTTTCCCACATAACTTGCTTATCACACAATCACAGGTATTACAGGGAACAATGGAGCAGGTGTGTGTCAAATACTTGGTGAGAGTTAAAGATGGTATCAGGGTCAGTGATGGATGAAATCAGGGATGGCTGTTTTCAACACTACTTGGACATTGAAAAAGAGTATAACTGAAAGGGGGCTTGGTAGCAGTAAGGGATCAAGTGATTGTCAGTGATGGGTTGAGCATCATGTGTGTCCACTTTTCAGATTAGCTACTCATAAAACAGCATCTTTGTTATCATGATTATTATATGAGTGCTATGATAAGAGTTATGTAGGAATGGGATGGATCTGGAATTTTGTGAAGTTTGGGGGATGTCTGTTTTCTATATAATTGATAGTTAAAAATACTGATTTTACATAGGGAAAGGCATTGGATTGGAGTCAGGGATAGAAGTCAAGTCAGCAGTGGATGAGACAGATGAAAAAGTGTTAGGATAAGGAATGTGTTAAGGATGAATACATATTACTTCACCAGAAAAATAGTACATAGAATAGATAGGATGGCATCATGGAAAAAGTGATGGGGATAGATGTCTAGTTGGATATGAAATAGAGAGATTTTTACATATAATCAGAGGGTATTCTCTTAGTGATGGAATAACTTTCAGAAATGTTTGTTTCCTATATTATTTGGTAGTATAAAGCACTGACTTTACATAAGGGATAGGTGGGGGTCTATGCTGGAATGAGATTACAGAATAGATGGAGGGTTAGGGATGGTTTGAGGTCAGGTTCAGAGATACCTGCATTGCGCATTATTTGTTAAAAAATATCAACTGAGCAGTCCAGTACCAATGAACACACCCAGGACCTCGACCTTGTTTTTTTTAATACAGTTCTCCAATAAAAGGAATCAGGAATCGTTGGAGAAATAGCTGAATTTAGGACTAGGGCAGGAAATATACAAGATGAACCTGGAGCATCTTCCAGTGCCAAAAAAGTAAGAAAGTGCTCCTTCCAAATTACATTGATGGGAGCTGTCAATGAGACGTAGGGGCCAGCAGATAGAGCTCCCAATGACCAATGTTGGAACAATTTTAGCAACAAAATTGTTGTAGTATTTGATTATAACTCAATGCACAAAATAAATATACCCATGAGTCCACAATGATATAAATAAGTGATTGAATAAATAAATGAAGGAAAAGAGACAAATTTCCCATGCAAAGAATCTCAAATAATTTATGTAGATACTCAGATTTCAAGAAGGGAGAGCATAACTCTCTGCTAACATAAATGCAGGTTTATCATAGTGACTTCCTTTTGAAGAGTACAGTACAAGAGAAAGGAAAAAAAGTAATTTTATAGTGGAGAAACCTGACAAACACTACTTCAGCCAGGTGATCAAGATTAACTTCAACCCTAAGTTCTGTTGACAGTATACATTCTTGACATGATGTGATGAAAATAGCACTTGACCTCTGTGATCTTCTTCCTCAAAATCTATAACCCCAGTTTAATTGTGAAAATAACAACAGACAAACACTAATATAAGGGCATTACACAAAATATCTAACCAATAATTTTCAAAACTATCAAAGTCATCAAAAACAAGAGAGGTCTGAGAAACTCACAGCTCAGAGGAGCCGAAGAAGACATGATGACTAAATGTAATAGTATCCTGGATGGATCCTGGAACAAAAAAGGACATTAGGTAAAAGCTAAGGAGATCTGAAGAAAGTGTGGACTTTAGTGAATATGATGTATCAGTATTTGTTGCTTAATTGTGACAAATGCACCGCACTGATAAAAGATGCTAATAGTAGAGGAAACTGGGTGCAGGGGATACATGAACTCTGTACTACCTTTGCAACTTTTCTGTAAATAGAAACGTATTCTAAAAGTTTATTAAAAAAATAAATGATATCACAAAAGCTGAGGGGCTCGGTGGGGTAGGGGTGACAGAGATGCTGAAGATTATAAGTGGCTTGAATATCAGGTTCTGGGATATCTAACTTACACCTTATTTGGTACTATGTCTTTAAAAAGTGATATGATATAGGATGAGGGATGGGGTGGGTTTCAGAGACCAAGTGAGGGGCAGAGATTTGGCAAAGTGAGAGGGAGGCATGGGGAGGCTCATGTATGGCTTGAGGATTTGTGAATAGGTGTTAGTGAAATTGTTTTGCACATCAATTGGTAGTAAAATAGTGTGTGTGTTTGTTTACAAAGGAAGAGGGATGATGTAGGCACCTCAGTCTAGGTTTGGGATGGAATGAAGTAGAAGCTGCAGTAAGAAGGTACAGAGAAATGGCTGAACGTTAGGCACTGGAAACAGGTGTAATGGGGAAGATATGAATGATTGATTCTCACATTACTTGGTACTAAGATGAGAACTAATACAGTGATTTAATCCTATTCTTTGGTAGTCTATGTACAGCCATTTAATTGTTCCCAGTGTCCTGCCACCATTTAAGACATTCTGTGTTTTCATCACACGAGAGGTATTCTTGTGCGTAATTGGACAGGGTGTGGGCCAACAGGATGGCCTTGGAGGCTGCCACGTACCAAGGAGGCTTCTCATCCCCAATGATCACACTCATCATTGACCCTCTCAAAGTTCTACATTAGGGTGTCCAGGGGACACGTATTATAAAAGGGCTTCAGAGAACCGTTCAGCAGAGCTGAACCATGTCCAGCCATTGTACCATCATGATATTCAGGACCTAGGTCAATGTCTTCAGGACACCCTTACCCTCACCAACTTCCTAACCAGACCTCCTCTTGCTCCTTAAATCGACTTCATCTGATGACCTAGTGCCATGTTTTCACCTGTGGAAGCCCCTTCAAGTAACACAGGGAGATTTTGGAAAAAAAAAAAAGGACCAAAGTCTATATTCGATACCTCAAAATTTTATGTTTGGGGTGAAACCCTGTATCAATATTAAAGAGATTTTTTTTCTCCAGGTGACAACCATCAACCTAATGCCTGCTTTCTGCCTCTTGCCTCCAATCACTTTCTTAATTTCATCAACACTTTTGAGTCTCAGGCACCTATTCTTGTGAGCTGCTGGGGTCTTCTTCCATCTAAACTGGAGACAGCTACTGTACAATGGATACACGGGGCACCCAGTTAGTTTCTTGTCTGGATATCCTGGCCAGGCCACAATTACGCTTCAAAGCAGCAAACTAAAGCAGGGAAGGTATGGTGAGCCAACCCTCAGAGAAGACAGCAGAGGGCAGGAGCCCAAGTGGGCTTCCAGGTGTCAACAGTGACCCAGAGGGAGAAGGAATCTGTAGACCAGCAATGGTAACTTTGAAACCTCTGGAAGGTTCTTTGCTGTTTGTGGCTCCTGTGTGTGTTGGCCCCGCTGTGTGGGTCCTGAATGTTTCCCCGCCTGGTGCAGAGTGAGGCCCTTGAAGCAGCTTCTCTGTCTGCCGGCCATCTGGGGCCCAAGGAGACAGGAGCTGTGGTGGGGGGACAGTGGACCACTCTGCAGCCATGCTTGGGAGTGTGGAGGGGAACCCAAAGGGAAGAGTGGGAGGTGGGCAGCTACGGAGAGGGAAGGAGGCAGGGTCCAGGTCTTGCACCAAAGGTAGGGAAGGAGAGCATGGTGGGACCAGCCGGGCCTTAGAGGAGACCAGGCTGCTGAGCAGAAGAAAGGCTCCAAGCATTTCCAGGCCAGGCCAGGATGGCCTAGAAAAGGTGAGGGGCCCCAAATGGCCTCTTCAGGGAGGGCCCGTCCCGTCCTCTGAGGGTCTAATTGCTACCAAGAAGTTCCCATTGGTGTGTGCGGTTCCACCCAGCACCATGCTTTGTGAGCAGAGAACACAGAGCTGAGGCCCCGGCTGTGCCTTCTCTGCCCACCAGGGTGAGGACGCAGTAGGAGGGCCCTCAGCCAGCTTCTCTCTGGGACGCCACTTCCTGACACTCCAGCTGTGGTTTATTAAATTGTGCGTGTCACAAAACCCACGGTGGACCTGATGACAGCTACGGGGAAATGCACCAGCACTGCTTTCGCATATGACTCCGGGGGGGGGCGGCGGTTAGTTTTCACAGAGACTCCCGCCCTTCCCCTGCACCCCGAAGTGAAGAACCCCTGCTCTGTTCTGTTCTCCCCACTTGCCAGCTTCACACTAGCCCAGCCTGCGTTAGGTGTCCTATGCCACAATGACCGCTAGATGCCGACAGAGACCTGGCAGGACTCCTGGCCTTCTCTTCCAGGGCCCAGGGCAACCTTTTCATGGGTCCAGTTTGTCCTTGCCCAAGGGATGAAATTAGGGCTCAGGACAAACCAATGGCCCCAGATCCGCCCCCTCACCGCTCACAGGCATTTTTAAGGGCACAAAAGCAGAAACCCACTCCCTGCTCGCCCCTGGGACCTTCTCCCTTCTCCAGGTGATAGGGTTCTCTCTTGACCTCAGCATAACCCAACTACTAGGAATACTGTGGGCGGGGCTAAGGACAGGAGCCACATTTTAACAGCTGTGTGACTTTGAGCTCATTATTTAGCCTCTCTGTGCCTACATTTCCTCATGTATACAATGAGAATTGTAATGGTACCTACCTCATGGGGCTACTGTGGGAATGAAAGGACTCGATATTTCTAAAACACTTATGACAATACCTGGCACGTATTAAATACTCAGTGTATGTCAGCTATTCTAATTTGCCCTCTTGGGTCCTTGTAGGAAGGCCTCAGTAATTTTCTTTTTCTTTTCTTTCCTTCTCTTTTCTTCTCTCCTCTCCTTTCCTTTTTGGCATTTCCCACTTAGGGACCCTAGTTTCAGACTATGGACTTTGCCCCTGACTTTGTCAACTGTCTGGTGGTTGCTAGGTTCCTTTTGGTTCTAGTTTTCTACAAAGCCCTCGTGTTGGCATTGCTGCTGTTATGCTCTGGGTTGAGACAGGCCTGGCAGTGCATTATTCGAGTCCCAGTGTTCTCTGAGAACACCAGAGAAAGAACATTAGAGAAAGTAGAAACTCCCTCCATCTATAGACAGAAATCTTTCCCCTCTGGTATAAACATTTGACCCTGGGAGCACAGCTTCAGGGCCCATGCATAAAATACTGCTCTTGGGATGCTAGTTACATTTCTAGCCGGCAAGTACTGTACTTTACCCACTCAAGTACACAGTTTTGTTTGACCAAGAACTTACACAGCTCCCAGGTTCTCATATTCAAGTACTTTTCTAACCAGAAATTGAGGAATCTCTTAAATGTTTCGTATGTTAACCCTGTTCAGTTGTTCGCCATGTTAGTTGCACCACAGCTAAGAGAACTGGAAATCCAGACAGTCCCACCTGGGCAGAGCCTCAGTGCAGAATCAGGCGCCCTCCTCCAAAAACCAGCCTACAGGCTCCATTAGAGAGCACACCAAACTAGAAGTTGTCAACTGTGTAGCATAACCAACCAAATGTGTCTACACAATGACTCTTGTGCTAATAAATTAGGCATAAATTCAAGAGATAGAACCAGACGTGCCTAATGAACGTATCTCAAGAATAATTTCAGTGAGTAGAAAAACAAGGCCAGTATGAAGAAGGTGCTTGCAAAGATGAGAGTGACCAGATGGTGTATAATCAGGTTGGGCAGTTTCATTAGCAACTCCATCCCTACCAGTGTGTCTGAGGCCACCCTCCCAAACTCCATGGCAAACTTCCAGAGTTTTGTTAAGATAGGGTAGGTTATCCACACCAACCCTCCCTTGAAAAAAAACTTCTAAAAAGCTGGGTGCAATGGCAATGATACCTTCTTTAAACAACTGAAATGCTGAAAAGGCAGTGAGGTGTTACCTGGACAAAATAAAGAGAAAATTTTCCAAATCAGAATATTGTTTACATAACCTCTTAGGATAAGAGGAGCATAAACCAAAGGTCAAGATGTATACAGAGTAGGGAGCCTACATGATTGCCTTCCTTCAATTAGCTGGTACCCAAAAAGGCACCACCCCCAGGGTATAGGGTGTGGTCCAGCCCCTACGTAGACGTCCATCTTAGATTCCACTTCCTTGATATGTGGGAATTCCAAGCCTGAAAATTTAAGGATGTCTTCCACTAGGAGTACCCCCAATTTCCCCCATATACGCCATCTGGCAGAGGCAAATGGAAATCCTCTCTGGTCGAATGTGACTTCATCCTAGCCTAAAGTTCTTGCTACAGATAATTGTTAAAGTATCATGACCAGGATAACCAGGTACATAAACAAACGAGGCACATGGCAAGAACAAGCAGAACAACAGACCAAAGAGAGACACACAAAATTTCAGTTAATAGAATTGTTAGACACAGATCATAAAACAAGTAAGTTTACAATGTTCTGGTCAGCGTAGAGTAACAGAGACCAATTTACTTTCATGCCTGAACAACCAAAAACTACACATAAATGAAACAATGATTATCAAGACACTGGACATCAGGTTACAAGGGACAGTGACCCATAAAGATAGTTAACAGAAAATGTATTCCCCACAACTGTCCCAGCTTAAAGCCTTGAAAGTTTCCAGGTCTCATCAGCAGAGCCTGGTGGACCTCTGAATTGAGGAGTTAAGAAGGGGTGCTGGGAAGAATGAAGTGGCTCAAGTTTGCTAGACATATTACCAGGGAGGAGGCTGTATAGAGAGAAAACTTAGGCGATCTACAGGGATATATATGTGTGATGTGTGAAACTACCCAAGACCGGGGAAAGAGCTATCCAAAAGACCTAGAGGGAACAGTACCTAAAACTCATACAGGACTGAGAATAGAACTTATTCCTACCTATCAGACTTGAAAGTATCACAATTCATGGCATTGGGTAAAGTACCCATAAAGCTCTTGCCTCAGTAGTGGGGAATAATTACTCCTCCATTAAACATAGTTCCGGTGCTATCTAACAAATCCAAAGAATTTGACTCTTTCCAAGTAGCTGAACTGCATCCTAGTTAAAAGGTCAAAAATATTTCCACAAATACAAAAATATCTAGTATCCAACAAAGTAAAATGTCACAATGTCACAATATCACAATGTGTGGTATCCAACAAAACATTACAGGCATGCAAAGAATCAGAGAAATACACCACATAATGAGAGAGAAACCAATGTAATTGATCTGAATCTGACAGAGTTGTTAATATTGGCAGAAAAGGGAATTAAAACAACTATTATAACTGTATGTCTGTGTGCAAAAGATCAAAAAGGAGACATGAAAGATACAAAAAGAGCCCAAATCAAAATTCTTTAGAGGAAAACTACAATATTTATTTATTTTTCTTAAATGTTTATTTATTTTTGAGACAGAGAGAGAGAAACAGCATACGTGGAGGAGGCACAGAGAGAGAGGGAAACACAGAATGCGAAGCAGGCTCCAGACTCTTAGCTGTCAGCACAGAACCTGATGCGGGGCTCGAACCCACAAACTGCGAGATCATGACCTGAGCCAAAGTCAGATGCTTAACTGACTGAGCCACCCAGGCACCCCCCTACAATATTTAAAATGAAGACTATACTGGATGAGATTAACATCACCTTAGCCATGGCAAAAGGTTAGTGAACTTGAAAACATAGCGATCAAAACTATCTGTCAACCTGTCTATCTATCTATCTATCTATCTATCTATCTATCTATCATCTATCTATCTGTCATCAAACATTGAGCTCATACTACTACCAATATAACAAAACATGGTTCTATTTAGGGTTCCCCTTTTCATATTTGTAACCACCTTCTCTGACAATGAGAAACTTGGCTTCTATTATCCAACTATATTTACTTTTTTGTTTCATACTAGAAATCACTAAAAGTAGTTCAGAATTGATAACGTGTGACTATAAAAAATAAACTAATTGGGAAACCTACACAAAATTCCTTTTTGAAGTTAACTAAAGATAGAATGATAGACACACTGATATAGAAAAAGATTAAGATGCACGTCTATATATAGATTCATATATACATATATATACATTTACATATACATGTATTGAAGTACATACATGTATATACATACACATATTTCCTATCTCTGTTTATGGAGAAACCCTAGAAATGTGACACCACACTGGCAATAAGCATACTTAGTGTTGAGATCTTATTTCAGAAATACCATTCTCAAAGAAAGAAAGAAAGAAAGAAAGAAAGACCATGCTCTACCACAAGGAAACAAAGTTCGCTGGAGAACTGGCTCATCCCAGGGCTGGGGCTGGGAAAGTACGTGACAACCTTTGCATACCATGCTGTTGAGAAAAGAAGAAAGTGGTCAAAGAATGGCAGGTACATGTCAAAAGGACAGAAGAGCCAACTTAAAGTGTGTACCAATGGCCAAATCAGGGACAATCTGAGCATCAATGGCTAAAATAGGTTATAATCCACTGAAAAACTAAGAATTATTTCTCCTGAAATAAATTAATAAGTAAATAATGCAGAAGAATGAAAAACTCTTTCTCATAATGGAATATGAACTAATTAGTGCAGAAGAAATGATGGAATTACAAAATCCCCATTTGTCAGCCATCATAATAATAACTGATTCAGGCAAGAATCAACAATGGATACTAACACTAGGGGTAAACGTTTGATGTATAAGCAATTAATTCCATAGTCTCAAGGTACCTCCCAGAAGATATTCATTATTTACAAAGGAGAAACCTGGCAGACACCACTTTAACGAAATGATCAAAATGATCACAAAGTTAACAGCGTCAGTAATGGGACAAATTGACATTTCTTTGCATCTTGATATCATGCACTGAGACAGGCACATCACTTCTGTGATATTTCTGCCAAAAATGCATAATGAGGATCTAATCATGAGAAAACATCAGACAAACCCAAACTGAGGTACATTCTACAAAATGACTTCCATGTAATCCTCAAAATCTTCAAGGTTATGACAAAGAAAAATGGATGAATTGCTCCAGATTAAAGAGACTAAGTAACGAGACATGAGAATTGAATGCAACTCATGATCCACAAGTTTCTTCTCCTATAAAGGACATTATTGAGATAATTGGTAACATTTGAATAAGGTCTGTTGATAAGTTAACAGTGCTGTGTTTATATTAATTTCTTGGTTTTTGTAATTGTAACTGTGGTTTTAAAAGGAAATGACCTTGCTGTTAAGGAATATAAACTGAAGTACTGTGCCTGCAACTTATTTTAATGATTTAGAAAAAAAATCACAGACACATATACATACATAAACACACAAACACAGAGAAAGAGAGAGAGACAGAGAATGATAAAGCAATTGTAATAACCATTTGGTAATCTTGGTGATAAGTACTATACTTTCAACTTCTCTGTAGGTCTGAAATCAGGTCTAGAAGGTTTTTAAAAATCCATGATGCTTAATACATGAGAATGTTTTGTTAAAACTATTAGGTAGAAATTGTATAAGAAACAAGATATTTACACAGTCCCAAAGTGGAAAACAGTAACGTCACAGTGGAAAAACCTAACATACATCACCATGAGCAAGTACTCAATGTTAACATCATTAATGTCAATACCATGTGTCTCCTGATATTATGGAATGAGAAGGAAACAAAGTTCATAGGATAACCTGAATATAATCCTGAGGCAACATGACATGAATCCAAATCGAGAGAACTTTCTGAAATATAACTGAACTGTATTCTTCAAAAATTAGAGTCATAAAAGACAGACTGGGAAGAAAGATAAAGAGACACAACAAATAAATAAATGCAAGACATATTCCTGCAAAATAAATTGGAAAGTCTAAGTGAAGGGTATAGGATAATTTTTTGTATGCTTTTTTTTTAAAGTTTATTTATTTATTTTGAGAGAGAGCGTATGTGAGCAGGGGAGGAGGAGAGAGGGAGGGTGGGAGAGAATCCCAAGCAGGCTCCACACTGTCAGAGCAGAGCCCGACATGGGGCTTGATGCCATAAACCGTTAAATCATGACCTGAGCCAAAATCAATACTAGAACACTCAACTGAGTGAACCACCCAGGCCCCTTGTGTACGTTTCTTGCAAAACTTCTGGGTGAAATAATTTTAAAATAAAAAGTTTACAAAATGAATCTGAAAAGCGTCGATTCTTTTTCTATGCCTTGAAGTTGTATAAGTAGTACTGAAATAACATTATTTTTGAAGTTTTTGTAGAATTTTCCCACGAAGCCTTCTTAATCTGATGCCATTTATTGGAGGGAGGGAGATCCTTATCTAAATTCGTATAACTTTCTTTCGCAATTAGCCTAATAGACTTTCCTTCTATATTGGAGTCAATTTGGCGGGGTGCCTGGGTGGCGCAGTCGGTTAAGCGTCCGACTTCAGCCAGGTCACGATCTCGCGGTCCGTGAGTTCGAGCCCCGAGTCAGGCTCTGGGCTGATGGCTCAGAGCCTGGAGCCTGTTTCCGATTCTGTGTCTCCCTCTCTCTCTGCCCCTCCCCCGTTCATGCTCTGTCTCTCTCTGTCCCCCCAAAAAATAAATAAACGTTGAAAAAAAAATTTTTAAAAAATGGAGTCAATTTGGCAAGTTGAATTACAGTAAAAACTATCTGAATTTTCCAACTTATTTACACAGAGTTGTGCAAAATAGTTTGTTTTTTGGCTGAAAACAACAGATATTTATTTCTCATGATTTTGTGCGTTGGTTGGGTGATTCTTCTCATTTGGGCTACCTCACATGATTTGTGAAGGTCAGTTGGCAATGCAGTTGAATCTCGGAAGGCTTCACTCACATATATGGTGATGGCAGGCTGTTGACTGAAGCATCTCAACTCTCCACATGGGCTCTTCAGTCAGTTATCTCAGGCTCATTCGGGTGAAGATGATCTCAGAGTTCCAAACTCAGCAAGGGAGAGAAAGCACCAATTTATAAGCATTTTGAATGGATCACATTTGGTAAAGCACCACTAACCATAACAAGTCATATGGTCAAGCCTCAATTCAAAGAGTGGAGTGATAGGACCCACCTCTTGATGGGGAGAGTGGCAAAATCACATTGCTAAAAGACATACATTTATGAACGGGGATAGCTTGTGGTTATTTTGCAATCTATCACACCTTGTCTGGTTGAGTGTTCACAGCCTTCTCTAAAGTGGATATAATCTGGTGGGCATTTACACGGGAAATAAATACCTTATACTGTGTCCACTCCAAGAGGCCGATCTGTATATATCTTCTCCACACTTCCTAGGTGCCAGTCTTCTGATATTAATCTTTCTAAGTCCCTGAGACATTGTTCAAGCTATTAACTACCACCCACGAATAGATTAATATTCTAGGCCTTTTCTCCTTGAAGTGGACACTTGGGAGTTCTGACCAGTAGTGCTATTTCACTACTGTCCTTCTGGGCTAACTCTGAGTAAGGCTGCAATACACCATCTATCCACTTCTGGCTGGTTCCAGCAAACGATGCAGATCTATATACATAGACCAGTTCTGTTCTTTACTTTCCCTGTTAACCAGTCATAGGAAATTCTATGAGGGCTGAAGGAAAGCAGTGAAGCATGTACAATGGAAGTCTAAACTGTCTGTTGTGCAGTTTATTAATGCCTTCCACACTTACTCAGCTCTGTTCTTATATACCATTTTCATTTTACAATGGAATACTGCTATATATATCCAATTTTATGCTCTGATGGGTTAACAACACATATTTCATGATGGGAAATTCAGGATAAAGAATTACTTGGTATTCCACAATCCATTGTTCAGTCTCTGCTAGGGTATAGTAGGGAACAAGGATTTGCTTTGCTTTTCTAATAGAGGGCTGCTGACAAAAAAAGGGAATGCCTTACTCAAAAACTCTAGGGGTCTTGTGCAGTGATTCTCCAATTGGGGCTTGCCAGAGACTACACGGAGAATTTCCGTCTGCCACAGACACTTTGACAACTCTAATATGTACTCCTGGGTCTGCTGAATCATAATACCCAATCAGTAGGGCAGTTTCTATCACAGCCTCACTCTGCTGCAGAGCCTTTACTCCCTTTGGCCCTACTCAAAAATGGCATTACGATAGATTTTCTGGTAAATGGCTTGGAGCAGCACACCTGAATGTGGTATCTGTTCTCTACAAAAGTCCAAAGATGCCTGTAAAATATCATGCTTTTTTCTTGGTTGTGTGTTGCAAAAGCGCAGCTACTTATTTCAGGCCACTGAATCCTTAATAACTTCACTAATAAGGCAGCTCCGGAGTTTGATGGGAACTATCTCCCATTCTCTGGCACGCATGTGTCTTACTAAGGTATCTAGAGTAACTTCTACTTTCTCTTCATCAACTCTGGTTAGCATGAGTCAGCTCTGTAAGAGTCCTGTGCAATTTTCTGTGTGATATAAAAATAACGACAGCCCATCTAGACTATCTCATGACAGAGAGCAGGAGACATGACATAGTAGGAAAGTGAAGCAGTTTCTCCTGTTGTCTCCACAGTAGACTTCATATTATCAGTTGGTGAGAGTAAGAGGAGGGACAATGCATTTGATAGGTTAATATTTGCACACTGATGAAGGAGGCATTAATTCTCCAGGCCCAGGTAAAGATAAGTGAAGAAGGCTCATGTTAGAAGACACATTGCTGCTGAGTTTCCAGGGCTGGATAGGAGTTCCATTAGTTGAGAACCATGTGCATTTTGCAGACAGTACATCAATCCTGTGCACAGATTTGCGAATAAATGAATTATTTCCAGGAACAGTAGTATGTATCACTGGATCAGCAAGAGTTAGATCATGGACATTGGCCAGGTCCAGCACTTGGTAGGATTAAAGAAGGCCTAGAGAGTCAGTTTCTCCATCAAGGTCCCCACACACTAACTTACATATGCCTCTTTTGTGTACCACTTACACTTTGTAAATCATTGCACAATGTAGCACTCCTTCCATGTCTTAGAAAGCAGGAGAAACCAGCACGAGGACAAACCCATGCTGCCGTGTGAACTTCCCCAGACACTCACATAGATATAGGGCCTTCAGAGGGCCATAGAACATTTTGCAACAAAAACAAGTCCACCTCTAGTCCCCTGTACTTCTCACCCTACCGACTTCAGGGCCTCTCTTTTCCCCCAAGTCCCCACCAGCCCGTTTTACTTCCTGCCCAGGCCTGGTATCACCCAAGTTCCGGGCCTGGACTTGCTGAGGAGATCCAAACCCTTCTTCCCAGGTACCTCTCTAACCCAGTGGCAACTTGGCCTCCTGAAAGATGAGATGCATTTGAGTGGCTTGGCTCCTCAGCATAGCTGGTGGTTTCCAACTGCTAAGGACTCTCTGTTCATTTGGAATTGGCCTGAATAGTCTCACGGAGCTAGAACCTAGTCATTGTCACTAAACTCAAGATATCAGAGAAAATGCTGACTGGAAATTCTTGTCTTTTTCTTTTTAAAAAATATAGAACCTCTGGGGTGTCTGGGAGGTTCAGCTGGTTAAGCGTCCAACTCTTGGTTTCAGCTCAGGTCATGATCTCATGGGTTCGTGAGATCAAGCCCCTCGTCAGGCTTTGCACTGACAGCATGGATGCTGCATGGGGTTCTCTCTCTCTCTCTCTCTCTCTCTCTCTCTCTCTCTCTCTGCCCCCCCACTCATGCTTGCTCATTCTCTCTCAAAATAAATAAATTTTTAAAAATTTAAAATACAGAATCTCTAATAAATAGCACCCTTTCCCCGCCAAGCTGAGAGGCAAATGGAACCAATGCAGACGAGTTGTCTTGTTTTCTGCACAGTTAAGAAATAGGGAATTCAATGTGTATTTACAACGATAGCAAAGTTAAAATAGCTCATACTATGTTGCCAAATGAAGGATAACAGAGATATAAACACTGTCTTTAAAAAGATTCTTTTAGAATAAAAGTATGAATTGAATCATTTACTGAAGTACTGTTTGAACAGATGGTGTGATTAACAGCTAACATGTAAGCCATCTTGGGAGCTTATGGAAAAGTAAACAAGTGGAGCTAAAAAGAAATCACTTTATTCCCCAAAAGGTTCTTTCATTCATTTTACTAGGAAAATTGGAAAGTCTGTGTTTAGAAGCTCTGTTTCCTTGGGGGTTTGTCAGGAGTGAGCAGGGAGGAGAGTCTCTTCAGAGTAAGAGCACACTGATGCAGGATTGAGCTCCAAATTTGTCTCCTGAAGGATGAGACGGGTCTGAGCAGCCGAGACCCTCTACACAGCTGACCCTTCCCAGCCACGAAAGACACTCTTCATCTCTGCATGTCCTGAAAGGCCTCATGTGCCCGGGTAGAGGAGAAGGGAGTCAGGAGCTGGGAATCAGCTATGTAACAGGCACTCCGCTAGGAACATTCCAAGCACTGTTTCCTCTAAGGCTAGCTCACCATGGCCCCGGGAGTCACACGTTATAAGGCTGATTTTCCCAGTGAGGAAACTGAGGTGGGGAAAGGGGAAGATATCTCCCAGAGCCCACGTGGTCATGTCCTTTGTGGAGCTGCCCTTGAAACGCTGGCTGTTGACCTTCAGGCTTTAGGAGAGGTGGCTGATTGCAGAGGGAAGAGCACTGACCATGTCTGGAGGCACGGGTGTGAAAGGGTCCTCTGCTAGCTAGTGCCTCAGGGACAGCAGCTGTTGCCTTCTGTGCCCCAGTTTCTCCATGTTTAAAATATGCGAGTGGCACCACATGGGCCCCAAGGTCCTCGTTCAGGTCTGAAAATGGTATCAGCATATCAATCCAGGTGGCTTCCCCAGCCCCATGGTTCCTGGTCATCATCAACTAAAATACAGAAAGAGTCCTTACACAGGGGGGCAGCTCTAGCTATGGTGCCACCTACGTAGGCAAATCTCCAAGGAATCGGCTGACCCTTGGCAGAGCTCTCTCTCCACTGCCTTACCTTAGCGTTACCGTATCCACTTAGTGTTGTCCTAGTGTTTTCATCTGACTGATATTTACTGAGTGTGCAGTAATGCTCCAAACACTGCGCTAGGCACTGTGGAAACAACTGGGAGCAAGGACACAGTGTCTTTCGTCCTAAAATTAGGCCCCGTGGGGGAGATACAGAAGCAAACAGATAGGTAAAACACCGAAGGATAAGTGTGGGCATAAGAAAAGGGAACCAGAGTTCTACCTGAGGAGTCAGACTATGTTACCTTGAGGTAATGATGTGGACATCAGATTAAACTTTTTGTCAACCATCCAGATATTTAGAATCACCCAGGTGACTGCTGCAGATTTGCTTGGCCTACTATCCCGGCACTTGGTAGCACTGAGATGAAAATGTTGGATTCCCATGCTATTTAGAGCCAAGATTTCCAGGAAGGTAATGAAATCTTTTATGTTTCCAAAGATCTAGAGACTTAATTAAGGAGGAAAGCAACATTATTGTTAGTAGTCCAGAAATAAACTCCTTCTCTTTGGCATTTTCATGTAAATACTTCTGAACTCTTTCATGTGAAGGGCCTTCTAATCACCTCTCTGGGGCCTAATCCTGGAGGCTTTGAAATGGTTTCCCTTTGCAATTTTGAAACCTTTGACACTGTGTCCCCTGGTGAGTGTGATTCTACCTTCCTTCCTGGTCTTTTTAATACCTGGACTTTGGGAGTGGTCCTCTCCCCGTTTTAGAAAAGGTGCTACTGCTTTTGAGTTACATTTGGAATTAACTTCAGGGTCTGCTAAATGGAAGGAAAGCCTACCATGTGTTCTGTGTTCATATGTGACAATGCCCAGCCCAGGGGTTCCTTCCAGGGCTGGAATGATCCATGGAACATTACTTCAGGTCAACAGAAGAAAGAAATTCCTGTAATACCTCAAGTACCTGTCTGCCAGGACACTTACTAATCTGCACCTCACCTTATAGCCAGTTGTGTCCAAATATTATCCCTCATCTCATCACTCGACTGTGAGTTCCTACAGGCAATAATAGTACTTTGGTTGTCCTTAGATGGTAGGTGGTTAGGGCCAATGCCTTGTATGTAGGAGGTGTTGTTCAATATTTGGCCAAACTCCAAACTTCCAATGTTGCTATTGGTTTCTCAGTACTGTTTTATTGTCACATAAAGCCTGCCATAATTCATTCCCAAAGTCAGCCATCTTGCTATCCCACATAGCAATATTGTTTCATCATTTTACCAGGTGCTAAAATTAGACTCTAAACTTCTTAAGTCAGAGGAGTTTTCTAGTTTCTTTTCAACATTATATTTGTTCATCTCCAGTAATTTTCATAAGAGCTTACTTCTAGCCTTATGTATCATATACTGCTCCTGGAGCAGATGTTACAATCTGTTCTTCAATTCACCATGCTGGACTGGTCTTTAGGTTAAAATACAATTAAAGTCCAACAAGTGTAAATAAAAGATTGTAATAATTCCTTTTAAGTTCATGAATAACTTCTAAATGGAATGTTCCATTTAGCATTCATAAAAAGTTTTATATTGACATGTTTATTGGTTAAAAGAAATCAAATATTATTCACTATGATTTTGATAGTCTTTATATTGACCATAAGAAACTGATTGATTGTCTAGTTCCATGGGAAAATGCTTGAGTGAGAAATCAGGGCACGACATTTTGTAGTGTGACGTCATGAGTGTGAAAATACCACAGGAACAAAAAAGAGTACAAATGTTGTTAATGGTCACAACTTAACAGTCGAATTCTCTGTGATTTTTGTTCAATTACCTGTGGTTTTTGGTGGCTTCCATGTTTTCTCTATTGATTAAAGAAAATGTTGATTAGAAACAATTATTATCTAGTGAGATCCATCTGCCTTATAGAAGAGAAAACTAAAGTCCAGCATATACTGGCAAATCCAGGACAAGAAATCTGGCCTCAGGAGTTTTAGACTAGGTTGTTCTTTGAATTCAGAATTGAGGAAGATGTGGATTTATTTACATTTTCTTATCTTTATTGAGATAGAACTGACCTACAACATGATCTAAATTTAAGGTGTATAATTTGATGATTTTATACACTTATATATTGTAAGCTGGTTACCACTATACCATTAGCTAACATCTCCCACACATCTTTCTAATTGCTATTTCTTTTTTGCAGTGGGAACATTTAAGATCTTTCTTTATTAGCAAATTTCAAATATACACATAGCGTTATTAACTATAATCACCACACTGTACATTAGGTCCCCAAACACATTCATCTAATAAGTGGAAGTCTGTACCCTTTGACCAACATCTCCCTATTTCCCCCACCCACCAGCTCCTGGTAACCACTCTTCTACTCTGTTTCTATGAGTTTAGTTTTTTGTTTTTTTTTTTTAGGTTCCACATATAAGTGAGATCACACAGTATTTTTCTTTTTATATAGAATTTCATGTTTTAATAAATCTAAACTTTGGGTGAAATAAGAATTCTGGGCATTTTTTAAAAATGCAGCAGTCATTCCGGGCACCTGTGTGACAGAGTCGGTTAAGCATCTGACTCTTGGTTTCGGCTCAGGTCATAATCTCACGGCTTTGTAGGTTTGAGCTCCACATCAGGCTCTATGCTGGCAGCTCAGAGACTGTTTGGGATTCTCTCTCTCCTCTATCTATGCCCCTCCCCCACTCATGCTGTCTCTGTCTCTCTTAAAATAAATAAACTTTTAAAAAAATTTGTTAGAAAATGCAGCAGTCATTCTAAAGTGGGACATGAACAATGAATATGCCTACTCAGTTTCCTCCTTTTAGGCAAAGCAGTCATTTGGACTGATGATCCTGCAGGGTTCCCCCTTGCCCTACTCTCGAGTTTCTCCTCTCAGTCATCACTCTTACCAAGTGCCTGTTGCCAGCAGTGCCTTTGGTCACCTAGGGAGGCTCATCACTTCTGCTGCAAGAGGAGATTAGACTGTTTTAGCAAATGGTTGTCAATGTGTGGGTATGAGTTGGGTTCACTGAAAGGAACCTGAATTTTTACATGATGGGCGCTAATTCCTGCTAACTGCCATCACCTCATAATTAAATTGGCAGAAATTTCACTCTAGGGGCAGGGCATATGAAAACCAGCAGGCTTAAAAGCAACCTTCTAGAGGACTCTGAAATTGGGGAGTGTCAGATCAACAGGTTGTTCCTAGGCCTCAGTTCTTGGAGGGATTCAGAGGACACAGAGTACCACAAAGAAGTGCTGTTAAAAGTGGGACACAAGACCCATGGATACCTAAGGAACCACTGTTTACAGTGACCTGTAGGGGGTGGATAGTCCCCAATTAGTATAATTAAAAAAAGCAAATGCAAGGTGGTGTGCAGGCTAGAAAATATGATTTCAAGAATAATCACCATCCCATCTTGATCAGCAATTGGCAAATTACAGCATATGGGTCACAAGCAGCCCAGAAGCTTTTTATCTTAATGAAGTCTCAATAGTTCATTTTTTTTCAATTTTAGAGAGAGAGCATGCACGAGTAAGGGAGAGGGGCAGAGGGGGAGAGAGAGAGAGAGAGAGAGAGAGAGTGAGTCTTAAGCAGGCTCCACACTCAGCGTGGAGCCGAATGCAGGGCTGGATCCCACAACCCTGGGATCATGACCTCAGCCAAAATCAACAGTCACATGCTCAACTGACAAAGCCACCCAGGTGCTCTCAACAGTTCATTTTTGCTTTTGTTTCCCTTGCCTCCAGGGACATGTCTAGTAAGAATTTGCTATGGCCAAGTTCAAAGAGGTTGCTACTTGTGTTCTCCTCTAGGATTTTGATGGTTTCCTGTCTCACATTTAGGTCTTTCAGGTATTCTGAATTTATTTTTGTGTGTGGTGTAAGAAAGTGGTCCAGTTTCCTTCTTCCGCATGTTGCTGTCCAGTTTTCCCAACACCATTTGAAGGGGCTGTCTTTTTTCCATTGGATATTCTTTCCTGCTTTGTTGAAGATTAGTTGACTATATAGTTGTGAGTCCATTTCTGGGTTTTCTATTCTATTCCATTGATCTACGTGTCTGTTTTTGTGCCAGCACCACACCATCTTGATGACTATAACTTTGTAATATAGCTTTGAAGTCTGGAATGTGATGCCTTCAGCTTTGCTTTGCTTTTAAAGAATGCTTTGGCTATTTGGGGTCTTTTCTGGTTCCATAAAAATTTTAGGATTGTTTGTTCTAGCTCTGTGAAATATGCTGGTGTTATTTTGATAGGGATTGCATTAAATGTGTAAATTGCTTTGGGTAGTATAGACATTTAACAATATTTGTTCTTCTAATCCATTAGCATGGATGTTTTTTCATTTCTTTTTGTCATGTATGGCATCATTATCAACAATAGCCAAATTATGGAAAGAGCCCAAATGTCCATCAACTGATGAATGGATAAAGAAGATGTGGGGGAGGGAGAGAGGGAGAGAGGGAGAGAGAGAGAGAGAGAGAGAGAGAGAGAGAGAGAGAAAGAGAGAGAGAGAGAATAGAATATTACTCAGCTATCCAAAAGAACAAAATCCTACTATTTGTAACAACATGGATGGAACTAGAATGTATTATGCTCAGCAAAATAAGTCAATCAGAAAGACAAATACCGTATGGTTTCACTCATATGTGGAATTTAAGAAATAACACATGAACATAGGGGGAGGTAGATTAAAAAGGAGGCAAATCATAAAAGACTGTTAACTGTAGAAAACAAACTGAGGGTTGCTGGAGGGGGGATGGGCAGGAGAAGGATTAAATGGGTGATGGGTATTAAGGCGGGCACTTGTGATGAGCGCTGGGTTTTATATGTAAGTGATGAATCACTAAAATCTACTCCTGAAACAAATATTACACTATATGTTAACTAACTAGAATTTAAATAAAAACTTGACAACAATAACAACAACAACAAAAGGCAGCCCACGACCTGCTTTCATAGATAAAGTTTTATTAGAATACAGCTATGCCTATTTGTTTACATAATCTCTAAGGCTGCTCTTGTGCTACAATGGCAGAGCTGAGAAGTTGCAACAGAGACCTATGGCCTGCAAAATGTAAACTATCTCTTACATGAGTGATTACAGAAAGAGTTAGCCAGTCCCTGTTCTAGATCATAAAAGAGAGAATAAATAATCCTGAAAAGAAGCCAGGGTAGAAGAGAGGTTAAAGGGATCCTAACCTGTAGTGCGGAAGCTCAGAAATGGAAGAACTTAACAGAGGAGAAGGAAAGGTAGTAGGTGGAAATCGTGTTCCTTTATTAAAATATACATGGATGAAGATATTTCTATATGGTAATTCTGAATCTGGTGTTGACAAACTATAGCCTGAAGGCCAAACCTAGTCGGTCGCGTGTTTATTGTTGTTGTTTTAATAGACTAGTGTTTAGAGCAAGTTTAGGTTTACAGAAAAATTGAGCAAGAAACATAGAGTTCCCATATTCTCCTTTTCCTTGGCCCACAGGTTCCCTTATTAACATTTTGCATTATTGTGGTGCGTTTGTTTAAAATAATGAACAAATATTGATATATTATTATTAACTAAAGACCATAGTTCATATTAGGTTTACTCTTTGTATTATACAGTTCTATAGTTTTTGCCAAATGTATAACGCTATGTATCAACCATCAGAGTGTCCTACAGAACAGTCTTACCAACCACCAGCAATGAAAGAGTTCCTGTCGCTCTCAATCCTCCCAGTGTTTGGTGTTCTCAATGTTTAGGATGTACCCATTCTAATACACTTGCAGTGGTATCTCGTTATTTTAGTTTACAATTCTCCAAAGATATGTAATTTGAGCATCTTTCATATATTTGTTGTCATCTATGTACCTTCTTTGGTGAGGTGACCTTTCAGATCTTTTTCCCACTTTTAATTGTGTATTTCCTTCTCACTGCAGTGTAAGGGTTCATTATTTACCTTGGATGCAAGTCTTTAATCACATATGTGTTTTGCAAAGATTTTGTCCCAGTCTGTGGATTGTTATTTCATTCTCTGAACAGTGTATTGCACAGAGCACAAGTTTTACTTTTAATGAAATGCAACTTATCAATTATTTCTTTCATGGATCATGCTTATGCTGTTGTATCTAAAAGGTCATCATCAAACCAAACCCAACATATATTTTCTCCTATGTTATCTTCTAGAAATTTTACACTTTGCATTTTTAAATTTAGGTCTCTGGTTCATTCTGAGTTAATTTTTGCAAAAGGTGTCGGTCTATATATCTAGATTGTGTTTTTCACATGTGGGTATCTAGTTGCTTGAACACCATTTGTTGAAAACTGTCCTTTCTCCATTGAATTATATTTGCTCATTTCCCAAAGATCAGTTGGTTATATTTGTTTTTATGTATTTCTGGGCTCCCTCTTCTATCCCACTGATCTATCTGTCTATTCTTTCATAGTACCACACTGGCTTGATCACTGTAGTTCTTTTTTTTTTTTTTTTTTAATTTTTTTTTAACGTTTATTTATTTTTGAGACAGAGAGAGACAGAGCATGAACGGGGGAGGGGCAGAGAGAGAGAGGGAGACACAGAATCGGAAACAGGCTCCAGGCTCTGAGCCATCAGCCCAGAGCCTGACGCAGGGCTCGAACTCACGGACCGCGAGATCGTGACCTGGCTGAAGTCGGACGCTTAACCGACTGCGCCACCCAGGCGCCCCGATCACTGTAGTTCTATAGTAAGCCTTGATATCCGGTCAGGTCAGTCCTTCAACTTTGTTGTTCTTCAGTATTGTGTTGGCTGTTCTGAATCTTTTGCCACTCCATACAGACTTTAGAATCTGTCAATACCCACAAAATAATTTGGCTGGATTTTGTTTTGGATTGTGTAGAATCTATAGATTAAGTTGGGAAGAATTGATGTCTCAAGTGATGCAGAAAAATATCTGACAAAATTTAACATACATTCAAAATAAAACTCTCAACAAGTTGGGTACAGAAGGAATGGATCTCAACATAGTAAGTGCCATATATGACAAGCCCACAACTAACATAAACAAATCAGTTGCATTTCTATACACTAACAATGAACTATCTGAAAAACAAAGAAAATAATCCCACTCACAATAGTGGCAAAAACAATTAAATGCTTAGAAATAAAATTTAACAAAGGAGATCTTGGTGAAAGATCTGTACACTGAGAATAATGAGACATTGGTGGAAGAAACTGAAAGAGACATAAATAAATGGAAATATATCTCATATTCATGAATTGGAAGAATTAACATTGTTAAAATGTACATACTACTCAAAGCCATCTATAGATTCTGTGCAATCCCAAGCAACCTTCCAATGACATTTCTTTACAGAAATAGTAAAAGCAATCCTAAAGTTTTCATGGAACCACAAAAATTCCTGAATAGCCACAGCAATCCTGAGGAAGAGCAAAGCTGGAGGCATCACACTTACTGATTTCAAACTATACTACAAAGCTATGGTAATAAAAACAGTATTGTACTGGCATAAAAACAACCATGTAGACCAATGGAAAGGAATCGAGCAGCCAGAAATAAACCCTCACATATACAGTCAACCAATATTTGACAAGGGAACCAAGAATACTCAATGGGGAAAGATAGCCTTTTCAATAAAGAGGGTTGGGAAAACTGTACACATTCAGAAGAATGAAAGTGGACCCATATCTTACACCACTCACAAAAAGTAACTCAAAATGAATTAAAGATTTAAATGTAAGATCTGAAACCATAAAACTCCTAGAAGAAAACATAAAGGAAAGTTCCTTGAAGTTAGTCTTCACAGTACATTTTTTGGGATATGATTCTAAACACAAGCAACAAATGCAAAAATAGATTAGTGGACTTCATCAAACTAGAAGTGTCTGCACAGCAAAAGAAATGATCAGCAAAAAAGAAAAGGCAACCTATGGAATGGGAGGAAATAACTGCAAACCATCTATCTAATAAGGGGTTAATATCCAAAATATATAAGGACCTTATATAACTCAGCAGCAAAGTAAACAATCAGATTGAAAAATAGGCAGTTGACTTGAATAGACATTTTTCCAAAGAAGACACACAAATGGTCAACAGGTATATAAAAATATGTGAAATGTCACTATCAGGGAAATGCAAATCAGAATCACAATGAGATATCATCACACACCTGTTAGAATGTTTCCCAACAAAGGTGCTGGGAAAACTGGACAGCTACAGCAAAAGAATGGAACAGGACCAATTGTAAGAAAGAGGGGCTCCTGGGTGGTTCAGTCAGTTGAGCGTGACTTTGACTCAGGTCATGATCTCATGGTTCATGAGTTCGAACCCCGCATCGGGCTCTCTGCTGTCAGCACAGAACCCACTTTGGATCCTGTTTCCCTCTCTCTGCCCCTCCTCCACCTTGCACATGCTCTATATGTCTGTCTGTCTCTCTCTCTCCTTCAAAAATAAATAAACATTAAAAAAATTTTTTAAATGGGCAGAAGCCACGAACAGACATTTCTCCAAAGAAGACATTCAGATGTCCAACAGACACATGAAAAGATGCTCAACATCACTCATCATCGGTGAAATGCAAATCAAAACCACAAACCTTACATCTGTCAGAATGGCTAAAATGAAAAACATAAGCAACAACAGTGTTGATGAGGATGTGGAGAAAAAGGAACCCTCATGCACTGTTGGTGGCAATGCAAACTGGTGCAGCCACTGTGGAAAACAGTGTGGAGGTTCCTCAAAAAATTAGAGTTATCATATGGTCCAGTAATTCCAATACTGGGTATTTGACCAAAGAATATGAAAAAACTGATTCAAAAAGATATATGCACCCCTATATTTATTGCAGCACTATTTACCATAGCCAAAATATGGAAGCAGCCCAAGCGTCCATTTGATAGATGAATGGATAAAGAAGATGTGAGATGTGTGTGTGTATTATATATATGTATAATATATATATAATGATGCGATATATATATAATATAATATAATATAATATAATATATAGGAATATTTGTCAGCCAAAATAAATAATGAAATCTTGCCATTCGCAACAACGTGGATACACCTAGAGGTTATGTATAATGCTAAGTGAAATAAGTCAGTTAGAGAAAGATATGTGCCATATGATTTCACTTACATGTAAAATTTAAGAAACAAAACAAACAACAAAAAGAGACAAATAAAAAAAACAGACTCTTAAATACAGAGCACAAGTTGGTGGTTACCGAGGGGAGGTGAGTATGGGGATGGGTGAAATAGGTGAAGGGAATTAAGAGTACACTTATCGTGATGAGCACTGAGTAATGTATATAGACTTACTGAATCACTGTACTGTGTATTTGAAACTAATATAACCCTGTATGTTAATTATACTGCAATTAAAAACTAAATAAAAGGGAAAAACGACAAGAGATAACAAGTGTTGGCAAGATTGTGAATATGAGAAGCCTTGTGCACTGTTGGTGGGAATGTAAATTGGTGCAGCAACCATGGAAAACAGTATGGAGATTTCTTAAATATTAAGAACAGAACTACCATGTGATCCAGTAATCCTACTTGTCAGTATATATCCAAAGAAAATGAAATCAAAATCTCAAAGAGATATGTGCACTCCCACGTTTACTGCAGTCTCATGCACAACAGCCAAGATATGGAAACAACCTAAGTGCCCATCTACACATGAATAGATGAAAAAGATATGATATATAGAAATATCATTCATCCATGGGAAAGAAGGAAATCCTGTCCTTTGCAACAACATGGATGGATCTTGGGGGCATTATGGTAAAAGAAATATATCAGACGGATAAAGACAAATACTGTACGATCTTAGTTTTATGTGGAATCTAAAAAAGCTGAACTCAGAGACAGCAGAATGGTGGCTGTGAGGAGCTGGGGGAAATGGGGAGGTGGTGGTGGTTGAGGGGTGCAAAGTTCTAGTTTTAGAAGATGAGTAAGTTCTGGGGATCACCATGGTGACTACAGTTAACCACACCATATTATATACTTGAAAGTTGCTGAAAGAGTAGATCTTAAATGTTCTCACCATAAAAAATGAAATATTAGGGGAGCCCAGCTGGCTCAGTCAGTAAAGCATGTGACTCTTGATCTCAGGGTTGTGGACTCAAGTCTCACATTGGGTGTAAAGATTACCGAAAGAAAATGTTTTTAAGAATAAAAAAAAAAACAGAAATGGTGATAATGTGAGGTCATGGAGGTGTTAACTAACCCTTTTGTACTAATCATTTTGCAATAGATACATGCATCAAATCATAACACTGCACACCTTAAACACACACAGTGTTATTTATCAGGTATACCTCAATAAAGCTGGGGAAGGAAGTGCACAAAAAGAGAAAACCTCCTCATGGCACTACTTAAACCCTTAGTATCTGAGAAGAGAATGAATGACTCAAACATGCCCAGAGAGAAAAAAAGTCTCTCATGGAAGAAGAGCAGATCTTGTGTCTCCAGAATCATAGCCAAAGTAACCATTCTTACAAATTCTCAATAAACACATTCAGATGAAACTGAACATTAGTTTTAGTTAGGTAAACCAGTTTGCATTTGAGTTTGAGTCTACCTAGGCAACTGTGTAGTCTTCTGCTACCTTTGTATTCTCCTCTCCTCCACTGCCAGCCAACCCACATCTGTATTAAACAACTCATTTGCAAAGCAAGGGCATTCTCCTTTTCTCCTTTATGTTCCTAAAGTGGAAACAGTGCTTTGAGACTGAGGCTACCAATTTTTTTAATGTTTATTTATTGTTGAGAGAGAGAGACAGAGAGAGACAGAGTGTGAGTGGCGGAGGGGCAGAGAGAGAAGCAGAGAGAGAGAGGGAGAGAGAGTATTGGAAGCAGGCTCCAGGCTCCAAGCTGTCAGCACAGAGCCCGACGTGGGGCTTGAACTCACAAACCGTGAGATCATGACCTGAGCCGAAGTCAGACGCCCAACCAACCGAGCCACCCAGGCGCCCCAGAGGCTACCAATTTTTAAATCACAAGACTGTCCACAGTTGTACTTGAATTATGGATTCTTTTTAACCTACTTCAGTATATGGGGTCTCTCAGTACACCATACATTTTTGGCAAACGTGACTTTTAACAATCACTTAATTTTTAACTATTGTACATATAATCAAAAAGTCCTCTCCTTCATTTATTTTTCTGTGGCTGGGATCAAGGAAACAATATCTTGAACACTGAAAGCAGAAATATTATTTTAATATTTGAACAGAGAAGAAAACTATGTGTCATGAGCTGTCATCTATATTATTATCATAGATGCTAGAAAATGAATTCTTTTTTGGTGGTTTTCTGACACCACTGTTTAATGGTAGCTTTATTACAAGCTATCTCTGTGTACATAAAGGAAATAATATATTTAAACAAGCAGAAATAAATGTGCATGATTCACTAGCACAGTTAACTCAAGATTTTCCAGCCTTATAACCACAACTGATAGGAAGATTTATCACCACAGCTGCCTGTGTTAAACTTCTTTTCCTGCAGTGGAAGGAATCAAATTTCTTCTTGGAGATTAGTCATTTGTGGGGGTGTCGCCAACTGCAAAATGCTTCTGTTACAAATGAGGTGCACTCCTCTGTTGGTGTCTTCCAGTTCTGATTTTCATTTCTTTTTTGTGTCTTTTCCACTTACATACAGACAAATTTTAATGACTTACATTGTCAAGTTTGCTTTAGTTGTTATTCCAACCTCAAACTTTAGGTTGTTTTGTTTGATGGTAATGTGATAACCTCCCAAAGAAGGATGGGATGAAATGACATTTTGGCACATGGTCACAAATATGAAATCTAAGCAGATGAGAAATTCCACACGGGAGTGAAAGTGGTAGGGGAACTAAAATTTCTTGGGTGGCTATAAATGTGCCAAGCATTGTGCTAGGTTCTTTATTGAAAGTATCGCCTTTCATTTTTGAAGAAATCCAGCAAGGGATTAGGTGATATTCCCATTTCATATATGAGGAAATTGACTTTTTCAAGATTGTGCAGCTTTTTAGTAACTGAGCAGGTATGAGAAACCAGCTACTAATGACTCCAACTCTCCTGTTTTCTTTTCCCACTTGACTGTGTAGCCTGGAAAGTCCTAGAAGAATACAGTTGGACAAAGCATTGTTATCACTATATGACTTTTTATGGATTTAAAAAATGACAGGTTTATTGAGAAATAAATTCACATACCATACAATTCACTGTTTTAAATTGTACCATTTAATGGTTTTTAGTATTTCACAGGCTTATGTAACTATCTCCACAGTTGATCTTAACAATATTTTCATCACCTCAAAAAGAAACCCTGCACAGTTCAACTACCACTCCCATATCACCAATACCCCCTCCAGTCCTAAAGTGCTGCTAATCTACTTTCTATCTCTACAGATTTGCCAATTATGGGCACTTCGTACAAATGGAATCATATATTATTGGTCCATTTGTGAGTGGCTTCTTTCACTTAAGCTAATGTTTTCAAGGTTCATCCATATTGTAACATGGATCAGTACTTCATTCCCCTTTATGGCTGAATGAGAGTCCATTGAATGGATATACCACCATTTAGTTATCTAAAACTTACAGGGATTTCATGCTATGTCTAAATAAGATATTCTAAAGCTGAAAAGGTCATCAATGGTTCATTTGTTATATTACCTATCTAAATCATGCAAAATTGATTGGGTCTGTCCTACTTTTTTCTAGAGGCTTGGGAACATGCATACCCTAACTTACATAGGTCCACCTCATAATTTCTGGTAACTGTTGTCTTTATGAAGTTATTTCAATTAACCAGATTTTGCATAGACCTATGTGGAGATGGGGAAGCTATACATATTAAATTTTTGTCAATCGAAGATGAGTGACAGAACAACTGAGCAAAGAGTAAGATTTCAGGGGCGCCTGGATGGCTCAATGGGTTAAGCGTCTGACTTCGGCTCAGGTCATGAACTTGCAGTTCATGACTTCGAGCCCCCCATCAGGCTCTGTGCTGACAGCTCAGAGCCTGGAGCCAGCTTTGGATTCTGTGTCTCCCTCTTCCTCTGTTCCTCCCTCCCTCACTCTCTCTCTCTCTCTCAAAAATAAATAAAGATTAAAATTTTTTTTAATTTAAAAAAAAGAGAGAGATTTCAGCAAATCTATCAGATGTTTGGTTTATTTCATGCCACTATTACTAGTTTGGCTTTCACTGAATTGACTGGCTGTTTTAGCAGCATATAGATAGTTTAACATATTAGGATGTGTCTAAAATGACAGCTGGAAAAACTGGTTAAAAAACAAATGTAATTCAAGGCATTCACTTGACATCATAACTGGTTGTCTGAATTAAAATTTACAAAAAAAAATATGGAGTGGCCAACCAACTTCTTTAAAAACTGGCAAATTATTTTGTGCAGAGATACGGTATATATGCAAACATAAAACTGCTTTGGGGGCACCTGGGTGGCTCAGTCAGTTAAGCACCTGACTTTTGGCTTCAGCTCAGGTCATGATCTCACAGCTCATGAGTTCTAGCCCCACACTGGGCTGTGCACCGTCAGAGCCAATTTGGCATTCTCTCTCTCTCCCTCTTTCTGCCCCTCCCCCACTCGTGCTTTCTCTCTCTCTAAATACATAAACTTTTTTTTAATTGCTTCATGTTTCTGCCAAAGTTTTAGCCAATCACCCAGTTATGTCATTTTATGAAAGTAACAGGCCTATTTAATTGTATGTTTGGCTGAATTGACCAGAAATATCGACATAATGTAACCTAGTTTAAACACCTTTCTTCAGGATCCAGTAGTCTAAACAACTTTATCAGCCTCTCTTGCCTTCTTAGGTTCTAAGATGAAAAGAGAGAGGAGCCCTTATTCCAGCAATTGTACAAATGTACAGTAGAGTCTAACACGTTGGTACAGACGCGCCAAAGTTATGGCTAGAACGGAACAAAGAACTCATTAGTATTTATCTTGATAAATGGCAGAGTATATGCACTTTGAGAAAACACTTGAAGCCCTAAAGCCACAGGTGTGCCAAAACAGTTCCCAGAGAAAAACAGTACTGGGGAGAACCACCATAGCACGCCATTGCAAAAAGTTCTTCAGGGTATGAACTGCAATTTTTTGTGGCCCACACCTTCTTGGAACTTGTCACATAAGATGAATGGAATTAATACACAAGACAGGGCTTATGCAACCATAATCTAGGAATTCTTCCTCAGATCTCATTTTATATGCAGCTGCCCTTTTTGAACTAATGTGTAACAGACCCTCAAATTCCATGCTAATGTGATCCCATCTCATAATAAGAATTATCTTTCATAATAAAAATAACATCATTTTAGAAGTACCATTGCATAAATTATTCTTGTTTGTGCTTCCAATTTCTTGAAGTATTTTACACATAATAAATATGAATAAATGTTTTCTCAAACATCATTTTTATAAATATTAAATTTCTATCACATCAATTTTGCATAAAAACAATTACTGAAATTATTCTTTCCCTTCTCCTGTTTCTTTGCCTTTTCTTCCATGGTGTGCTTTAGCAACGCTTCTGGTTATTTTTGTTCCCAATCCTCATACACATTTATGAGTTTAGCAATTCTGTTCTCCCTGAGAACATGGACAAGACTGTGATTCCTTTTGTCCTTTGTCCCATGAGATCTCATATACATTTACATAACTTACCTAATCTCATTCATTGTTGTCTTAGCCAGCTAGGTTTCCATAACTTCCGACATGCCACATTCATAGGGTACCCGAAACTAGGTCTCTTCCTTCCTACTTTGTTCCATTCCTGTTAGGTCAACACTAATCCAGTTTTGAGTGAATGCTATCTTTCTTGACCAAGACTTCTCAATGTTTATCCTAATTCCATTTGTGAATTTTGTTCATGTCTTTCTCAAATCTATTGTGTAAAATCTCCACTCCAGAGAATGTTAGGTATAAAGAGGGGAAAGTATGAAGAATGACTCTTAGATGTTAGGGCTAAGGTTAGTAATGTCATACTGAGGCAGAGAATAGGTACTCAAATGTTTTTTGAGTGAGTCAACATGTTTGCCTGGAGTTCTGGAGAGAGGCCAAAACTACTGATAAAAATTTGGAAGGAATGATAAGGGAAGAGGATTCAATCACAGAATTTTGGCAAACGTCAACATTTATGGGCTAGGCAGAGGAACTGTTTCAGAAAGCAGAATGAGTAAAAAGATGGTTTCAGACATGGGAGGAAGGCTTTCACCTTTTCAGTGAAGCTTCTCCTGAAAGCTTATTTCAAGTTTGCAACTCCCTCCTTGGCATTCTTGTCATTGGTGGTTTGGAAAGAAAGTTTCAAAGAAATAGAGAAGTAAAATGTCAGATTGCTGTGAAGTTTGGATCAAAGGCAGGTGATGGAGTGGAAACAGCTAATGTACTTCTCTTGGCTATAAAAGGGAAGAAATTATAGAATTTTGTCACAGAAGAATATAGCAGACATTTTTAAGATAGAAGAGACTGGAGAATATTTATGATGTGAGGAACAAAAGTCAATAGATTTAAAGCTTATCAGAATACGGTGAATTGATGAAAGAAGGTCACTTAGGAGACAAAAGGAATTAGAACTCAGAATCTATATCTATCTGTCTGTCTGTCTTTCTTCCGGGGGTAGGTGGCTGAAAGGTGTTCTCTTTCACTGAGGAAAGTGTGGAGGAGAAAAGGATATTTGCTGATATAGAAATTTTGTGGTTATAAGACTAGAAAGTGTGGGGACCTCTGCTTGAAGGTCTTTGTTTTTATGGAAAAAAAATAGGTTTTGAGAATAAGAGTTTTGAGGAGACTGACAAAGGTTTGAAATAGGTTTTGACAAAAAGAGGGAGAGGAGTTGATTAGGCTAGGCCCACAGGGGTTCTCAAATTTGAGCTGGGGGTTCTCAAACTTGAGCTGCCATCACAATCACCTGGAGGGCTTATTAAAATAGAGACTATGAGACCCCACCCCCAGAATTTTTGATTCAGCAGGTCTGAGTCAGGGCCCAAGAAATAGCATTTCTAGCAAATTTCCAGGTAATACTAATGCTGCTGGTAAGGAGACCACATCTTGAGATGCACTGGCTTAGGGATATAGAGAACAATCATCAGAAAATGTAAAGACAGCTCAACTAAGGTTGAATACCAATCCATAGGGTTTTGAATTTTTTCTCAAGTAGCTTTTAGCAGCCCAGATGTGGAAAATTAGAGAAGTAGTGGGTTGATTGGCTGGAAGTGTGCTGACCTGCAAATATGAAGGCCAAGCAAATTAAATGAAATGCCAGCACCTAGCAGGTACTCAATAAATGGTAGCTGGATCACCAAAAAGACAAGAAATAGCAAGTGTTGGCAAGGATGCAGAGAAAAGTGAGTCTTTGTGCACCGTTGATGGGACTGCAAACTGGTACAGCCACTGTGGAAAACAACATGGAGGTTCCTCAAAAAATTAAAAATGGAACTACCATATGATCATGCAATCCCACTTCTGGATATATATCCAAAGGAAAAGAAAACAGGATATGGAAGTGATAGCCATACTCCCATGTTTATCACAGCATTATTCACTATAGCCAAGATATGGAAACAACCTAACTGTCCATCAATGGATGAACGGATAAAGATGAATGGATAAAGATGCAATCATATTGCAATATATGTCTATCAAATCAACACGTTGTATACCTAAAACTTACACAATGTTATGTGTCAATTATATCTCAGTAAATCTGGAAGATTAAATAAATAGATGAATGATTGATTAGATAGATAGATAAACAGATATACAATGGAATATTACTGAGCCATGAGAAAGAAGGAAATCCTGCCATTTGCAACAACATGGATGAATCTTGAGGGCATTATGTTCAGTGAAATAAGTCATACAGAGAAAGATAAATACTGCATGATATCACTTATATGGTGAATTTAAAAAAAGCAAAACTCATAGAAAAAGAGAACAGAATAGTGGTTACCAGTGGATGGAGAAGGTGGGGGAAATGGGGAGATGTTGGTCAAAGTGCACAAACTTCTAGTTAGAAGATGAATAAGTTATGGGGATGTAGTGTGCAGCATTATAATTATAGTTAACACTGTACTATATACTTGAAAGTTGCTAAAAGAGTAGATCTTACATGTTCTTATCACAAAGAAGAAATAGTAATTATATGACGTGATGGAGGTGTTAGTTTACACTGCAGTGGTAATCATATAGCAATATATAAGTGTATCAAGTCAGCTCATTGTACACCTTAAACTTACAAAATGTTATATGTCAATTATATCGCAGTAAAGCTGGAAAATTAGATAGATAGATAGATAGATAGATAGATAGATAGATAGATAGAAGCTGCTTCCCCATGCCCATGCAATGCTTTCGCCAGACTCTGCTGCCCCCTCTGGGACTGGCTTCATAGTTGACACAGTCTACTCCTGCCTTTTTTCACTCAAGTCATACCAGGCAAACCCTCAATTCTCCTGGTAGATACATGACTCTCCAAATATTGCCATATAAACTACTGTATTTCAGTTTACCCCACCCATACACAAAAGCTTCCCTATTAAACTAAGTAGGTAACTGTTGCCTTCTGAAAGACCCCAGCCTCTTAACTGTCTCTGTCTAATGTCAACTAAAGGTTGTTGCCTTGTGGTTAAATTATGCACACATTTTGTTCTATGTTGCCAATTGTAGGAATTATGTCCCACCTGTAAACACTGAAGTCATACGGTATAGGGGATTCTCCCTGCTTCTAGTCCCACCATTGATACAGCTCTCCCCAGAGACATACCAATGGCAGAGGCTATCCCTCAAACTAGACCGTATTTGAATATCCAATGAAACCACACCACATAGAGGCATCAGATCATGTGTTTAACTGTTGCCATGCAGTACGCACAAATACACTTCATATCTTTTTACATGTAATAAGAGGGTATATAACATTCTCATATAACATAAGAGTGCGTTATATTCTATATGTTAGCCTGAACTTAGCCCATGGCAGCACCTGCTCCCCAAATCACATTGTTCAGTTGATACTGGGGACATGCTAATCTTCTCTGTAGTGTCCCAATGTTAACAGGAGTCCTGCTAAGCTGAGCACAAACTACAGTTCATGCATAGGGGGCTGGCTATTTCCTTTAAAGACAAAACTACTCCCCCTCCAACCAATCCCCCTTATGATTCATTCTATTCACAAAGCCCCTCAAATTCCATCAGTCAAGTGGCTCTCTCATAAGCAGAATCTTAGCAGTCAAGGCCCCTCATACTTCACTATGTACACAGTGGCTCTTCACAATATCTCTTATGTGTGAGATTGTGCACTAACAATAACTGAAGACCAAAGAACTTCTTTGAAGGGCTGCTTTAATGACTTCCAATTATTAACTTGGAAAAAGATGTCCAGGACAGCATGGGGAAATTTTAAAATTTCTGTAGAGAACAAAGAAGAACACTCAGTTAATTTCTAAACAGCATGCAGATAGTCTTATGAGCACTGTATATTCTAGGGACAGCTGTCACTGAGATCACACCTGCCACTTAGTGCCTGCAGGGACTGCCCTCCAAATAACCCTGGGTAGGTGGCTATGCCTCTAATTATACCCTGTGAACGAGAGTCCCAGAAAGCATACTATGAAAAGCCCCTCCTCAAATTACACCATTTACAGATGCAATGGAAGCTGTTACAGTTTTGTTCTAAGTAAGCCCAATAAGGCCACTTTAACTGAGACAGTTTGTAATTGAGGTCATCTCCTCAGGAATTTGCTATGGAGTTGCTACGGGGGATCATTTTCCCAGAGCTGAAGTGAATTTTGCTCTTGTAACTTGAGTTGAGGCACATAAGGCAGCTGGTGGTCTACCAAAAGGAAGGGGAAGCATGCTCAACAGAATAAAAGCAGCTGTGGGGTTCCCAAACATGGAGTCTACCACATCTGGCACTGGCTGGACTTTCACATTACCTGGAAGTTTTCCAGGCTTCTGGCCTCTGATTTCATGCTCACCAGTGCTGAGCCTCATGGAAATGGTTCCTTCCATCTTTAAAACCAACAATTCCCATTCATATACAAAGTAGTTGATTACAGCTGGAAGCAGCTTCTTCGAGATGTACACACATATGCCAAAGTCTCCAGAGATCCCCTTACAAAACGACTGCCAATGATTCCCTGTTGGAGACATGTGTCTCTTCAAGATGTACACACATAGGCCAAAGTCTCCAGAGATCCCTTTACAAAAAGATTGCCAATTATTCCCTGTTGGAGACATGTGTCTCTGCTTTATAGACAAGACAGTGTACTGTGGGCTAGGTTTGAAGACCGAAGCAAAATCTATAGCTGCTGGAATGCCTTGCCCATGACAAAGGTTCTACTATGCTTAGGGAGGTTTCTCAGGTGAAAGGTCTGGATGGATAAATTAAACATGAATTTGTGAATGCCCTTGATGGGGAGGGGTGGTTAGGAGAGTGGCTACCATTTTGAAAACATGGGATAAAGCAAAATAAATCATCAGAATAGTTACATAGCCCTATAAATTTGCATACATTAGTGATTTTCTAACTCAGCTACCAAAATCCTAGTGATCTCAGAGAGTCCACCTTTTCTTAGGAAAAGGTGATAAAGGGGATTAAAGTGGAAGACTTTCAGCGGATTAAAGGAAGACTCAGGGGCGCCTGGGTGGCTCAGTCGGTTGAGTGTCCAACTTTGGCTCAGGTCATGATCTCACGGTTTGTGGGTTCGAGCCCCGCATCAGGGTCTGTGCTGACAGCTCAGAGCCTGGAGCCTGCTTCAGATTCTGTGTCTACGTCTCTCTCTGCCCCTCCCCTGCTCACATTCTGTCAATCTCTCTCTCAAAAAATAAATAAACATTAAAAAAAAAAAAAGTGAGGAAGACTCAAGATACCAGATATGACTCTCTAATGCTGTGTTGTCTAATATGGCAGCCACTAGCCACAGTTGGTGATTTACATTTAAATTAATATTAAAATTAGAACTCTAGATCTTCAGTTACATTAGCAGCAATTCAAGGTCTCAAAAGCCACCTGTGGCTACTGGGTATCATACTGAACAGCACATATATGGAACAGTTTCCTCATCTCAAAGTTCTATTAAATAGCACTGCTATATATGAGCTTCCCTATTTTATGAGTATATATATAATCTACATTTGTATATTTCATATATATAATTTATATTTATATTTTTCATATATATCATATATATCAAATATATGGTATATAATATATATTTCATATATATTATATATCATATGTATTCTTATATATTATATATAAATAGAGAGGGAGACACATACACACATAGAGAGACAGTCTATACATAGAGGCCATAAATATATAGTCTCCGCCCACTTGGCCACTTTCACCAAGGAATGTACCCTTTAACACCACCTGACCAATGTTATCTTCTTCTATAAGTTAGCCTGTAGTAGATGGTTCTGGGGAATTCCTGTAATTACACCTGTAGTGTGGTGTTGTTATAAAGCTAATTCTGGATGAACAATATAACTCTGAAAAGTAGTAAACTAATGGTCACCTTCTCTTGACGGAGGAAGAAAAACATGTTCATAGTAAGTTATACTTTCCTCTCATTGTGGCCATGAATTTTATGTAATCTTCACAAAATAAGGTAGTACTCAAGAGGAGATTACTGGGCACATTTTTAAGTTCCCAACGTAGAGGTGCCTGGCTGGCTCAGTCAGTAGAGGATGAGACTCTTGATCTTGGGGTTGTGGGTTCAAGCCACACGCTGGGTGTAGACATTACTTAAAATCTTAAAAAAAATAACACAAGTTCCTGGGGCACCTGGGTGGCTCAGTCAGTTAAGCATCCAACTCGATTTCAATTCAGGTCATGATACCACGGTTCGTGAGTTCAAGCCCCACATCAGGCTCTTCACTAAAAGTGAAAGCCTGCTTGGGATTCTCTGTCCCTCTTTCTCTCTTCCCCTCCCCCACTTGCTCGCATGTTCTCTCTCTCTCAGTCTCTCTCTTTCTCTCTCTCCCTCTCTCAAAAATAAACATTTTTTTTAAAACACACACAAGTTCCCAATGTAATAACACTGAAAGAAGGGCTACCGTCTTCAGGTCTCTTCCCTTCAAGTTCTTATTTTTAGCCAACTTGAAAACAATTCTTCCTTGTTCCCTTGCCCCTATTCTGCTACACTACTCCAGTTTGATACCCTGTGTAACCTTTCTGACTTTCCCATATCCTAGGTTTAGCTAGCATTATGCTTATTGGTTTATCATCTCTTCAGACTAATAATCTGATATAGTTTGTACAGACTGCAGATGGCAAATGGGTTACACCTCATTTGTTAACTCTGATCAATTGCTAATAGTCACCTAGAGTATTATTTTGAAAAGAATTAAGAAACCACATTCAAGCACTGGGATAAAATGCAGTGATTGTTTAATGATATATGCAATGGAAATAAGATATCTGCCACATATTGCCATCCCTGAAAGAGATTAATTAGTTCCTGGTACCAATCAACCAATCCTTCTTAATTTCTTTGGCTCCTTTCATGGTTCATCTCTCCAGTGTGGCTCCTTTGATACACTCCCCCTGCCTGCCAGACACAAGCCCATGAGATACCCACATTCCATAAACATCCCACCCAGGCTGCTTGGTGGGCCTCTTGTAGACTGCTCTGCGTTTAGATACTTCTTTATTGGAGGAAAATTCTAAACCTTTAGGATTGATACAAGTCCCTGAGCACGACATCATTTCTCTTGCTGCACATGGAATACATTTTCTTTTAAAATTTTTTTTTTATGTTTTACTTTATTTTTGAGGGAGGGAGGGGCAGACACACACACACACAGAATGCGAAGCAGGCTCCAGGCTTTGACACGGGGCTCGAACTCACGAACACTGAGATCATGACCTGAGTCGAAGTCGGAGGCTCAACCGACTGAGCCACCCAGGTGCCCCGGAATACATTTTCTTTTAATCTTGCTCCACAAACACATTTTTGATAGACCTCCAGTGCATAAAACTGAATTCATTCTGCTTTTCAGTTCATGATACTTTATCATCACTAATTTGTGAATATATTTTCATTTATCTATTTATATATCTACTTATAATTGAACACCAGTAAACCTACCAACCCCAAACAAGAACTACAATATTAGTAGCAATTTATATCTACCTGTGCTCTTCTCCCTTATCCAAGCTCCTTATCTGTCTCACCAAAGGTAATCCACTCAGGGCCACCACTAATCCAAGCACTAGAGCTTTTATCTGAATTAGAAAAAAGGTGCTCATTCCCTAGGTACATTTTTTAGTTAGCATGTTATTTATTTACCAAAACAAAAACATGACCATGTTCACCACAAATTACAAAAATAAAATTATTTTAAATAAAAATTAGGAAATCAGAAATTTTCAAAGTTTTAAATGTAGCTATTGGAAAATCAAATTCTTTATGATATAAAAATGTATTTATAAATATGTACATGTCTTGCTTTCATGAAATTGAACATCATATGAAAATTTGAAAGCTTATTTGTTCCAATATCTTGGTTTCACTAGAAGTAGCCAATATAATCTTTCTTATAATATTGTATTTCTTAAGTAATTATTTTTGTAATCTCTACGCCCAATGTGGGGCTTGAATTCATGACCCTGAGATCAACAGTTGCATGTTCTACCAACTGAGCCTTAAGTCATTTTTAATAAATGTTAATTTTGAGGTGCTAATATTCTTCACAATGACCAATATTGAAAAAATTATATATATCCAGAGAGCCACAAAAATATTTGAAAATGTGTAAGTCAATCATACTAGATATTACAATACAATATATGAGAGTTAATTTTTTATTTTTTATTAAAAAAATTTTTTAGTGTTTATTTTATTTTTGAGAGTGAGAGACAGAGCATGAACAGGGGAGGGGCAGAGAGAGAAGGAAACACAGAATCTGAAGCAGGCTCCAGGCTTCAAGCTGTCATCATAGAAACCGAAGGGGGGCTCAAACTCACAGAGGTCATGACCTGAGCCAAAGTCAGACGCTTAACCAACTGGGCCACCCAGCTGCCCCATATGAGAGTTAGTTTCTTACACAATGATCTTCAAGCAATATGACATTTCTTACAATCTTCATTGGTCAGTTTCAACTATAATTTTTTAGATAATTTCACTAGTTTACAGTCTTCATAATTCATTAAATTACTAGTCACCTGGAGCATTGAAAAGGCCATAATATATTATTGTACATCTTTTTAAATTTTTTTAATGTTTATTTATTTTTGAGAGAGATAGAGAGAGTGCAAGCAGGGGAGGGGCAGAGAGAGAGGGAGACATAGAACCTAAAGCAGGCTTCAGGCTGTCAGCACAGAGCCTGACACAGGGCTCGAACTCACAAACCACGACATCATGACCTGAGCTAAGTTGGACGCTTAACCAACTGAGTCTCTGAGGCGTCCCAAGTACATCTTTGTTTTAAAGATGCTATTTTGGGGCACCTGGGTGGCTCAGTCAGTTAAGCTTCCGACTCTTGGTTTTGGCTCAGGTCATGATCTCACAGTTCATGAGTTCCAGCCCCGTGTCGGGCTCTGCGCTGACAGCACTTGAACTTGCCTGGGATTCTCTCTCTCCCTCTCTCTGTCTCTTCCCCACTCTCATGTGTGCGCACACGTACTTTCTCTCTCTCTCTCTCTCTCTCTCTCTCTCTCTCTCTGTCTCTCTCTCTCTCAAATAAACTTAAAAAACCAAAGATGCTATTTTGTGTCCAATTTAGAACAATGTAAATAGATTTTGACATTTTACTTTTATATTTTTAAATAGGCTGATTGTGGAATTTGTGGACAAAATGAGGCTTCTTCCTTCTTTTTTTGGTATTTCCTTCATTGAAGCCAGCATCAAGGTCAAGAGACTGTAGTTTGGCATCAAGAATAAAATTTCAAAAAAAAAAAAGAAAATTAAGAAAATCAATAGCTAATATACTTTGAAATAATGCTGTCAGAGAAGAAGACATTGAATGGTAAAGAACTAAAAAAAAAAAAAGAATAAAATTTCAT
Organism: Prionailurus viverrinus; assembly: GCF_022837055.1. Classification (NCBI taxonomy): domain Eukaryota; kingdom Metazoa; phylum Chordata; class Mammalia; order Carnivora; family Felidae; genus Prionailurus; species Prionailurus viverrinus. The sequence continues at coordinate 102,096,361 of NC_062579.1, forward strand.
AAAAATACCTAGTTTTGTTCAAGTAATTTCTTCTTTTGATGCTTTCAAGAGAATAATGCACATAGAATTTTTATTACTTTACCTTTTTCAGATAATATTAGCTGTACTTAAAGCATGTTAAATTATTATCAAGAAAATAAATATGAGTGGATATTATTTGAAATTATATATTGGACTTGAATTCTAGATTCTATATCTTGTTTATAGTTTTTAGTTTAAATGCAGAGGTTATTTTAGTTTTTATTAGGTCACTAAGTTCTGTCAATGATCAAACTTGACTCTCAACTGTAACTTTCAATAGAGCAATATGTATCCATATTATAAAAAGACACTTTGCTTCTAACTGCTAAAAAACTCTTTTCTACAAATACTTATTTTGTTAGAGCAAGACCATTTACCACAAAATGTGGATAATTAATATACAAATGATCTGTCTTTGGAGTCAGCAATTTTATAATAAAAGTATGAAAAAATTCATAAGGATAAGATGTTTATTATGCAAACCCTTCAGATATGATGGTCTTATGTGGGTCACAAAGTTAAAAATCTATTTCTGACTAGTAGCCTTGAACTCTTTATCATAAATCTAATGTTTATCATTGCTTGGGGTAAGTTGATAAAGAGGCAGTAATGCAACCAACAATTGAGGATTTAGGCTACTTATCCATGTAGGTGATTCACAAATTCTGGATCCACTTGAGTCCAATCCAAACCTATTATTTTATTTTATAGGGGATGAAATGGCTAGCTGTAATAACTACTCAAATTTTTGACGTGTGGGATCTGACAACCTGTTGAATCTAGATAATTAGATGCCCTGGTCATGATGTAGATCTAGTTTGAAAAGTCTCTTGATATCTTGTGCCCAGTCTCAATTAGGGTCCAATAGCATATCAGAAATTATTTTTAAACAGAGCATTTCTGAGCTATGGATGTCATGGTCTTCCTCCAGAGTCCTGGTGGTCTATACTATTACTTTCCTATTAGGGCCAAATTAAGTGATGTCCTTCTCTCTTGGTGGTATAGGTACAAAGTGCAACAATTTGTCTTTGGGAAAAAAAATGCCAGCAGGTTCAATCAAGACAATCCTATAATTTTACCAGTATGACAAGACCATGAATCTTCATGGGGTTTATCTCCCACCTTTCAGATCCATGTCTTACACAGGTGACTAGGAGTGTTGCCAGGTCCAATTAATACGATGTGGATAGGAATAGCTTCTCAGGAATTTTGAGATAATTCAAGGTTCCTATGGACTACATTATGCCAGTGAGCATGAGTTAACATAGTGCTGAGGTAAGAGGGTGTTGGAAATGCTGTCTTTACCATGTAAATGTAAATTGCTGTCAATCCTCTCTGCTGATGTGCATCAAGATGAAAGCATTCTTCCAGATCAACAGCTGTACACTAAGTGCTAGAAACTAGGTTGGTCTTCTTTCATAAAGATACTACGTCCAGCACAGCAACTGCAAACAAGGCTTCCATTTGGTTAAGTTTCTAGGAGTCACTGTCATCAGCCATAAACCACGTGGCTTTACACAGACCATTGAGAGAAGAGACCACGTTTTCAAAATCTTTTATAATGACGCTAATTTCTGCAGCGTCCCTAGGAATATGATAGCTTTCTGCTTTCAATTTCTTGTAGGGAAAGGTTGATGAGTTCTCACTTGCTCCTTCCTACTATAATGATCCTTAATCCATGGGTCAGAGAAACAACTGGGGGTCTTCCAGCATCTAAGAATGTGTAGCCGAATTATATACTCAGAGGCCAGAGAAGAGTCACAGTGTAGGTATGTGGACCCACTGACCCACTGTGAGATGGGCTTGGGCCAAAACTCCCTTTCTTATGTAGATTCTGAGAACCTTCACTCTAATCACAGGAACATGAGGATATTTTACATACCCTGTGATGAATGTCAGCTCAAATCTTTTAACAGTTTTAAATCTGAATATTCCCTTTTGTCCAGTGTACAACTATCCTAGAAAATGGCTAAAGGCCTCTTTGGGGAAACATCAAAGGAACAGTCACTGTTTATATGTGAGGTGACCCAGCATCGCTTGAATCAATAAGTCTGTGAACGGACTTAAAACTGGAAAATGTATGAGGAGTACAATTTTCCATTGTGGCACCAGACAGCAACCTTTTGATTTGAAGCTTTCCATTTTTTTATTATAATCAAATTAAGCAACAGCCTCATTGGCTCCCCATTTAGGAACATCATGATCTGCCCTGATTGCCATAGATTTCTGTGCATCAAGGCATTCCGATTACCATTCCATTTTTGTTGCCTATTATTTTGATAATGGTTAGTGGCTCAGAGTTACCATCTAGCTTCTAGAATTCCAGAATCTCGTTTCCCACATTGATATTATAGAGCTCGTTTTCATGGTAGAATCTCGCACTGTCAAACCCAGCATACGGATAACAACCATCACCGAGCTCAAAGACACTAGTGTCTCCATCACTAGTGCATCCCTTATTAAAGGAGTGGCCTTTGGTGCTCCTAGGGTACAAAGTCAGTTGATGGGTTTTCAAGTCTTACGTTATAAATCTATTCCGGGGCTCAGTTGGTTAAGCATCTGACTCTTGATCTCGGCTCAGGTCATGGTGTCACTATCTGTGAGTTTGAGCCCCGCACCAGGCTCTGTGCTGGCAGTGCAGAGCCACTTGAGGTTCTCTCTCCCTCTCCCTCTGCCCCTCCTCTGCTTGCTCTCTCTCATAAAATAAATTAAACTTAAAAAAACTAACCATTAAAAAGTAAATAAATCAATCTATTCCAATCCTGTGAGCATTCCAAGAAACTTTAGGTATCTCTACCTTGGTTATTGTAGGCTACCAACATGACCAGGCTTCAAAGGAGGCATTCATGTAAGTATTAGGAAGAGCTCTAGACAGTCTTGCCAGAACATTACATTTGAATTCAAAAATAAAGTACATTAAAGACATATGGCAACTGTATGCCACATGTGACCATGATTTTCTTTCCCTATAAAGGACACCATTAGGACAATTGGTGGACTCTGAACAATGCTAGTGAGTAGATAAAAATAAGGGTGCCTGGGTGGCTCCGTCAGTTAAGCGTCCAACTTTGGCTCAGGTCATGATCTCACGGCTCATGGGTGTGAGCCCCGCATCGGGCTCTGTGCTGACAGCTCAGAGCCTGAAACCTGCTTCGGATTCTGTGTCACCCTCTCTCTCTCTCTCTATGCTGACCCCTGCTCGACCTCTGTCTCTCTCATTCTCTCTCAAAAATAAACAAACATTAAGAAAATAATTAGATAAAAATAATGCATTAATGATAATTTCTTCATTTTGATAACTACTGAAGTTGTATCAGAATTTTCTTGATTTTAGGAAATAAACACTGTAGTATTTAGGGTTAAAGGGCAAAATATCTCTAATTTACTCTCAAAGAGTTGAGACAAATGAATATGTATGTATGGGTGAGGGATGGGGAGAGAAGAGTGGGGGCAGGGAGAAGGAGGAAAAGGAAAGTAGGAAGAGAATGGAGGGAGTGAGAATGATAAAGCAAATGTGGAAGATATTAACATTTGGGGAATCTGAAGATTCTTTGTACCGTTTTTCAACTTTTCTTTTTTTTTTTTTTTTTTTTTTTTTTTTTTAAATTTTTTTTTTTCAACATTTATTTATTTTTGGGACAGAGAGAGACAGAGCATGAACGGGGGAGGGTCAGAGAGAGAGGGAGACACAGAATCGGAAACAGGCTCCAGGCTCCGAGCCATCAGCCCAGAGCCCGACGCGGGGCTCGAACTCACGGGCCGCGAGATCGTGACCTGGCTGAAGTCGGACGCTTAACCGACTGCGCCACCCAGGCGCCCCTCAACTTTTCTTAAGTCTGAAATTATGTCAAAACAAAAGTTTTAAAATGTTCCAATGCATAGGTGAATTCCTCGAGGACAATGAATACTTCTTTTCCAGACTTATATTATGACATATCCCAATCTTAGTCCTTCAGTCCACATGTAATACCCTCATTCTCACTAGTACATATTCATTAGGTCTTGTAATTCCTTTGATATTTAGGCTATTTCTTCTTGGATCGGGGCTTGCATCAGGTTGAACTACATAAAAATTTCCTGGATTAAAAGGTACACTTTTAAGGCCCACCAAATTCAGATCTACGTATCCAGCAGGGGTTTGAGGAAGCATGTGAACTAAATACAGCACCTGAAGAACATAGAGATTTCCCTGCATTTGTGCACAAGGAGCCCCCTCTTTCACGGCCATTATCAATTTCATCCCTGTATTTCTGTACCAGCCAGCACCACTTTGACATCAGGCACTGGTCTGTTCCAGGAGGAGCTACAAGATCTAACAGGATGACCCTGAATTGGACCAAAGATCATTCTAAGCATTGTTTTTCAAGGTAAACCATCAAGTAAGAGACACAAGCTCATTTTTCTGTCATGTCTACTTCATCTGACCCTGCAGAAACTCAAAAAAAAAAAAAAAAAAGAAAAGAAAAGGGGCGCCTGGGTGGCTCAGTCGGTTAAGCGTCCGACGTCCGACTTCAGCTCAGGTCACGATCTCGCAGTCCGCGAGTTTGAGCCCCGCGTCGTGCTCTGGGGTGATGGCTCAGAGCCTGGAGCCTGCTTCCGATTCTTTGTCTCCCTCTCTCTCTGCCCCTCCCCCGTTCATGCTGTGTCTCTCTCTGTCTCAAAAATAAATAAACATTAAAAAAAATTTAAAAAAAAAAAAAGAAACTCAAGTATCAGTCTCAGTCCCATTCCAAGTCAAGGAGGTTACAAAACTTAACATCCTGAGGCACCAGGTGGCTCAGTCAGTTAAGCATCAGACTCTTGATTTTGGCTTAGGTCATGATCCTGTGGTTCGTGAGTTCAAGCCCCACGTCTGGCTCCATGCTGACAGTGCAGGGCCTGCTTGGGGGATCTTCTCTCTCCCTCTCTCTGCCCCTCCCCTGCTCATGCTCTCTTTCTCTCTCCATCAAAATAAGTAAATAAACTTTTAAAAAGCTTAACATCTTCCACTTCCACCTTTTCATTTCCTTACATATTGTCCCCAACTGGTTTTTTCCACCCTTTCCTGAGTTCACTCATATCACACACATTTACACTCCATCTGAATAATCAGAGACAATGAACTGGGGTTTTCATGGTACAAGATCTTTGTTTCATACCGCCTTTTAGATCAAGTGTACACAGAACTATAAATAATGTGAGTGGGAGTGGGGTGTAGGATCTCATGAGTACTCCTCCTATACATGCTTTAAGACACACTGCAGCCTTCCTTTAGAATATTTCATGTACCAAAATACATACATACACAAATGGAAATTTAGTCCACAAACTGAACTAATTTGGAATGTCCTTCCCTTTTATAAAAGGTCAAGTTTGGAGGAGTGTACAAAGCCATTAGGGTGGGAGATACAGTACAAATCTGTTTTTCTGTATTATCTATCTCTGTATTATCTGGCATCACTGACATCTGGTTCTTTGCCATCTGTCATTCAAGTTCTGCTGAGCTGACTGCCAGCCTGTGGAAAAACCCCTCTAGATCTGGCAACTGTTGCCGTTGCCTTTTTCCCCCTTTCCAATGCCTGAGAATTATTTGTTGTTCTGATGATCAAGATTGGGAAACTATGGTGCTATCCGAAGTTCACAACTTTTTAAACACACCATGCTTCCCCAAGTTATGTGCTCCTCCCTTGTTCAGGGCAACCATCCCCATGCACAAGGAAATATGTGAGTGTGTCAAACAGCTCTTCTTCCTAGATACAGCATGCAGTCGTTTCTTCTCTGTATCCATGCCACCTCCCCAGAACTCTGCCTAGGAAAGTGGGTACACGCTTTCTGTATTAGTCTCCTAGGGCTGCTGTTAACAGAGTGCCAAAAGCAGGGTGGATGAAAACAAGAGGAATGGATTCTCTCACAGTTCTAGAAGTGAGAAGACCAAAACCGAAGTGCCAGCAGTGCCATGCTCCCTGCAAAGGTTCCAGGGAAGATTACCTTCTTACCTCTTCTAATTCCTGGTGGTTGCCAGCAATTGTTTGTATCCTCTGGCTTAGAGATGCCCCACTCCAATCTTTGCCTCCATCTTCACATGGCCTTCTCCCCGGTGCATCTGTGACTCTGTGTCCATATTTCCCTCTTCATATAATGACACCAGCCATATCGGATTTAGAGCCCACCCTCATCTAGTATGACCTCATCGTAACCTGATTACATCTGCAAAGACCCTATTTCCAAATAAGGTCATGTTCACAGTTTCTGGGTGAACAGGAATTTTGGGGGAGGGGCACTATTCAACCTAGTACATCCTGTTCTGTGTTCTCCCTCAAAATTCATGTCCTTCCCACATACAAAATATATTCATCCCTTCCAACATCCCCAAAAGTCTTAACCAGTTCCACCATTAACTCTCAATCCAAAATGTCATCAAATATCACCAACTCAAAAAAAAAATCGACTCTCATCTCATCATCTAAATCAGGTATGAGTGAGACTCTTTGTCCATTAGGAGACAAAATTAGGGAAGTGAAATTAGGGAAGAAGTGAAATTAGGGAAGAAGTTATCTGCTTTTGAAATACAATGGTAGGAGAGGCACAGGATAGATATTCTCATTCTGAAAGGGAGAAAGTGAAAGGAATAAAGGGATTACTAATCTAAGGCAAGTACACAACACAGTAGGGCAAATTCCATTAGGTCTCCAGACCTGAGAGTAATCCTCTGTGGCTCAGCTCTGGCTTCTGAGCCCTTTGGGGGTACAGGGCTTGTCCTTTCTGGCCTTAGCATACATGCTCTGCCTTGAAGTCATTCTTCCTTAATTTTGTCCCATCTCTGTCTCTTTTAGTCCAGGCTAGTAAACAGTAATCATAACCACCTCATAGGTTTGCTAAAAAATTAGCAACAGGACATTGTATATAAAGTACTTAGTATAATAAATAGTAATTATTTTATTGCAGTAATTTATGTCACCCCTCACCCACATAACCAAATAAGTAAGGAGATGTGGCTCTTTGGGATGCCAGCAACAATTGAGACATTTCAGTATTTTTAGATGCTCTTCAAATCTTCCCCCATCTTAACTCATTCTAATTGAATTTGCCCTTACTGAACAGAGACACATACTTCCGACACAACACAGTGAGCCATCCTTTTGTGCAAGAGAATCCCTGCGCCTGGGTGTATGCTTATTATAGAGGATGTTTGTGGCTGAAATAGATGCAGGCAGGAATTTCTCACACAATATAAGGCAATATTAAAAGCCTGGAGGAACCATCTTGTCTCATGACTATGATTATGGTACTTGATTTTTGAGGATTAGCTCTCTTAGAGATTTTCAACTTGGCTCATCCATTTGGGTTTTTAGGGTTCCATACTAACCCAGATAGAAAGTTCTTTGTTTTAGCGCTCATCCCAGAACCACATCCACAACGAAAACCAAATGACATATTGCTAGAGAGAGCACTAGCTCTGAAAATCTACTCAAGCCTCACTTTTAGGAAAGCCAGACTATGTTCTGGATATCTATTGAAGGTAGGATAGCAGAAGAGTTCTACCAGGTATCCTCTTCATACTTGCCTGATATTTGGGGCATTAAGCAAGACATACTGACTGTGTAGCCCATAGGCAGTGCTCCTGGCAGAAAGCCTAGGTAAATCTCAGGACTCAGCCTCTTTAAGATACCATGAAGTCATGGATTGAAATGATATATTTATCCAGGACTACAAATGATAGCTTAGCCAAAGAGAGAACCCAAGTCACTATTAAGAGGGAAGCTATAGTGGACACCGATATCCCCACAATATTCATTCCCCAGTCTTACAGAAATATAATTTCATCTTTTGCTTGATGATCCACATTGCCCAACTCTCAGTCTATTTGGTTTGGAATTGACCTCCAATCTCAGTTCTAGGAGTAGAACTTGTTTGGCCTGAGCAAATCAGCATTTCCCTAGCCATAGTGATTATCTCATGGCTTGGTATGTGACCTAATCTGAACCAGTAAGAAGCCATGAGTCCTTTACTGAGATTTCTGAGAGGTAGAACTACTTTTCTTTTCCACTGACTTTGGTTGTATGAGAATATGAAACTTGGGGCTGTTTCAGCCATCTTGTTACCAAAAAAGGATCCAACCTGGAAAAGCTAGCAGAGAGAAAAAGCAGTGCCAAGATATTCATAGAAAATGGCCCTAATAATATCACTTGAGCCTCTGTATCAAGCTACAACTGAAGCCATTATTATCCCTTGGCTTTCATTAACATGAACCAGTAAGTCCCCCCTTTCTTATTTAAGCCATCTGTGTTTGCAGCCAAAAGAATTTTGATACAGAAGCCAAAGATCAAAGCTAGAAAAAGAGTATGAAGTGGCAGATCCCAGAGTTGAGTGTAACTATAAATGGGAAAGAACACCCTCAAAACTCAGAGTTCAAATCAGGGGCTCCATTCATAGAACAAGTTTCTGGAAATACAAAAATGGTGCTTGGTTGCTGTAGGAGGTTTAATGGTGTCCCCCAAAAAGATATGTCCACCTGGAACCTCAGAATGTGACCTTACTGAAATAAGGGTCTTTGTAGATGTAATTAAAGTAATAATTTTGAGATGAGATCATCCTGGATTAGGGTGAGCCCTAAATCTACTAGAAAAGAAGACACAGGGAGACACAGGGGAGAAGACCACATGAAGAGAAAGGCAGAAACTGGAGTTATGCTCTGATAAGATAAGGAATGCCTGTAGCCACCAGAACTTGGAAGAGACAAGGAAGGATTCTCCCTTAGAGTCTTGGGAGGGAATGTGGCTTTGCTGACACTTTGATTTCAGACTTCTAGCTAAACCAGAACTATGAGAGAGTAAATTTCTGTTTTGCTAAGCCTCCAATTTTGTGGTAATTTGTTACAGCATCTCGTAATGCAGATGCTATGGAAGACAGATGCAAGATATTAAACGTGTTGTGAGAAGAATATCCATCACTGCTGGAAAAATGCCAAGACTACGTGAATAAGGCATGTTGGAGATAAAAACAAGAATGACCTCTAAGCATGCTAAGGAAGAGGTACAAGGATCCCTAGGGTCACCGCGTCCTGCTTCTGATCCTGGTAAAGATGTCACTCGAAGGGATCATTTAGAATATTGGGTTGCTAAAAGTCTTGGTGACTTTAGTCACTATTTTGAAAGGACCACAGTGGTGGTGTTGTGCCATAGGCTCACGGGTATAGGTCTTCTCTGCTGGGAGTATATCTGTGTACAATCATCCTTATCATTATTCAGTACTTTCCAGATGAGATCATATCTTATTCCATGTATGTTTACCAGATATACAGGATTTGGTTGAATGAGGCTCTGGAGTGGAGGTTGCTGGAGTCAGAGTTTTGGTGAAATAAAAACAGCCCCCATCATGATGCTAGATTCGTTTGATTTTATGAGTACAAAGCCACAGTATATCATGGTTGATCCAGGCAGAGGTAAAGATGTCAAGGAACTTGAAGAGTTGCCATTTCAAAGGCCCATATAGTCTTTTCCTCTTTTCAGTAAGTTGTTTACTAGGGCTGTCAAAACAGAGAATTATGGAATGGATTGTCAGCAAGTGTTGTAAATTTGAGGGAAGAGCTAAGTCTTACCCCTTCTCCATTCCATACAAAAAAATACTTATGGTGACTGATAGTTAAGTGGGGATCAGAGTATCAGCTTTATTAATGATCAGGGCAAGTGCTCAATAAACCCTAAAACATACAGCTTTCTTGCCAAAGCTAGGTTGGAGAATGTAGCTGGATCTTGAGATCAAAAGAGCATCTTCCTATTATCTTGCTGAAAGTACACTTTGAGACCTGTCTGTGCAGAAAGTTGTATCTAAAGGGTAGAACCTGGCTTATAAAGCTAATTCTAAGGACCATAGATCCGCCTTACCCATATAGTTACCATAGTTACCAGCAAGACTGTGAAAAGTATGTGTGTGTGTGTGTGTGTGTGTGTGTGTGTGTGTGTGTGAGAGAGAGAGAGAGAGAGAGAGAAAGAGAGAGAGAATGTGAGTGAGTGAGTGAGTGAGAGCAAGAGCAAGAGTGAAAAAAGATCAAGTTTATGTAGAGGGCATGCTATAGGCCCTGCCCCAAGTACGCTTACAAGTATGTGTGCTTACACACAGGAGCAGGTTGCTGCTTACACATTTACCTATCCATGAGTAAGGCAGTTAAAGGGAGAAAGAGAAAAAGTAATACTAATCCTGCTTTGGAACCACTGTTATTTTACCTATTTGTTAAGTGTTGTTCAATGGATGTCAGGCAATCACCAATCATATTAGTATATTCTTCCTTCATTAGACAAAAGCAAGTAAAAGAATGGACAGAGGGGAAGTTTCCTTCCCTAAACTATTTTTGAAAGATAGTTGATAAGAAGTTCTGCCTTTCATGGCCTGGGGAATGGGGAGGAAGTGTTTTCCTTCAGTACTATTAAATGAATCCCAGGAAGTGATGAACATTTGTGATTTCTATGGGAGTTTCTTCTTTTTTTTTAAATTTAAATTCCAGTATAGTTAACATGCAATGTTATATTAACTTCAGGTGTACAATAGAGGGGGTTGGGGATGGGTGAAATAGGCGATGGGGATTAAGGAGTGCACTTGTGATGAACACTGGGTGATGTATGGAATTGTTGAATCATAATCATATATTGTACATGGGAGTTTCTCACTGTAGATTCCCTGGTACACTTTGTCTATCATCATACAAAATCTTGGCTGGAGATAAAATAGCCAAGGAATTTCACTGAGCCCATTCAATTATTATTTTATCTTTGTTAGCATGGGCTTATCATCTCAACATAAAGGCAACATCACAAAGACCTTAAATATTTACATTTTCAAAATTCCTTGTTACATGAAGATTATCCATATAGATTAATAAAGACAAATAGAATTCTCAAATATTAAGCAGAGACCACAGTTCAGTGGTCCTTTATGAGAAGTGAAGTGCCTTATTTTTTTTCGAAGCAAAGAGAAATGCTTTTGATGAGCTGGGGTCAATAAACTAGCAGAATCCTTAGATTCCTGAAGGCACTATATAAATTTTTCAAGAAAACAGACATTGGGAATCAGATAAATAACTCAGCCCCATTGATAATGCAGGAGAATTTTCTCTTCATCATGTCTAAAAACATTTCCAAATCAACACGCATTTTTCTAGGATCCTATATACAGAGTCATATAAGGCAAGACTTGGAAGTAAATGTAGTAATTGCTAAAACGTGTGCAGTAGATGCAACCTGAGGGTAGATCAGGTATCCAGGCTGTTCCTTCTCGCCAAACAAATATATTCACCTTCCAGTTCTTACATGATCATATAGATACCAATTGACACTGACAACAAAACAGGCCTGACAACCAAAGTGCCTTAGTGACCTTTGTCAAGAGAAAAACATACAATGAAATCTACCACGACTAACTGACTCAACACAGCCACTTTCTGAGGTTGTTATCCATGCCACATGGTCTCTAAACTTCTAGACCACTTCTAGGGAGCCCGAGTCTTTGGATACCTTTTAAGCACATTCAGTTTTGCCTAAATAAGGAAAGGTGACAGGTGCAAGACGATTATCTAGAGAAGTTTCTATGTATAAAAATACTATTTGAGAGGCAAGACTTGTGGAATAATGCAGTAAGGTTTCCAGCTTGCCCTCCCCCCAGCCAAACAATAGTTTAAGTAATGAAAATTATTTTTAAAAAAATCATTCCAAATTTCTGGAGATTTTCCTAAGAGCATACAAAAAGTGGGAAAATATTTATTCAACAAAATCTACTAAATATCAGTAAGAACAGTGGTGTCTGTGACATTTGTGCTACAATTCAGTCTATCACTCTCTCTCTTCCACCAGCTCATGTTATGTAAGGTCTATCTTGGGCATGTGCAACCAAGAAGACAGGGGCTCCTTCTCCCCCAGTTTCTAGTCTGGGGATACAGTTTCACCCAGAATGATCAGGTTTCTGTGGTTTCTCATTCCTCACAATACCATGTTGCAGAACCTCTATTTCATCCAGGCATGGCAGAGAGGACTGGGTCTCCCTTCACCTACCCAGCCTTCACTCATAGGGTATAAGCTTTATTCTAGGTATAGGAGACTAATAATACTGGCCCTAATTACCTGCCCCAGCTTGCTCAAACTGCAGAAATTTCATGCAGGGAGGGGCAAGCACAGAAGACCAAGGGTTACAACTTTCCTCCAATGCCCATTTATAGAAGAGGAGTGTCACTCTGGGTTTGAAATCATACAAGTATGTTCTTCACCCATTTTAATTCCAAAGTATGGAATTAAACTAGAAATCAATTTTGGAAAATTCACAAATATGTTGAAATTAAACCACACATTACTAAATAATCAATGGGTCAAAGAAACAGTCATGAGAATTTGAAAAAATACTTCCAGATGAATGAAAATGAAGATACAACATATCAAAATCTATGAAAAGAAGCTAATACAGTGGTAAGAGGGAAATGTATAACTTTAAATGCCTACATTATAAAAAAAGAAAGATCTCAAATCAATAACCAAACTTCCAACCCTAGAAACTAGAAAAAGAACAAACTAAATCCAAAGTGTTCAAAAAAGAATAATGTAATAAACATTAGAGCAGACATAAATGAACAGAAAAAATATATAAAATCAACAAAAATAAAGTTGGTTTTTTGAAAATATCAATAAAATTGATAATGCTTTAGTTTAACTGACCAAGAAAAAAAAGAGAGAAGACTCAAATTACTAACTCCAAAAATAAAAGAGGGAACATTACTGAACAACCTAGAGAAATACAAATAATTATAGGGAATATTACAAACAACTGCATGCCAAACAATTAAATAATTTAGATGAAATAGACAAGCTCCTAGAAAGACACAAACTACTGAAACTGACTCAAGAAGAAATAGAAAAGGTGAACAGACATATGACAAGTAAAAAGATTGAATTGGTAATAAAAAAACTTTTCATAAAGACAACTCCAGCAATCCCTATCAAAATGCCACCAGCATTTTTCACAGAGCTAGAGAAAACAATCCTAAAATTTTTAAGGAACCACAAAAGACCCCAAATAGCGAAAGCAATCTTAAAAAGGAAAACAAAACTGGAGGCATCACGATTCTGGATTTCAAGCTATGTTACAAAGCTATAATCATCAAGACAATATGGTACTGGCACAAAACCATACACATAGATCAATGGAACAGAATAGAAAACTCAGAAATGGACCCATAACTATATGGTCACCTAATCTTTGACTAAGCAAGAAAGAATATCTAATAGAAAAAAAGTCTTTTCAACAAATGGTGTTGGGCAAACTGGACGGCAACATTTGAATGATGGCAACAGAATGAAACTGGACCACTTTCTTACACCATACACAAAAATAAATTCAAAATAGATGAAAGACCTAAATGTGAGAGAGGAAACCATCAAAATCCTAGAGGAGAACACAGGCAGCAACCTCTTTGACCTTGGCCAGAGCAACTTCTTACTAGATGTGTCTCTGGAGGCAAGGGAAAGAAAAGCAAACATGAACTATTGGGACTTCATCAAGATAAAAAGCTTCTGCACAATGAAGGAAACAATCAACAAAACTAAAAGGCAGCTTATGGGATGGGAGAGTATATGTGTAAATGATATATCTGATAAAGGGTTAGTATCCAAAATCTATAAAGAATTTATCGAACTCAGCACCTAAAAAGCAAATAAACCATTTAAATGGGCAGAGGACATGAATAGACACTTTTCTAAAGAGGACATCTAGATGGCTAACAGACACATGAAAAGATGCTCAACATCAGTCATCATCAGGGAAATACAAATCAAAATCACGATGGGGCACCTCAGTGGCTCAGTCGGTTAAGCATCTGACTTCAGCTCAGGTCATGATCTCATGGTTTGTGAGTTCAAGCCCCGTGTCCAGCTCTGGGCTGACAGCTAAGAGCCTGGAGCATGCTTCAGATTCTGTGTCTCCCTCTGTCTACCCCTCCCCTGCTTGCACTCTGTCTCTCGCATTGTCTCAAAAATAAATAAACATTAAAAAAAATTTTTTTAAATCACGATGACATAACACCTCACACTTGTCAGAATGGCTAAAATTAACAACACAAGAAACAACAGGTGTTGCAAGGATGTGGAGAAAGGGGAACCCTCTTGCAGTGTTGGTGGGAATGAAAATTGGTGCAGCCACTCTGGAGGTTCCTCAAAAAAAACAGAAAATAGAACTACCCTATGGTGTCATCCAGCAATTGCACGATTAGATATTTATCCAAAGGATACAACAATGCTGATTTGAAGGGGTACATGCACCCCAATGTTTCTAGCAACATTATCAACAATAGCCAAACTATGAAGAGAGCCCAAATGCCCACTGACTGATTAATGGATAAAGAAGATGTGATATAGATATAGATATAGATATAGATATGATATATATTATGTATGGAATATTAGCCATCAAAACTAATGAAATCTTTCCATTTGCAACAATGTGAATGGAGCTAGAGTGTATTATGCTAAGTGAAATAATTTAAAGAAAGACAAATATCGTATAATTTCACTAATATATGGAACTTAAGAAACAAAACAGATGAACATACTGGAAGGGTGGGAGAGGAAAACAAACCACAAGAGAGTCCTAATGATAGAGCACTGAGGGTTGAGGGAGGGAGGTGGGTGCGCGATGGGCTAGATGGGTGATGGGTATTAAGAAGCGGACTTGTGATGAACAATGGGTGTTGTATGTAAGTGAGTAATCACTGAATTCTACTCCTGAAACCAATATTGCACTGTGTGTTAACTAAATAAAATTTAAATTAAGAAATAAAATAAAATAAAATAATTTTAAAAAGTTAAAAAAAAAAGACAACTCCAGGCCCAGATGGCTTAATGGGGAATTACAGCAAATATTTAAAAAAGAATTAACACCAATACTTCGCAAACTCTTCCAAAAATACAGAATAGTAAGGAACACTTCCTAATGAATTTTATGAAGCCAGTATCAATCTGATACCAAAACCAGACAAAGACATCACAAGAAAACTACAGATCAATATCCCTTATGAATATAGATGCAACGTTCCTTAATGAAATGCTAGCAAGCAGAATACACCAACATATAAATGGATTATACACTATGACTACATGGGATTTAACCCAGGAATGCAAGGTCATTTCAATATGCAAAAACCAATCTATCTATTAGATCATATTAACTGCACAATGGATAAAAACTCCATGATCACCTCAATGGTCCCAGAAAAAGCTTTGACAAAACTCAGCATACTTTCATGATTAAAAAAAAAAAAATCAATAGGAGCGCCTGGGTGGCTCAGTCAGTTAAGCATCCAACTCTTGATTTCGCCTCAGGTCATGATCTCATGGTCATGATATCAAGCCCAGCATCAGACTCTCAGCTGGGTGTGGAGCATGCTTAAGATTCTCTCTCTCTGCCTCTCTCTCTCTCTCTCTCTCTCTCTGTCTCTCTCTCTCTCTCTCTCTCTCTCTCTCACACACACACACAAAATAAAATAAAATAAAATAAAATAAAATAAAATAAAATAAAATAAAATAAAATAAAATAAACAAGTCAGGGCAGTTTTTCATCCCCAAGAAGAACATCTACAACAAATTCACATCACCATACTTAAAGATGGAAAGAGTGAAAGCTTTCCCTGTGAGATCAGGAACAGGACAAAAAAAATATGTGGTCTCACCACATCTATTCAACATTATGTGGAGATTCTAGCTAGGGCAATTAGGCAAGAAAAAGAGGGGAAAAAAGGCATACAGATTGGAAATAAAGAAGTAAAACTAGTTCTTTTGCAGATTACATGATCCTGTATATGTGATTTTGAAATCAAACTTCAGAAGAACATATCCCACGGTATCTCTAGGTTTCCAGAGGCCTCAAGTAATCTTCATTTCATGATCCCATGAGGTCTTGCCTTCACATTTCTAAGATGGCCTTCACTACCAGTAGCTTCTTCTCTTGTGATCCAAAGCCAATGATAGGGTAACCAGAGGGAGAATTCAAATAATGGCCAAACTTGTAATAGAAAGTTCAGAGTTGAGGGGTGCCTGGGTGGCTCAGTCAGTTAAGCATCTGACGTTAGCTGAGTTCATGATGTCACAGTTTGTGGGTTTGAACCCCGCGTCAGGCTCTGTGCTGACAGTTCAGAGCCTGGAGCCTGCTTTGGATTCTGTGTCTCCCTCTCTCTCTGCCCTTCCTCCACTCGCATTTTGTCTCTCTCTTTCTCAAAAAGAAATAAACATTTAAAAGTGTTTTTAAAAAAATAAAGTTCAGAGTTCAGGAAGTGATGCTGAAATCAGATGTTGATGAAACTCTGTTGAGTTTCCTCTCTGTTGAGAAGATAGGTTATAAGGACAGAAACTGGGATGATCAGAAATAAGTTGGCAAGCAGAGACACGCAGGTTGGGGCATGTAGTTCAGAATACAGTGAAAAGGTATGGTCATCCGAGGCCTGTTTTTGTATGAAGCCCATGGTGTGGTATGAGGAAGGGCCAGATGACTTCCAGGTGAAAGCCTAAGCACTGACCATGTGATCTTTTACCTGTAGGTCTAGCCTTTCACGAAGGTGTACCCAGTGCTCTACCAGTCTCTCCTCCTCCTGGTCTAGGAGACTAGGAGAGATGCTCCCTTCTATCGAATTCTTCATGAACTCCAATCCTGACAAAAGCAGATATGGAAGTTGAGTGTATATAAATATATAGTTCAGGCTCTATGGGGTTCTCATTGATGCCTAGACAGGCTCTAGGACATAAAGGCCTGAAGTATGACTGGAAGATTTCTGTTGTCCTATGTAGTACCCCCTTCTACTTAAAGATTAATGTTTCTATGGACACCATACTAAACCTTACTAAACAATTTGAATACAGGGATGAATAGTATAGGCCTTGGCTCTGAAGGACCTCCCTACTGGGTAGTAGAGGCAGCTGGCAGTACAGCTAAGAACTAGGAATACGAAATTATTCCAACCACTTCATGAGTGTATACTCTTGACTCACAGGCTTTGTTAGCCGAGCCAATCTAAATCACATCCTGGCTCTAATCAGTATATAATTTAAAGGCATTTCTAAGTTTCAAGTGAACTAGTGGCCCTCACCTACTTGGGAAAGTGAGAGATTAGAGAAATAAAATCCCCCTCTCCTATTGCCAAGGGCTTGAACTTCATCCACAAATCTCAATTTGTTCCTCAGCAAAAGTGAGATAATACCCTTGCCTCAACAATTACTTCACAGGGTTTTCATAAAGGTTCAGTGAGATTATTTATGTTCCCAACATAAAGCAACTTGACTATTCTTGTGTCCCATGCAGTAGGACTGCCATTGTAAATAGGATAAGAGGACATTCCCTAAGCATTGAAGAATGTCCAACAAATCTCACCTTCAAGATCACATGGTTAAGAGGTAAGGTAATACTCATCTGATACACAATTTCTTTCTACTGTACCCCTATATAGTTTTTAACTTAAAAATCCCACCAATCGGGGAACCTGGGTGGCTCGGTCGGTTAAGCGTCTGACTTCGGCTCAGGTCATGATCTCGCGGTCCGTGAGTTCGAGCCCCGCGTTGGGCTCTGTGCTGACTGCTCAGAGCCTGGAGCCTGTTTCAGATTCTGTGTCTCCCTCTCTCTCCGCCCCTCCCCTGTTCATGCTCTGTCTCTCTCTGTCTCAAAAATAAATAAACGTTAAAAAAATTAAAAAAATAAAAATAAAAATCCCACCAATAATCTAAGCCAAAGGCCATACCAAATGGAATGAGTATCTTTTAATCTAAAACTCCAAAGACCAAGTTCGTTTGAAGTTCCTATCTTTACTGTAAGATTCCCCCTATTTTGGCCTTTAAAAAATGATAAATGGCATATATTCACTGGAAGGCTACCAAGAGCAGGGCTTTGAGAGTGGTATGTTCCCAGTGCAAGTAATAAAGGAGTGAATTGTCTGTAGAGGACTTAAAATAAATAATACTGACTACAACTTGGTATGCTTTTTATTATCACCATGACCTAAAAATTCTAAACAAAATCAGTGATAAAATATTCTTCTGTTCTGCAGAAGAGCACTTCTACCACCTAACTCTTGATTCACCACTGCACTCACTATATTCCAGGAATTTTACAAGCGTTACCTCATTAATCTTCGCCACACTGGGAGGCAATTATTATCTGTGTTTTACAAAGGAGAAACATTGAAGCTCAGAGAGGGTAACTCAAGCAAGGTCAAAAAGATAGGAAGTGGTGTAGGCTTGCTTCAGTGTAAAGAAGAATTTTATATAAAGAAATCTGAATAATTGGCACCAGAATTTGAGCCAATGTTTATGTAAGTTCATACTCCATACTTTTAACCACTACAAAAGACTACCATTGTAGAAGAAGAGTCTTCGTCCGAGACTTTGAACAGCTTTCTCTGGCATAGGGACTAGAGTTGCGTGGAAAGAACTGTCTGCCAAGAACGTAATGGAAAGAGCACCGGACTTGGAGGCAACCAGATCAAGATTAGATTCTGACTCTACCATTAACTAGGTGTATGATCCTGGGCAATTCCGATAACCTCAGTGAGCCACACTTTTCAAACTGGAAACCTGCACCTGCTTCACAATGAAAATGAAATTGCTTGACATATAAGCAAGTGCCTGGCACATAATAGGCATTCAACAAATGCTAGTTTCCTTCCTTAACATTGGGCCAAAAAAACCTACTTAGGGTTATAGCCAAAGTGCAAATTTGTGCAAATTATAATTGATTCTACTGCTCTACAAACAAAGGCCCATTCCTTTTACCTTCAATTTAATTTTTATTACTTAATTTTTATTTCTAAAACAATCACCTGCAAGGAGGTTTGGATTAGCTTGATTGATCAAAACAATCAAGACCCACTCTTAAAGTTGAGCATAAGATCACCATGCCCTGAGTCGCTTGGAGAGTGGATGATGGACATCTGAATAAAATCCAGGGTCTGTTACAAAACAGGAAGAGGGAGAATGGGTGCTAAGTAGGCATCCAACTATGTCCACTATACTGATGTTTAATAGATGCAGGCATTTCTCTCTTCCTCACTATAGACTCTTCCAAAGGCACCCACCAGAAGCATCAGTGGTTAGTTTTCAAAAGAAAATCTGAATATAGGATCAAAAACAAATAATTACCATATTAATTCCAAAGTAGCAGCCCATCTGGAAAAAAACAGTAAGTTTATTCTTATTCTGTGAACATCAGAATAGGTACCCAGGTTGAAATGAAAATACCAAAGAGTCTTGGTTCGATACAAGGAAGAATTTACTAAGAAATTAAGCTGAATAGGGGCTCCTGGGTGGTTCAGTCAGTTAAGCATCTGAAACTTGATTTTGGCTAAGATCATGATCTCACAGTCAGGAGACAGCCCCGCATTGAGCTCTGCGCTGAGTGTGGAGCCTGCTTAAGATTCTCTCTCTCCCTCCCTCTGCCCCTCTCCCCCGTTCACACACACTCTCTCTAAAATATAAATAAATCAATAAATCAATAAAGCTGAATATAACTGAAATGGCCTATTTCACAAGTTAGTGAGTTCCCTGTTATCAGAAGCACGAAAAGACCTACTGAATGGCCCCTAGGCGTGGATACTGTAAAGGAGATGTCTCTACCAGGCAGGAGGTAAGAAAAAAATGACTAAAAGGTAACTTCCAATTGTTTTGTATTATATTCTATGATGGATCTGTGATTCAGCTCAAAATAAATGACAAAGACCTCTCAACAAACTGATGAAGGCGTGTTGTGGGAGACAAAACCTGCCAATGAGATAGACTAGATTCAGATTTGATGGACAACCAATCAATGGGATAGACACACCTGTGCAATGGAGATGACTGGTGAAGATACTATTGATGAATTCCTAACAGTGTCCAGTCCAACGAACTAGACACTTTATCTTTTGGGAAGGGGAATTTAGAGGATGCTTCCTTACCTCATCCTGTTTGTCCTTGGATTTGCTTTTAAATAGAAAACAAATGAATATGCCAATCACAAAACTTTCCTGAAGCTTGAGACACTGCATACTCAAATTATTTTCCTTTCTTTGACATACTCTGTGTGCATCTTAGCTCTTCATCTACAGGGTTGAATCTATATTCTTAGGTAACTTGGTATGAGTTGCTATCTTCCTTTACTAAAGTAAGGGTTGTTTATTTACTGTCATATTCCTTTTTAGCCCTGTCGCTCATATGACTGTAAATAGTGATCTTAGTTCTTGCCATTCTGCTCACTGGAAGCAAAAGTCTCAGATTAAGGCTAAACTGCACTCACCCTAGGATGCAAGTCTGTCTGGAGTAGAATGATTTGGAGTACCTGTTGGGTTCTACTTGTATGGGAGACCAAGGGAAAAACTAATCTTAAGTGTTTAAATCTACAATTATACTATGGGTTCTACCTACGTACATTCATATCTCTCCCTTGTCTTGCCTTAAGTGTTTTCAAAATTATTTATATTGACCCTGTTATCGGTTTGTTAGTTATACATTCTTTTATTATTCTTTGAATAGTAATGCTAGAGTACTGATACTCAAAGTGTGGTCTACAGATCTCTGACAGTTCTCGAGACTCTTTCCAGGGTCCAAAAATCTCTTTATAATAACAGTAAAAAGTCATTTTCCTCTTTCACTGTGTTGACTTTTACACTGATGGTGCAGAAGCAATGGTGGGTAAGACTGCTGCTGCCTTAGCATGCATCACGGCAGAAGCGCCAAACTGTACCAGCCAGTTATTGTATTTTTTACCACCAGGCACTGGGAGGGGGAAAAGTCAGTTTAATTTAAGGATGTCTTTGATGAAGCAATTTTATTAAATATCAACCCTTGAATGCACATCTTTCTTAATACTCTCTGTGACAAAATTGGAAATAAATCTAAAGTACTTCTGATGCATATTAAGGTATGATGGTTGAATCAAGGGAAAGCATTGTGCATGTGTGAGTTGCAAGTCAAACTAGCCTTGTTTTTCATAAAATGCATTTTCCAATTGAAAGAACGAGGGAGGGGTGCCTGGCTTACTCATTTGGTAGAGCATGTGACTCTTGATCTCGGTTTGTGAGTTTAAGCCCCACGTTGTATGTGGAGCTTATTTTTAAAAAAAGAAAGAATGAATGAGAGAAAAACTATGGTTTACTCAGACTTGTGTATTTTGCAGATACTTTCTGAGAAATTAACAAATAGAGCCCATCATTTCAAAGGAAATATCTGACAGCACTTATTGGCAATGGTCAAATTCACGGTTTCAAGCAAATATTGGAATTTGGTAAAACTAGATATCCACTACAGTGAGCATGAGAGCTGCCCAACACTTTTAAGGACTTGTAATGAGATTGGTGGTACTATTAACTAATGTACATTTTTTGATATTGTATACTAAAATGTGCCAACATCTGGAAGATCTATATAACCCCAGGAATCATTATTTTTTCAAGTGATTAAATTAGCACAGGATGTTAACAAAATCATGCACGGGTAAAAAAAAAATCCATTAAAAGGACAAGATAGAACGACCGATTTCAGTGTAACAGAGTTTGGAAAGTTCAATGATATGGCTTCAGATTCAACATTGTAACTAAATACCACTTGTTGAATTTTGGTGTTATATCTAAGGAGACTAACCATAGTTTTCTGAAGAGCATATTAAAATATTCCTCTTTCCAACTACATCTGTGCTTGAGGTCAGATCTTTTTCATAGTCTTCAACAAAGTCAATATTTGGTGATCCTTGGAGAGTGGCACACTGGTGAGGGCAAGAAAGCTCCATACACCTTCCCACATACCCTGCTCTATGCACCTCTTCCATCTGGCTATTTCTGAGTTATATCCCATTACAATAAAGCAGTAATCTAAATAAATTTTTGGACATCAGCAAGATAGCAGGACAGGAGGCTCCTGACCTTCCCTCCCCCCAGGATGCACCAAATATTCAACTACACATGGATCAGTTCCCTCTGACAGAAATCCAGAAACTAGTTGAGTGACTCCTGCACATCAGGCAACTGAGAAAATATCCACACTGAAACAGGTAAAAAAAAGCTGAGACACACTATTGTTATAAAATCCACCCCAGGAACAGCACCCTACAATAGAGAGTGAACCCCCAACTCCAAGTTTCTCTCCGAAGAACAAAGGTTTTGGACCACACATCTAGCACCCCCAATTATTAAGGTTGCCACCTGAGGGACTGGCTCCCAAATCACCTAGCTCACGGAGCCAATGGGGCTTGGCATTCACCAATCAAACATTAAACAAAGACACAATTTTTAAATGGGCACACAAGCACTCCCCACAACTATCCCCGCAGCACATTATAGAGGGAGAAATGCCAACCTCCATTTCTCCCTGGAAGGGGTTTGACTTACAAACATTCCTAGGTATAGTCCGAGGGTTCCGCTTCTAATCAGCCTGTATGTAGGTGCTGATGGAGATCCTTCCAGGAACCTGAAAGAGCCTACAGACACTTTCCCTGCCTTCTACTTCTGGCTGGCACAAACAATGAAACCAAGCCTTCAGCTTCTCCCTGGAAAGAGCTTGTCCACATATCTACTGCCTCAGTGTTTACAGCTGCCACACAGGGGACAGGTCTCCAAACTGCCGAGCTCTGAGAGCCAATGGCGTTTGAAATTTGTGAGTTACCCAGGACCACATTAAACCAAGATGCAATTTTTAAATGCGTGCATGAGAAATTTCCATAGCAATTGCACCTGGGCTCATTGTAGAGGAAATAGATGAAAATGCCAATCCCCCAGTTTCTTCCTAGAAGGAGTCTGACTACATACATTCTCACTGCAACGTGAAGGTCCAGCTTCTAATCAGCCTGCATCTGGGTGCTGACTGGGATCTTCCCAGGAGCCGATGGGCACTTTTCTTGACTTCTTCCTCTGTTTTGCTCCAACAATGAAACCAAGCCTCCAGCTTCTCCCTAGAAGGAGCTTGTCCACACATGGAGCACCACAACTTTAATGGCTAGCTCTGAGCACTGATGGGGCTTGGCACTTGTGAGTCCCCTGGGAACACATTAAACTAAGAGAAGGTTTTACACAGAAGTGTGAGCACTTCCCACAGATATCCTCTTGGGCTTAGCACCGAGGGAACAGGCAGAATGTAACTCCAACTTCTCCCCAGAAGAGGTTTGACAGCATACTTTCACAGCTATTACTAGAGGATCACACTTCTCATTAGCCTGCACGTGGGAGTTTAAGAAGCACGCAATTAGTGGTCATCTGGGAGCCTAAATGGGTGTATGAGAATTCCCTAAATCTTCTTCCTTTAGTTTGCCCCAATGATAAAACCAAGTCTCCAGCTCTTGCCTGAAGAGAGTTTGTCCACACATCTACAAAACTTCTCAACAAAATACTAGGAAACCTAATTCAACAGCACATTACAATGATCATGCACCATCATCAAGTGGGATTTATTCCTGAGATGCAAGAATAGTTCAATATATGCAAAACAACCAATGCGATACATCACGTTAACATAATGAAATACAAAACCACATGATCATCTCAAAAGATGCAGAAAAACATTTGACAAAATTCAACATGCTTGCATGATAAAAATTGTCAGCAAGTTAAGCATAGAAGGAATGTACTTCAACATAATAAAAGTCACATATGACAGTGGTGCCTGTGTGGCTCAGTGGGTTGAGCGTCCGACTCTTGGTTTTGGCTCAGGTCATGATCTTGCAGTTTGTGGGTTCGAGCCCCATGTCGGGCTTCTTTCTTGTTGACAGTACAGAACCTGCTTGGGATTCTCTCTCTCTCTCCCTCTCTGTCTGCCCCTTCCTTCTTGTGCTCTCTCTCTCTCAAAATAAATGAATAAACTGAAAAAAAAAAGTCTAAAAAAAGTCATAAAAGACAAGCCCATGGCTACCATCATACTCAACAGTGAACACCTAAAAGTTACTCCTCTAAGATCAGGAACAAGACAAGAGAGCCCCCTCTCACAACTTTTATTCATAAAATACTGCAAGTCCTAGTCAAAGAAATTAGTCAAGAAAAAGAAAGAAAAGGCATCCAAATCAGAAAGGAAGAAGTAAAACTGTGTCTTTGCAGATGACATGATTTTATATACAGATATCCCTAAAGACTCTACCAAAAAATTCTGAGAAGAACAAACAAGTTCAGCCAAGTTGCAGAATACAAAATTAATGCACAAAATTCAGTTGTGTTTCTACATACTAACAATGAACTATATGAAATAGAAGTTAAGAAAAAAATCCCACTTGCAATAGCATCAAAAAGAATAAAATACTTAAGAATAAACTTAACCGGGGCACCTGGGTGGCGCAGTCGGTTAAGCGTCCGACTTCAGCCAGGTCACGATCTCGCGGCCCGTGAGTTCGAGCCCCGCGTCAGGCTCTGGGCTGATGGCTCAGAGCCTGGAGCCTGTTTCCAATTCTGTGTCTCCCTCTCTCTCTGCCCCTCCCCCGATCATGCTCTGTCTCTCTCTGTCCCAAAAATAAATAAATGTTGAAAAAAAAAATTTAAGAATAAACTTAACCAAGGAAATTAAAGATCTGTACCCCGAAAAGAAATTGAAGAAAAGAAATAGATGAAAGAAATTGAAGAAAACACAAATAAATGAAAATATACTACATGTTCATGGATTAGAAGAATTAATATTGTTAAATGTCCACACTGCTCAAAGCAATCTACACATTCAATGCAATCCCCATCAAAATTCCAATAGAATTTTTCACAGAAATGGAAAAAATTCCTAAAATTCATATGGAACTACAAAAGACCCGAATAGCAAAGCCAAAACAAAGCTGGAAGCATTACACTTCCTAATTTCAAACTATACTGCAAAGCTGTAGTAATCAATGTAGAGTGGTACTGGAATAAAGACAGACACATAGACCAAGGCATGGAATACAGAGCCCAGAAATAAACCCACATATATACAGTCAACAGATCTTTGACAAGGGCACCATGAATACATAATAAGGAAAGGATAGTCTCTTCAATAAGTGGTGTTGAGAAAACTGAATATCTACATGTAAAAGAATGAAATTGGTTCCTTATCTTACACGATATTCAAAAATCAACTCAAAATGGATTAAAGGGGTGCCTGGGTGACTCTTGATTTTGACTCAGGTCATGATCTCATGGTTCATGAGACGGAGCCCCACATCAACATAGAGTACACTTGAGATTCTCTCTCTCCCTCTCTCTCTGCCCCTCCCCTGCTTGCACTCACACACTCTTTCAAAATAAATAAATAAGCATCAAAAAAATAAAGGCATAAATGTAAGACATAAAACCATAAAACTCCTAGAAGAGGGGTGCCTGGGTGGCTCAGTTGGTTAAGCATCCAACTTCCACCCAGGTCATGATCTTGCTGCTTGTGAGTTTGAGCCCTGCATCGGGCTCTGTGCTCAGAGTCCAGAGCCTGGAGCCTGCTTTGGATCCTATGTCTCCCTCTCTCTCTGCCCCTGCCTGCTTATACTCTGCCTCTCTCTCTCTTTCAAAAATAAAAATAAACATTTAAAAATATTTTTAAAACTTCTAGAAGAAAACATAGGGATAAAGCTTCTTGATATTGTTCTTGGCAATGAGTTTTTGAATATGATACCAAGAGCACAGTCAATACAATAAAAAATAAAGGGGAACACATCAAACTAAAAAGCTCCTGCACAGCAAAAGAAACAATCAGGAAAATGAAAGGACAACATACACAATGGGAGAAAAATTTGCAATGCTTTTATCTGATAAGGGGTTAAATATCCACAATGTATAAGGAAACAAACAAACAAACAGAAAACCACACTGTGGTTACAAGGATGGCAAATAATCACATGAAAACATGTCCAACATCATTAGCCATAAAATAACTGCAAATTAAAACAAGAAAGAGATACTACCATGTACCTATTAGAATGGCTCAAATTAAAATTACTAATACCAAATTCTGGCAAGGATGCTAAGCCAGTGAAACTCTCAAAAATTGTTGGTGAGAATGCTTTGATATATATGGTATAACCACTCTGGAAAACAGTCTGGCAGTTTCTCATAAAGTTAAACATGCACCAGTGTATGTCTTAGCACTCCCTATGTTCACAAACAACCGTGTACCTGAACGTTTATAGCAGGTTTATTCATAATAGCCAAAAACTGGAAAGAATTCAAATGTCCTCTGGTGGGTGAATGGGGGAACAAACTGTGGTAAGTACAACTATGTCATGGAATCTACTCCGCCCTAAAAGGAACAAGCAAGGGGCGCCCAGGTGGCTCAGTCGGTTAAGTGTCCAACTTCAGCTCAGGTCATGATCTCACAGTTTGGCAGTTTAAGCCCTGCGTCAGGCTCTGTGCTGACAGCTCAGAGCCTGGAGCCTGCTTTGGATTCTGTGTCTCCCTCTCTCTCTGCCCCTCCCCCGCTTGTGCTCTGTCTCTCAAAAATAATAAAAAATAAATGTTAAAAAATTTTAAAAAAAAATAAGCAATTGATATGCACTACTTAGACAAACTGCAAAGTATCATGTTGAGTGGAAGGCAATCTCAAAAGATTATACACATTATGATTCCATTTATATGACATTCTGGATTCTGGAAAAGGCAAAGCTATGGGGATAGAGAACAGATTAGTAGTTTCTAGCTATTACAGGTGAGGGGAGGATGTGGCTACAAAGAGGTAACACAAGGGAGTTAGGGGGGATGGGGAAATTGTTCTATATCTTAAATGTAGATATAGCTATGAGAATTACCTGTGTTACAACTCACAGGACTATACATCAACAAAAGTCAGTTTTGCTGTATGACAATTCAAAAATAAAATTAAGTAGATTCAAAACACAAAAAGGAGAAAAGAAAGCCTATGCCTGGAATAAAGAAATCAGTTTTGCTTAGGAAATTAACGTGGGCCCAGCATGGTCTGAAATACGTGCTTCAGTCTTAAAATAAGCAAAAGAAAAATGGAAGCCAAATAAAAGATGGACCGATTTCAGTTAAAGGATACGAAAAATGTCTTGTAAAAAAGGCTGAATAGAGGGGTCTGGGTGGCTCAATTGGTTAAGCACCTGACTTTGGCTCAGGTCATGATCTCGTGGTTCATGAGTTCAAGCCCCACACCAGGTTCTGCACTGACAGCTCAGAGCCTGGAGCCTGCTTCAGATTCTGTGTCTCAGTCTCTCTCTCTGCCCCTCCCCTGCTCACACTTTCTCTTTCTCTCTCTCTCTCTGAAAAATAAACAAACATTAAAAAATATTTTTAAAGACTGAATAAAAAATACACTTTACAAAACAAATAAAATCTTTTTTAATGGGGCGCCTGGGTGGCTCAGTCAGTTAAGCGATGGACTTCAGCTCAGGTCATGATCTCATGGTCCATGAGTTTAAGCCCTGTGTCGGGCTCTGTGCTGACAGCTTGGAGCCTGGAGCCTACTTGGGATTCTGTGTGTGTGTGTGTGTGTCTCTCTCTCTCTCTCTCTCTCTCTCTCTGACCCTCCCCCACTTGCACTCTGTCTCTCTCTCTCAAAAATAAACAAACATTAAAAAAAATTTTTTTTAATAAATAAAATAAAATAGTTGAGATCTTTGGAGGTAGACAATTTATATATATAAATATGTACTTATATATGTTATACATAATATATATTACATATGCTTACTTATTTATTTATAAATTATATACAAATTATTTATGTATTACACATGTATGATAATTTATATATGTAATATATTATATATCTTATATATTTATATATAAATATATAAAAATGTGTTTATATAAATATATATAATATACAAATAGCATATATATGCTTTATATATATAAATGAGGCTATATATTATACATTTATATATAGTTTTATATATGTTACATATATAAATATATATTATACATATAAATTGCTTACATGTTTTATATATATCATTTTATTTAAAAATATCATTTTACATACCATTTATATATTATATATATTTATATATAACATAGCTTTAACATATATATCACATATTTATAAACATGTTATGTATGTAATTACTATATATAATTTTATATATAGCCTCATTTTATTTGAAATGAGGGGTGCCTGGGTGGCTCAGTCAGTTAAGCATATGACTTCGGCTCAGGTCACGATCTTATGGTTCATGAATTGGAGCCTCATATGGGGTGAGCATGAGCCCCACTTTGGGTGAGCCCTGCTCCTTTCTCTCTGTCTCTCTCTCTGCCCCTCATGGAATTCTCTCTCTCTCTCCCTGCCCTCGCTCACTTGCACCCTCTCTCTCTCAATAAATAATAAAAAAGAAAGAGAAAATGAAATGAGGCATTTATAAAGAGAAAAGAATGTGCACCCGGGTCTAGCTACTGAGTCCTCTTTTGAGGAGAGACAAATCTTTGTTTGCCAAAGTCATGGTGGCTCCCTTCCATCATCTTTACCCAGCAAGGTGAATCGGTTCTAAAGGACTGAGCTAGCTTAAAGAGAAACCCAGAGAATGGATACCTACAGGGCTGGTAGGCAAACACCCTAACTAAAGCCTCAGACATTCCTCAAAAACACTTCCTGGGCCAGAAATCCTCACTGTTAACATTTAAAAACAAACAAACAAACAAAAAACCCCTCCCTTTTATCCAAGCCTATACACAGGTTAAAATAACACACCCATGACAGCAGACATTCCTCTACAAGTGTCTCTCAGTTCTTATGTGCTGAAACACATCCTTCAGTGGAATAGGTATTCCATTGTTTTGGGGGCTCAGGGGGTCCCGTGACTTATGCTACTCCTTTGAGTATAAGATACATTCTCAACAAACCCTATCATAGCTGCAATGCATGTTGCTAGTACTGCAGCAACTTGCAGTTTGCATGACAACCATAAGAGAATTGGGAGACACCACTGAAGAGAAGGACAGTTGTAGGGGTTGATGTCAGAAAATCTAGGGACGCCTGGGTGGCGCAGTCGGTTTAGCGTCGGACTTCAGCCAGGTCACGATCTTGCGGTCTGTGAGTTCGAGCCCCGCGTCGGGCTCTGGGCTGATGGCTCAGAGCCTGGAGCCTGTTTCCGATTCTGTGTCTCCCTCTCTCTCTGCCCTTCCCCCGTTCATGCTCTGTCTCTCTCTGTCCCAAAAATAAAATAAACGTTGAAAAAAAAAATTTAGAAAATCTGGACTGAACTGAGAGGAAAACACATTGAGGATCAGCATCAATATGTAAGGAATTACTGGGTACGTTTCAGGATGACAGGTTTTAGAGACAACAAGAAGTAATGTCTGTACCCCAAAGAAACACACTAGCCAAATTTATGGGATTGTGGCTCTAAGGAGAGGCATAGCAAAGATGAACCATATGAAAGGGGATGCAGCCAGGGCAATAATACAGTCTGGTTTGACGGGAAAATATCTCCTGAATGGGACTCTGCAATCTAAAGAGATAAAAGTGGAAAAGATTTCTCTGCACGGTGTATGCTTTTGGAAGAACCACAATTTATGTTCCATACAATTCACTAACCCAGACCCTACAAGACAGAACCTAGAAGAAAATTATTTTTTAAATGTCTAAGTCAAATTCCTTCAGTTTTTGTTTGTTTGGGAAGACCTTTATCTCTCCTTCTATTCTAAATGACAGACTTGCTGGATAAAGGATTCTCGGCTGCATATTTTTTCTGTCTAGCACCCTGAAAATCTCGTGCCAATTCTTTCTGGCCTGCCAAGTTTCAAAAGAGAGATCAGTCACGAGTCTTATAGGTCTCCCTTTATATGTGAGGGCACGTTTACCCCTTGCTGCTTTCAGAATTTTCTCTTTATCCTTGTATTTTGCCAGTTTCACTATGATATGTCGTGCAGAAGATCGATTCAAGTTACGTCTGAAGGGAGTTCTCTGTGCCTCTTGGATTTCAATGCCTTTTTCCTTCCCCAGTTCAGGGAAGTTCTCAGCTATTATTTCTTCAAGTACCCCTTCAGCACCTTTCCCTCTCTCTTCCTCCTCTGGGATACCAATTATGCGTATATTATTTCTTTTTAGTGTATCACTTAATTCTCTAATTTTCCCCTCATACTCCTGGATTTTTTTATCTCTCTTTTTCTCAGCTTCCTCTTTTTCCATAACTTTATCTTCTAGTTCACCTATTCTCTCCTCTGCCTCTTCAAGCCGAGCTGTGGTGGTTTCCATTTTGTTATGCATTTCGTTTAAAGCGTTTTTCAGCTCCTCGTGACTGTTCCTTAGTCCCTTGATCTCTGTAGCAAGAGATTCTCTGCTGTCCTGTATACTGTTTTCAAGCCCAGCGATTAATTTTATGACTATTATTCTAAATTCACTTTCTGTTATATTATTTAAATCCTTTTTGATCAGCTCATTAGCTGTTGTTATTTCCTGGAGATTCTTCTGAGGGGAGTTCTTCCGCTTGGTCATTTTGGATAGTCCCTGGAGTGGTGCGGACCTGCAGGGCACTTCCCCTGTGCTGTAGTGTATAACTGGAGTTGGTGGGCGGGGCCGCAGTCAGACCTGATGTCTGTCCCCAGCCCACCGCTGGGGCCACGGTGAGACTGGTGTGTGCCTTCTCTTCCCCTCTCCTAGGGGCGGGATACCTAGGAATAAATCTAACCAAAGATGTAAAGGATCTGTATGCTGAAAATTATAGAAAGCTTATGAAGGAAATTGAAGAAGATTTAAAGAAATGGAAAGACATTCCCTGCTCATGGATTGGAAAAATAAATATTGTCAAAATGTCAATACTACCCAAAGCTATCTACACATTCAATGCAATCCCAATCAAAATTGCACCAGCATTCTTCTTGAAACTAGAACAAGCAATCCTAAAATTCATATGGAACCACAAAAGGCCCCGAATAGCCAAAGGAATTTTGAAGAAGAAGACCAAAGCAGGAGGCATCACAATCCCAGACTTTAGCCTCTACTACAAAGCTGTCATCATCAAGACAGCATGGTATTGGCACCAAAACAGACACATAGACCAATGGAATAGAATAGAAACCCCAGAACTAGACCCACAAACGTATGGCCAACTCATCTTTGACAAAGCAGGAAAGAACATCCAATGGAAAAAAGACAGCCTCTTTAACAAATGGTGCTGGGAGAACTGGACAGCAACATGCAGAAGGTTGAAACTAGACCACTTTCTCACACCATTCACAAAAATAAACTCAAAATGGATAAAGGACCTAAATGTGAGACAGGAAACCATCAAAACCTTAGAGGAGAAAGCAGGAAAAGACCTCTCTGACCTCAGCCGTAGCAATCTCTTACTGGACACATCCCCAAAGGCAAGGGAATTAAAAGCAAAAGTGAATTACTGGGACCTTATGAAGATAAAAAGCTTCTGCACAGCCAAGGAAACAACCAACAAAACTAAAAGGCAACCAACGGAATGGGAAAAGATATTCGCAAATGACATATCGGACAAAGGGCTAGTATCCAAAATCTATAAAGAGCTCACCAAACTCCACACCCGAAAAACAAATAACCCAGTGAAGAAATGGGCAGAAAACATGAATAGACACTTCTCTAAAGAAGACATCCGGATGGCCAACAGGCACATGAAAAGATGTTCAGCGTCGCTCCTTATCAGGGAAATACAAATCAAAACCACACTCAGGTATCACCTCACGCCAGTCAGAGTGGCCAAAATGAACAAATCCGGAGACTATAGATGCTGGAGAGGATGTGGAGAAACGGGAACCCTCTTGCACTGTTGGTGGGAATGCAAATTGGTGCAGCCGCTCTGGAAAGCAGTGTGGAGGTTCCTCAGAAAATTAAAAATAGACCTACCCTATGACCCAGCAATAGCACTGCTAGGAATTTATCCAAGGGATACAGGAGCGCTGATGCATAGGGCCACGTGTACCCCAATGTTCATAGCAGCACTCTCAACAATAGCCAAATTATGGAAAGAGCCTAAATGTCCATCAACTGATGAATGGATAAAGAAATTGTGGTTTATATACACAATGGAATATTACGTGGCAATGAGAAAAAATGAAATATGGCCTTTCGTAGCAACGTGGATGGAACTGGAGAGTGTGATGCTAAGTGAAATAAGCCATACAGAGAAAGACAGATACCATATGGTTTCACTCTTATGTGGATCCTGAGAAACTTCACAGGAACCCATGGGGGAGGGGAAGGAAAAAAAAAAAAAAAGAGGTTAGAATGGGAGAGAGCCAAAGCATAAGAGACTTAAAAACTGAGAACAAACTGAGGGTTGATGGGGGGTGGGAGGGAGGAGAGGG
This sequence comes from Prionailurus viverrinus, assembly GCF_022837055.1. Taxonomy (NCBI): domain Eukaryota; kingdom Metazoa; phylum Chordata; class Mammalia; order Carnivora; family Felidae; genus Prionailurus; species Prionailurus viverrinus. The sequence continues at coordinate 102,128,558 of NC_062579.1, forward strand.
TGGGTGATGGGTATTGAGGAGGGCACCTTTTGGGATGAGCACTGGGTGTTGTATGGAAACCAATTTGTCAATAAATTTCATAAAAAAAAAAAAAATAAAAAAAAAAAAAATAAAAGAGAAGTCTACAAAAAAAAAAAAAAAAAAAAAAAAAAAAAAAAAAAAAAAAAATAAATGTCTAAGTCAGAATGCAAAGAGAAAGTAAAAGGAAGGACAGCACTCAGATCCAGCATACAGAGAAGGAGAAAAGGAGGAAAAACTGAGAGGAAAACCCAACTATCAGAAACCTAAGTGAACCTTTCAGAAAGGACTAGGGAGGGTGATGCAACTGTTGAAAAACCTAGCAATTCAAAGCCTGGAATCCTCAAAATCTTAGGTAAAAATAGTACCGTAATTAACATCATGGGAAATTGTTCCATTTGAATTTTCATTTATCCCCTCCTGACCTCTGTGCTAAGACTGTCATACATTTCACTTCTACGTTGTTATATACCCCATTGTTATTATTTCATTTAATAATGAAATAACACTAAATAATGAAAAAACACTAAATGTCTTTTAAAGAGTTTTTAAAAATAAGAAAACAAAAACTCCCATACATTTATCCATTTAGTTACTTTTTTGGTGCTCTTCATTCCTTCGTGTAGACCCATATTTCCCTCTGGTATCATTTTCCCTTCTGCCTGAAGGAAATTCTTTAACATTTTTTATAGTGTCAGTTCTGGGTTGATTTTGATGGATGGATTTTTTTTCCTCATTATGGGTTGTATTTTCCTGCTTCTTTGCACACCTGGTAATATTTGATTGGATGCCAGACATTGTGAGCTTTTTACCTTGTTGGGAGCTGTATATTTTTGTGTTCGTACAAATATTCTTGAACTTTGTTCTGGGACACAGTTACTTGGAAACAGTTTCATCCTTTGGGGTCTTGCTTTTTGATTTGCTGGGCAGGCCCAGAGCAGTGTTTAGTCTAGAGCTAATTCTTCCCCACTGTTGAGGCAAGACCCTTCTAAGTACTCTACTCAATGCCTTGTGAATTATGAAATTTTCTAGTCTGACTGTCTGGAAGCAGTCACTAGCTGGCCCTGTATGAGAGGCAAGCACCATTACTTCTACTCCTTTCAGGTGGTTCTTTTCTTGGCCTTGTTATATTCTGCATATGCATATGCTGATAGGTCCTCTATTGTAGACATAAGGGAGACCCTTTGAAGATCTCCATGGTTTGTATTTATGCTCATGTTATCTCTCTTTCTCTCTTTCTCTCTCTCTCTCTCTCTCTCTCTCTCTCTACCTCTCTCCTCTCCAGTACTCTGCCCTGCCACCTTGGTCTCCCAGGACTCTAAGCACCATTCCCTCAACTCAGGGCATCTGCCAGGCTCTGCCTGTTCCCTCTCCTGGCACCACCTGTAATCTCTCCCCAGGCAGTGAGTTGGGGCTATCATGTGGCTAGCCTTGTTTCCCATATCTTAGGGATAGCCGTCCTTTGTTGCCTGAAAGTCAGTGTCATGAAAAGTACTATTTCATATATTTTGTATTGAATCTTAATTGTTTCAAGCAGGAGGATAAATCTGAACTCCTTTACTCCACCTTGATCAGAAGTTGAATTCCCAGTTGGGTTTAAGTTCATAGGTCATGGAACTCTAATTTCTTTGGACTTTAACTCACAAAAGCAAGAGAATTTTAGGTTGAATTCTAATTCTTCTGGACTTTGATTTCTTTGTACTTTAACAAGCATGTTTACTTTTTATTATTGATTTTAGTTTTTAAGCATGTTTACTTTTTAGATTTTAATTGTCTTATAATCTTCAAAATGGAAGAAGATTGGCATTTCGGTTCAGAACACCTCTATGCTGTCAACTTTTCATTTTGATGTTTAATCTCATCACAGAAACTCTGGTGAACTACATTGCTTAACCTGGCTAAACAAATTTTGAGGAGGAAAAAGAGATTTTAAGGTTTTCAAGTCTTGGGGTGTTGAGCCTTGAGTTCATTTAAAAAACACATATTTATTAAGTATCTACTATATGCCCTATATTAAGGACAGAGCAGTGAAGAAACAGACAAAAATCCCTGCCCTGATGCCTCAAGTTACATTATGGGAGGAGGAGACAGAGAATGTTAATAAACAATACAAGTAAGTAAAACATATAGTAAGTCAGACTGTAGCATGTGATAAGCAGAAATAACAAATGGCCGCGCGGGGGGAAGTGGTTGTAACTTGGATAGGGTGGTCAGGGAAGGCCTCACTGAGTAGGTAACACTTGAGCAAAGATCTGAAGGAGATGAGAAAGCAAGCAGTGAAAGTACCTCAGAGAAGAGTGGCCCTGGCAGAGGGAACAGTAAGTGCAGTGGTGCTGAGGTAAGGCCTACAGAGTTTGAGGAACAGCAACATGTCTTTGGTTGTTGGAGAGAAGGGAGCCAGGGGAGGAGCAACAAGGGGTGAGGGCAGAGAGATAACAGGCAAGCAAATCATGTGGGTCTTGAAGTAGAGAAATGGCTTTGTCTTTTGTTCTGAGGGTGATGGAGGGCCTGAGCAGAAGTGTGACATGACATCACTCAAGTTTTAAGAAAATCGCTTTAGGGGAACCTGGCTGGCTCAGTCAGTAGAGCATGTGACTCTTTGCGCATACAGACTACTTTAAAAAAACCACTTTGGAAAATAAACTTTGGAGGCAGTTGGAGGGGCAAGAGAGAAAGCGTAAAGACCAGCGAATCAGCTATAATGCAGGACAGAAATAATGGTGCCTTCCACTAGAGTAGTGACAGTAGAAGCATTAAGAAGTGACTGGATTATGGATATGTTTTGAAGGTAGAGCCAATCGGGTTTGCTGATGAAGTGTTGTTTTTTTTTTTTTAAGATTATAAGATAAAGACAGGAATCAAAGATGACTTCAAGGTATAAAAGACCCGAGCAACTGAAAAGAAGGGAATTGCTATTATTAAGGTAGATGGAGACTAGGAAAAGCAGCCTTTAGGGGAGTAGATCAGGAGTTCTGGACATGGTAAGTCTGAGTTGTCAATTAGACATCCAAGTGGAGATAGCTAGTAAGTGGCTGGATATATGAGTGTGGAATGCCATAGAGAGGTCTAGGCTGGAGATATAAATGTGAGAGTTATCAGCATGAGTTTAATACTTACAAAAGAGAAGGGGTCCCAAGACTGAGCCCTGTGAATCTCCAATGTTTAGGCATCAGGAAAATAAGGTGAGAATAGCCAAGATGCGTGAGAAAGAAGAGCTAGAGAGGTAGAATGTGATGCCAAGTGAAGAGAGGGTTCAAGGAAGAGAAAGTAATAAATTTTGTCAAATGCTGTTGACAGGACAAAGAAATGAGAACTGATAATCAATGATTGGATCTGGCAATGAGGAAGTCATTGATAGTTTTGATAAGTGCAATTCTGATGGAGTAATAAAGGCAAAAGACTAATTAGAATGGGCTTATGAGAAAACAGGAGGAGAGGAATTGGGAAAGAAGGAGTATGCATAACTCTTTCAAGGAGTTTTTCTGTAAGCAGGAAAGAGAGACCGAGAAGTACAAAGAGGAAGTGGGGAGAAGGTTTTGCTTTGTTATGTTTTTATGATAGGAGAATGCTTCAGTATGGAAAAGCTCCAATAAAGACAGAAAAATTGATAATGTAGGAGCATGGAGAATGGTTGGAGTAATGTCCTTAACTGGGGGAGAGGTCACTGGCTCCAGTGTACAAGGGAGAGAGCCTCTACTAGGAGCAGGGCAGTGTATCCATACTAACAGGAAACAAGGCATAGCATAATGAGCGCAGATCTCAGTAGGTGAGTATGTATAATGACATCAGCCTATGCAAAATCTCTTATGAGTGCTTCTATTTTCTCAGTGAGATCGCAAGCAAGACCATCAGCTGAGAGTGCAGATGGGAAAGAAGATGTTGGAGTCTGAGAAGAAACAGTATGAAATAGTTGTCTAGGAGAGTGGGAAAATGAATGGACTGGGGAACGTATTATAACTGGCAGCAGCAGTAAGAACCCACTTGAGGTTCACTGCCATGAATATGAAGTGAGATCATTCCCTAGGGTTCTGTATTTTTCTCCAGCCATGTTGATCCAGGTTTCAGGCTACATATAATTAACGTATGCTTCGTAACTGTTTCTGGAAGCAAAACAATTGACATTATACACCATTACTCCCAGTGAGAAGTATACTGGGAAAGTGGCTCCATGAAGGAGAAAATCTCAACAGGCCACTGATCTTCCTTTCCCAAAAGGGAGAGTAATATCCCTGGTTGGCCATACATTTATTGGTTAAGAGAACAAAAAGCTAGGGAAAGTTGGGGGAACACTTAATCTCCCATCATTCACATGAAGAGATTTTTTTAAATCTTTATTTATTTTTGAGAGAGAGAGTGCAAGCAGGGGAGGAACAGGGAGAGAGGGAGGCACAGAACCTGAAGCAGGCTCCAGGCTCCAAGCTGTCAGCACAGAGCCCGACACGGGGCTCGAACGCACAAACCGCAAGTTCGTGACCTGAGCTGAAGTGGGACGCTTAACCCACAAGCTACCCAGGCGCCCCTCATTTGAGGAGATTTCTTCATCACTCCTGGCTTCTTCCCTCACCTCTTACTCATTGCTCCCTGTTGGACAAGAGACTTAATTAATTGGTGAGCTTGCATGAATAACCTGGGCATTTTTGCTTGGCTTTCTCCTTTCTACTCTTTTGGGATCTGCCTGCCTGCACAGGCTGGCGCTTTCTGGTCGGCTTGCTCCACTTTCCCTTAGGCTTAGTGGGGACGGGTCATGCCCCTGTGGAATAGACCTAAATATTGCAGGGGATAGTTTCAGTTATGCATTGGCAAGGTCCTCAAACCTCAGCTATGTTCTCCTATCAGCTGTATGAGTAGGAAAGCTGATTATTTTGATTTCCATTTGCCTGACCCCTGATTCTATCTCTCCATTGGTTCTAATCTCAGATAGGAGCACAGGGATATTTATTAATTCCCTCAAACCCCAGTACAAGTGTTTACATTGTTCAAAATAAAGCTGATTATTTAAAGGGATGGGAAATACAACCAGATATTGGGAAACTATGTAACTATATGATAAAATAGAAAATTACAGATCTGCCTGAAAATTACACTGGGTGCTCATCAAATGTATATTGAATGGATTTGGTACAGAGGTAGGGATAGGTACAGCCCAAGATCTACTACAAACTTCATTTTGACTAGAACAAAGATTCTGGTGTAATTTTTGTTACTTCATTGGTAAAAATTTTATTGCTAATATAAAATGTGAAGCATTTCCCCACAACTCCACTTTATAAAACAGGATTGAGTCTAACAGACAATTAGTTACACCTTCACAAAGGGCCGTAATAATAATTGTGAGGGCAATGCTAATATGAATCCTAGTAATACCTAACATTTATTGAGTGCTTACTTTATGCCAAGCACTGTTTTCAGTGATTCACATGCATTATCTCATTTAATTCACACAACGACTACACAAGGCAGATTCTATTAATATCTCCATTTCAGAGTTGAAGCAACTCGGGTCAAATGAATTAACTTGGCTAAGGTCACACAGCTAGTAAGATGGAAGAACAGGAATTCAAACTCAGGAAGTTTGATTCCAGAGCTGCCTTCTTAACCATTAAATTATACTGCCCCAATGGTCAGTAATTGAGCAGGCAACATATGCTCCCTAGCAAGAGTAGCAAAGTACATACCAGGGGGAATTACTGAAATCCATAGAAACAAGCCCTGGGTTTCGATGGCATTCATAATCTACTCTACGCAACAAGAATGTACATTCCATGGATAATGAGACTATGTGAGCATATTTGCTGACACTCCATATTTCCTAGTTGAATAGGCTCAGAGGTAGAAATTCTTACATGGATTTAAGGGAGGCTCTGACCTTTCACCTTTAGTCAATAAAGTGAGGCCTCATCTCCCAAATTGATACAACACCAGTGACGGAGCAGGCAAATCCTAATCTTACGGTTTTGATCAGCAGAAAGTGGGGGTATACTGTACCATATCTGGGAAAATGAATTGAGGCAGGAATCGTACTAATGCTGCTGCGTCCATGGCCAGACGCTCCCGGAAGAAAATCTCCTTGTGATCTGGAGCATGCACTGTTCTTTGCCCTTTCAGCAGTGAATGGAAGCAGCCTTAGTGTAAGTCTCCAGACACTGCACAGAGCAGTGACATCACCATGCTTGTTTTTGGCACTCCATTGACAGTAATTTATGGCCACGCAGAGCAGGGAAGAAAGAAAGGAGACGAGAAAGAAACCAGTAATTGCCAAGTGCTAACACTGTGCTAGGTGTTTTCTTACGTTCCCTTACTAAATGAAGTAGGTTTTACCTCCACTTTCCAGGTAAAGAAACTGAGGTGGGGAAATGTTAATTCACTTGCTCAGAGTCACAGAGCCAACAGGCAGCAGAGATGTGAGTGAAATTTGCATTTATCTATTTCAAAGCCTGTATGTTTTCAGTATTATCTCTTTGAAGGAACCTGAGATCTCAATAGGTCCAATTCTCTAATTTCAAAAATGCAGTAGCACCTGGGTGATTCAGTTGGTTGGGCATCTGACTTTTGATTTTGGCTCAGGTCATGATCCTAGGCTTGTGGGATCAAGCCCCGCATCAGGTTCTGTGCTGTGTGTGAAGCCTGCTTGAGATACACTCTCTCTCTCTCCCATTCTCTCTCTCTCTCTCTCTCTCTCTCTCTCTCTCTCTCTCTCTCTCCCCCTCTCCTTCTGCCCCCCCTCTCTTTCTCCAAAATAAAAGTTTTAAAAATTCAGAAATTGAAATTGAGGCTCAGAGCATGGCTCACCTTGCCCAAAGTCACAGGTTTCACTAACTTTCCTGTGGGTATACTGTAAGAAAGCAGAGTGAAGACCTTCCCAATCCCCAATTCCTAACTAGTAGGAAACTCTGCTGTCCCCTTCATAGGGTGCACATCATCCTCCTTGGCCCCTGGGCACAGTGGAAACAACAGTAATATCTGGACGCTCTTTGGAAATAATTTTTCACGGCATCATGATGAACACTTTCCATGTATGACTCACAGGCCAGTATTATTTTCCCATTTTCTCAGGAGCAAAAGACACTGTGTGGACTGAATCAAATTTTAACTAGTGAGTCCTATTTAAACTGAATCCCAAGCCATGGACAGCTCTAAAAGACCATGGCAATGAAGATCTAAGCTGGCCTTCCCTAAGACAGGAATAAAAACAGATGAGTGCTCCTTCTCATTTCTTACCCCACTCCAAGTCAAGCTGTTTTGTTTTTGTTTTTGTTTTTGTTTTGTTTTTGCACATGCTTGGCATGAGCCTTGCTGGACTCTACCTTGGGATTTGTAGGACTGTCTAGAAATGGATCTAGGGCAAAGATTTTGTGAATTTTGGCCATGAGACTTTTAGGACCCTGGTGAGGACCAGGCTGGGTCTCAGTGCTAATCAGTATCCATGACTCCTTAAAGAGAATCTTGAGATTCTGGGCACTTGCACTTGGGTGGCTCAGTCAGTTAAGCATCCAACTTCAGCTCAGGTCATGATCTCATAGTTCATGGGTTCAAGCCCCGCGTTGGGCTCTGTGCTGACAGCTCAGAGCCTGGAGCCTGCTTCGGATTCTGTGTCTCCCTCTCTCTCTGCCCCTTCCCTGCTCGCTCTCTCTCTCTCAAAAAACAAAACAAAACAAAACAAAAAACATTAAAAAAAAAAAGAAAAGAAAATCTTGAGATTTAATAGTTATTTAGGGACCAGACAGATACCATGATCCCTGTTACACTTAACAGGAAGTAGAACGATGAACTTCATAGTCAGGGACTTATAATACATGTACTGAGTGCCCATTTGGTGCCAGGATCTGTGCTAGTAGGATCAGGTTAAATGACAGTGAATATTACATATGTGTTCCTATCCTCAAGGAACTTCCTGTATAGCATATTTATTGCCAATAAGGTAACTGAGAAGCCCCCTTCTTGGGAGTATGATGGAGACAAAATGATGAAGATAAAAGTGAACTCAGTGGACACCATGCCAGAGAGAAAACATGCTGTGCAGAGAAACTGAGGTCATATAACACCATCAAGGACTTAATTCGGGCTGGAATGACTGAGGGAAGCAGTGAGTTTGGGGTAGTTTAGAAAGGCCTTAGAAGAGGAAGTAGCTTCTGGAGACAACCCTGGTGGGCTAAGAGAAAGGCTCTAAGGAGAGACTTGTTAAGCGATGCTAGCAGAAGCTCTGGAAGGACACAGCTGGGGAGTTGAGTTTAGCAGCCAGACTAATGAGCAGTCTTAGACTGAAACTCAAGGGTTATGGCTGGGGCTGGCCTAAAGAGAAAGGGTGGAGAGTCCCCTAAATCAGGAGTAAGAAACAGCCCACCAGTATGAATGGGAAGGGAGGAGCCGAGTGAGTAGAAGAGAAAATCCACCGTGGTTCGAACCTCATTAGCATGACCTGAGCTAAAGTGAGGGAAGTCAAGAGACACATGTCTAATTTGTGTTAATGGATTTCCTCTGCTACCTCATCCCTATGGCCCAGAGAGCCCTCCCTGTAGCCTCATGATGCAGACAGAGGCTAGTACTGGAGAGAAAAGGAAAGAGGCCAAAGTCCAAAACTATGCAGTCTTTTGTGGAGGAACCTCTGTGGCCTCAGAACCTTGGCTGCAAGATGCCCTGGGTGCAGGAATCCAGATACATCTATATCAGAGAGGCAGGGAGGCAGGCCCGCTGTCAGGGCATCCCAACACTTCTGATACTGGGCATTGCATTGCTTCACTGCCCCCAACACTAGTTTTGAACCACAGACTATCACAAACGGAGGGGTTGTTGTAAACCTTCTAGAATAGTGGTGCTGAACCTAACGCATCTTCTCAATAAAAAGTTAACTCCTCCCATTGTCCTGAAATGAAAAAACACTGATGAGTAAACCTGTCTACACATGTAATTAAAAAAAAATGTCCTGTGATGTAAATGAAGGGAAAAGGGGAAAATGATTTAATATAAAACAATATTTATTTCTATATGCAAAGGCTTGGGCAGAAATACACATGAAGGCATACATGCCCCCAAGAAATTTCTAAAACCTCTTCTGAAGGGCAGTACTAGCCCTCTTAACGACTGCTCTGCCCTGACCTCAGTTCCCTCATGGACAGACTGGATACCAGAAAAAGTAAGGATCACATCATGAGCCTTTCTTTTGCTGGGTCACTGCAGCCTTTCAGTGGGGTCTGCTAGAGTGATCCTTCCTTTTTGTTACTGGGCTATATATAGTAGCAGGAATGACTAAAGCATGCAGTTTGGAGTCGAAATCTTTGAATTTTGACTGCCACTCAGCAGTGATGTGACCCTGTGCCAGATGCTTACCCTCTCTGGTTCTGTTTTCTCGTGTAAATTGGAGATAAGCTAGTACCTACTCCATAGGATCAGCATAATGTATGAAAGAGGCCTGATACATAGGAAGCTTCGATAAGTGGTAGTTATTACTATTAATATTTGTGGCACACCACTAACTGCTTCCTGCGCTCTGTTAATGCACTTGTCACCACTTCATTACCACTGTTGCTGCCACCACAACTGCTACCAGGGTCCCCAGTGGGGAGCATCTCTTCCTTTCAGTAACGCGCTCTGGGCCAACCTAATGTGATCTATTCTCATATGCATACTACCTTGTATCAGGAAGGGTATCCTGACTATTTGGGTTTTGTTCTTCCCTTTGCTGTAGAATAAGGTCCAAAAGATGAGGCCGGAGGGCATATGAGAGTCACCCTCCAGTGTCCCATGAAATGCATTTCCCGATGCTCCCGAACTATTGTCACAGAAAAGAGCCCAGGGACTGTACTTGTACTTTCAAGTGACATCCGGTCAACCCCCAATGTTGGAACAGTCTATCTCCCCGTCTTTGTTCACATTTTTAATCCTGCTATGCCAAGAGCCTTCGCGTTGATCCCAGGAGGCCTATGTGTCCTTACGCAAATAAGACTCCTGGTAGCTTATCCTTCTTATCACAAAGTTCCCAAAATAGAAAATTGGATTTGGTCCCCATTGTGACCTTGTCTCAGTAATTTGGATAAACCCTATGGTTCCTTTCAACAATAATGAACCTCTAACTTGGGGCTTAGCCAGCCTGCAAGCCCGCCAGGCACACTCTCTGGGGTATGGAATCTCACAACGGCAGGGGTTGGGGGAGGTACAGTTAGATATATGTAGGGGTCTCGGACCTTGGCAAACAACTGACTTCCACAAGCAAGCACATTCTTCACACAGCTGTTGAGACACCTGAACACACACTCTTTCTCCTCCAACCCTGTGGAGGAAACCCTCACGTGAAAGCACATCTCCCCAACAACTAATGTAAACAAGGGGTCCTGAGAAGTGTTTGTAAGGAGTATGTGTGGAGGAGGGGTGCTATGTCTCATCCTTTCCAATTTATGCTGGCTACAGACACCTGCATGGATTTTATAGCCGTCCATATTATTAGATCCCTAAGGCCCAGGTAGACGAAAACAATTTCTTCAACATGATTTCTCAAGTTTCTTTTTCACAATGCTGAGAATATCACACCACAAAGCACAGGGATGGGTAGAAGTAGGCATGCATGTAGGAACACACGCATGTGTACACACACACGTGTGCATGCATGCCCACACAACTCGGTATAAAGCCACGGCCCTCGTTCCATACTCAGAAGCAGCGTACTCTAAACCCTTAGAAACTCTCAGACAAAAGGAAAAAAAGAACCCTAAGGTCGCTTGTTTCATGTTTGAAATATGCAAATCATCATTATTAAAACCCCTCAAGCATGCAATATCACGTATATTTGAACTGAGCATTCTTGAATATAATTTCCCTATCAACTGAGATATATGAAACCAAAGAGAAATAAGAAGGCAGCCGCATGGGCACAAATATACACACCCCCCCCAAATCATTACCTGAATTTTGTCACAGTGGAACCCAGAACCGCTTGGGAGAAGGCTTAAAAACAGAGATTTTAAACTTAATGTAAACTGTACTTGAATAACCAGGAAGGGCACAAAACTGTGAGGTCAAGACTCTGATGCGTTTTGTGAAATCAGAAGTCAATGCAATATTGTAGAAGGTGATGGCAGGAGATAGAGGAGCGAGCCCCTTAAAATGTGCAGAACCCACAGACCAGCACGTGCCACTTTCCACACGGCGTTCTCCATCTCTAATGCTATCATCCTTCCATGTTGTCTCCAGCATCCTTGTAGTCACTGAGTCTGTTTTTGGCCCTCCCTGCAGCACCTCATCACTCAGTACCTTCCATTCCTTTGGAATCATGACCATATGACTTGGTCACAACAGCCTGCCTTCCCAGGTGGCGCTTTCCAGTCTGCTAGTTTAATGGCATCCTCACTACCTCGGACTCTCTCCTGTTCGTAAGCTCTAGCTGAGCTTGTTCCAACTACTTGACTTCCTGGCTACGAGAAGCTGCAGCCTAGCAAGACAGTAAAGAGTTCAGGCCCTGGAATCCGATGGAACTGTATCTGAAATCACTTGCTAGCTGTATGATCTTTGGCAAGTTACTTAACTTCTCCAAGCCTCAGCTTCCTTTTCTGAAAAATGGAGAACATAATAGCACTTAGATCACAGGATTATTGTAAGAATACATGATATCACCCATGTGAGGTGTCTGTCCCAGGGGAGGCATTTAGTAAGTGTTAACCATCACCAAAGCCACTTTGTCATTGTCATCATCGTCGGCATCATCATCATGTCCTGCTCTCAATGTGATGAAACTCTTCAGATGACCCTTCCACAGAAAGCTCCTTCTGTTTAGCTCTGAAATATTCCACTTATAAAACCCATGGAAATAAATGTCTCCCTTTCATCCTCTGATCTCATTTCAGTTGCTATCCGATGCCCCAAGTCTTCCATAGTAAGAGAAATGAATTCTAGGATTTTTCTGACAGTTACGTGCCTGCCCCATGGCTGCAAAGAGTTGTGGACAGCAAGATACTGGCCCTTGGGCAACTGTAGTGAAAGGTAAGCACTGCCTCCCACTAGGACCACACACAAGGGAAAGTTCCTCGGAGGAAGACTAGAGAACTGTAAAGGAATTCAAGGCTAGATAGTCAAACCATGGCAAAATTGTCTACTATATCTGGGACTGTGGTGTGCAAACTACCAACCCAGGCCTTCTGAAGACAAAGCTTAATAAATGTTGGCCAATAGGAGCACCTGAGTGGCTCAGTCGGTTGAGCGTCCGACTTCGGCTCAGATCATGATCTCAAGGTTTGTGGGTTCCAGCCCCACGTCGGGCTCTGTGCCTGCAGCTCAGAGCCTAGAGCCTGTTTCAGATTCTGTGTCTCCCTCTCTCTCTGCCCCTCCCCCACTCGCGCTCTGTCTCCCCCTGTCTCAAAAATAAATAAACATCAAAAAAAAATTTTTTTTAAATGTTGGCCAACTTCTCCCTTTTCCCAGTACCGCCCCCTCCCCCCCCCCCCCCCCCCCCCGCCATCCATACTGAAGAGGAGTAGCACAGAAACAGAGTCATCACATTCCAGGACACCGATCCACTGCCCTAGGAGTCTGAGGGTCTGCCTCTTTCTCGGGATCTCCTCTCCAGCCAATCTCTTGCTTCCATGAAGTTAGGCAGTTATCAGCGCTGTTCTCTTTGTCTCCTTCTCACTCTATGTCTTTTGTCTTGATTGCTCGCATGAAGTAAGGTGATATGAGGAGGTCAGGGGTGCAGAAAGGTGGGCTAGTGTTTCTAGGTATAGAGGAAAATGCCCTTTCTCTGATTCTCTGAATTTCTCTGTCTGTTCTTTGCCCCAAGATCTCTTCAATTGTTAGATATTACTACTCTTGTAGCAAGAAAGTACATGTCAGTCAGTGGGAAGTAGATTAAAAGATTAAGGCAACAGAGTAAGAGAGCCAAAAGCAGAGTAAGAGCTTAGCCCCAACCTTAGCCCAGTAGCCTTACATCCCACAGAATAAAAGCCCATTTGAGGTTCTCTTGATATAACAGGTACCATCAGAAGTCCACCAATGTTCCATGGACCTTTCCACGTGCTCAGGCCAACTGCCAGTATGTGCATGACTGCTTAAGACCTCTTTCCCAGAACTGCAAATCTCCATGCTGTCTACATGTGCAGCAATCCAAAAAATGCCAGTGAATTAACACCACCACCCCAGGAGCGGTGAGATGTTGTTCATAAGTTGGTGTATAAATGCTTCAGCCTCCTGGTCCCTTGAGTGGGATAATTCTGAGGCGTGATGTGTGTTGCACCATTTTCCAGAGTTGCTCTGTATGGTTAAGTGTCAGACCACCACTGCGGTACCTGGCTTAACAGCACAGTATTTATTGACTGCCTTCATTTCCTTTATAACTATCCCATTCCCTTACAGGTGTTACCTGCAATTCCCAAACAAACCAATTTTATTCAAATCCGTGTCTCAGAGTCTGATGCCTGAAGAACCCAAGCTAAGCTTCCGTGATTATCCTTGGCTCAGTCGATAAAAAAGCCTGAGTGAGTCAGAGTCTTGACCAAAGTATTTTTGCTATTGTGTCTCACAGTCATCTGTATAATGAACCTTTGGTTCTTAAATCATAGTCTAATGAGGACTTACTAGCCAAATGGGATATATATAGAGTAAGTAAAGATCAAATAGCACAATATACTTAAATAATTTCCTCTTGAGAATATCAATCTTCTAAATGTAAGGGATGTGGAAAATTATTCTTTTACTATGAGGTAGGAATGTTGGGATCAAGGGTCATTTTCACAAATTGGCAAATTAAAGGGATTAGGAAAAGCCACTTCTGATCACTAAAAAATGTAAACTTTCTCTGACTAATCCAAATGAATACACAAATGCTTGCCAAGATTTGTTTGAAAAAGTTGTTTGAAAAAATTAAGGATAAAGATTTCTGGAACAAGCTGAATACATTTTTAAAATGAAAGCACAAATGGAACAATATGCTATCAGCTTCAACAACAGATGAATGACAAAATCAACAACAAAAATACAAGCTCAGTTTTTGAGCACTTAAATGTAGACAGTTTGTTAAATGTTTTATGTACATTATTTCACATAATCCTCACAATAACTCTTTTTTTATAAAGCTTTTTCTAGTTTACTTATTTATTTTGAGAGAGAGAGAGAGAACGAGTGGGGGAGGAGCAGAGACAGAGGGAGAGAGACAGAATCCCAAAGAGGCTCTGCATGATCAGCATGGAGCCTGACACGGGGCCCGAATTCACAAACCCGTGAAATCATGACCTGAGCTGAAATCAAGAGTCGGACACTTAACCGACTGAGCCACCCAGGCACCCCCTCCTCACAATAACTCTTAAAAATATTATTTTTTATACTCATTTTGCACATGAAAATACTAAGGCACAGAAAGATTGAGTGACTCTTCCAGGGTCACACGGCTAGTAAAGGGTGTAGCTAGGATTTGAAATCATAGTCTTCTACTCCAAAGCATATGCATTTTTTAATTTACTTCTTTGCTTCTCACTCATATACAGTTTTATTGCTGTATTCCTCTTCATATATATTACTTTCAACAAAGATCAAAATTATAAAATGTAGAGCTAAATGTCATTTAATGTTTAAATCTTATAATAATTTATAATAACTATGTAAATAAATTCAGTCATGAGAAAAAATCCTTAGCTGGCTCACGTATCTAACCTGGGATTCATAAATTATCATATTCATAATGAGTCTACAGCATACCATATGTCCAATCAGGCCAGCAGATTCCATATACTTGGCTTTTTGACAGCATCAAATCTGGCATGGTTTACACTCTTGACGTGGCTTTTGAGTTCCAAGCCGTCACATTCCTGGTTCAGAACCTAGCAGAATGCTTTGCACATAGTAGGCTTTTAATAAATGAATGTAACGGAGTCCCAGGTTTCCTTTGGACTGGTTTCCAGGCCCAAGGCCCTCAAATAAGATTGAAACTACAATCAACCCAGTCACCAGGATTTGAGGTAACTGCTTTCTCCCTTCTGAAGTCAACGATGAGAAGCTCTTTCCTTACCCTACCACCCCAGCACTGAACAATTTTCCATTTTCTCCTGGGTCTTGAAGCTTGATTCTTAGGTCCTCAAGTTTCTGTGTCCTCCTGTGTTCTTGGGCACTAACAATAGATCCCCCCCCCCCACCACCACTTCTAGTCCTCAGAAGTGTGCTGTGCCTTCCTGCCTCTTTGCCTTTGTTCGAAGTATTCCCTTGGTCTGAGATACCCCCCTCCCCCATGTCTTGGCTTCTGTCTGGCTCTTGTCTTAGATTCCTGAACCTTGCCTGAACCAGGTACAGATGTAATTCCAGCCCCAGTCTCCAGTCCCTGCTCTCCAGACCAGCTGGGAGTACTTACTTCAGCCAGCTGGGGTCTCCAACCTTGACCTGGCCCCTCAGATCTGGTGGTTGGCCAGCGTGAGCCTGATAAGGAGGCAAAGAGCCCTGAAAAGTCACCACCAGCATGTCTGTGTCAGCTGGAGGCCAGGTTTCCAGCCAGTGCCTGCAAATATCTAACTTATTTACTCATCCTGCCTTTTGTTTGAGTTCTTTGAACACAGCAGGTTCCCCCAAATGATTTCAGACAGCACAGAAGGAAATCTGCCCTCCTCAGTCCATGAGCGAAATGGCAAGTCGGGCCTGTAAATAAGGATTCTGGCCTTTTCTAAGGCTCGGCTGCCTGTTGAGACATGCAGCCCCACAGCACACCCCCACAGAGACACATGGCCCAGACGGGAGGTGATGAGTATTGACATGGTCTGTGCAACTCTAGATAGAGGATTTTATTTGAAAGGGAGACCAGGCTCAGAATCCTGTTGACTCCATCAAGGACAGCAGTGATGTGATGTATCTTAATGAGGGTCCCCCTGGCTATTTAGGAAATCCAGTCACTTGGCCTGAAACATGCCAGCCCTCAACACATATCATAAACAGTTTTCACACTTTCCCCCTTTATTGCCTTCAGAAAACTGAGCATGCTTTATATACATTTCTGGAATGTAGAAAAGCTAACATTTTCACGCATGGTTATGAAAGAGAAGTTTGAGACCCCCTTCTGGCTACACTTGCAGCTTCAGCTGGAAATGAAAGCTCCAGGTGGTTGGAACCCTAACTGTCCCTGCTAATGGAGCAGACTAGCCCAGCAGACGGGCTCGTCCCCATTCCTGTGCCCTTGCAGGAGCACAAGTCACCACATGCCCGGATGCTTGCTGCTTTGTAATTGCCTAACCCTGACCATCACCCTTACCCCTTCTGGCCAACTCTTCAGCCCCCCGCAGGTCCTCATCATCCCCATCCTTCCACCCGTGCTGTTTAAAATTATTAGAGCACATACAGAATGGTTGCTTTCAGCTCTATGAAAACATTTCTACCAATAAAAAGAGGGTCGCCTGTTGATTTTGTTTCCAACATGTCGGCATTTTTTTCCCAATAGATTTGAATGCATTTGTTAATGCTATTTACTCTATTGACTGGAAATACCAGGGGGCCATGCTCCCTAAAGTGTCCCTTCACACGGTAAAGGGCAACCGAAATTGGATTAGTTTATTTACCAAGGGTGTCAGCTCTTCCCAGACATCAGTGCCTGTGAGACAACCCCTTCCATTTTAAGTTACTGTTCTTAAGAAAGTTAAGATCCCTTTGAATAATTCGAGATGTGTGAAATAAGGTTAGTCACAGGATTTCCTGCCACCAGAGCTCACAAACAAACTTTCCTCACTTCCTCTTTTTTAAAGTTCAATTTAGACTCACTGATCTAGTTGCTTTTGTTTTAGTGGTTACAGTCTCCACCCTGTTACCAATGGTTAAAGGGGTTGATGGAATCAAGTTGGTTCTCACTCTCTCTCCTCTCTCACTCTCTAGCTCTCCCTCTCTTTGTCACTCTTTGCTTCTGTCTCACTCTGTCTCTTTCTGCCACACACACACACACACACACACACACACACACACACACACACAAAAAGACACACATCCTAGAGGCATTGAAACAACAGACATTCTATCCATCATAAGCTTAGACTCAGAAAACTTAGTTTCCTCTACTTTTGGCTTCTTCCTCTCTCTTCTTTACAGGCTTTGTTATCTGTCTTCCAATCCACCAAAATGACCAGCCTCCCAAACTAGCTCTTCTCTATCAGGCTTTTCCCACCTCCCCAGGTGCTTAGGTTATCATACCCCACAGAGCTCCAGGCTCTGAACTTTTTCTTTCTTTTTTTTTTAAAGTTTATTTATTTATTTTGAGAGAGAGGGGTGGGGGCAGAGAGAGAGAGGGAGAGTGAGAAACTCAAGGAGACTCTGCACTGTCAGCGCAGAGCCAGCCCAACACGGGGCTTGAACTCACGAACCTCGAGACCATGACCTGAGCTGAAATCAAGAGTCTGACGCTTAACCAACTGAGCCACCCAGGTGCCCCTCAACTTTTTCTACCCTCCTGCAAATTCTCTCTCTCTTCTATGTAACCTCATTACACCTACACCTTCTCATAAGATGGATGTTCCTATATTGTCACGTAAGGCCCCGGGCTCAGCTAAACCGTGAGCTTCTTGAAGGAAGGGATTGGGTTTTTTGTTTTGGGTTTTTTTTAAGTTTATTTATTGGGGCGCCTGGGTGGCGCAGTCGGTTAAGCGTCCGACTTCAGCCAGGTCACGATCTCGAGGTCCGTGAGTTCGAGCTCCGAGTCAGGCTCTGGGCTGATGGCTCAGAGCCTGGAGCCTGTTTCCGGTTCTGTGTCTCCCTCTCTCTCTGCCCCTCCCCCGTTCATGCTCTGTCTCTCTCTGTCCCAAAAATAAATAAACGTTGAAAAAAAAATTTTTTTAAATAAAGTTTATTTATTTATTTTGAGAGAAATAGAGATAGCATGAGAGGGGTTGGAGCAGAGAGAGAGGGAGACAGAAAATCCCAAGCAGTCTCCACACTGCCAGCATGGAACCCAACACGGGGCTGGAACTCACGAAACCATGAGATCATGACCTGAGCTGAAACTAAAAGCCAAACGCTCAACCGACTGAGCCACCCAGGCACCCCAGAAGGGATTCAGTTTTATACATGTCTGCATCCACTAGCTTTGTGCCAGGCCCTCAATAATTGTTGAATGAATGGACACAAAATTAATGAATCAGATAAGGTGTTATTCCTCCCAGGTAACAATACCTCAGTTCAATTAAAGCATATGCTTCCCACAAGGCCATGATAGATAGAATCTAATGGTGGGAATTTCAGACCCTGAGGCACGGTTACCCCACTTGGGCATATCTCAGGTTCTTAATAAACTATGTGTGATGAGGCTGGATTTCTGTATTCAGAAATATAGGTTCCCCATTTTTAGCAGACTGCCCAGATTTTCCAGTAGCATTCCTCTCTTTTCACCTTGTCCACCAAGGACCAACACAAGTAATTTTGATTTATAAGTAAGTCTCCCTCTAATGGAAAGAAATTCCAAGCCATGTACTATATACCAATCAAGTTTCTCCGTGTACAGTTCACAGGACTCATTTTGCATACATGTAAGCCATGGGTGGACCTATTCAGGATCCATCTGCTGGCATCCCATTTTAATCCACAGGTCTTTCCACAGAGTAATGGGGTTCTGATTGGTTCCCTTTACCTCCACTCTCCAGTCCAGGGTGGATCTATCACCTTTGGTTCTCACTCTGGTTGCTGGAGGAATAAGGTTCTTTTTTGTTTGAACCCTAGATGGAACCCATTTGCTTCAACTCATTTCTCTGTATGCAGTCTGCATCCTCATCACCAACACAACACAACACATTCTGACTACTCTGTTCCAGGCATTATGTTTCCTCGTTTTACCTGCCTTCTGCAACCCATGACTTAGGCCTTGCTCTCTCCATGAACTCTCCTATGTACTTCTCTGTCTTAGGAGGTTATGCCTAGCATTACCCACCACCATGCATCTAGAATCCTCTGCTTTGGATCTTCCTTTTTTCTTTCCTTAACTCTTCAGCCAATCCCTGTCCCCTAGCCTACATTCTCCTATCATAACTTGTCTGCTCTTTTAGTTTTCTTAAAATGCCTCAGTTAATTCTTCATCACATGCCAACTGAGGGTCAACTTCACTTTCTCCTCCCATCCCTGATCCAGATAAGGGATCCCTCTGCCACCTAATTAAACAATTTAAGAGCAAGAACCATGGTTCATGCTCCCACATGTCCCACACAACAATAAGCACAGGGCTTTACAATAGCCAGTAGCAGTAAGACTGGTTGATTTGGTTTTCTTGAATGACATCGCCCATTTAAGAGCTCCACAGCACATCCGTGTTCTAAACACAATTCGGATTTACTTCAACTTCACTGGGAAAATACTTAAGACCCCACATTTATAAAGGAAAACGACTACTTTCAGCTCTCTGTGGTGGTGGACGTGTGGCTGTTCAAAATCACTTTTGAGGGAAGAAACGTAGCTTCCCAGGGAGCTAGCTAGCTGATATTGGAGAGGAACATTTCTACAGGTTGTGCTACATTATCACAGAGAGTATAAGCCACGAGCAGGAAAACCACCAGCATCCCATTCTGTTTAAGCATAAGGGGAGACTTCGCAGTGCTGACCTGGGAAAAGCAGCACCGAATGTCCACCTTGGTGTATTCAAACTTTGATGGGTTAAATGAAAAGCAAGTGTGCTTTCTTCTCTTCAATGAAAACAACGGATATGCATATTCTCTTAAAGAAGGGATTCCAACCATGTCACACCCCAGCCACGTAGAATTCTGCCTCCTGACACTCAGAGGAATTTGGTTTCAGTTTCTAAGAACTTTCCTTGAGTCAGTCTCCTGAGGGATGACATTTCTCCCTGGATAACACGAAACACCTTCACCTTTAAAAGGACTTGGGTTTATTAAATCTGATTTACAAGGAGTACTGTGACAGTTGCCAGATGGCAAATATTCAATTGCTGTTGGCCCTTCATAAGTAATCATCGTTTCTGAAGGAAAAAGGCGCCTCCCTAGTTTCAAATCTTCTTCCGAACTGCTATACACTTACCGTCGATACCACACAATATCTCAATTATAAAATGTCATACGTTGTTCCTTAGCAAAACTGCATGATTCTCTCTTCAGCGAGGCTTGGGCCTGTCCCTCCCTATGTGTCACAGAGTTGGGCATATGGCAGACAATTAATCATTGCTTATGAGTTTCATGTAATATGCATTTTTTTTTACTCCCTACTATGTTCCAAACGCTGTGGTAGGCAAGAAGGCTGGGTACGTATTTCATAAAACAAGTCTTTGCCCCTTATCTCAGAGTCTAGGGGATCAGATGAACATGTAAATCTGTAATTACTGCTAAACCTATTAAATGCCACAATAAGAGTTTAAATGAAGATGAATGAGAGCACGACATCAATATACCATTGAATACCTTTGTTAAAGGCTGCTCCTATATAATAGACAACAGGAGGGAAAAAAATCTTTCCAACAGAATGAAAAGCACAGAAACAAGATAGGCCCCCAAGAGGTTCAAGGAGGATGGCCAGCCAGAGCATACAGTGTGTAGGGAGATGAGGCAGGGCCATGCTAAGGAATCAGGATCTCATTCTGAAGACACTGAAGAGCCATTAATGGACTTATAAGCAAGTGAGTGTTGTGTTCAGGTTTGCACTTTCATTTATGTATTTTTTTAAGTAAGCTTCGTGCCCACCGTGGAGCCCAATGCGGGGCTGAACTCACAACCCTGAGATCAAAACCAGAGCTGAGATCAAGAGACGCTTAACCAACTGAGCCACCCAGGTGCCCCCAGATTTGCACTTTTATTTATTTTTTTTTTCAATATATGAAATTTATTGTCAAATTGGTTTCCATACAACACCCAGTGCTCATCCCAAAAGGTGCCCTCCTCAATACACATCACCCACCCTCCCCTCCCTCCCACCCCCCATCAATTCTCAGTTTGTTCTCAGTTTTTAAGAGTCTCTTATGCTTTGGCTCTCTCCCACTCTAACCTTTTTTTTTTCCTTCCCCTCCCCCATGGGTTTCTGTTAAGTTTCTCAGGACCCACATAAGAGTGAAAACATATGGTATCTGTCTTTCTCTGTATGCAGAATTGCACTTTTAAATAGCCCACTTTAGCGGCACCTGGGTGGCTCAGTCAGTTAAGCATCCGACTCTTGATTTCGGCTCAGGTCATGATCTCACAGTTCGTGAGTTCAGGCCCTGCATTGGGCTCTGGGCTGACAGGGCAGAGCCTGCTGGGGATTCTCTCTCTCCCTCTTTCTCTGCCTCTCCCCTGTTCGTGCTCTCTCTCACTCTCTCAAAATAAATAAATAAACTTTTTAAAAAAGTCAATAACTTTACATAGCCCACGTTAGCAGCAACAGGTAAGACAGATCAGACCAGTTAGGAGACTACTGCAATAATACAAGTGAGAAACAATGATAGCTCAGGCTAGGGCCATGGAAGTGGGGACAGGAAGCTCAATAGTGGATAGATCTGAGAAGTATCATGGGGGGTAAAATGAGTAGCATCTCATGATTATTGGAAAACGGGATTTGAAGGAGAGGTCAGACAGGGAACCCTGGTAGATAGTGATAGTGTTCATCAAGATTAGCTGTGATGTCAAGAGCCTAGAATTTGGAGTCAATGCTGGAATGTTCATCACTTAGCTGTGAGATCTGGGGAAAGGCTTTTCACCATGGAAACTCGGTTTCCTCACAGAAG
Organism: Prionailurus viverrinus; assembly: GCF_022837055.1. Classification (NCBI taxonomy): domain Eukaryota; kingdom Metazoa; phylum Chordata; class Mammalia; order Carnivora; family Felidae; genus Prionailurus; species Prionailurus viverrinus. The sequence continues at coordinate 102,150,201 of NC_062579.1, forward strand.
GAGCAAAAATAACTATGACTTACCTCACAGATCTGTTGTAGGAATTAAATGAAATCATGTACGAAAAAGTGCTTTACATGCTGTAAGGTGCTACATACGAAGGTTAGTTGTTATCCCGTTGACTTGAAAACTCACATTTCTCGAATCTAGCAGAACCAAACTCTGACCTTTTTCCTTAGAACCAGTTACTGACACTATGCCTCTCATAATTAAAGAAAATGTTGCTTGAGTGGGATAGGTAGGCAGAAGGGATTATTCAAGTCATAATGACGAGTCAAGATGACAAGTCAATCACCCACACTCCCCAGCATTCTCCCCTATGCTGCCAAGCAGGAAACGGTTGTCAGGGGTTATTGTGCAGGTGACAGTGAACAGTCATACTTTTTTAACATTCCATCAAACCTAGTGCTTTGGCCTGCTTTTAGTCACACAGGTAAGAACTCATTGTTTATGTCCTAAAAAAGCAACAGGTGTGACTGGTGATTTGAGATTTGTTTATACCAGCAAATCAGTGGATTCTGAGCAAGAAAAATGTCCTCAGGCCCAAGGAGGACACAAACACAAATGTTATTTGCTCTGAACTGTCAATTAAGAGTCTACACAAATAATAATAAACATTACCTTTGAATTAGTCATCAGTGATGTCTTGCCCTCAAACTCCTATCTTGAAAAGGAGTTGCACTTTCATTCCCTTCCTCTAAATGGTTCTTGTGAAGGAAACTACATCTTATTTGTACAGGTTGACCACAGATCACACACAGTTTTCATGTGAATAGGTGATCTGTGCTTCTGCTTCTAGCTTTGTTCCATCTGTTGACCTTCTACACTGCTGAGTTCTCATGGTACTAATTCAGTTGTCAACTGTATACATTTGATTAGACTTCATCTGTCCAGAGTATGGCTTTTGGGTCTCTTCTGGAATACAGGGACCCTTCTGTTCTCATGTATTTGTTGGGCTTATTTCTTATATTATTTCAGGTTTATTTCTTTCAGCATCAAAGAAACTTGCTAGAGTTTTTATTTTGAGATGGCATAAATCTGAATCCACTAAACTAGTAGGCCACTAAGAATATGTTATATATGCTTGAGAACAAGCAACCTCAAATTTTTAAATTATTGTTAACGTTTATTTATTTATTTTGAGAGAGAGAGAGAGCGTGCACATGAGCGGGCAGAGGAGGGGCACAGAGAGGGGGCAAAAAAGAGAGAGAATCCCAAGCAGGCTCTGCACTAACAGTGGGCTCGAACCCATGAATAATGAGATCATGACCTGAGCCAAAATCAAGAGTCAGACCCTTAACCAATTGAGCTACCCAGGTGCCCCTTAAGTTTTTATTTATATAGTAATAGCTCACATTTCTTAATCACTTACTGTGTCCCCGACATTCCACTAAGTGCTATTTAGTTTATCTAAACTATCTCATTTAATTCTCAAGACAACCCTGTAAGGTAGGTACTATTATTACCTTTAAAGATCAGAAAATCAAGGCTTGGAACAATTAGAAATTTGCCTAGCACCACACAGCTAGAAAGTGGCAGATCTATAAATTGAATCCAAGTCTGTCTGATGCCAGAACTTGATTTCTTAACCATCACAGGATGCTGTTAATATAACAACATCTCAAGTATTCTGATTACTGCTGGCTTAAAGCCAAACAGGGATGCAAGAGAAGCTTGTCTTCTGGTACTGTTCTGCTTCTCTCTTCTAGGAACATTCCTACTTCATCCCCAAATGTCCCATCCTGTGTCTTTATACTGTCCTCAGGATCTTACCCAAGTCTGAGCTTCGAGAATATGAACCTTAGTCTCCACTATATTCCTATCACTATATACCAGTCAGGTATCTTCCTTAACACAATTCTTTTAGTTAAGTGTTTGATGGAAAGGATCTGATAAATTAATTTATACCTGGGTGCTAATAACTGACAATGATTTATTATTACTCCTTTCGGCGATATCTGCATTTTAACAATGGAATCTTGTCTTAACCCAGAGTAAATAAGAGGGAACCTAAAAATTTCAAGTTGGGGTCTCCTCAGCGCTACCATATTTGTAATGTCATGTGTACATAAGGCTGAGCCTGATGCTCATCACATCTCTGTGTATGAGGGAGCTAGTATAATCTGTACAATATTTTTTTTATTCATTCAAGAGAAAACATAGAAAATCGCATGTGTAATTGCTACTGGATTTATCTGAAGCTACATTAATAATTATTGCCCAAGTCGTCAGTAGAGATGGCACTAGCAGTATTAGACAGGAATTGTATAATTAGGAAACTATTACTGGAAAGAGATACTTATAAAGCATTCTTTGGGGTCCTCAAGGTACCATTTTGGAGAATCATACTGTCCCTTTGTCTAGATGATTATTACTAAAACCTCTTTGTATAACTGAATATACAAAGCTCTTTATAACACTAAGGAGTTAGCATTGTATTTGAGTTTTCAAGTAACAGGGATGGAGTCACGGTGTAGATTTATCCATATTCTGTTACCCATGTTCCATTGGGACCTGCAATTGTGAAATCGCTGGCTTAGGTTAGGGTTACAAACTATGTCCATGAAACCGAATGAGGCTAACTTAAACAAATGGGAATTGAACCACCAACTTTGACCTCAGTAATTACAGCTCTAAACAACTGAGATTTGCCAGCGTCCGAATAAGATTTAACAAATTCATTCTCTGGAACTGAAAGTTCCACTTTTTTGTTAAGAGTACCTAATCTACTCACTTAGCCAAACAGATCCAATACATAATTTGTAAATATCCACCGCATATTATGTACCATTCACCATACATAAAAGTTACACTCTCTCCTCAAATATAGAGATAAAATAATAGCTGAGTCACAGGATTAACGTTTTATGATTATATAATAGCTGTGAAAACACTCTAAAACACAATACAGCCATAGTAGATCAATACTATTGTCAGAATTTCTGTTTTCTAGAAAACCAGAATCATAGATAATAATAATCTGATACATACACAGGAATGAAAAGTGTTAAGAGAAGGAGCAATGTGATCAGATCTGTGTTTTAGAAAGATTACTTTGGCGGAATTATGAAAAATGGATTGGCAGGGGATGAGAGGCATGGAAGGATATGGGATGGGGACAAAGAGACACTGGCCATAGGGAGCCAAATTATGAGGACACAACTGCAAACAGCTCAGGCAAGATTCAGGTGGATTCTAGAGACATTATGGAGGGTAGAATTAATAAGTCTTGGTAATCAACTGATGATGGGTGGGCTACTGGGGGCAGGTAGATACGAAGAACAGGGAAAAATAAAAAGTAATTCTTCACATCTGAAAGGAACTACTAAATAGTGTATGCTATAAAGCACCACTTTTCTTCCTCATTTTACTTTAGACAACATAAAAAATTCAGTTGGTTTACCAGTAGATAGCGATTGGACAAATTCTTTCCTTTCCATTTGTTTTTTGTTCCTCCTGGGAGCATTATCAAGGAGCCACAAATCTCTCACGTCTGAGTTCTGCTCCCAGGATTTGGTGTATTGGGCAAGGGTACCTTCCATGAAGGCCGGTGTAAATGTCCCAAGAAACAGGTTGGTCTCAGGTTAGGGCACTCATCCATGGATGCCAACTGCAGCCTAGCCAAGTGGAGAATCTGATCATTGGCCAAGAAGGACTGCAAAAGGTTCAAGTGGAAGAAGTAATAGCAAGTGCCAGGTCCTGGGGTGAGGCAAAGCAGTGAGAGGAAAAATGAGTCACGAGGTCAGAAATTAAAACAGACTGAGGAAGGGTTAGGAATGAGTGTAAGATAAGCTGGGGTGAATGGTTCAGGACAGAAGCCATGAATTCTGAAAGAATGAGGGAGGCCTGTTTTCATGTAATGTGTGCAGGTTGGTACAGGCAAATACCTGATAGCTTAAAGGCACTGAACAGGCCCGGACACCTTATATGGAATCCCTAATCTAAAGTGTCTCTGCCTCAAGAGCTAAAGAAACTTACATTCTTATAATTATAGCAGAGTTTCCTATCTGTGTTTCAGTTTCCTAAGATTTGCACTAGAAAGAATACATTCTTGGTAAGTAAGGCCACAAGTTCTTTTGCTTCCTTGGAATTCATGGGACAGATGATTTCTAATCCAGATATCTAAATACAAGGCTATCCATCTTTCTTATTCTATTGGGTTACTATTTTCAAAGACAAATCCTCTAATCTATAAACACAGACTGCTTCATTAACTGTGTTTAACAGGTAGCGGAGGCTTAGTTACTGACAACTGCCAGGCAGTGACTTGGAATACAGCCTTTGGTTTTCAAATTTGCTGTAACATGATACAGAGCACAGAGCACATATTTTACTTTAAGAGAGATGTCTAATTTTGTTAAGCTTTTTACTCAGGCTGCCATAATCTGTGCATGCTGCTTCAGGCTCTCCAAAAAGTTCCTACTGGCCTTGTGGATGACAAAGAGTAAAAGAAGAAAGTAGGAAAAGCACAAAAAGAAAATATGGTGAGTCCTTCTCCCACCCCCCTCCCAAATATAGTAGTAGTTACACAAGGGATAAAAGGCTTAAGTAAGAAAAGGCTTGTGAGGGAAAATCCAAGCTGGGAAAGGCTCAGGAATCACAGCTGTCTCTTGACTCTTTCCCATCTGAGTTGTGGCCTTTGTTCTACTGCAAGGCTTCTTCCAGCCTTCTAGCCTGGGTAGCCACTGACACCACCATCCCTGGCTTCCAGTGGTCCTCTCCTCACCCTAGCTCTCCTGGACCAGTTATGGACAATTCCCTTCCTTCTACCAGAACAGTGTAGGCATTTTTCAAGAGGATTTTTACTGAGAAGAAAAGAACAAAAGCAAGGAAACTCTGATACCCAGAACTGGATGGGATTCTTTATTTTAAGACAGTGATTCTCAAAGTGGGCTCCTGAGATCAGCAGAATCAGCAACAGCAGGCATCTCATTAGAAATGCAAATTTTCGGGGCGCCTGGGTGGCTCAGTCAGTTGAGTGTCTGACTTTTGGTTTCGGCTCAGGTCATGATGTCACGGTTGGCGAGTTCAAGGGCTCCACAGTGACAGGGCAGAGTCTACCTGGGATTCTCTCTCCCTCTCTCTGCCCCTGCCCGCGTGTGTGCACACACATGCTCTCTTTCTCTTACTCTCTCCCTTTTTCTCAAATATATAAATGAATAAGAAATGCAAATTCTCAGGCCCCCTCCCAGACCTTCTGAATCAGAAACTCTAGGAGTGAGGCCCAGCCACCTGTCGTTTAACAGGTGATTCTAACCCAGGCTCAAGTTTGAGAGCCGCTATTCTTTTCTTTTTAATTTTTTTTAATGTTTATTTATTTTTGAGACAGACACAGAGCATGAGTGGGGGAGGGGTAGACACACACACACACACACACACACACACACACACACACAGAATCCGAATGAGTCTCCAGGCTCTGAGCTGTCAGCACAGAGCCTGATGCAGGGCTTGAACTCACAGACCGTGAGATCATGACCTGAGCTGAAGTCGGACGCTTAACGGACTCAGCCACTCAGGTGCCCCTGAGAACTGCTACTCTAAGGAAACTGCAACCTAGTCCTGGGCAGCCTGCAGAGCACACAGCTTCCTCTTTCTTTCCTTGCGTCAACCACGTTTCGCTGTTTGCCCATGGCCTGGTCTCTAGTAGCTAACTCTCCGTTTGGGCCAGTGGACTCCATGTTGTGGGCTAGCATATGCACCAAGTATTACTACTGCTCCTCATTCTAAGAGCTTCTACATCTTTCACCTGTTCCTCATGGAGCTCTGCCCTGTCCGAAGCACATTACTCAGTGTTCCGTTTAATGCTTCATAACAGTTCCACAAGGTAGACATTATTATCTGAATCTTCCAAATGAGGAAATGCAGAGTCAGAGAAGGGAGTTGCCAAAAGGATTTCAGGTAATAAGGGACAGGGCCAGGGTTCATATCTAGGGATCTGTGATCCGAAGCCCATATGCATAACCTTGATATCACACTGCCTCCACACAGCCACGTGGCTTCTGTGCCAGGCACCGCTATCTGGGCAGCTTCTGTGACCATGTGTCTACTCACTACCTTGGCCAGCTGGGTCTTCTCCTTATGCACTGGCCCTTTCACATTTATCCCACAAGTTACTTCACCTCAATGCGCTTCGGTTCCCTTGCCTGTCAAATGGAGAAATCATCCTTACCTCAGAGGGTGGCCATGAGGATCAAATAGGTGAATGTATGGGAAAGTGTTGTCAATTGTAACATAAATAAAAGGCATTATTGTCTCCACTCTACAGATGAAGAAACCTATGGTCAGTGTGGTTACCTAATGGACAAAAGCTGTTGGCTTTCCACCTGTTGTTTGAGGGTACAAGGAGGCCTCTATTCCCCAAATCTCCCACTTTACTTGCAAGTACAAGTAGAGAACCATATTTAACAAGTATTCTCTGTTAGGATGAAAATGTTCTCAGGCCAGTGTACTAAAACAGGCAAAACACAAATACATTTGGGTTCAGAGAGGTGAGAACAGCCTAGAACAAGTACTGGCTTAGCCACCAGTTGCCGAAATGGGCGTTGGGCAGCTGGGAGACACAGGGCCAGAGTCAGGGGAGTGGACAGAGAGCAGAGACTCTGCTATGAGAAGTAGGAGAGCTCAAAGGATTCCACAGCTTCATCATTTGCTTATGGCCCGATTATCCACGTTAGCATTGAAATCCACATTTAATCCTCTCTCACTGTTTAAATGATTCCCATTGACTTCAGAACAATCCTACCTTTTCAAGTGTCCTTTTCCCCTTCCTCTGTTTCTCAGCTTTCCAGTTTTTTTCATTTTTCTTTTCATACTTCCTTCCCATAGATAAGGTTAGTTCTCTGTGAACTAGACGTTCACTCCCAGTCTTTCTTCTCTCCCCGGTTTCTTTTTCACGGTGTGCCTGTAGCACACACAGTGTTTCAGTAAGCTAGAGGTCACCAAGCCAACGGAGGGCATTGATGTATTTTATGGAAACTAACCATGTTATACCACAAAGACAGAAGAGGCCCCATGCAGCCCTGGATGGCCCTGTCCTTGGGTTTTGTGAGCCCTGATGTGACAGAGAAGATACTATGTAAGTTTTCATGGGTAGGCTTTTAATTTAATTTTATTTTTTAAGAAAAAAAATTTTAAGGGGCACCTGGGCAGCTCAGTAGGCTAAGCGTCTGACTTCAGCTCAGGTCATGACTTCGTGGTTTGTGAGTTCGAGCCCCATATCGGGCTCTCTACTGTCAGTGCAGAGCCACCTTTGGATCCTCTGTCCCCCTCTCTCCCTGCCCCTCCCCTGCTTGTGCACTCATGCTCTCTTACTCTCTGTCAAAAAACTAAATAAACATTTAAAAAAATTTTTTTAAGATTTTATATAATTTCGTAAAGAAATATGGGCATGAAATAACCCCAAATTAATGCTGCCTGGGGAATGGGTGTTAAAGGAAAACTACCTACTCTCCTTGGGGCAAACTATTCTTCTGTAAGTAATTTTTAAAAAAAGATTCCATTTCTATATGGCAAAGCTTTGCTTTAGATAAGATTCTGTGCATTTTAGGCTATTAATGATAACAGATTCAAGTATAGGATACATTACAACCATCTTGAAATATCTACAAGGAATTCACATGCTATTCCCCTCCTTGTGTCATAATTAAAAACAAAAAGCCTCACTTGACCAAATTTCTGGTCCATCCAGCCCTGAATTTTTATAGGAGGACTCAGAGACATGTTGGTAGTGGGAGTGGAGAGGGCGTGGTTGGCCTCCTTAATGACAACCTCAAGGTTAAAGACATTTCACAAGATTCTCTATCGTGGTTTTATCGTCTACAAATACAGCCTAAATCCCTCTTGAAATATCTTTTCAGCTCAACTTGTTGCTTGAGGTGGTGAGTTCCCTAGGTTTTACTGCCAAGTGCATAAAGTCTCAATTCTTTTCGTTTCTCTTAAACTTGATTCTTTTGAGTTTTAAGGTATGTGCTGACCTCTAGCCAGTAAACAGTTTTGATCATTATTTACTCTGTACATACCCTTCATGATGCTCTTATAGTGAGGATAATAGTGGAACCCACCTCATGGGGTAATAGGTATTGAATGACTCAGGACATGTCAAGTGTTTAGACCCATGCCCAGCACCAAGCACTAAATAAGCAGTTATTATTAGTAGTGCTAACATTAGTATGGACTTTGGTCGTTGTCTCAATCTTTATCTTTTTGAGTTAAAAACTCCTAATACTTTGAGTCTTCTCATTCCTTTGTTCCGGCTGCCCATCCTCTGTACCACCTTGGGCTCCATTTTGCCTTTCTTGACTTATGGCCCCCTGAATTAAACATTGTGTTCCTGCACCAGGTTTAAAAAAATTGTTTTTCAAAAACAGGATAATGTATCACTCTGTTTGTAGTCCATTTTCTTTTTTTTTTTTCAATGTTTTTATTTATTTTTGGGACAGAGAGAGACAGAGCATGAACGGGGGAGGAGCAGAGAGAGAGGGAGACACAGAATCGGAAACAGGCTCCAGGCTCCGAGCCATCAGCCCAGAGCCTGATGCGGGGCTCGAACTCACGGACCGCGAGATCGTGACCTGGCTGAAGTCGGACGCTTAACCGACTGCGCCACCCAGGCGCCCCTGTAGTCCGTTTTCTATTGATGCACAGAATTTTGTTGACCCTTCTGGCCCAAATGGTGCAGTGAGCTGAAATTGTTCCAGAAATATCTGTGACTCCTAGATCTCTTTCCAGAGCCATAAATGACAACAATCTTATTATTTGTATGATACAGTTATGGTTTTTTTCCTGTAAATGTTTTACCTTGCTGAGATAATCTATTGTTCATCTTTTCCCACTCCCCCAATTTTGAGAGACTTCCTTGCCATTTATACTACATTAGCTTGGCATTTCACTAGTGAGAAGAGCTTAGATCCAGCTACAAACCTTACTTTATACCTTATTTTATACCACTCATGACACTTAAATAAACCTGGGACCATAGGAGTCAATGCTGATACTTCTTCATCCACAGAAGCACCCACTTTTTCCTACCCTCCATTTCATTCTGTAAGTTGCTTGCCTTCCATGACAGAATGTTTCCCCGGATCCCACAGAGACTCATTTAACAACAACAAAAAGTCAACAGTACAGAAGCTTGTCAAAGGCTTTTTTTAAAAGTCTATGTAAATTCTATCCCCTCATTCCTCCTTGTCCATATGTTATTTACTCTCTTGAGGAGCGCTAATAGATTAGTCAGACATGATTTTCCCCTCACAAAAACCCCACTGCCTTCCTTCCAAAAGGTCATGTTTGACTATGACTTTAGATTTATTATTTGGCTATAAAACAATTGTTCAGAGAGTTCCAGGTTTTGCTTTTTAAGAATTTTTTTTCATATAATCATTAAATGTCAGTGCTGGAAAGAACCTTAGAGATGGACCAATTTTATTCATTTTACAATGAGGAAACTGAGGCCTAAAAGAGGTTCTGCCAAATGCATTTTCCATTTCTTGGTCTTTTAACAATTTGAGTAAAATCCTCATGTTAGACCATGCTAAATACAATGTTTGGGGGTATGTTTTCTGTGCTGTCCCAAATGGAATGTATTTTTCTTACTATGCAACACATAATAGATATAACTGATGAAAGCAAAATGTTTTTAAGAACTGTAACTGTTTTAAAAAGAGGCTTGTTATACTTTATTATCATAAGCGTTAGCTTATGTTTAGCAAAACAAGTTTGCTTTTTGTTATTCCTATTAAGAACCCTACCCTCCAAATATACTTGATTTCTTGTTATTGTTAAAACCATATTGTCAAGCTTCTATCGTGTTTACTATGTGCCAGGCCCTGTTCTAACTAAGCACATTATGTAGATCCTCATTCAAAGTTAAAAGATAGGCAATAGGAACCCACAATATTCGAAGACAAGGAAGTGGATACGTTTGGGCTGGAGGAGGTAGTGACTGGATGAGGGCATCAAGGTGACTTCTGGGGTGCAGTAGCATTCTGTTTCTTGCTGTGGGGGACAGATACATGAATGTGTTCACTTGGTGAAAATTCATTGAGTTGTTTGACACTTAGGATTTGGGCAGCTTTCCATATGGATGGCACACTTCAATAAAAGTTTAAAGAAGACATAACACTCATTTAAGCCCTTAAATCAACTTAAGTAGGTAGGTATTTTTATTACCCACATTTGACAAATGAGGAAACTGAGGTACAGAGAAACTAGGTCACTTGCTGAAGATCACAGAGCTAGTATGTAAACAAGATTGGGACTTCAGCCTAAGCAGTCTGGCTCCAAGGTCCATATTCTTAATGAGCACACTATATACCACCTCTCAGAATTGATTGTTTTCAGTAGCAATGTTAAGTTGTTTCCTAATCTGATGGCGACTTTGTATTCGACCCTAACTGCACTTACTTTTGTATTTCCCTTCATTATATATCCACCACCCCTTGCCTCAATGCATATGCACATATATGCAGGAAAATGCTTTAATGATGATTTCCCTTCCCTTGCCATCTCTTTTGACGCCTCTGTGTGTCTCTCAGAGATGTCCATGGTGAGTTTCCCCATGAGGCTAAAGTATATAAACCCTAACATGAAACTCTAAGAATATTCTCATTGTTAAAAAAAAAAACACCCTAAAAATTCTTGCATTAATCTCTAAGAGCAGAAATCACAATGTAGTTTTTTTGTTGTCACCTAAACATTTCAGGCATTCAAAAAATCATGGAATGAAGGAAAACATTTTAGTCTCTCTAGATTCCAACTGATTTTACCCCTGATTGCTCTGTAACTTCTGAGCAAGTTAAGATGCTTTCGTAAATAAGGTTTAGATTTTTCAAAGATTCATGGGGGGGTGGTTACTGAGTATAGTGAAGGCCCTGGGGAGGAGGCAAGTGGACAGGGAGGGGAACAGAAAGTGTAACGTGTCAACTCTGGACCAGGTATCACATTAGAGCAGTTTATGTGCATCATCTCATGTAGCCCTTACCACCAGGATTCAAAGGAGGCATTCACAACTCCCATTTTGCAGATGGAGAAAATGAGGCTCAGACATCAAGCTCACAAAACTTAATAAGGTCTGTCTGGCTCCAAGGTCCACATCCCCCTCCCACATTAAATTGTACTACCTTTCAAAAAGTAGATGTCCCTTTGCCTGTTTTAGAGTAAAAATTTCAAAGGAAGAAAGAAGAAAATGGTGTGAGTAAATATATCCTGTATGTGTCTTTTAGAAAACTCTTACTGAAAGAAAGCCCGTACTCTTTATAAACAACATAAAGCTGCTTTGTAAAGGAAAAAAAAAACACGTTTTGAACAACAGTACTGATCAGTTAATTCCATTCATTACAGTGAAGCACACCTTTTCTTTAACCTCTCCTATCAGAGAGCACTGAAGGAAAAATTAGTTCAAAATGTTATGGATCTTATCACTCTTAGAACAAAAATTCTCACTAAAAAATGCTGCAGCCAAATGATATTAACAATCAGAGTAAATTAAAATAAATTCAAACTTACAGACCTGTGATCTTGCCCATGAGGTAGGTATTCATTAATCATGATTTTTTTTTCAATATTCCCCATAGAGAAAATGAATCTCTCTGCCCTCCATTTCTTATAATCAGTAGAAGCCTAGCAGTTCAAAGCATAAATCCTGATGTCACACTCCCTTGGTTCAAATTCTAGCTCTACCCCTTAAGAGCTATATGACCTTGGCTTGAAGAACTGTCAAATTTAGCAAGGAAAAATACAGGACGACCAGTTAGATTTGAATTTTAGATAAATAATGATGTTTTCAGTAAAAGTATGTCTCATGTAGGATTTTTTTCATCAGTAATCTAAAATTCAAATGTAACTGGGTATCCTGTATTTTATATGGCAATCCTACCTTGGATGAGTTACTTCATCTCTCTGTGCCTCGGTTTTGTCACCTGTAAAATAGGAATATCATGATAGCCCATGGGGTTGTGGTGAGAATGACATGGAAATATATGTAAATTGCAACCATGCCTGACACAGAGCAAGCACTACACAAACTATAGCTCTTATGATTACCGAATTTTCTAGTTACATGAATACAAGTTTGGCTTGGGGTCCTGCTTTAAAAAGGACAATGAAAGGGGCACCTGGGTGGCTCCGTTGGTTAAGCATCCAACTTTGGCTCAGGTCATGATCTCGTGGTTTGTGAGTTCGAGCTCCGCGTTGGGCTCTGTGCTGACAGCTCAGAACCTGGAGCCTGCTTCGGATTCTGTGTCTCCCTCTCTCTCTGCTCCTCCCCTAGTCACTCTCTCTCTCTCTCTCTCTCTCTCTCTCTCTCTCTCTCTCTCTCAAAAATAAATAAACATTTACAAACATTAAAACAAAAAAGGACTACAAAAGAATTACTTTACACCTCATTTACTAGGTGCAGCGGGAAAGTGGGAGAGCAATACTGAAGTGTTTTGTTATGCATACTCACATGGAATACCTTACTTTTTTACTAGGAAACGTATTCAATAACTCAGCATTTTACAACCCAGACACAGTTTCTCCTGCTATTGTTCATATAAATGACCTTTCCATACAGCAATAACCTTCTAATGCTTTGAGAGTCTGGAAAAAAATAAGAAAATACCTTTTTTTTAGTATATATTTCATGAACTAAATCCATCCTTCACAACATAGTAAGCACTCATTTCTCTATATTTGCATCACAGGAATCTGTATATTGTCAGATGCAAAAGTTACATTAAAATTTAAGAGCTGGTATGTTCCAGTTTCTTGTAACACCTGAGAAAAACCCAAACACATAATAAAGTGCATTGTGCAAAACATTTAGAATATAATCTATTTGTATCTGCTTTCATGATTTCATATTAGAAATGTCTACCGCCATTTTCCCAATTTATATAAAAAGCATGATTTATCTATGTTAATTTCAAGCTGGCATTTAGCCACTTGAATGCTTACTGTCACATATGGTAAACTATCAGGATGTGTGAAGTTTCATAAAAGGGCAATAGCACAGAAAGAATGGAGGAACCAGAATAGTATGAATGATTCTGAAAAATTGGAGAAATATTAACTAAAGTTGCTGTGCTCTTTCACAGCAGGCAAGTAACGTGGCTTTGCCAGTAATCTGTGCTTTAGATTGCAATAAATTGTTCCTGTTTTTCCTTCCATTGTAGAAGACACTAACTTGGCTTCATGAAACCAGGCATGCATATCATCTCCCACCTCATTTTCTTCTGAGTGTAGGAGGGGAAATATAATACAAACTGCCCTGGCGCACAATAATCTATTTTACAGTTGCATGCAAGAAAACCATCCCAGAAAACCTGGCAACATAGCATTCAGATCTCTTCACATCACTCCTGTCCTTTACTCCATTCTTTTCTTTGCTGTCATTATCATGCATTCCAAGGACAATCAACATATGCAGGAACACGGCAGAAATATTTAGTAATATAATCTTATACAGATGAGATTAACAATCATTACTTTGAAGAAAATGGTGTGCTTTCTATAGATAGATACAATGTCAGTAGGCACAGGCAGCATCTCACCGGACCAAAACATAGGACAACTATTCAAGAAGTGACTCTCAAAATAGGAAGTGAAAGGTTCCAACTTGGTTTCTATTTTTTACATCCTTTATTGACAACTTGCCATCAGGTTACAAAGGATTTCTCTCTGCAATTCTCAATCTATTTTTGCAATCTGACCTCTTGTTACTTTTAACTGCCTTCTGGACATCTCCTCTTGGATATCGTACAGGAACTTCAAACTCAGTACACCCAAACGCAACGCCTTGTCTTTTCCCCAAACCCGGTCCTCCTTCTGTATTCCCTGGCTCAGTTCCAGGCATCAGCATTTACCCATTTCCCTAAGCTACATGTCTCTGGCATTTTACACCTCTCCCTCTAGTCCTGGCCACTTCCAATCAACTGAATGCTGTTGATTCCACCCCCAAATTGTTTCTGGACGCTATCCCCTCCTCTTTATTCTTGAAGCCATAAATTTAGCTTAGTCCTTCTCCTGTACTTCTACAATGTTTCCTAATGGCCTCTTAATAGGTCCCTCTGCTTCCAGTCTCTCCCATAACCAATCTGACCTTTTTGTACTGACCACAGAGGGGGGGTTGTTTTTATTTTTTGAACATACAAATCTAGAGCAGACTCCTCTCTTCCTTAAAACCACTCATTACTCCTAGGAGCTTACAGGATCAAGTCCAAAGTCTTTGGCATGGCACACAAGGCTCAAGGTCTGTCCCTCACTTCCCCTTCCAACCTCATTACCAAGATGCCTCACTCCCAGGGCCTCTGTACCTCTGCCTGTTAAACCAAACTACCAGCTAGTCCCGAGAGAAATCTTGTCATTCCCCTAAGCTAGTGGTTCATAACCAAGAGGACACATCATAATCACCCAAGGAGTTGTTTCAGTGTGGAGTTGTTTTGTTTTTTGGGTTTTTTTTTTTTTTTTTTTGGTCACAAAATACACATGCCTTTTCTCCATCTCACATCTACAAAATTAGAATCTATATGAATGGAGCATGGTATCTAGATTTTAACTAGGTCATTGGGTGATGGGGGATCCACTACCCAGATTAGGCATTTGTTTGTGCTGTTCCTTCTATCTGGAATGCTCTCCCCAAGACTTTTCCTGGCTACCTCCTATCCATTTTTCAAGGCTTAGTTCAAATATTACCTCTTTTGTGAAGCCCTCCAGGATGTACACAGATAAAATGCATTGCTCTGTGGTGCCAGTTGCCAGAGCATTTTTGAATGTTGTGCTACTCTAATCATGTATCACTTCGAGTGCTCCTTGTTTCTTATGGTGTTCTCCTGCGAGGAAGCAAAGTTCTTGGATTTCTTTGTATTCCCTGCTCTCAGCACAGCTCCTAGCACTGTGCTCAAGAAATAAGAAAGAAAGAAAAGAACAGAGGAGAAGGAAAAGGAAAAAGGGAAAGATGGTGTGGCCTAGGCTGTCTCTGCAGCCCAAGTGCAAGTATAAAAAGACATTCTGCCTTCTATCTCTCAGCAAAAAACACCCTGTCACAGCCTGCAGTTGGACCCTCGTCGTGGGCCTCATGGGATAACATACTGACTTTTTACTAATCTTAAACTTTCAGTTTGGCACAGGAAAAAAAAATGAGTAGGGTGGAAGCTTTGTTTGTCTACAATGTTGAGTTCTGCCCCCAGAAACTTCTAGTAGTCCCTGATAATAGTCCTGCATGGGCGGCCTGTTATTCTCCGCTCTGTTCATGTTCTCTTGAGAACAGCAGTAACAAAACTACGGGAGCTTTGACCACAGGGTGACAGAAGCTCAGCAAGCAAGTTGAAGGGTGGTAATTTTACCCAACTGCCTTTCTTAGAGGTCCCAGCAACAACTTCCTTTTCCCCAGTGTGAGCTGATGGCACAGTCACTTCCGATTTGGTCTCAACTGCCAGTTTTTTTCCTGTTTTTAACTGCCACCTTTGACTAGAACTGTTTTCTCGAGAAGCCTACAAATTAAAGAACAAGCAGTTGATTCAATCCATTTTAAAAAGTTAATTCCGAGGGGGAAAGTCTCACCCAAACTGGTTGTTCAGCACCATTTCATGGTAACACATGAAGGGTTCTCCTACAGCTAAAACTTGCACCCCGGAGAGCTCAAAGAAGTTACCTGACTTCATTACAAAGAGCCCAGTCTCCCAAAAGAATCTCTCCTAAGAAACTCCCCAGTCTTTGTGTTCCTAATGGCAACACAAAACTATCCTTACAGGACGGCTGGTGTGGGAAGCCGGGGCTCAGCCAACATGGAGGAGACTGGGAGTGAGGGCATGTGGGGTTCTGAGAGCCTTCCCCTTAGCTCCAAGGCCTCTAAACATCAACAGTGGAGTCCTGTGGGAATTTGGGCAGGCAGCAAAACCGGAACCAGGAGGATACATCTTAACATTCCATCTTTTGACTCCTACCTCGACACGGGAATGAAATGTTCCCGGGCCACATTTACCTCTCTCAGTTCTAGAACCAATTGGTTAGGGCAAGAGGTAATGAGCTCAATCGTTTCAGTACCTACATGCAAATATTTCAAAGTGAGTTAGCAAACATGTGAAGAAATATTATAAGCAGGAAACCACCTAAGCAGCATCTGCTTCCACCCACCTCCTCTGTGGCTCTATTCCCCTCAGTAGCACCAGGAAGTAAAGCTAGCAAGAAAATTCGGCGGTGCCGAGCCTTAGATAGTAGTTGTTGTTACAAGTGATACTATGGTAGAGTCCTGTGCAAGCTCCCAAAGGCTTAATGCTCCTTGACAGAGAACCCATTCAACAGGTTTTTCTTGTGATGCTTTGCTGGAACAACAGTGAGGCTCCAACATATGCAAGAACTATTCTGTCACGGTTTCCAATTTGATACACACAGAGAGTAAAGAGGAGTTTTGAGGTATCACACAAGCTTTTACATATTTGAAAAAAGGACCCTTGAATGTTGTACTTCCAAATATCGGTACAGAGTCTAGCAGCTTGAATCAAAATATTCCTATCACTGGATGGTGAGCTTCTAGAATTACCAAGATCATTTCCTTTCATTTCAAATATTCAGATAAGTGAAAGAAATTCAGATAACCGGATCAATTGGCCTTGTACTTCATACATTTGTACACATTTTACATTTCAATGTAGTTATCGAATAAGGTTCAAAATGTTAAAAGTCCAAAATGTGAAACTACCTCTAAATTTTGTCAAGTGGAGTAAGAGGTCATATTTAACTCAATGAGGTAACATATTTGAAGGCTCCTAGGTAATGTCTAGTACATAATAACCTGCTCCATGATTAAGTAGTTTTTAAGCAAATCATTAAATTTTTCTTAAAGTTATTTTCTGTTCAATATTGTTTTTCATTAGGTAGTATTCGCCCTTTGGGGGGAAGGGTGATCCATGGTTTTATACACAGGTAATATAAAAATACTGCTTTGTTTCCAGTACCCCCTTGATGTGGCCTAATATCTTGTGGAGTACTCGTTGGTAGTGGCTTTTTGGGTTGCTTTTTTAAAAAGCTTATTTATTTATTTTGAGAGAGGGAGAGTGGGGGAGGGGCAGAGAGATGGGGAGAGACAGAATCCCAAGCAGGCTCTACACTGTCAGCATGGAGCCCAATGTGGGGATCTAACCCACAAATCATGAGATCATGACCTGAGCCAAATTCGGACACTTCACGACTGAGCCACCCAGGCGCCTCTTGGGTTGTTGTTTTTTGTTTGTGTGTTTGTTTGTTTGTTTGTTGCTCCAGCCACCACACTGAACTGAAATTCTCAGGGAATGGCACTTCCCAAGTTTGTTCCTTGGTTATTAAGCCTTAATGAAAGAGTATAGAGCATGGTTTCTCCAACCTTGGCGCGACTGCCATTTTGGACTGGGTAATCCTTTGTTGTGAGGGCTCTCTTGTGCACTGGAGTATGGTTAGCAGCATCTCTGGCCTCTACTGACTCCCAGTAGCATCCTTTTTTCCACATTTGTGAAAACCAAAAATATCTCCAGGAGGGAAAATTGTCTCTGGTCGAGAACCATAGCCCTAATACATTATTACCTGACTATTGCCCATATAAAAGTTTGGCCATTTCCATCTACCTACACTTTAGCTATGAACCGGTCCACTCAGTAAATACTTACAAACATGTGTAAAGTTAAATAGTTAATACTGAGGATACAGGAAATTGAAACTATGGATGGTAAATTTAAATTATTAAGTTTTCTTGGGCTTAAGGACACTGTCTAACTTGGAATTCCCTGACTTTACTTAATCTCTATACAATCTTACTTTATTTATACACTTATACTACTTTATTTATACACTTATTAAGTATTCATACCCACTCAGGTCACATCAATCAAACAGGTACCAAATTCAATCTGAGGCACAAGTTACACTCTATGGGACTACTAAAGAGCATAAGATGTGGTGCCTCCCCTCAAAGAATTTATTCCACCAAGTTGGGGGAATACATGGTAACATATTATTGGACACTGGGCTGACATTTTGACGTAAAATATTCAAGTGTCCTTCTTGGTGGGGAGTAACAAAAGCACACATGAATTTCTCATCACTTTATTTCAATTAAGAAATATATATATGTATATATTTATATACATGTATTTATACATATTTATATGTATATTTATATATATATTCATGAAAAAGCATAATCAAACCACAATGAACTCTATGTCACAACTCGAGTGATCTCTATCAAGCATAATGACAACAAAAGATCGTTTATTAAGTAGCAGCAGACCTAAATAGGGGCCAGAAAGTTTACTACGATCTCAAAAGCAGTGTTTTTAAGGAAATGCCTCAATAGTTCAGGTCTCAAAATTTAGCATTCAGTCTTCCACATTCTTACATAACTGGTTCAGAATGATGTCAGGGAAAGTGGCTTCTCAGATAGGCTTAATTTGCTTATTTATTAAAATTACACAACTCACTCTTAGGTACTTGCGAAATTAAAGTAACTGGAAAGAATTTAGGACACACAAATATTAACCGTGTAACCTACAGGAAAGTGAACAATTTAAAGATTCAACAAGAGCAGTGCCTGGGAGTTTAGCCAAGCATCAATAAAACATACAGTGTACCCATTACTTGCCCAGCACTATACCAACCTCAGTGAGGACTTCAAAGAAAACTCATTCATTCATTCATTCATTCATTCAACAGATACCTACTGAGGGCTTACTATGTGCCACACACTGTTCTAAACTCTGAGGATACAGCAATCAACAAACCAGATGAACACCTTGCCTTCAGAAAACTGATATTCTACCTGAATAATTCTTATGTAAGACAAGTTGGATCTCTGGTCTCAGGGAGTAAATCATCTTGTTGGGCAGAACCAAACAAATGAAATCCATGAAAGAAGAAGAAAGAACTACAGTGTTGAGCACTGCTTCTACCAACATGCAAAAGGAGGGGTTTGAAGGAGGGTTTGGAGCAATGAGGAATGTTCCATGGGGGTGGGACTTGAGATTCAGACCCTTGCTACCCAAAGTGTTGCCTAAGAATCACCAGTATTGGCACCCCCTGGGAAATTGTTAGCGATGCAGAATCTTGGACCTATTCCAGACTTGCTCAATCAAAATCTGTACTTTAAAAAGAATCCTAGGGAACTTCTAAGGACATTAAAGTTTAGTTGGCACTGCAGGTTTCTGGTCAGGTTGGACCACTGAGTGT
Organism: Prionailurus viverrinus; assembly: GCF_022837055.1. Lineage (NCBI taxonomy): Eukaryota > Metazoa > Chordata > Mammalia > Carnivora > Felidae > Prionailurus > Prionailurus viverrinus. The sequence goes on from NC_062579.1 coordinate 102,169,377, forward strand.
GAGTTGGGCTGGTGGGGAATGGAGATTGGATTGGCTGATCACCAGGTTAGAAGTTGTGAGGGCCTGGACTTGGGGAACTAGGAATAAGGAGAATGTAATTATATCCTTTATCATCTGAATGGATAAAGAAATATGATGGATATACATGCAATGGAATACTATTCAACCATGAAAAAGAAGGGAATCCTGCCATTAGTGACAAAATGGATGGACCTTGAGGACTTTATGCTAAGAGAAAAGAATTCAGAGAGAGACTAAATACTGTAAGATCAAAAAAAAAAAAAAAAACCAAACTTACAGAAACAGAGTGTAGACTGGTGGTTGCCAGGGGCAGGAGAGAGGGGACATAGGTGAAGGTGGTCAAAGGGTACAAACTTCCAGTTAGAAGATGAATGAGTTCCGGACGCCTGGGTGACTCAGTCGGTTAAGCACCCGACTTTGATTTAGGTCATGATCTCACGGCTTTTCAGTTTGAGCCCCGCGTTGGGCTCTGTGCTGAAAGCTCAGAGCCTGGAGCCTGCTTCGGATTCTGTGTCTCCCTCTCTCTCTCTGCCCCTCCTCCACTCTCTCTCTCTCTCTCTCTCTCTCTCTCTCTCAAAAATAAATAAACATTAAAAAAATTTAAAAAAAGAAGATGAATGCGTTCTGGGGATGCAATGTACAGCAAGGTGACTACAGTTAGCAATACTGTATTGCATACTTCACAGTTGCTGAGAGTAGATATTAAAAGTTAGAGGCACTTGGGTTTGGATCTCCAGCTCTACCACTTCTTAATTGTGTGATATTTCAGTCAAATTATTTAACCCCACTGGGCCTTTTTATCATCTGTAAAACAGCAGGGCCCTTGTAAAGATTCAATCACATAACAGGTATGTAGCACTTAGCAGTCCCTGACAGGAAGAAAGTGGCAGCCATTAATAACAATTACATTGATAACAATTTAAAAAATGCTCTTTTGAGAAGGGTTCGAAAGCAACAGATGGAACAAAAAAAACTTTTAGTGTCTGTTTTAGTGAGCGTTGGGTACAGAACTGTAACAACCTGCAATGTAAGGAACTTCAATCTTAAGCTGGCACTTAGATACTGCATTTTGAAATGTAATTAACCCTGGTTGATCCCCAGAAGTGCCTTCATGATGAGAGTTCGGTAATTGTTATTATTATCACTATTACTGCTGTTATCATTAGGGTGTTCTCAAAAGGGCCGGTTTCCCTGCTGGAGTGGAAGGAGCGGAGACAGGGAATTGCTGGTACCACTGCTGCCTATGTGGAGCTCCATAATGCGTACTGCTAATCATCCAGTCTCCTGCTCTATGCCTCTATTATCCTCATTAATGTTTCTGCTGAGGCACTGTTTTCCAATTTCTCTCTCTCTTCCACGTGCAGAACTTGGGAAGAGAAGCACCAGTCTGACCGCCCTCCACCAACCGACAGCCCAAAAGGCAGGGGAGCCTCAGGTTCAAGTCACCTGAAGCATATCTGGGGGCGGGGAATCCGGAAAGCCGGCGAGCGCCTACGGATCCGCCCGGACGCGCGGCCCCAGCCTAGGGAGACCCGGCCGCGGGAATGAGTAAGGGGTCAGCCGACTGGGCGGCTCTCCGTACCCCCGCCGTCGACTAGATCGGGGAGCCAAGAGGGACTTCCAACACGCCCCAAGTTTCATCTCAAGTCGTCTCCGAGGCTGCGTGCGCCCCAGCTTCGAACGCTTGCCTGCAACGTGGCCGCGTTTGGGACGCCCTTTCTACCCCCAGGGTCACCCAAACTCTTCCGTTCCCTCCCCAGGCCGAGCCGTGTGCCGGGTCCCCCAGCCCCTGGCTTCTCCCCTCCGCATGCCGGGGGAGTCCGCCCCTTCGCCGGCTCCGGCCAGCCCACCCACAGCCCCGCACCGCAAGGAGCCTCGGCGCTCCTGACACCGCCCGGCTGCAGGACGGGGGCAGGGCCAACGGCGGAACCGCCCCCAACCGCCTCCCGGGCCCGGCGGGCGGGCGGGTTGCTGGGGCGCCTCCACCTCCTCTTCCTAAAGCGGCGAGGCGCAGAAGAGCGGCATCACTCGAGCCCAGGTCCCGGCCACCGCCACACGCTGCGCCCCGCGTTCGGGAGGAGGAGCGGCGGCGGCAACAGCGGCGGGCAGGCGCCAGAAAGGTAGACTGAGTCCCGGGCAGTCGCGCAGCGAACGGCACCCCCCCCCGCCCCAGCCCGGGGCTACGAGCCACCAGCCCGGTCACCCCACTTCTGTGTGTCCTTCCAGGCCCGGGTCGAAAAGCCTGGGAGGGCCGCGAGCTACCCCCCGGAGGAGGAGTCAGTCCGAGCCCAGGGCGCCACCGCCGCAGGAGCAGTGCGGAGCAGCCGTCGCCTTCATGGCCCACTCACCGGTGGCTGTGCAAGTTCCCGGGATGCAGGTGAGGAAGCCCAGGCCGCCTCCGCCGACCACGTGACTGCCCCGGAGCCCGGTGCGCGGTCCCCAGCGACCACGGGCGGCCCTGGGGCTCCCCTGAAGGCAGGGCCGGGCGCAGGGGCCAGGTGATCCGGGAGTCAGGCTCGAAGCTTTCCCGGCGTTTCGACTAGCCTGGTGCACTGCGCGGGGAGGGCCGGGAGGGACGGCGCGCGCGGCGAGGTGCGGGGGGGAGGGCGGGGGAGCATAAAAATAGGCCAGATCCAGACACCTGCGCCTGCGGAGCGTGGTCCGGCTGGGGAGGGGGGGGCGTGGAGGTGGGAGGTCTTAACTCCGGGGAGATGGAGGTGTCTCGGAATTTGTGGGGTAAAACGCAAGTCGTGCGCCCCCCGCCCCCGCACACACAAGTCGGGGCGGAGCAAGACAAGGGGGTGTCGGTGGCGGCTGCATTGAATTGGCCTCTTCCTGTGTGCGTAGAGCGAAGAGCGAGGTGACTTCTTTTCCCCTTTTGGTGTTGCTTCTTAAGGGCTAAGTTCTGTCTCGTTCCCCCACCTGGCGCAGCCCTTAGTGTGGCGTGAGAAATGCAGGGTCCGGTGTCGGAGTGGCCGAGGTGATGACTCCGCAGCCCCCTCCCCCTGCCTTTCCCACTGCACGACTGTTGCATGTGGTTAAAGGAAGCTTTTTGTCCTGGACAGGGGACTACTGCAAGGGACCCAACTTCTTACTGGAGATTTACCCAGGCCCCTCCCCCCCCATTATATTTTCATTTTCTTCAAGAAGGAATAAGCTGTGTCCCTACACTTTTTATGCGGTTAAGTTTTTAAACCAGTGCATTTCAAGCTACGTGCTGTTATCCAGGTCTACTAACTTTTAAGCATTCCCTTTTTTCCTTTGCCAGATATCCTAAACAACGCATTTATCAACAGATCAGAGACTAGAAACACGAAAGCCTCAATCCCTCATTATCTTCCAAAAATGTGAAAGCAGATGTTTTTCAAGTTCAGAAAAAACGTTTAGAATGGTAAATAGACACGGTTTCTAGTAAAAGACTTTTATGTTTCTGGTAAAAGTCAAAGCGCTGTGGATCGGGGCCTCAATTTACTAACTGATGCGTGGAATTCATTTTTTTTTTAAAGCAATTGGTCACATTTATGCACGGTCACAAAACAATTTTAAAAATACTTTCCCACAAAAGGACCATTTGTGTGGGGCACGTACCGAGCCTAGGACTCCTGTGCGGACTAAGCACCAGGCTTCTTCGCTGAATATAGGGCACGTCTGTGTCGAGTCCCAGGAAGTCGGTGTGTATTTAATTTAAAAAAATAAGAGAGGAAGAAGACAGGAAATGAGAAATATTAGGGCTTTTTAAAAGGTTAATCTATTCAGGCTTTACACAAAGCCTCAAACTTTTTTCTCAGGCCACCCCCCAGCCTGCCTCCCCCCTCTCCCCCAGCCGCCCTGCCCCGCACCCCATTCATTCAGCCTGCCTTTGATTGTAGCAAGAGATTAGTAGTTTGCAATACTGACTCCAGTTTTGCTCCGTCTGATGTGGAAGGAGTGCGAAGACTTTCCCACCGCGCTCTCCTTTCCAGTGTGTGAGAGTAGTACGGCACGGTTGGCAAGTTTGCCTCTGAGGGTCTCCATGCTTCTGTCTCCATTGTGTGCGCGTGCGTCAGCAGAGCGAGTGCCTCGCGCTCGTCAAGTTTGTGATTCTGGGGAACTCTGTGCTGAGGAGAAAATGGTTTCTGGTCTTTATTCCGTTCGTCTTTATTTAATTTGTGTGGTTTCTGGCCCTTATTTGATTTGTCTTGATTTGATTTATATGGCTTTGGACCTGCTTGCTGTTCAGTATTCCTTACCGCTCCCTGCTTTGTTTACTTGTCTGAGTTCCTTATCTCTTGAATTTTTAAATCGTAATTAAGGTGGTTTAGAATGGGAATCACATCTTTTAACTTACCAGTTCTGCCTTTCACGTTACGCCTTCCCCAAGTTGTGGTTGCTTTGTCCGGCATAATTTGGGGAGGGCGGTCATCTCAATATTAGCAAAGAAGAGAGGGACATTTATTTGTCACTTTCTCCATCTTAATGAAATGGTGCATTCTTAACTGCTCGTTTCCATTTTATATGTAGATGTGGTTCTTAAGCATTTGATGCAACATAAAAATTTTCCACAGTTAAAATTGTACAGTACCCTAAAAGTACATTTGACGGCAGGCAGTGTGACTCTTGAGCCTAGACTACTTTTACTATTCTTTTGTTCAAAAATCTTGCAAATGAGATGCAGAAATACATCATGAGCTTGTAAGATTCTCCTAGACTTTTGTGCAAGAGTTAGGAGCAACTTTTAAACCCTTCGAGTGGTAAGAAAACTTGAGTTAGCCATGTGTTCTGGAAATCAGTGTATAGTATTTCCACAAATCAGGGTGAAGTGGTGGACCGGCCCATAACTTTTTAACAGTTTATTTTAGAGCATTGTGAAGATTGATGGAAAAAAATGATTTTTCCAGAAATAAAAACAAAATTACTTTATCCACAGTGTTTTTCTCTCCCTGAGGAGAGATGTGAAGTAGAAGCCGGGCTACCTGTTCTATCACTTAAGACTTCCAGCATTCCTGACTTTCGAACAAAGAAATTTCTGTTGCCACTAGTTTAAAATAGAAAAGAAACTTGGAGTGACGAAAGAAAACCCAGGATTTGGTCCAGTTCAAACTCTTCCTTATGAATTAGTTATTCAAACTCATATTGTTGATATTTCTCAATATTGTGGTAACGAACATTTTTGCCCCATTACACCAAATGTTGAGGGTATGAATTTGTTTTGGACTTAATTTGCGCTTACCTTTGTTAGTGTATACCTAAAGGAATTTTCCATACCAGGAGCTAAACTCCTGAAAAATATTTAAGGCACAACTTAAAAAAAAGGTAATAAACCAATAAACCTGTTTCTTTCCACTCAAATATTTACTCTTTAATGATTTAAAACATTTTTTCTTTGAAGTTTTCAGTTATTAGTTATGCTGAAGTTTAAAATATTTTCCCTTCGAAACTGCATTAGTATTTAAGACAAGTATTCTAAATAGGTTGTTAAATCTTTCATAAACTGTAGGTGGGAGATGTTAAATACTGAATTGGAGTACTAAGTGGTGTTATGTTATGCTTTATGTTATGTCTCTTGTGAAAAATTTTTTCAGTTTCTATTAAAGACTTTACAAACTGGCCTTCATGTATCTTTAAGTACATCAAGGTGGTACAGTTTTTCGGTGGTTGTTATTTGAGATGTGAACTGGAAATGAAACATAAGAAGTAATGAACACATTATTGAAGACTTTTATCTAAAGAGAGGGAAAACAGTGCCTTGCATTGGTGAACCTAGTGCCTGGGTTCTGGGAGGGATACAGAAGTACACTGCATGATCTGTAGCCCTTGAAGGTCTTAAAACGTTGTTGGGGAGTTAAATCCAGTACATGAAATATAAAATAATGCAAAAATCTGTAAGACCTTTTCTAGAATAGAAGTTTCTGACTGGAGGAGTTGAAGGCTTACAAAAGGTAAACTGACCACTAAGGATTATTGGGGTCCATATTGGGGAGCATTTCTAAGCAGGAATGTACCCTGAGCAAAAGCATGGAGACAGGGAAAGGCACACCTGCACGAGTGTGCATGCACACACAGTCTTTGAGAGTGAGAGAAAATCAGTTGGATTATGACGAATTCGTCTAGAGAAATAATAGGAGGTAAGAGTGGAAAACATGACTGGGTCCAGATTATGGTGGTTATTGAATGCTAAGGAAGGACTTTGGCCTTTGGACTAGTCATTAAACGTTTCTGAGTAAAGGAGGCTCAATCAACGAAATTATATATAGGAAGAGAAATCTCAAGATTGGATGAATAGATGACATGGAGGATTGAGAGTCTTGAGGCAGTTGGATCTACTGAGACTATTTCAATGGGATGGTCATATCTGTACAGAAGCAGTGGACCTTCCATTGACTGATGGCTTTGCACATGCCCAGTACTGTGAAGAAAAAAATATGATTACCAGACTTAATACTTAGCTAATTATAGAAGGAGAAATCAAAGGTTTTATGGTGTTGAATATGAGAAACTGGAAGAATTATGGTACATATGAAAGAAATTGGAAAATCAAGGGGAAGAGCCAGATCTGGTAGGAAGTTAATGATTTCTGTTCTAGACCTGTGAGGTTTGAAGCAACAATGGGATGATGAAGTGAAAATGTAAAACAAAATGTCTATCACCTTGTTGGTGGTGATGTTTTCACAGGTGTCTGTGTATGTCCAAATTCATCAAATTATGTACATTAAATGTGTACAATTTTTTTGTATATCAATGTGCCTCAATAAGGCTGTTTAAAAAAATGTCCAAAAAAATTCGAAGGTACAGATCTGGAGCTTTAGTCATTCATCAGACACTGACTGAGCATTTACTATATGCCAGTCTCTTGAAACTGAAGGAGAGGAACCACCAAGAAGGGAGAAGTTTCTAATACACGAGAGAATATATGGACGTGCGGGCCCTCATGAGACTGGAAGCATAAGTGGAGGATTAGCTTGTAAGAAAAGGAGGGGTGAGTTTAAGATGCATGGGAGGATGATGGGGCGCCTGAGTGGCTCAGTCAGTTAAGCTTTGGACTCCAGTTCAGCTCGGGTCATGATCTCACGGTTCCTAAGTTCGAGCCCTGTGTTGGGCTCTGCGCTGACAGTGTGGACCCTGCTTGGGATTCTCTCTCCCTCTCTCTGCCCCTCCTCCGCTTATATGCTCGCTCTCTCTCTCTCTCTCTCTCTCTCAAAATAAATAAATGAACTTAAAAAAAAAAAGATGCATGGGAGGATGAGAAAATGTGTCCGCACCAGGAAGGAGTTAACCTGGGGAGAATCTTTGAACTAACTCTGTTCGTGACAAAATTGGAGAGGAAATTCAGTTCAGTGCCAGAATCTAGTTTGGTGGAGTTCTTACCTCCCTTACACCCTTAGAAGGCATAATTTGAGCTTCGCAATTTGAGATGGCAAAAGGTTTGAGAGCATTGCCTTGCATTGATAAACCCAAACCCTTGTCCTTATTGGTGAGTAGTTGATACAGAGGTGTTGGATATGCTAATGATAATGGTGGAAGACCAGCTGGAACCAAATAATCAAAGAGAACTGTTAGCTAGGAGAGTTGGAGGTAGTTGAAAGGTATGGGGTTAGAGGGCTAGGGCCTGTAGGGAGAGTAAACAGGAATTGGGCATGGTAGGACATGTGCCTTGAACACTAATGAAGGTCTGGAAACGGCATTTGAGGACAAAGGTCCATCTTGTACCTCCCTTGCTTGAGTCATAGAAAATGAGAGAACATAATTTAGCTGATACTTAGGAATTGTTGAACATCATGATACTGTGGGTTTTTTTTTTATCCTGCCTTTCAATTATTCAGTGACCTTGAGCAAAATGGGGAATAATAAAAGCTGCATTTCCTTTGCTTCAATGAGATGTTATTAGGATGAATTAACCATCATCTGTGGAGTATATTTTGAGCCCCTTTGTAAAAGGTGTTGTGATGTATATGGGCAGTTCATCCTGCAAAACAATGCTCGGCTAATCACATGAAAAAACACTGTCATTATCTCATCTCTCTCCTGCTTGATAAGCCACATTTTTCTATTGAAATCCTGTCTTCCTCTCCTCCTCCCCACAACACCAGCACCATACCCAAAGTCTAGGCTCAGCTTTCCAGACTTTTCTGTTATCTGGCTCCAGTCTACAGATGTAAACTTTTTGTTATCACTATTTCCCAGCAAGAAATCCCTTTTGTTCTACCATGCCAGTTACAATTTAGCAATCACTGACTGACCAAGTCCTACCTGATTTTTTCAAGGTCTGCAATCTTCCTTTTTCTGTGAACTTTCCCTGAGTATTCCAGGCCACAGAAATCTCTTGTATTTCTAGGCACCTATTATATCTGTTGTCAGTGGTAGGCAGTCCAGTTACACTGCCTTAGATTTTCTCTAATATACTTATCTTCCAAACTAGGTTGTATATTTTTTGAAGGCAGCGACCATGTATTTTACTTTTCTTTATACCATTAGGTATGAATTACATGTAAAAGTGTTGGCTAATAAATGCCATATAGACTAGACTAGACTCTTCTAACTTTTTTCCCATTCTGCCTGTATTGTGTAATGCTTGAATTCTTATAGGTCATGAAGGCTGATTTGTGTGCGCACAATGTAGACTTTTAACACTTACTAAAATGATTTGAATGCATTATATGCAACATGTCTAACAATATATACTTGTAACAAATCAGCTGTCCACACAAACTCTCATTCTCTCTCTCTCTCTCTCTCTCTCTCTCTCTTTTTAAAATTTATTTATTTATTTTGAGAGAGAGAGAGACAGACAGACAGACAGAATCCCAAGCAGGCTTGGGGCTGTCAGACCAGAGCCCGACACGGGGCTCGAACTCACGAACCATGAGATCATGAGCTGAGTCAAAATCAGGAGTCGGATGCTTAACCACCTCAGCCACCCAGGCACCTATGAAGCTCTCATTCTCTTACTTACCAGGGCCCTTGAGAGAAAAAGGAGACTCATTGCTTTCCTGGTAACTAGAGCTGATTTCAGAAAAATTTGTGTCTTTGTCACAAATAACTTCTTTTTTTTTTTTTAATTTTTTTTTTCAACGTTTATTTATTTTTGGGACAGAGAGAGACAGAGCATGAACGGGGGAGGGGCAGAGAGAGAGGGAGACACAGAATCGGAAGCAGGCTCCAGGCTCTGAGCCATCAGCCCAGAGCCCGACGCGGGGCTCGAACTCACGGACCGCGAGATCGTGACCTGGCTGAAGTCGGACGCTTAACCGACTGCGCCACCCAGGCACCCCTGTCACAAATAACTTCTTATCCCTTCCCTCTGTTTCCATCCCCACCATCCAAAAAAAGTCCAAATAAGTAAATAAAAGAAATTTTTTGCTTCTCTGTCCCAGCTGTCACATTAGGAAGAATCTGATAAGATTTTCATATTAAGGTGGTTTTGATTAATTGCTCAGTGTGTGACCTCTCCCGTGAATATTCACATTTTACAGGGAATAATGTCCAAAAAAGTTTTAAAAAGGAAATCTAGTAATGGGATTTCTGACAGCTAGACGATTATTTTTGACTGAATTGTGTCTTCTGAAAGAGTGGTTGTTTTACTCGTTTTATTTGTTGCTAGAAAATGGAGTTAGGGGAACAAAATTCACAGCAGCCAACTCCTTTTCATTTCTTATAATCAAGACCCAAAGAATTTCCACCACAGGTACATATAAAATAATGTTTCTTGGGGCACCTGGATAGCTCAGTTGCTTAAGGAGCTGACTCTTGATTTCAGCTCAGGTCATGATCTCATGGTTTGTGAATTCAAGCTCCACTTTGGGCTCCGTGCTGTCAGTTCAGAGCCTGCTTGGGATTCTCTGTCTCCCTCTCTCCCTGCCCCTCCTCTGCTCTCTCTCTTTCAAAATAAATAAACTTTAAAAAAGAAAAAGAAATAAGGGGCACCTGGGTGGCTCAGTCGGTTGTGTGGCCGACTTCAGCTCAGGTCATGATCTCACAGTTCATGAGTTCAGTCCCCAAGTCAGGCTCTGTGCTGACAGCTCAGAGCCTGGAGCCTGCTTTGGATTCTGTGTCTCTCTCACTCTCTCCTTCCCTCAGTCATGTTCTGTCTCTCTTTCTCTCTCAAAAGTGAATAAACATTGAAAAAAATGTTTAAAACAAAGAAATAAAATAATGTCTCTGGAAAAACGCCATGAGGTAACTTTTAGCAGAACAAAAATCAATAAAATAGGCACAACTAAAATTTTCACCCTGTCTTATGTACATTTCCCATTTTGTCATCTGCCATTTTAGGCTAAGGTATTCTATGATAGGAAGGAACCACATCTTTGAATTAATACTTGTGAAAATCAAACACTTTTTTAAAAGTTTATGTATTTATTTTGAGAGAGAGAGAGAGAGGGCGTGCGCACGCGCGCGCGCGCGCGCGCGCGCGCGCGCACACACACACACACACACACACACACACACACACACACACACACACAAGCGAGCAGGGGAGGGGCAGAGAAAGCGGCAGAGAGACAGAATCCCAAGCAGACTCCGAGCTGTCAGCCCAGAGCCCCTGCATGAGGCTCAGTCTCACAACTTGAGCTCGTATCAAGAGTCCGATGCTTAACCCAGGCTCCCCCAAATCAGACATTTTTAAAAAGATACTGACTAATTCAAGAATTCTATGAACCAGGAAAAGTTATCCCATAGGAAAACGCCTTTACATTTGGATTTTAAAACATAACACATTGCTGGCCAACTCTGCCCATCATCCTCTTTGATGTCACTCCCCCAAATCCCATGTAATTCAGGCAATTTACCTGGCATGCCCATTCGGAAAAGCAGGGAAACCTAGTGCAGAACTGATCCTATCCTCCTCTATTCCTGCCTGTCTCCTTGCCACCTGTCACCAGCAGGATAGAGCTGCACACCCCCTCAGCCTGTTCTGGACTTGTTCCAGCATTTCCCTGACTGCACCCTGCTGGCCTTTCTTTTTCTTCATTTATCATACCATCATGGATTAGAATGATCTGTGTCCTAAAATATCAGGTTAGTCATTGGTATGGCATAGCTTTGGCTCTTCTAGCAAAATTAGAACAGAATTGTGGTTCATACTTCCTAAGAAGTAGAGGAAGCAAAATTGTAGACAGCTTAGGTAAAGGAGTCAAAAATATTTTTTAAGTGGCTACTTTCCTCCTCTTCAGTAAAGTCACTTTGAATGGAAAGTGCTGCTAAAGAAATGAGACCTTTTTTTGTCTTTTTGTCATGAAAAACGTTTACAGAAAAAATTTTCAACCTTTCTTTGTGTTTCTGGTAACAGATTGTATGTTCTTTATGGTATTTTTCTGCCCTCTCCCTCTTTCACCTGTTTAAAAAAAAAGTAGGGAAAAGAAATCTGTAAAACCCTATCAATTTACAGTGCAGAGGGCAGAGAAAAGTAGGGTTCAAATCAGACACCATTGGATTTTTCAGTTTGTTTATTACAGAATAATAGAGTGCCTAGCTGCAGAATAACAGTTGCTTTGAATTATAGAAACAGCTTACCAGTATCAACTTAATGAAGTTGTACTGGATTTGAAATCCATACCACGCTAGATATGTTAGGGAATTTCTAAGCATACTAGTGAATTACTCTACCAGGTTTCAATAGTGCCTGGTAACACAATCCTAGGAGTGAATTTTTTGGCAGGTGGAGGAAATACTTCCAGGACATCTAGACACATCCAGATTTTTCTTTGAAAATGCATTTTTGAGTTGCTCTGTTAGTGCCTTTTTATCCCCCTCCCCCAGCTTTCCATTAAACCATTGGCTTTGTGACATATCACTTTACAGTGTGTTATATTAAGCTAGGACTTAACTGCTTGATGCAGTACAGTATAAATAACACAGCAGAGGGTGATGGGGAAGAGATAGGCGACATAGATCTTCAGGTGGGGCCTACATTGTTATTATAAATGCAAGAAAATTTGGGGGAGCTGAGCTCCCAAAGCCTTAGCCTCATCAGTATTGCTGCCCACTAGACCTGGGAAGGTTTCTAGACCCCCTGGTCTCAATTTCCTGCTGCCTGCCTTCACTTGAAGCGGAAACACAAAAGAAACCCAATCAGCAAAGCATGCACACATGCTACTAAGTATGGTGACAGAAAATAGAACTTTGACCTCTTGTGGTTAAAGAGACTACAGTCAGTGTGTCTGGCAGAGTCAGGGAAAGAAGCATTTTTCAAATGTATGCTTTTAAAGTGCTACTGACCCCATGGGAAGAACAGTTAGCAAAACTCATTAATTAGGCTCCTGTTTGTTTCTGTGGTTTCAGTTCAAATCCTTTGTTTGAACTTAACCTGGAGCCTTCCTGTGTGTTAGTCAGTAAATGGTAGATAGTATAGTGGACTTTCCCAAGTTGGACAATGGTGATCCAGGTTTAATGTTTTTACACACTTCTTCGTGAAACACGACTGGGTGTGACTGAAGCTCGACAGTTGTCAGCAGCAAAGTTTGGAAAGCTTACTTTGTGTAGGAGATGGTGCTTGAAGCCTATCTTCGAGGTACAAAAAAGTATAAAAAGGAGTCCCTGACCTCAAGAAATTTATGCTGTACCTGGAGAGACCGGGCACTTACACGTTTAGAAATCTAACAATGCAGAGCGGTTGTGATGAATCCCAAATGAGATAGAAACTGACATAGGAGCATTCAGAGGAAGACCAGATCGAGGAAGGGAACAGTCATTCATAGGATACCTTTAAAGGAGAGTGAGAGACACGCAAGGGAAAAGGGAAAAGGGATACACACCACGTTCCCTGTATAACAGATATTCAAGGTAGGTGTTCACTGGCATGAACTCTTAGGGCTAAATGATAAAGTCCTTGAATGCCAGACTGACAGTTATTTTTTTTTTCAACTCCACAACAAGGACTTTTTCTGCAAGAAAGTAAACTGATGAAAGCAGTGGTTTGTTTGATTTTTGCGATGGGAAAATTGCATTAAGCTTCCAACCCTACAGGCTGGGTTGGAGAAGGGGAAGACTAGATATAATAAGCAGACACTGAAATAGCCCAGGCTTTAGTTAACAAGGGTTTGATTTAGGGCAGTGATGGTCCAACTTGCGCGTGCATCAGAACCACCTGGAGGGTTTGTTAAAGCACAGACTGCCAGGCCCCATCTCCAGAATTTCTGATTCAGTAGGTCTGCTCTGGGGCCCATGTATTTGCATGTCTAATTGGATATGGAAAGGAGAGAAACATGGAAAAAGCTGAATTCATCTTTGTGTTAAGTTCTACAGCTTCCAAAATCTCACGGCCACCCATCACTTCCGTTTTCCTTTATCCAGGTAGGTAGGTTTGGCAACTTAGTAAATGCTCTTATCTTCAAATGCAAGTACTTTTATCAACAACGTGAAATCTGTTTGTGCTTATAGTTGTGAAAATGCAACTTGGCTGAAGTGGAATAAAATGTCAGTATACTAAATGTCAGCAAGTGGCAATATTTCCCCCCAAAGTTTGGCATTTTTCAGAATTTTGATGCATCTCATCAATTTTTATTGTTCAGAATCCCTTTTTTCCACCCTGCTGTTAACTCTCACCCCCCAAAATTGCTGGACTTAACTCTGGGCTGCTGTTATGTCAAAAATCGCAAATTCACAGTAATGATAGTCCAAAGCCAACTTGTGTTTACATATGTAAATTCCTGGAGGGGAGAGAAAGTTACTTCTGAATCTTTAAGGAAATATCAAATCACTTCCTAAATGGCCTTTCTGGCTCCAAATTTTGCTCCCTAAAATAGTTCCTGTACCTGTCAGATTAACATACTACCATTTGGCAACAGGTACCATGTAGGAAAGCTCGGAGGTTGGGTCAAAGGATAAGGACTGAAAATTAAAGAAGCAAATAGGGCCTACTTAATGAGTTTACCCACACCAAACAATGTGAGCGAACTTGATTATTCACCTCATTCACCACCCTTGGATCCAAATCACCTTTCAATTTCCAAAATGAAAACACAACCAACAAAAACAAAATTATCCTTCAGAATCCAAGATTTGCCCCCAATGAGGATGTTCAAAAGGGTGTACAGAAATATACATCGAAACACATTTAAAGCGATTATCAGAGAATAAATTTCGTGGGTCCGTAGGTAACTTGCTCCCCCTTTAGGGAATTCGGTTTTGGGTAAAAATCCTGATATTTTTACCTTATATTTCACACCTTTTATGTGGTAGCTGTCTCTTTTCCAGGATACTAAATTACTCTTGTGACCCATTTTTTCATAATTCTCGGTGGTAGATTAACTTTTTGTTGAAAGAAATTGATACGGGGTATACAGGCACTTGCAATGTATATTGTGCAGAAAGTCTATTTTGTGTTCGAAAACACTTTTACTCTATTCAAGAAAATAAGGCTCAACATTTGCCACAGTTTTTAATCAGTGGTACCAATTTTAGATATAACTGTTTTTAAAACATAGCAAAGTGCATTTTTGAAATAAAAAATGGGTAAATGATAGGGTAATCACTAAGTTCAAGAAGCAGAAAATTATTGTTTGGCAATATCATTTAAGAAGGTCTGCGTATGGGGTGCCTGGCTGGCTCAGTCAGTAGAGCGTGTGACTCTTAATCTCAGGGTTGAAAGTTTGAGCCCCACGTTGGGTGTAGAGATTACTTAAAATCTTGAAGGAAAAAAAAAAAAGAGTCTCTGTATATAAGAGGAACGAGTAAAATATGTATAATTTACGTGCTCAGTAAACATGGTATCTATTGATTTGCTAAATATTTTTATTAGATAGAAAATATAGAGAATTATTTACCACCTTTAAAAATATTTATTCTAAGGTAAATACATATGGAAATGCATATGTATATATGTGTGAAACCAAAATAGGGTTATCAAGATTTAACACCTGTTGTATTTTTATCAGGGCCAGCTCTTTCTGCCTTTAGTACTTAAACTATTATTATTCCTGAAGAAATTGGGCTCACAGCAGTCCATTCCATACAGGATACAGATCCTGGGAAATGACTTTTAATGAAATTCAGTACCAATGTTAAGCTGTTTTGGTGAATTAGAATTGAACTTTACAAAGGATTATATTTATCAAGATTCTCAATTCTCTGCCTAATTTCTCCCATAGAATAGTTTTACAGAGCATCATTGCATTGAAGGAATGCTTTGGATAAATATAAATTGGTTTACCTGTGAGTAAAATCACAGGCATGTGGGTAGTATACAAATGATTTCTGCTTAACAGAAACTTGTGATCATTTGTGTCTAAGCTCTTACTTTGAAACTAAAATTGCTATAAGTACTTTACACTGTAGATTCTGAGGCGATGGGGAATGGAGGAGACAGGGCATTGGATTCTGTTTCAGTCTTGTACCCAGAGAGCTGCCTTTTTAAAAAAAAAAAAAACTATTTATCTCTTCATGAAAAATGGTGACTGTCACTGAAAGATCTTTTTTTACTCTGTCACAGGCTTCCCAAAGGGCACATAAAATGAAAACGTGGGATTTGACTAGTTAAATAATAAATCAATTTCGAGGTTTTAGCATAGGTGACACCTCCATGGTCGTCTTTTTGGACTGTGATTTCTGGTAATAGCAAGTGGAAAAAAAAAAAAAAACTATTACCGCTGTTGCTATGGATCTTCTATCTGCTGAGGTTCGGGCATCGTTTTGGAGGCTGCAGTGTAAACCCTGTTTAGGGAAGGTAGAATTTCATAATACCAGAGGATTACTGCTGCCTCATGAGCAAACAGAAAATGTAGGTGAGGGAAAAGGTTTTGGACTCTGGAAGAAGAGAAAGACAGTGTTTCCAAGGAAGGGGAAAAAGTAACCTCTTGCTTTTAAGATTGAGAATTCTCTGTATATTTTTTTTAGAATGGGAAATTTCTCTACTTTCTGCAGAGAGGAGAAAAAGCTAACAGAAAAGGAAATTGGGGAGGTAATAGTAATTCATTTCTTTCTTGTTGTTTATGACTTCTGTGATAAAAGTTACATTTACATAATTGATTTGTTGTGGCAAGAAAACGCCTATGAGTAGTCTTTCGGGTGGGGAGAAAGCTTGTGGAAGATCTGGGGGAAGAGCTGACATCATAGGGATGGTGATTTCAGCTGCTTTTCTGTTTAAGATGAGCAATTTTTTGATGGCGTGTGTACTGAGCCAATAAATTGTTTCTAGACACTTGGAGTCGTTTTGAAGTGGCCTTTTTTTTTTCCCCTCTGTAGGCAAAATGAATACTTTTCATTAACAAGGAAAAGCGCTAGATTATCAGTGGATTATATTTGGCTAATTTGGACTATTATTTGGTCGGGGGAAGGGGAGAAGCTAAAGAGAAGTTATCTTTATTTCAAATGACTGGACTTATTATTGTTACTTTTCCAGTACGTTCTGGCCATAAAAGTCTCTTTCAGGGAATGATTAAAACGGTTCTTTGGAGCATTGCAAGGCTAAGTAGCATCTCAGATTTACTTGAAAATAAGTTTGCTTAATGACTTTTTAGCACCATTTGATTTATGTCTTGGCTGAGAGAAGAGTTCTAAGTAGCATGTAATCCAATTGCTTTTTTCTAAGAACACTGATGAGTACTGAATACTGTATTACTCTATTGTTGGCTTTTAACTTTTCAGTAGTGTAAAAGGTATAAAGGTCTTCATACCTGAAAAACGAAGATCATTTTCAGCCCGCGGCTTGCAGGCCCCTGTCTACACTGAGTCTTTCACCCACGTGCCCTGGCATGTGTATGTTTGGATGGCAGTGTGTCAGGCAGTTATAGTGTAAGTACGATCCTGATTGAAAGATGAAGCACAGTTTGAGATGATCTTTCAAAAACCCTAACTGGAAAGATGATCTGTATATTGTGAAAGAATATTTTTATTTCATACAGACGAGTGGTGCCAGAGCTTGAGGATTTAATTATTTTTTTCCTAGTAGGACACTAAATCATTTCTTCCTAGCTATTAGAATGAAGAATGTGGCATATTCTGTTCCTCTATGCTATGGAATAATGCCTGCGTGCATCTCCTCAAATGTGAGGTGATGAGATTATAGCAGGTAACCCTTAAGCTCTGAAACTGAATTTTGGGGATTCTGCTCAGGGGTCTGGACTAGGCTATTATTTACAGAAGATGAGGCGTACATACCTATGTATATATGCAAGGGATCAGGTACCTATTCCAAACCGATTTTGAATTAGATGTAATTAATTTTCTGAGGCAATTAATGTGTAGCAATTTTTCTATGTGTAATGAAGTTTCCACCAGGAGGTAGTAAGGCTGTAATGTTTGGCCTATGCCTTGAACAAAAGCTTCTGGAAATTTTGGATTTTAACTTCTCCATAGTTAAATAGTTTTGAATGCCTGTGTTTTTTGAAAATAATAATGATGCCCTTTTTCCAGCAGTAATTTTGGACCTTTGTGAATCTAATGCAGCCTTTCTCAACCACAGTTGTTATCTGAACCACAAAACAGAGAAAAATGATTTAAGTTCATGTTTCCTCAAACCAAGACCATTCTAGATCTTGGAGAGTGGAGTTTATTTATTGCATACAGTGGATTCCTACAACCAGCAGTCAGCGAACTATAGCCAAGGGCCAATTCCTGCCTGCAGCCTGTTTGTATGGAGCCTGCATGCTAAAAATAGTTTTTACGTTTTTAAGGAGTCATTAAAAAGGAAGAAGTATATGTGACAGAGACCACAAACTGTACCTGGCCCACAAAGCCTAAGACATTTAACCATGTGGCCCTTTACAGAACAGTTTGCTGACCACTGTCTTTGGGTATGGAACCACATTACATTGAGAATTGCTAATCCAAATAAAGGAAATAAAGGAAACGTTTTATAATATTTGCTCTGAGGTTAGCGATACAGGAAGATAATAGAAAAGTTTCTCTTTATTAAAGTGACTTGCATATTGGTCCCATTACTGTAATGCTAAATAGACAGACATTTTTGTTCTCTAGACATAAACTTTAGTGGTTGAATTATATGGAAAATTGCGTTGGTAATGATAATGTGATAAACTGTGTGTGTGTCTGCACACAGGTACATTTTAATATTTTTCTTAGTTTCTAGAACAAGAAAATAAAAGTGAGTGAATTTTATAGAGGAACACAATGGAGGGCACTGATTGCTTTTATCACTCTTTTAAAGACTGATATCTATTAGAGAAGGAAAGTGAATAGAGTGTTAAGTGTCAGACATAATCACGTTTGTTTCCTCCTTGTACTGAATGAGTGTCTTCACCCTACAATTAACATCTCAGGTACCTTGTCAGCAGCTCGGAGAATAGTACTTAATCAAAATGCATTAAAATTATTAGATCACAGCATATGAAATAATCAGGCTCTATCAAATGCCGCCTAACTACTTGATTTAGTGGGGGAAGGTGCTATCAGCCATAAAACATATTGGTAGATCACAAAATTATCGAGAGAGAAAAAAAGACTAGCAGGCATTATTTGTAATTTGCTGCTGATTTCTTTTATCTCCATATTCAGTTAACCATGAAGATCTGTGAGGGTTTTTTTTGTTTCCAGAAAGTGTCAGACCTCATCTCTTCTTTTATCATGGCATTCTGGCCTTTGTCACTAAGTAGACTCGGGGCTAGGTGCAGAGATGATGGAACTACCTGAGACAGATGATTTTTCCACTCATCTGCTGAAAACTTGCAGTGGCTCCCTCCTAGCCTGTCCAGAAATTCCTAGGAAAGATGAGTCAAACCAGGCTGCTGAGATGGTCGGGAAAGGCATCACTGGGTAGCTGAACAGGCCTGGCTTTAAGACTGGGTGGGAAGAAGGGAAAGGAAGGAACGGAATGAAATTCGCCAAGGCAAGAAAGGACAAAGGGAGTTCTAAGGTTGTGTTTTTCAGAAATGTTTTATGGGTCCTTTCGGGGTGGGCAGTGAGGATTTGTTTGGTGAGTGGTACTTTCTCTCTGGTTAGGGCTGTAAAATGATAGGGTACAAGTCAGCTCAAGTTGTAGATCACAGATCTTTTGGGGTAGCACACTGTTCAAAGCATTTTAAGTACTTTGAATTGCTCATCAAGCTTATTTTGGCTCTGGCAGTTCAAGAACTAATTAGGGAACTTTGTCATTTTGTCTCCATCCTGAGGTTATGTGTTTGTCATTGCCCCTCCCTACCCCACCCCCAGCTAGAAATCACTTGTTATAAAATCAAAAAAGCCCAAGTATTTTATAAGGGTTACTTCCAGTTATAAAGTAAAATGACCCTTTAAAGTTCCCAAAGAAACCATATAGCATATTTTTTTGGAGGAAAAAAATAAGATTTTGTACATGTACTAAAATTTGTTACCAGATATCGATTATACTTATCGGAGAATTGCAGTTTTGTTGATTGCTAGATGAACAAAGACTATAAGTTTTGACTAATAAGATATCCTAGCCACAGTTGTACAGAGAACATATAAACAGCCTTTTGTTTATTTTGGTATTTGTTAAAAATTAAAAGATTCAGGGGCACTTTCGTGGCTCAGTAAGTTGAGTGTCCGACTCTTGATTTTGGCTCAGGTCATGATCTAATGGTTCGTGAGTTCAAACCCTGCATCAGGCTCTGCGCTGACAGTGTGGACCCTGCTTGGGATTCTCTCTCTCCCTCTCTCTCTCTGTCCCTCCCCTGCTCTCATGTGTGCATGCGCATGTGCACACACGCTCTTTCTCAAAAAACAAATAAACTTAAGTAAAAAAAGATTCAACCCCTATTAGTAGATATTTCACAATTTCGTTGTGCTTTGATAACATGAACAGATTTCAGCAACGTCAGCACAAATCAATGGTGGTTAAAACTGCTGAATACGGGGTGCCTGGATGGCTCAGTTGGATAGGCGACCGACTTCGGCTCAGGTCATGATCTTGCAGTTTGTGAGTTTGAGCCCCGCATCGGGCTCTGTGCCGACAGCTCAGAGCCTGGAGCCTGCTTCAGATTCTGTGTCTCCCTCTTTCTGCCCCTCCCCTGCTCACACTCTGTGTCTCTCTGTCTCTCAATAATAAATAAATGTTAAAAAAAAAAAAAAACTGCCGAATCTGCACCTTTAGAGATAGGGGCTAGGATATTCACACGTGCTGTTGACAGTGGAGTGTAGGGTAGGATGCAGATGGGTGTGAGAAAGTTCAGGGAGGATGTTGAAATGCACCCCTGTTTTGTTAGTGTAACAGATTTGTTCATGTCCGCTAATTTCTCCTATATGTTGGGTGCATCATGGTGCTGATTACAGAGCTAACTTTTATGTTCCTTGTAGTAGTTCTTACTTTAGGTTTTCAGGTACAACTGTTACCAACACAGACATGCCTTTTTTTTTTTTTTTTTTAACTTGATTTCTGGGTGTATTCTTGTTTATGAATGCACTGCTTCAAATGATTTAAAGAAGTAGATAGGGCATAAAAATTAACAATAAGCATTATTCTTTTAGCCCTGTACACATACACACACATAAACAGACACTCTGGTGGTATTTTTCACTCTGGGGAAACCCAGAGTGGATTGTTGAAAATATTAGTGGCCATTCTTTTAGAGTATTCTACAATCTCCTCCCTATTCTTTGTATTTGCCAAGATTAAAATTCTTTGCTGTTGACACCATTGTGCCATCAGTATCGTTTTTTTGGGATCACAGAATGTTAAAGCCAGCAGGACCTAAGAGGTAATTTTCCTCAGTCCTAAGATTCTATTGGGTAACTCCTTGCAAATACAATTTGATTAAATCCGTTCAAAGTATAGATTTGATTAAAGAGAAAAATGTTGGAGGGAAATTATACCGCAGCCACTTTCTCATTAAGAATGAAAAGGTAAGTCTATGTAAAATTCCACTTTTTCAATCAGTGTTAATTTTCTGAAAGAACTCATGGTGTTAATAATTTAGTGCTGTGCTTACAAGCTTCAAACCTATTGATTTTAATTGGAGTTCCCCATCTAGAAGGAAGATAGGCAGCAAGCAAATCAATTTTGTGTTAATCCCGTGCATTTTAATAAGTGTGCTAAAGATTCACCGTAACATTATCTGTGATAGTTCGATATCCGATATGAGGTGTCTCTGCCTTAGATTCTATCCAAAGGTGTTTATTTCTGAAAGTACTAGAATGGCATCCTTTTATTTTACCTCCTGTATGGATAGCATAAAATAAGGCTCTCAGGGTCCATCACATTAAAATGTCCTGTATGTGGGTTTGATTAAATAATGGCCTGAATAAATTAGGATACCTGTTCTGTCATTTCTGTATTAGCGGAGTCGTTGTCTTCCTTTCATTGTATGGCCTCATCACCCTTTCCAAATGAATATTTTATAGTTAGAGCTTGTTATCAATCCCAGGCCATATTTATATAACATCCTGTCTAGTCAGTAATAATCCCTTTATTTTACCATTAATGCTTATGGTTAAACCTGATCCCTGATTGAATTGTGTATTTCTATATGTGTTTAGCCCAAGTAAATTAAAAGAAATGTACGGCAGACTGATACACAGACTGTTGCCCTTCGAGACCTTTAATCTTTGCATTAGAGTATGAAATTGCCCTGGACTCTCCAGGACACAAAGTAGTCATGTGGCTCTGGTTAATAGTGATTGCAGATGTGCTTCCAGAATCATAATTGCATGTATTACTGATATGCATCCTTGTATATATGGCTACTACCAACTCGCTTTTGGGTATAGCTCCATATTACTTTAAGAACTGCTGTTTTACAACCTAAAAAACTCTCCAGCGGAAACAAAAAAATCTCAAAGGTATCACTTTGGAAAGTTGTTATTATGTTAATCACATGTGAGAATAGGGATTGACTTAGAATTTCATACCTATTTTAATATACTTCAGTTTATTGAATGTCCTCTCTTTTGCACCAAAAGTCAGAAATCAAACTACAAATGAAAGGATAACCTCAAGGGGCACCTGGATGGCTCATTCAGTTGGGCTCCGACTCTTGATTTTGGCTCAGGTCATCCCGAGGTTGTGGGATTGAGCCCCACATTGGGCTCCTGCTTAGGACTCTCTCTCTCTCCCTCCCTCCCCCTCCCTCCCTCTCAAATAAAATAAATTAAAAAAGGAAAGGATAACCTCATGCCAAAGATTGCATCCAAAGATGGGCCCCAGGTAAACACCCTGCAAACATCCAAGGGCTGCAAACGGAGCCCCATCCTTAATGAGCTTATTCATTAGAAAATGGAAAGATCATGGCAATGAAAGAGAATACAAAGATAATAAAATGTGTGCTGTAATGGAGGTTCAAGCAAAAAGCTGTGGGAGGGCAGGGGGTGAAGCAATTGATTCTGTTAGGTGATCAGGTTACCCTGGGGAGTTGGAAAGGTGTGTTTTTTGTTTGTTTGTTTGTTTGTTTGTTTGTTTGTTTTTTAAGAGATGTGGTATTTCCAGAGATGGGGAAGTCTTCGGGTGTTGACAGAGAAAACGGCATGACTCAAAGGCTCAAAAATAAGAAAGTAAAACTGTTCCCCGATGGAGCATTGCATTTAAGTTTGTGTGTCTAAGGTACTATTCACTGAAGCAATTGTGTTTGGTACATAAGATACCCGTGAAATTTTCCCTCCGGGCACTTAGTTTTGGTGGTTGTGCTAGTTCTGTATATGGGCAAGTATCATTATGTTACTTTCTGAATTTACAATTAGAGGAAGACTAACAGAACCTTAGGTCCTATGCAAGCTGAACTTCTGGTCCCCCTTCACTTCCTGGAGCAGTCACTCATATGTCCTGGGACATGGTCCCCTGTGAGGGGTGAGAGGTCAGTCTGGACAGTAACTCACTCTGTCGCTCTTTACCCATCCTTAGTTCTTAAGCCTGCTTCATTATAGTGTCAGAGTTGGGACTTGAATGCAGTTTGCTAGTGATTCTGAATTCCTTACGGCAACAGTAGCATGGTAGGAACTTTTCATTTGAGCCACTGTACCATTACCACTATAAAACCAGCCATGTGGCTGGTGCCAATTCATCCCCTGACTTAATGACTCCTTCAAAACTAGAGTTTGGCAACTGCTGTTGATACGAGGAGGAGGAGAACAAAGTGACTTGGCTTCTAATACCTCACACATTCACGGTGTCAAAACAGTAAGGGATTGAGAGATCATTGAGCCCACCTCTTTCCCTCATTTTACAGATGGTGAAGCCGACATTTAATCGCTGAGTTTTTGTCATTTCCGGGATAAGCAAAATTAAGGCAATTTTGCCTGACCTCTCTGCTTTCTTTACCTCTGTACTACTTCTAAGAAACCAGACCTCCTTCTTCCTTTGGAGTGGCTGGAAGGTCAGAAAGAAGTGAGCTAAATGATGCAATGGAATTTGCATCCAGCATTTATTGTGATGATAGCCTTGACTTTTGGTTTATTGAGAGAAGAATGTGATTGTTTGCAGGATGTTTCCTTCCCCTGCCCCATGGCTATAATTAAAGGTTTCAGGGAACTTCAAATCCCAGAAAGTTAGTCAAAACGACACAGTTAGTTATTTCCTTTAATTTAAGAGGTCTGCAATCCAAAGATGATTTACCTGGCTGAACAAAATAGTGTGACGTTTCCAATTTCAATTAAAATAACAGGAATTTAAAGATCTCTATAGGAAATAGAGCTAATAAAAGCACTGCCTGTTAGGAGTCTGTTTCTGAAGGATTTCTAAGAGTGGGGGGAGGTTATGGTTGAATTTCATCTCGTTCTTTCTGCATTTCATTTTTCTTTAGAAAAAAATGTGATATGTGGTAAAGTGACAATAGAATCAAAGAGATGTCGCTTTCTTCTTTACTCAATTGTAAATTGAACTGTCTTACCAACATGTGTAAAGAACCACATTCTTCATGTCCCAGAATGTGTCCTGCTTACGTCATTGTTCTTTCCCTCAGCCCTGAGCTTGGGTACAGAGGAGAAAGCACATTAGGGGGGCAGAGGAAGCTCTTTTATCCTCTCTTGAGTAGGAGGAATTCAGATGAAGGAGTATTTTCAATTATTCTTTTGTTCTTAAAGGTGAAGTAGACTCAAAATTGTTCAGCAGGAGAAACTCCTCAAACTGCTATGTTATTCACGCTGTGACGTCAAAACCTTTCGTACTAGGTGCCCAGGTGGCTCAGTCAGTTAAGCGTCCAACTTCAGCTTAGGTCATGATCTCATGGTTCATGGGTTCAAGCCCTGTATCAGGCTTTGCACTGTCGGTGTGGAGCCTGCTTGGGATTCTCTTTTGCCCCTCTCTCTCCCCCTCCCCTGCTCTCTCTCTATCTCAAATAAATAAATAAATAAACTTAAAAAGAAAAACCTTTCATAATAATTCTAATGAAGTTATCCTTTGCTAGAATATTTTCTAAGTATTTTTGCTAATGAGGTACATTTAAAAATAGGAATAATAAACTAAAGGAAAAATGAAAAAGTGCTTATAGACATAATTTTATTTCTGCCTTATGAACACATTTTTCTTGTTGCTATGCACAGAATTGCTAGAAGTT